>NC_059103.1:147564775-148207275 GCF_020740685.1 Jaculus jaculus
GTCAGTGCTGATAATGGCAGCTAACAAAGCATTTTCCACATGAGCTTTCTTCCTTACTCTGCTTTAGTTTAACTAAAATTGAAAAAAAAAAACAATGAAACAAATTTTATATAATAGGGTACATAAACTCAAAATATAAGTGCATTTGATTGGTTGCCCAGTTCCCTTACTTTTCTATACTTTGGAATTATTTGGTGGCTTTTCACTGGAAGTGAATAACAGCTACTTTACTATGTTAGGCAGGTCACAACTTTTTCTCTTCTGTCAATGACAGCAGAGCATTAGCATCAAGCTAGATCGCAGCTACTGTGCTGAAATCAAATATTCAAAAGGCAAAGCATTTAGTGCACTGCCCTTGTACCTCTGAGACCATGCTCAAGTTTGAGGGCAAGTTCAAGTCCCTATTAAAGTGAACTTTCTGATCTTACTTCCTTCCCCAGTGATCACTTATCCACATTAAAGCACTAAATGTTAAACTTGACTTTTCTAAAACATTAAGAGCCTGAAGAGTCATGTTCAAACTATGTTTACTCTGTATAAAAATATTCCTGAACCATGTTTATTGTAGGACCAGAGGGCCTTGATGTAATTCTGTGAAAGTGACACCATGACCCATGGAAAGGGATCAGAGGAAAGTGTTTTTTTAATAATGAATTAAAAAGAAGTTTTGAATAGATCAAAAGTAAGTATATGTGTGTGTGTGTGTGTGTATACATATTATATACATATATATATATATATGTCATATATATATGTATATGTATGTATGTATGTATGTATGTATGTATGTGTATATGTATATGTATATATACATATATACATATGTATATATATACATACATACATACATACATATATATATATATATATATATATACATACATATATATATATATATATATATATATATGCCTGGTAATGTTAACCTACATGCCTCAAAAATAATGCCATAATTTTGTTTAATTTTCACTTGCTGTTTCCACTAATTATCCAACAAGCTGCTCCCGATTGGACTGTAGTGCATTTTCAAATGCTCGGTGGGTGCCCAGAACCACACATCAACACTTGTACATTTTATGGTTGGTATGTGTTCACTAAACATTGATTGACAAGGAAACATCATACACATGTCCTCAAGGATATTTGCAAGTCACATGCAGGTCTTCAAACCTGCCCTGTCTTCAAAGAGGAGGATAGCCTCACTTGAAAATAGTCTTCTTGAAGGTGTATATGTTGAGCTTGAGAGTCCCTACTGTGTACCCTACACTATGCTTTAGGGGAGTCATTTCATGTTAACTTCACAGATATCCCTGCAAAGGGGATGTACTGGAGCTGGATGCTCTCCAATGGATACAGCATACTGGGGTGATTTGAATCCAGTTCTCTTCACCATTGTCAATAGTTCTATAAAGAGTTCTCTTATAAGATGCTAGTTTTTATACTATGATGACCTTGAACCTAGTTGTGTATTCTAGGCTCCAAGACAACTGGAAACATGGCCTTGCTCGCAACTTCAATGGAACTCTCTAGTTGCCTCTCTTCCTACTCACTGCATTCCAACACATCTGTTAGCTCATTGCTGTGATCCTCATATATTCCTCCTTCCCTATTTAGTTTTACTTTGGACTCATTGGTACACAAGTATACAGAAATTTAATTTTTTTTATGTAATCAACTTCATTTCTATTGAGACCTCTCTCTCTCTTTTTTTGCTAGGATTGAAGAAAATTAGTGAAAACTAAACAGGAATGATCACATAACTTTCAAGACAAAGACAAAAATGAAAATGAAGGCTGCTATTTAAAAAATTATAAGCATTTCTAGACTGTGACACAAGGCTGTTTAACTAATGGTTAATGGTTGGTCTTCAGGACATAAAGTCCTATGTAGCTACACTGTCATTACCAAGAAGAGGTATAACAGTCAATCATAGATTCTTCCTTCCATTCCTGTGCATATGTAAAAATTCTGGGGGACTTAGACACTGCACACTGCAGGAATAAGTGTCCTCATCCTTAGAGTACCCTTTCCATGGTATGTGCTAAAAGCAGTCTTTCTACCCCTTCATCAGTGGTTCAAGAACATTGGTTCATTCTCACTCATTAAGCCATTCTACTTTCTGCTACTGTTGTCTTTATGTGCACAGAAACAACTTTTTCTCTACCTAAGATCTAAAGATAGCCCTGTTCTCCAGACCTCAAATAAGTCTAGGAGTATGCATTCCTTATATCTGGTTTTGGAGGGAATAAAGAGCTCTATGCCTCTCTCTCTCTGTCTCTGCTCTCCACTACCCTGAGTAGCACATATGAAGACTGTCCTAGGTTCTAGAGATTTGTATTATACTTAAGATTTTCTGTGACCTGAGTCTCAGGCATTTCACTTTAAGACCCAAGCAACTGAACCACAAGAGTGAAGGTGGAGTCCCCCTCTCTCTTCATTCTACTTTTGTCCTTTCTCTGAAATAAAGGCTATCAAGCAGTAAAGTTGTATCATTGGAGGTGAAATTGTGAAGGTGACAGAGAAAATAGTGAAATATTAAGAATAAAAATACAGGGGGCTGGAGAGATGGCTTAGCGGTTAAGCGCTCGCCTGTGAAGCCTAAGGACCCTGGTTCGAGGCTCTGTTCCCCAGGTCCCACGTTAGCCAGATGCACAAGGGGGTGCACATGTCTGGAGTTCATTTGCAGTGGCTGGAATCCCTGGTGCGCCCATTCTCTCTCTCTCTCTATCTGTCTCTTTCTCTCTGTGTCTGTCGCTCTCAAATAAATAAATTTTAAAAAAAAGAATAAAAATACAGATAGATAATTTAAGTACATTATTCAGCTACATCTATAATTTTCAGGGTGGTAAAGAACACATTTAAATTACCAGAGGGTTTTCCACCTCTAACACCCTATGCCTCTGTCAGAAAAAAAAATATTATTACCTAGAATACCCCTGTAAGTGTTTATAAAACTTAAAGAATACATATAGAGACCACTATGTGCCATTGTGCTAAGTGTTTTCCACTGATTTATTTATGAACTAATCATCCCGAAAAACATTTCTAGTATATCCATTGTATAGATAGTGAGCTACAGAGACATGAAGCGACCAGAGCAGCCATTCAAGTTTACAAAGAAAAGAAGTCACAATGCAGGATTCTTGCATTGGCTATAGATCCCAGAGCCTTCCTTATCCAATATTATCTTCCACTTCTCTGAGCTAAGGCTCCAGTGCTACACCGACCCCTTCTTCCTGTCTCCTTCCTTTCTAAACCATATTCCTCACTCCAAACATGACCCTCAGGTTTCTCTCATGAAGCTTCACAAATTCCTTCAACCTTTAAATAGTAATTTAGTGTATTTTCACATATATTATAGTCAATATATAACAAATGTATATTAATTAAAAACCAATTCATATTAATATAACTTTATCCAACTATTCTACATAATAATTAAGCAAATAATTGTGCTTATTACATAGCTTTTGTTTTAAATTCTTCATGTATATGAATCAAATTTTACCAAACAGCTCTTAGCACTTACTAAAAGGACTTTCTGTGATTGACATGAAGGGCCTGCCCATCCATGGAATCTCTGAACTCAGGCTTCTTGAAATTCATGCTCCTTGGTCATTAAAACTTTCCTTCATACCAAAAGAGAAGAAATGGTTCACACAATCCCAAAATTAACATTAGTCATGGAAGTTCTGCTTTATAGTTAGTCTTTTAAATAATAGTTTATACAATGCACAGCTAAAGAGCAATTAAGAAAAGATTGCCCATTCAATTATTTTAGCATTCAATTTCTGATACTGGGTCTGAGTTGGGGGAGGGTGAGGAAAAACAGTAGCAAATGTCAGAGAGTCACATGTGGGAAAGATCTGGAAATGGAGTTTGTGCTAGGCTGGCACCCCTCTGAAAATGGCTCCAAGTGACAAGGACCCTGGAGAGCAAAGCTCCCACAGCCCAGTACTAACCCTCTGGTAAACAGCTTAATGGACAGTGTGCTAATGCATCTAGGGTGCAGGGGTCTCACTCCCTAGTCTGCACTTTGCACTCAGCTGTGGGTACACTGCAGGCATCTCTTTCATGAGGTGAACATGAAAATGAATGACTCCCAACCAGGTCAAGGCTACTGCTTGCTGGGCATGTGGGGAGTTAAATATCTTTCTTTCAGGGGTGGCAGGGGAAATCTGGATTTGGGTCCTAATAACACTCTGTGAACAGGATTAGTAAGAAATGCTCTATGTTTAGAAATTGGTATGGGAACATCAGTTTTCCCTTAAGAAATGGATGGTATGTCAAAATCTATTAAGGATATTATGATGGAGAGTTTCATTTGCTGATTAATCTAAAAGAAATTCAGTGGCATCTTAATAAGAATTCAGGCATTTTTCTTTTTTTTAATTTTTTTATTTATTTTTGTTTATTAATTTGAGAACGACAGACAGTGAGAGAAAGAGGCAGAGAGAGAGACAGAGAGAGAGACAGAGAGAGAGAGAGAGGGAGAGAATGGGTGCGCCAGGGCCTCCAGCCACTGCAAACGAACTCCAGATGCATGTGCCTCCTTGTGCATCTGGCTAACGTGGGACCTGGGGAATCGAGCCTCAAACCAGGGTACTTAGGCTTCACAGGCAAGTGCTTAACCACTAAGCCATCTCTCCAGCCCTGGCATTTTTCAATGTATAATCTCTATTGTTTTGTTTTACTTATTTGATCTCAAAACCACACAGAGCTGTATGTATGACCACCCATCTAGTTCCTTTACTGGGACTGTGCTTTTTGTCTCCTATCATGGTCATTATTAATAGCATCTTTGGCACTCTGGCATGGGATTCTCTTTGGAATTTTAAGTAAACTGGTTACTACTGTGTAAGAAACATGCATAAGAAAAATAAGCAGCATAGTCTACTTCAAATGCCTTCTCTATTGGTCCTCCAATATCCCTCCCATTCTCCCAGCCATAGAATACTCTTCCACTCCTGATGGGAGAGCACAGGAATCACACACAGTTCTTGCAGTAATGTGGGTGACATTCTTATATAAAAGTTGAACTGTGCTTTAACATTCAAAAGCCTACTCAAGTATAGCAGCAGTGTGATACTGAAACATATCATTCCTATCCCTTACTTGGTTTTGGTTTGTTTCCTTTTCTCTGATCCTTAATCTGATGTCTCATTTCCAGCTTCATTTATCACCAGACTCTGCACCTTCTTACTCTTTCACCCAAATCATCAACATCTTTTCACAAATGGATTCATGTCCTGACTCTAAAGCCAACCAAGCATTTGTTTGGGATGACTAATTGCTGCAGAAGCCTCACAGCTTAAGTGGTTCCACCAGAATAAAAGTAACTTGTCTCTCATGGATAATTCTACATGAGCACTTTTGCTCCAGTATTTCTCTGGTCAACTGTTTTCCAAATCGTGGCCGATAGACTCTTTTCACCTTGTGATTCCACTGTCTCTACTAGGGCAGGATGAAAGAAATGTAATTCATGCAACCGTAGACTATTAGCAAAGTGTAGAAAGATCACATGCTTTGTTTTCTGCACAAGAAGAAAAGGAAGTAGAGCTTTACTCTTTTTCCTGTGACCTTCCAACATCCCTTTCATTCTTTTTCTCACACATAGAAAGTACACTTCCTTCCTGTTGGGAAATAGAAGGCTTCCCATCCTTTTCCATCATTCAGTGTGGATTCTAGGGTTTCTGAGGGAAGCTTCATTTTGATGGGGATCCCAGTGATCCAATAGCAACTGAATCCCCACACTAGAACAGTACGCAGTAAGCAGAGGATATGCGTGGAGAGGGCTACTGCCTGACCCTGGGGCAGAGCACAGTATAGCACTGGCCCATTTCAATGCTAATCCTTTCACGTGGACATTGTGAACTGCTTCTATCCAAGGAGAAGTGGATGTCCCTTAATATACCCTCCCATCTGTTTTCAGGAAGAAAAATCTGTGTCCATCCTTTTTTGGCACCTCTGTCTGCAAGAAAGCTCAACCTTGTGCCCATTTGTTATGGCCATTTTCAATATGTGAAGAGGACATTAATATATATATATATATATATATATATATATATATATATGTATGTATGTATGTATATACATACTCTTCTTGACACGCAGATTCTACACCCTGTTTCCATTGATAGTTTTGGATCTGTTTGTTCATGATGAACTCATTGTGTAGGCACATGCAAAGCTCTTCCTACATACAATTTCCAAGTGTGTCTTATTTCTCTGCTTCCTAGTTTTGTGGTGGTTCTCTCTTCCTCACTTTTTCTTTCTCACTTCCTGAGTTTATGGTAATTTGAGGTGATCTACAGGAAAATATGTACATGCACATTAATTATCCTCATTTGCCATAATGTATTCACAGGAATTTGTCTTCAGAAGCTACTACTGTCTCGTGTATTACTATGTAACATCAAGCAATAGCCAGATTTTCCAAACCTATAAAACCTTACATTCCTTAAATCATTCATCTCACGTTTTTGTATGCAAATTGATCTTTTCCAAACTCATTTTTTCTTGTAACATTTTGCTAAAAGCAGTCACCAAGCCTAAACATTCTGACACGTTTTTCTCATGCATTTCCCTACAACCATAAATTCACTAGAAAGAGCTATCATCCAGGTTACTGCAGGCCCTATTCAACTGATATTTACTGATGTTTGAGAGGAGATGCCAGAGTCTCAGATACTGATTTCTCATGGTCTGAGCACTAAGACAGCAGTGCTTTAGGTAGCAGCCAATTTTAAGATATATGTAATTTAGTCAAAAAGGAGCAACTAGAAAATTCCAGTGGCTGGCTACTACATAGTTTTGTTTTGAATTCATGCAGCAGCCTCAGCACTGGGGGTAGAGATCAAGGGTCTGTTATAGCCTCTTCACTAAGGAGATTAAAGGATGCAGAGTGATTGCACCTAGTGACTCTGCCATCCCATGGAGTCTTAGGGTCCTGTGTTCCCAGTTTGGGGAGTGGGAATTATGTGGACCATTAGCATGTGTCAGGGTAAAGTCATGAGACACATCATATGACTTTTGACTATGTCATTGACCACAAGCTATGCCAAACACCCCTGAAATACAAGGAGGTTTGATAAAAAATGGTCAAGTTTGCCTGACGAAGAAGAAAACTGAACTCAGCAGTGAATATCTTCCTGTCTTTTAACCTCAGAGGAATACTTAGTTGCCTGCTCTGCAGTAGTGGACTTTTGTTTTCTACACAAGGAACTGTATGCAGCCCTGTCACAGGTGTGCCTGGAAGGCCCTGCAGGTGGAGGGTGGCTTTTCTTCTGGATTGCATGAGATAGATACTACTTCCTGTTACTCCTGCCGCACAGCTCCTTGATGCTAAGCACGATGGTATCCAGGGATGATGTATATCACCCACATTCTTAGACCATAAAGGTCCAGAATGACCTTGCAGCACACCACAGGACTTGTGACCCAAGCACCCCTGCCAGTGTGAGTACCACTCCCACCTCAGCTCATGCTGGCAGCAACATGCACTTCTTCCTAAAGCCAACACCTGCCTCAGCTCACCTGCTCAGTGGAGGCTTGTCTCTTGCTCATGGCTATGGGCCAACTCCAGTCTGGACAAGGTGCCAACTTTACCATCCAAGTTACAAACACTTTCCTGATGAGTTCTGAAGAGCAGATTTAGGGATGGAAAGAGGCCCTTCTCTACACAAACTCCCTTAGTCCTCTGGTGCTCTTTAGATCCCATCCCTTTACCTTATTTTTTTTTTTCTTCTTTTCATTCTCTTTGACAAAGGCCTCTTTATATAACCCAGCTTCTTTTGAGTTTGCAATTTTCCTGCCTCGGTCTCCTGAGTGTTGGCATTGGCATTAAAGGTGTGAGTCACCATGCCTTGATTGCTTTGCATCATTATAATTATTCTCTATTGTAACCTTGTCCTTCATCATAAATTTCCCCTGGTAAAGTGACTACATGGCCTTCACTGTATGACTGGACCCAGAGTGTTACACTCTTTTCATAACTGTGTGATAGATACTGTCCTAGCCTTAGTCACACACATGGACCACTGACTCTTTCTATCAGGTTCTGTAGGACAAGTCCTATTTCCTGGCAAGATAACTGAAACCCAGATCCTCTGATTGTACTTTATCAGAAGGGAAAGAAAATCATTTGGAACAAGGCATGTGAAATGTTACACTAAAAGCTTAAAGAACAGGACTCTTTCTAATGGCCTTGATTCCTCATGGAAGTACCAAGGATGGTAAAATAACTTATGCTGTGTTAAATGTAAATTAAGTCATCAAACTTTAAAAATGGACAATATATTACCTCAGCATTACCAGATTAAGTAGACTGAAAATTAAATAAATATTTTGTATCCAGTTCTCTCTGTGTGTTTTTTTTTTTTAAGATATAACTCATATGATTAAATCAGCTCTTTTAGAGAATAGCATTCATTAGCTTTTAGGGTATATACAAAATGGCTTGATATCATCATTATTTAATTCCATCATACTCTCTTTCTTTTTAAAATATTTATTTGTTTATTTGTTATGAGAAGAGAAAGAATTGAACATCAGGGCCTCCTGCTGCAGCAAACAAACTCCAGATGAATGTGCCACTTTGTGCATCTGGCTTTATGTGGGTACTGGGGAACCACATCTGAGCTATCAGGCTTTGCAAGCAAGAGCTTTTAACCCCTGAGTCTTCCAAGCTTCCAGCATACTTTCTTTACCATATAATGAAACGCCAGGCTCACCATCAGTCTCTATCCACCCTCCTCCCAATTCCTGGTAATTACTGCCTACATTCTGTACATGAGGATTTACTTTTCCTAGACATTTACTTTAAATGGAATCCCACATACATGGTCTGGTGTCCTATGTCTTTCATTTGGGCTGACAATGATATAGCACACAGTATGTGAGCTTCAATTTTTAGTTTTATCATCATATCACATATACATATAAACACATTAACCATATTTGGGCAGAGATACTACTTATAAAGAAAAGGAAATAATTATGAAGGAAAAAGTAAAGATCTTATGTTTGTCTGGAAAAACAAAAAGAAAGTGAGAAATAGTTCCAATCCCTCCTTTTCAATTCTCTCTTATAGTACTCTGCTACTCATAGTCAACACTTACATAACACTTCAGAATTTCAACACATTTTTTATGTTGAATGCCAAAGTTAACACCTACTGCAGGAATTAGATGCTATGCTTTAATTCTAGGAGTCTGGAGGAATAATATAAATGGAGCTACTATTTTTTCTAAGTTGTTAGTATCACACATTCTAACTGTACATTAATAAATCCCCTTGTGTTACTATAAAAGTGCTTCTGTGAATAAAGGTTGGCAAGACTGACCTGGGAGCTTGCTTCTTGTGTTGCTTTGTTTCCTTAGAAAAAATCTTGAACTGTAAGATTATTCTTTAAAGGATCAGCATAATATAATTTACTTATAGGTTCATATAATCTGAATAGGGCAATAAGATATGATATGCAGTACAACCATCACAATCATATTTATGTTTAATGTATTTTCAAATCTATGTTATCTAAGGTACCAAGGGCTATTTCCAGCAATAATAAAATTCCAGTCTATGTTTTGGTAAGAATTTTAACAACATTTCTATGAGATATGAAGTAGGATATTATTACAGCTGGAAAGATGATGGTAAGTTAAATGACTTGTCCAAGGAGACACAATAAATCAGATATAGTCTTTGGAATAACCTTGACTTCCTTTTAGACTTTTTCCTGTGATACTATGCAGCCTTTCTGAGCCACTGGAAGTTTCCTCATTAACCTTGCCATTACTCTTTTTATTTTATAAGACCTTTTCTAGATACATAAATATATATTTTTTAATATTATTCTTAGGCAATGTAAATTAAAGAAATCCATTCCTAATAAAGACCAGAGAAAATCTACTGAATCCACATGATATAGGAAACCCAGTAACTCAGACTAATGACTTCCATCTGCTCCTAGTAACTGATATGAGGTTATCATGTGACCTTGCATATTACCCTTATTATTTGGGACTTCTATATAAATATGTTAGGACTACTAGCTAGGCTTCTTGATAATGTGAGCAAGATGTGGAGTATAATTTGAGTGCCAAAGTTTTCTTGGTGAAATGCAACTCAGAAAAAAATGCTTCTTCCAAACTGTAAAGATGACTTTCCCAACAGTTAAATTTGTTGATTTCTATGTAGTGAGCTGGAAATCTGTTAACCAATGGCAGACAGAAGAGAAACGACTTCACAACATATTTCAGAGAACAAAAGGATATCTGCTGCTCAGATACTACCTACACTATTGGGTCATTATCTTTTGTTAGCCTCATCATGCTTTTCTGTATCACATAAGCCTCATCCACAGTATTTCTATTTCCCATCCTGAGGTGGAATTCTCACATGTGTTATTACTATCAAAGACTATTTGTCATAATTCTTTAATATAGTCATTTCTTTACTGTTTACCAACATAGTACCATGTTGGGGATGCCTACTTTCCCCATTTACAATTGAATATACTTATTGGGGTACCTGGAAAAATAGAAAAAGTTTAGTTTGCATTATAACAGCATTTGCAAAGCTTCTCTTGACCATAAAGATAATATAATCTGTTGCATATTTCAAATAAAATTCCTAATGCCTCAATAACCAATGAATATACTTACAATGTTCCCAGAGATTAAAGAACTAGAACTAGGTTACTTTCCTACATACAAAAATTAGAGGAGTCTACAAAAATTGGCCTTTGAAGAATAAGAGTCTTTCTGATATTAGTCTAAACTCTAGCATTATAGGCATAATGAATAAAAAAAGCTAAAGGATAAAATCTTAGGGTGCCCAAATGAATGAAGAGACAAGATATCCAACTGTACCAGCCAAAAATCATGTATATATATATATATATATATATATATATATATATATATATATATATATATATATATATATGTATATATAGTCAGATATAGTCTTTAAGATATATATATATATAGATAGATAGATAGATAGATAGATAGATAGATAGATAGATAGATATATGTATAGATAGATAGATAGATAGATAGATAGATAGATAGAGTAATAGATGCATATATGTAATATCTACACATACCTTTGTATTTGAAATTGTCAGGTGGCAGGCTAGAATACAGACAAGCATCTATACTGCAGCCGTGACTCAACTTCCTAACTTCCTTCTATAGGAAACTTCAGTTTTCCCTTTGATTATATAAAGCCACACCCAGATTATAAAAGACAATCTTCTTTCTTTAAAGTCAGCAGATTGTAAATCACATTCATACTTTGAGATGACATCCCAGAAGCACCAAGATTATTATTATAACATTATAGTCTAGCCTATTTGACACATAAAATAACCATTACAATTTACCCCTTTGTCAAGCTCATTCCCATCACCTCTTTACTTAACCTCCAAATAATGATACAACATAGATTTGAAGTCTGTCTACCATGAAACAACTGTTATATATGTAACTGAATTCATAGCAACCCCCTTTCCAGAAGAGGATATAAGTTCCTTGGGTGATGTTTCATCTTTTCTTTCACATTCTGTAACTTTAAAACTGTGACATAAATTAACTCTTATTGAATAAGTTATGTCATTTGATAATAAGAAAATAGGGAAGAAAACAACTATCTGATATATATATATATATATATATATATATATATATATATGTCTATATATATATGTGTGTCTATATATATATAAGCATATCATAATAAGAAAGAAATGATCACAACCATTACACATCAATTCTGCAAGTAGTTATGTGAATGTGCTTTCTTATAGCTTCCTCTTTCCATTACCGATTACACATCTCCTTTGCCCTTAGCAATCACCTCAGCTGGTCATGGTTGTTTGCACTATTGGATAATAAAGATCTTCACTTCTGAAAGGTCTTGGCCATTTGTAGTTTTACTTGAGTTGGATTGTTATCATTTCCCATGGACTTGGATCACATGACATAATAAAATTAAGACATAGCCCAAGAGACCTGCTGTATTTCTGGCTTGGTATTCCTCATGATAATACTGTGGGAGCAGTACAGTACTACTTGGTAATCAGGGTCAAGCACTCCAGCCAATTCCCTTCTTCTGCTATCAATTCAAAGGTGTGAGGAGCACAAAATGTCCAGGTGACAGAATAATCACTGCTGTGTTTCTGATACTTCTACTCCATTCCAGTATTCTAGACAACATTCTAAGAATTAAATATATCTCCCTGATTGCAGTTAAACCCCCAGCCCAAATCGGAGGGTATTTGGAAATGAGACTTTGGGAAAGCATCAGTTAGTAAGGGCAGAGCTTCCATGACTCAGATTAGTGTCACTATTAAAGACAGCATGGGCTGAGGGTGATAGAGCACAAGAAGAAGAAGGAGAAGGAAAAGAATAAGGAGAAAGAAAAGGAGAAGGAGGCAAAAGAAAAGAAGGAGGTTATGGTGGTAGAAGAAGAGAAAGACGGAGAAAAAAAGAGCGAAGAGAGGGCACACTTTTTTTCATTCATTCTATCATGTGAGGATACAGTATAAAGAAAGTAATGTTTGAAAGAGCAAGTGAGTTTCCTTCAGACACCAAATATGATTGCACCTTGTTTTTGTACTTTGCAGCTTCTAGAACTGAGAGAAGCAATTTTTCTTTATTATTGATAAGCCTTTGTAGCATATTGTTATAGCAGCATGAGGAGACAAACTAAAATATCAGTGGAACATAAAATCACAAAGCCAGAAATCAGGAAAAATATTTTGTGTGTGGATTCTTTCTCTCACGCATTCACTCTCTAAATCTTGCTTTCTCACTCTATTTTCTCATTATAGTTTTTTTCATACATACATATAATATATTTGATCATATTCTCCCTTATTACCCTCTCTTACTCCCTTCCATTCCCATTGATACTTTTCACAACTAGACTCTATTATTATTATTAATATTATTATTTGATCCCATGAGCTTAATTAGGATTTTTTATGTGAGTATGGGTAGTAGGTATGGCTTATTTACCCAAACCTTGACAACTCACGAGTTGATACACCATTAAACAAAATGCTTCCCCTTCCCTCAGCAACCACTGCTGCCAATGTCTCCTTAGGGATGAGTGGGGCTTCATGAACCATTTCCCAATCTATGACAGAATGGTGATTGAACCAATCACATGTAGATTTTGTTCTAGTAACTATAATGTGGTAGTTTAAATGGATGTCCCCAGTAGATTCAGTTATATTTAGCTACGTGGATTTCTAACAACCTGGATGGAGGAAGTGTCACTGGATGGATCATAGGATTCAGCCCTAAGGTTTGATGTTGGATTTGAAATTAAAATCTAAAGATATGCAAAGTACCTAATTCTGCCTAGATTTCCTAAAGCATTCCATGTGGCTTTTTATCTCTGTGATTGGTCCTGTAAGAGCAGGCTAACTTCTGCCATTATGGAACTTATCCTGGATCTGTAAGCTTAAATAAAATAACCCTTTCTCAGGCTGGAGAGATGGCTTAGTGGTTAAGTGCTCGCCTATGAAGCCTATGGACCCCGGTTCGAGGCTCGGTTCCCCAGGTCCCACATTAGCCAGATGCACAAGGGGGCGCACACGTCTGGAGTTCGTTTGCAGTGGCTGGAAGCCCTGGCGTGCCCATTCTCTCTCTCTCCCTCTATCTGTCTTTCTCTCTGTGTCTGTTGCTCTCAAATAAATAAATAAAAAATAAACAAAAAAAATATTTGAAAAAAAAATCCCTTTCTCTATAACTGTGCCTGGTTTGGAAGTTCATCTCAGCAACCTGAACCTTTCTGCTCTACACAGCTACTATGAGTTCAGGTCTTGAAAATGTCAAGGAATCAAAACTCGTGCTAGTGAATCTTTTATAAAATTATGAGTGGCACCATTCATACTCCATTCTTTCAATCACAGAGTAAACTCTAGCAAATATTAGAGAACAACTGTAAACACTTCAGCTTCCTACTCATTTGAGCTATCACTGGATATTGCAAAGGTCATTCACCAGTCTATTAATTGAGCTGTATTAAAGGGATAGGATACATATAACCAGTGAATTTCATGTCCACGGGCCCACTGTCCTCTTCATCTTCTATAAAATGATCTTGTTGACCAAAACCTCAACTAATTAGATCACATGAAGCTGAAGAGTCTCTTCACACACATACAATAAGCAAAGCCAATAGATTACCCACAGAATGGGAGAATATATTTGCTGAATATCCAATTGACAGAGGCCTAATCTCTAGAATCAACAAAGAATTCAAAAAACCTAAACAATAAAAAGTCAAATAACCCACTCACAAAATGGTCCAAAGAACTGGACAGACAGTTCATAGAGGAAGAAGTACAAATGGCAAACACACACCTAAGGAAATGTTCATCATCCCTAATCATCAGGGAAATGCAAATTAAAACAATTATGAGATTCTACTTTACCCAAGTAAGGATACCAAACATTAAAAAATCAAATGAAAATAAATGCTGGTGAGTATGTGGAGAAATAGGAATACTCATCCACTGTTGGTGGGAAAGTAAGATGGTACAACTACTTTGGAAAGCAATATGGAGACTCCTAAAAAAGCTGACTATAGACTTACCAACAGACCCAGTTATTCCCTTACTTGGCATGTAACCTAAGGCCTCCAAGCTTCAGTCCAGAGAGATTTGTTCACCCATGTTTATAGCGGCTCAATTTGTAATAGTTAAGAGCTAGAATCAACCCAGATGTCCATCACTACTCGACTGGATAACTAAGATGTGGTATATCTATACAGTGAAATTCTACATAGCAGTAAGAAAAAAAACAATAAAGTGAAATTTGAAGAAAAATGGTTGAACCTGGAAAGATCATTCTCAGTGAACATACCCAATCACAGAAAGATAAGCACCACATAGTCTCACTCATCTGCAGCACCTAATCTGAACCTACCCAAGATGCTGACATACCCAGCAAGCATCCCAAGGACCAGACAATAGAGTGGGTGGGGAGGGAGGGGAGAACAAGGGAGAGGCTGGGGGACACAAGTTTGGACCCAAACTGCAATGGTACCACAAAATTCTACATCCTAAAAGACAGACCAAATGGTTGAGCCTTCACCAGGCCCTTAGAGGGAACACCTGAGTCACAAGGTCTTGGAGAGGGTATGATGAAGACTGACTTTATTCTTCTACTGCCTTTTTCTGTCTCTCTCTCTCTAACTCTTTTATATTACTTATCTTTTTCTTCCTTCTCTTTGTCAGCATTGACCTGTAACTCCCAGTACCAGCAGGTGGCTATCATCCATAATGAACTTTTGGTCCAAAAGACCTACAAAGTTTCCTAAAAGAATGACAGATTTCTGTCAGAGTACCTCATGACCCACCAAAGGTTAGTTGTAAGACCCTACTGCTGAAGACACCATATGCAGTTGACACATAACATGGAGTGACATGGCTAGAAGCTAGAAGAGACTCAGTCCCCAGATAGTCAGCACATCTAGTGCCAGAAAGTGCTACATGGGAGACTGGGGGAAGATGACCAATATCTGTTCAAGCAACTCATGGTCTAACCTACTTAGAAGCAAATAACCTGTCGTGATGCTCACAAAAGTACATTAATGGCACACAGCCATGGTTGGAAACCAACTGCTCTTTATTTGGCTAACTGATCTACTCAGTGGAACAGAACCCATACTTGGAGGCAAGAAATAAGTCAAAACCAGATCCAAAAATGAGCCCACTTTCCATTATCAAGCTACCACCAATCATGGGCTACAAGAGGGCCTATACCTATTAAATTCTCTCTGAAAAAAATAATGGTTATCCCATTTATCTGGTGCTAACTTTACTCTCTGTTGGAGAATATGCTTCTCTTTTTCAGATAGATGCAGATCTTAAGGAGAGAACCTCCCCATCATACCTCAAAAGGGCGCCAGCTGAAACTAAGAATAATTGGCGAAACAAACAAGGATGCTGTTTTCTTGATGAACCAGTACATGCACAAGGGTGAAGGAGATCAACACAGAGAACAATCAACTCCTACCAAATCAGATAACAGATGCTCCCAAGACCTCATCACCAAAGCAGACCTAAAATGAACCCAACATGGCTCATGAAAATTTGCAGAAGTGGCGGTGGAGAGAATGTCAGAGCCACACCTTGGGTCATGCTACACAGAGACATTTCCTCCTGCCCATAACTGAGGGCTAACTCCACAATGCATGACCATATACTCTAACAAGGAGGATCCAGGGGAGTGGGGAGGACAGGGGGGCTAACAATGGTACCAACTTGACTGTATTCACTGAGTACAAATCTAATTAAAAAAATAGATTAAAATGGAGGAAGTTTGCCTTGAGAGGTTTCTTTCCTGCTCCTACTTTGTGGCTTCAAAGTACTTGAAGACCTTGCAGAAGAACTTTAGGACATGGCAACATCTAGAGCCCAAATACATTTACTCATATCAAATACAAATACTCATATCCTGTCCACACCCTCTCTCCCCCAACAGAGATGTAAGGCCCTCTGAAGCCAGACACTGAGGAGATCAAAGGAGGCCAGGGTTTTGACATGATGGCGAGGGTGAGATGTCTGAGCATCTGGATTATAGGACACATCCAAACATAGGTAACCAGGTTTAAATATTAGGAAGAGAATTTTCCACCATTTGATGTTGTTTTAAGACCCAAGAATGAAACTGGAATTGGTTTGAATCTTGTTTTAAAAGCCCATTATAGACTTTCTTACTATAAATAGCTTGAACTCTCTTGCCCTGCAAATGGAGATACCAGAAAGATATGTAGGGCCAAAATGTTTTGTATGTTAAACACAAAATGTATTCTTTTACATCTAAGAATTTTCAGGATACTTTTGTACTCCTGATTCCAACATGATTATTTAATCTAAACTCCTGTATACCTGACTTTGTTTGTGTTTGGACGTCTTTCCTGAGATCCCTATATCAAACATACTGCCTTTCAACTTTTTCATAATTCTCATTTTCTATAGTCTTAAATTATATTTCAACAAATGTCATTTTCCTTCACAGGTCTAAGGTTCATGAGGTAAATAAATATGTTTTCACTGGAATGGGTATTGTATCCAGCACTATTTGAGGAGATAGCAGATCTCTAAGGTCTTTAAACTGGCTTTTCTTCTCAGGTACACATTTTTCCATTAATAGCACAAGTAAAATAGGTTCTCTGCACTACATTCAGTACTTAAACACTTAATCATTAAGAAATCTTTCCTTCAATGAACTACAGTCCAAACTATGATCACTTCTCTTTTTGATTTATCATCTTTTTTATTTATTTAAGTTATAAACTTTACAATATTGAACACTTTATTTATCAGGTCACCATAGAATCAAGCATACCAAGCAATCTGAGGGAAAGGATGCTTTCTTCAAAGCTGATGGCATTAGCTATTACAAGACCAATTGAAAAAAAAAATCTCACGTACAAATGCCTGAGACAGGGTTTACAGAGTCAGAATAAACAGTAGCTTTTCACTTAGATATGGAACTTGTGGGGGGCAAAGCTCCACAGTGGTCAGAAACTTTATGCACAAAAAACACTGTCAGAACCTTCACTGTGCCTCCCTTCCTTAGAATCTACCAGTGGCTCCCCACTGCTGACAGGATGAAGTCCGAATGTCTTAGCACACACAGCCGCTCTTTATGTGTGTTTTAGATCAGTGCCTGCCACCTTTCCTTTCCTTCCTCTATCTTTGTTCCACATGCCTATGCTCCATTTGTGTTCTTATCTTTTAGTGTTTGATCCTCAAACTTGTCTCCTACCCTAATTGCATAACCCAGCAATCTTCCATTCCGGTCTGAAGTATAGCCTCAGAAGTCTTTCTTCACACCCCTCCTGAGCCTACACTCTTACCAACAAATAGCCTTGCTTTTATATATAACCCAATGAATGAATAGTTGCCCATGCTTATTCCAACTTGTCCTAAAATATGGATGGATCTTTAATTGGTGTTTCCATAATACACCTCTCTTTATTAATTCATTCATTCAAGATCCCAGGGGATGTTCATTCATCCATGAGTTGTTGACAAAGTGTACATTGAGTATTTTCTGCAGAGTTATGATGAGTCACTTTTGCAAACTAGACAGACTGAGGACCTCAGGGTTACTAATCTTGCTGCTATCTTAAGTTCAATTTCATAAGATTATGATTGGTGAATTGCTCCTTGGGGAAGAGGCAATAATGTTTGAATATACAAGATTTGGTAGTCCTACTGAATTTGTGGGCATAACAATATATCCATGTGAATGCTCCTTGTGTTGCAGGTAAGGAGTTCATGGGTTATTTGAAATTTCTCACAGACCAGAAAGGTGAATACTCATGGTTCCCAGATAAGGCAAGAACCCTGCCTGAAGTCACACATTCTGTAGTAGATTCAGAAAGTTACTTCAGGTATCTTACCCCAAAGTAAGTTGAGTGAAGGAATGAAAGAAGGGAAGTTGTAAGGGTTAACTTGTGTCATCAACTTGATCAGATTAAGAATCAAGTAGGACATGCCTCTTGGGCAGGTCTGTGGGTATGTTTCTAGGAAGAATTAATTCAGGAAGACAGTTCTTTCTCCAGAACATGTTCCTTCTGGTAGTGAACTGTAACATATAAAGAAGTTCCAGGAGAACCCAGGACCTTTGCCTGGATCTGTGCTCTACTCTGTTGTTGCTAACCTTCTCAAACTCTGAAACTCAGTTTCATCAGTGTTCCAATGTGGACTGATGACCAGTGGCTCTGAAGGAATCTTCTGGGTTTACACTACCAGATTGGGATGCTGAGGCACATACACTCATGTGCTGAGCCGCTACTGGGTTCTCAGACTCTCCAGCCTGCAGAAAACCATTGTTGGACTACTCAGGCTGCATCCTGTAACCTAATCCTCTAGCCCCCACCCCTCAAGCAAGTTCCATTGTATATAGCATAATTTACATCAGATCATAACAAATTGACTCTCTACAATTATTAAAAGTTTTTCTATCCCTTTCATTTAATGCTATTTCAGGCATTAGAAAATTTATTCCCATGAAGAATATTTTAAAAAGGACATATCAAGGAAGAGGAATTATAGTAAGCGCACAGCTGATGAAGGTATTATGACTATGCATCAAAATTGAAATTAGGTTTTCTGACAAGCATTCTAATGCCACTATGAAAGGGAGTCTTTTAGTCTATGACTGTCTACCATTCTTTCTGGATCATAAATAAAGCATAATATAAAGATATTGTATCCTAAAAATATTAACAAAGAATTTTTATCCTATGTCATTTTGTTAATTATAATTATCAAGTGACACGATAAGGGATCAACTCACAGACACATCTCTGTGGGGACATTTCTAGGAAGGATTAACTAAGGGAGGAAACCCTCCCTAGAGTGCACAGGCCTTCCAGAGGCAGCCCAGATATAAAGCAGGGTGAGGGAAGGAAATGCTGCTTTTCCCTTCTTGCCTTCTTTGCTTGCTGGTGTGTGTATCCACTCTGTTGCTGCCATTCTTCCTTGATGTCAGAACCCAGCTTCTTCATGTTTCTATTGTGGAGAGAAGACTAGTGTCACTATTAATCCTCCCGGTGTCCAGTGCCAGATTAGTACTGTTGAAGTAGCCAGTCTTGTGGATGGAGCAGCTGTTTGGTTATCAGCTGGGCCAGCATACAGCAAACATCCATTGTAAGACTGCCCATCCTATATCATGTAAGTCTATATAATAAGTTCTCTTTATAATACACATCCATTCTATTGGTCCTCTAGGAACCCTATCTAATATATCCTAGTTAGTTATAAAATGGCCACAGAAAATATTTAAGGTCACCTTCTTGAAAACTGTAATTGATTATTGACTGACTATAGAATCTATACCAGTGGCTGTTTGTCATCTTTGCTTTAACTTTTCTACATTCTTTTTGATAAGAGTAATTTAATTATGCTGTTTAATTACAATGAATTTTCAGAGTAGGTGCTGGGCACATTTTGTTTCTAGACTTTGTGTTTCTCTGTGACAAAACTTCAAGAATGCAACATGCCAGGAGTCTCCTCACCTCAATTTCTCGGTCTGATGGATGTGGGAACATCTCAGGCTAGTAGATGAGATCAACCAGGTATTCCTAGTTCTGTCCTTACTTTCTTCTTTCATAGAATGTACCAGTCTGAAGACAGCTAACACTTCCAGGTACATGAGTATGGTTAGCTTATCCTGGAGATTGAAAATCACCACATTCCCAGATACTTGAAATCTGGATTCAGAACCTGTAAGGCAGTTGTCATATTTGGGACCCATCAAAAAGTTATTTTTGTTCCAAAATTGATTTGGAACAATTAAAATAGTAAGCTTTATAAGAAGTTGTTCACTCTAGGTGCTAGCTCTAAAATTCATTGACCTTACTCACAGTCAGCTTCACATTTCTAGGGTAAACTTCAAAACCAGGCACAGTTTGGGGGTGGGGAGGGATTTATTTGAAGCTTATAGATACAAGGGAAGTTCCACAGTGGTGGAAGAAGTTGGGCCCCTTTACACAGATTCATGCAGATAAAAGCAACCCCACCAACCATAAGCAAGCACATTCCAGGAGTCCCAGGCAGAGCTCAAGCACTGTGCATAATTTAGGTTGGAAACAGTTCCACTTCCAGGAGCACCTTAGGACTAGAGCCCAGTATCCACCCACAATGACACCACCTCCAGCCAGGAACTAAATTATAAGCTTTAATAAACTCCTGAATCTATTGGAGGACATCCATTCAAACTACCACACATTAGAATTAGAAGCAACAAGTTCTGTTGAACTGTGTGTTGATATCTGGATATATCTGCATAGAAACAGTTGCCATTGTCTTATCAAAAAAAAAAAAAAGCATCAAGTAAGCAATACAATTGTATGTTTGCCCCTGAATTATGTAGCTAACTTCTAAAGGACATTGGTATTAGTACCAACTTTGGCGATAAAAAGTTTACATCTGATTGTGTTTTTCTCTAACCTTGCAATGTGAGGAATGATTAAAGCAACATAGTAGGATAATGATTTATGATACTTTGTCAGTAGAATTTTCTGTCTTTCCATCTTTTTCCTCCAAGGAAAATAGTCAGATTTTGTAAAGATTGGATCCTAATAAATTTTTTGCTGAATGGGGGAGGGAGGAGAGGAGAAAGAGATATAGAGATATTTTACCAAGGGCTAGGATGTTTGGAGATTATTTCAGAGTTCTTATTTCACCCAAAGAATTTATTTTAGAATTCTTCTGGAAACATTATCAGAGGTAGTAAAGGATGTGGGGACATCACTGTGAGAAGTAATGGGCCATGAAACTAAATATTTATTCTACCTGCCGAGCTCCAACTATAACTGTGGTTTGGGAAAGAGGTCCTGGACACCTGCCTCTAATGATGACTGTACCTTTCAGATTTATCAAATGTGCCTGGTTTAAAGATTAGTTCCCACTAGGAGATTCCATAAATGGAAGGTCACTTTGAAACAGATTTATGTGGTCCTCATCTTTACTTAACTATTGTTAGAAAGTATGGTGATGTATTTTAAATAGAGCCATCATTCATTTTAATGAGAAAAATGTGTATAAAAGCTTTCTATTGTTAAAGGATATTTATTTACAGTACTATAGCTTTTCTCTTTGAAAAAGCAATATATTACAGAAAGATTTACTTCACACAATGAAGTTACTTCTTACAATGTCATTGTCATTGTAGGTATCAATTTAGTTTTATTGCTAGATGACCCAGTTCAGACATATTTCTTTGATTCTGTATATTATTGTTTTCTATCAGTTATAAGGATAAGCAATATGTTCTATCTTTTAACAATGTAATCTTCTTAAATATTTATATATTTATTTTATTTGAGAGAGAAGGAGAGTATATGGGTATGCCAGGTCCTTCTTCCACTGCAAATGTACTCCAAACTCATGTGTTACTTTGTTGATCTGGTTTTATATGGGTACTGGGGAATAGAAGCCAGGCTATCAGGCTTTTTAAACAAGTATTTTTGACAATGGAGCCATTTTTCCACCCCCAAGAATGTGATCTTCTTAAGTTATTTATTTCTTCTCTAGTACAACAACAAGGAACTGTTAAAAATAACAATAAGAAATTATTAATCTTGGGCTGGAGAGATGGCTTAGTGGTTAAGCACTTGCCTGTGAAGCCTAAGGACCCCAGTTTGAGGCTTGATTCCCCAGAACCCATGTTAGCCAGATGCACAAGGGGGTATACGCGTCTGGAGTTTGTTTGCAGTGGCTGGAGGTCCTGGCATGCCCATTCTCTCTATCTCTCTCTCTGACTCTTTCTTTCTCTGTCTGTTGCTCTCAACTAAATAAATAAAAATAAACAAAATATTTTTTAAAAAGAAATTATTAGTCTTTAAAATTGTAATAGTCAAGTCTTAATTCATAGGAAACATCACATATATATTTTACTATATACAAACTTACAAAACTAGAAAAATGAAAATTATTGCCTGATAGCAAGGTTTTAACATTCTACTTTTACTATTTAAGATATTAAATATCTACTAATATATTATGTATCTTTTCAGTCAACATGACATTTTAAAGAGTCTGAACTAAAGAAACACATACTCACACATGTATGTATGTATGTATGTATGTATGTATATATATATATATATTTATTTATTTATTTATTTTTGTTAAGGTAGGCCAATCTGGAACTCACGCTGTAGCTGAAGCAGTTCTCAAACACACAGCAATCCTCCTATGTCAGCTGAATGTTGAAATTTAAGGCATGATCCATTATGTCCAACCTACAGAAATTTTAATGACACAAAAAGGCAGCTTTATTATTCCTGTTCTTAGGAAATATGTAGACAGCTTGCATTGCTATCTCTACTCAGCCACAAAATGTCCACATTAACAAAAATCCTACAATGCTTTTTTTTTTTTTTTTTTTTTTTTTTTTTTTTGAGGGACGGTCTCACTCTAGTACAGGCAGACCTGGTATTTACTATGTCGTCTTAAGATAGCCTCAAACTCATGGAAAACCTCCTACTTCTGCCTCCTGAGTGCTGGAACTAAAGGCATGTGCCACCACCACCATGTCTGGCTTCTATAATCCTTTCTAAGAATAACATTTTTTATTTAAGCATGGACTGAGCATTGCTTTTCTATCAATTATTTACTTAAGGTATTTTACAATACAGATGGTAAACAGTTGGATAAAAACAGAATTGGAAGAGAAGAAACAAATCTGCCAACAAGGAAAGCAAAATAATTAAGTTTCCTGCTTCAAGTTTCTTTCCAGTATTTTCTTCTTCTTCTTCTTCTTTCTTTTTAAATTTAATTTATTAGTTTTCTTTTCAGGCAGTTTGGCACCATTGTTTAGGCTCATCTATGATCTACCCCCTCCCATTGGACCCTCCTTGTTGATGTAAATGGGTCATGCATTGTGGAGTTAGCCCCCAGTTATTGGTATGATAAATGTCTCTGCAAATCATGACCCAACATGTGACTCTGACATTCTTTCCAACCCCTCTTCCGCAAAATTTCCCTGAGCCATGTTGGGTTCATTTTTGGTCTACTTCAGTGCTGAGGTGTTGGGGGCCTCTGAGGCTCTGGCTCTCTGATTTGGTAGGAGTTGATTTTTCTCTGTGTTGGTCTCCTTCCCCTTTGTGCTGGTATCCGGTTCACAGGAAAACATCACCCTTGCTTGTTTCACCAATTGTCCTTAGTTTCAGTTGGTCCCCTTTTGAGGTATGATGGGGCAGCTCTCTCCTTAGGATCTGCATCTATCTGAAAAAGAGAAGCAGATTCTCCAACGGAGAGTAAGTTAGCACCTGGAAAATTGAGATAACACTTACTTTTTTGATAGAGAGTTTGATAGGTGTAGGCCCTCTTGTACCCCATGATTGATGGTAGCTTGATATTGGAGAGTAGGCTTGTGTTTGGGTATGGCTCTGACTTGTTTCTCAGTTCCAGCTATGGGTCTAGTACCACTGAGGGGATCAGTGATTCAAATCAAGGGTAGTTGGTTCCTCACCATGGCTGTGTGCCACTATTGCACTTGTGTGGGCATCACATCAGGTTATTTGTTTCTAATTAGGTTAGACAATGAGTTGCTTGGACAGATATTGGTCATTTCTCCCAGTCGCCCATGTAGCACCTTCTGACACTAGACATGCTGACTGTCTGGGGACTAAATATCTCCAGGCTTCCAGCCATGTCATTCCATTTTATGTGTCAGCTGCATATGGAGTCTTCAGCAATAGGGTCTTACCACTGGCCTTTGGTGGGTCATCAAGTACTCTGACAGAAGTCTGTCATTGTTTTGGGAAACCTTGTAGGTTTCTCTGATCAAAAGCTCATTGTGGATGGTAGCCCCAAGCTGGAAGTGGGGGTTACAGGTCAGTGCTCACTAAGAAATTGAGGAAAAAGATAACTAATATACAACAGTTAGAGAGGAGAGAGATAGAGGGGAGAGGGGGAGAGGGAGGGAAGGAAGATGTAGAAGATTTAGGTTAGTCTTGATCCTACCCTCTCCTGTCTTGTGGTTCAGGTGTTTCCTGTAAGGGTCTAGTGAAGATTCAGCCATTTGATCTGTCTTTTAGGAAGTAGAATTTTATGGTACCATTGCCGTTTGGGTCCAGATTACTGTTTGTCAGCCTTCGATGCCCTCCGCGCCCTCCCCGTCCATCCTATTGTCTAGTCCATGTGGTGCTTGCTGGGTATGTAAGGTATCTTGGGTAGATTCAGGTTAGGTGTTGTAGATGAGTGAGACTGTGTCAATTTTTTTTTTCTGTGATTGGGTAAGTTCACTGAGAATGATCTGTTCCAGGTTCAACCATTTTTCCTCA
The DNA here is from genome assembly GCF_020740685.1 of Jaculus jaculus. Lineage (NCBI taxonomy): Eukaryota > Metazoa > Chordata > Mammalia > Rodentia > Dipodidae > Jaculus > Jaculus jaculus. The sequence goes on from NC_059103.1 coordinate 147,589,607, forward strand.
AATTTCTTTGTGTCATTTTTTCTTACTGCTGTATAGAATTCCATTGTGTAGATATACCACATCTTTGTTATCCATTCTTCTAATGATGGACATCTGGGTTGATTCCAGCTTTTAGCTATTACGAATTGAGCCATTACAAGCATGGTTGAGCAAATCTCTCTGGCCTTTGGTTTGAAGGTTTTAGGGTAGATGCCCAGTAAGGGTATAACTGGGTCTGTTGGTATTTCTATAGTCAGCTTTTTCAGGAGTTTCCATATTGCTTTCCAAAGTAGGTTGTACCATCCTGCATTTCCACCAACAGTGAATGAGTGTCCCTGCTTCTCCACATCCTCTCCAGCATTTATTTTCATTTGATTTTTTGATGTTTGCTGTCTTTATTGGGGTAAGGTGGAATCTCATAGTTGTTTTAATTTGCATTTCTCTGATGATTAGGGATGATGAACATTTTCTTAAATGTGTGTTTGCCATTTGTATATCTTCCTCTGTGAATTGCCTATTCAACTCTGTGCCCCATTTTGTGAGTGGGGTATTTGTCTTCTTATTGTTTAGACTTTTGAGTTCTTTGTAAATTCTAGAGATAAGGCCTCTATCAGTTGGATAACCTGCAAATATTTTTTCCCATTCTGTGGGTATTCTATTGGATTTGCTTATTATATGCTTGTCTGTAAAGAAATTCTCCAGTATTTTCTTCTTTTGTTTATAACAAGGCAAGTTCCTTAGTAGAATTACCATTCTCCTAACATGATATGCTTAAAGAAAATCTCAGGTGGAACTTTGACACTGGATTTGACTTTTACTACATAACTCAACTTTATCACTACTGCTATTTGCAATTTTGTTATTGAATATAGCAAATATTCATCTATACTGAATGAAAGGCGACTAGTATTTAAATGAATGAATTGATGAAGATTTTGAAAGCTAATCTTATGGAATGCATTATATAGTAATTTGGTGGTTGGTAACTTGATCCAATAGTAAAATTCGGAGTGTATGAAAAATATTTCACTTATAAAAGCTTCTTACCAGGCATGGTGGTGTACTTACAGCCCATGTACTCTCAGGTCTGACATTGAGGCTCTCAATTTGAAGCTAGCCCAGGTTAAGTAGTAACTCTGCCTCATAATAAATAAAATTCAGAACTGCTTCTCAAATACATTGTATTCCTAAATTTAGCTTTTATTATAGTTTCATTTCTATAAGTCTAATATTCTATATTTGTTGCCTAAAAACAGAAAGAAAAACGCTAATGTTAAATGATAGGACATTATTTGTAAATGGGAGAAGTAAAGTACAGAATTATATAATATAAAAAGTAACATCATACCCATCAATTCTTTCAGATAACAAATTTGTTAGGATACATAGCACTCCATGCAGATATTCACCATAACTTGTGTGATTTAATAGAGATGAAAAAAGAAAAGATTCCAAACATGTGGTAGGCAAAATTGTCAAGATATGAAAACTGACTAAATATGAGGCATTTATAAATGGTCTAATTAAAAAATAAGACAGCTGGGCATGATGGCACATGACTTTAATTCCAGCACTTGGGAGACAGATGTAGAAATATCACTATGAGTTCAAGGCCACACTGAGACTACATAGTGAATTCCCAATCAGCCTGGGCTACAGTGAGACCCTACCTTGGAAAACAATAAAAAAACAGTTTTTTACCTGGGGTGACTAGTAATATCAGTTTAAAGAAAGATCACTGAACAAAGTGTCTGCTTGAAACAAAAGTGGAGTTTATTCTGAACCAATAAGAATTCCAAGTGAAATTAAACAGGAGGAATTTGAGCAAGGTCTAAATCAGGGTCCCACTTGTAGGTGAAGACATGGGAGTAATAAAAGCTTGGATGAAAGATGAAATCATAAGAAAGATGGATCACAAACTGTAAAGATGAGATAAATAGTGGACCCAGAGCTCAAGCCTAGGGAGCCTCTTCTTGAAATGGCTGGATGAAGAAAGGATGTCATGATGGAAGAGAAAGTACTGCCAAGTATTTAAGGAAACCAGAAGCTAAGCAAGGCTGAGTTTTAAGGAAAAAGCAAGCCATCTTTCTAAGAGGTATAAAATAATCCAGAAAGATGAAAAATTAGCGTTTACCACTAAATTTGGTGATAAAAAGTGTCTAAGGGTAACCTTACCAGACTAGAAACAAGTAAGAAAGAGCCATCAATGGGTACAGAATTGCTGCATAGATGACAAAACAGAACAGGATCTTAGCTTCTGCTTGAGAAGCTGAAGGATGGTTCCTGAGTCCCAGTTAGCAACAAGAGAACACAACAGAGGGTAGACTGTTTAGCACATCAGTAGCTGAAAATAAGGAAAATCTCCCTATCCATCCAAGCACAGAATTTAAACTGCTAAATAGTTACGTTAACCAACGCGCTTCAAAAAATATCTCCAGGGCTGGAGAGATGGCTTAGTGGTTGGGCACTTGCCTACGAAGCCTAATGACCCCGGTTTGACGCTAGATTCCCCAGGACCAACGTTAGCCAGATGCACAAGGGGGCGCATGCGTCTGGAGTTTGTTTGCAGTGGGTGGAGGCCCTGGCGGGCCCATTCTCTCTCTCTCTGCCTCTTTCTCTCTGACTTTCACTCTCAAATAAATAAATTAAAATAAACAAAAAAAATTATATACCTCCATGAGTTGGGTGAGGTGGCATATCTCTTTAATCCCAGTGCTCAGGAGGCAGAAGTAGGAGGATCACTGTGTGTTCAAGGCCACCCTGAGACTATGTAGTGAATTCCAGGTCAGCCTGGGCAAGAAAGTGAAACACTACTTCAAAAAAAAAAAAAAAATCTCCAGAGACTGGAAAGATGGAAGATGGTATAGTTGTTAAAGACACTTGCTTCCAAAATCTGCCAGCCAGCGTTCAACTTTTTACAGTTGCAAGAGATCCTGAAATGCCCCTCCCCACACACAACATGAAAATAAATAAATAAACATTTATTAAAGTTCAATCTTTTAACTATGTATTAAAATTTGTGACATCCCTAATGCTTTATGAAAGGAAATTTCTAAACAAATGCAGAAACAGACTAAAGTTTAAATATCTACAATGTTTAGTTGATTTACTATAACAGGAGTTGTTGCAGTTACCTTATTGCTACTGGGACAAACACCCAACCAGAAGAAACCTATGGGACAAAAGGGTTTATTTAAGACTTATAGATTCCAGGGGCAGCTGCATCATGGTGGAGAGAGCCTTTTCATTTCATTATATATCCACAGCAGAGAGAGAACCAGCACCAGCAAGCATGAGCTGCCTCTGAGTACTTTAGAGCTGGCCTGAAGATCTGGTTTCAGTGACACACCTCCTCCAATAGGGCTCTGCCTGTTGGAGACAAATGTAGGAAGCTTGTTCTTAATCAAAAATACTTAAGGCTTGGGGACATTTACATTCAAAACCACCCCATTCCCCCCTGGCAATGTAAACTCACCATCATCTCACAATGTGAAATACTCTCAGTCCAATTTCAAAAGTCACCATAGTCTTTGCCAATTTTAAAATTGTCCAAAATTCCAGTTTCCTCTGAGATTCCAGACATTGTCTAAACTTTGAGACTGAAAAATAAAACTGCAAGTTACATACCTGTAACACAAAATGGAACAGAGTAAAGATTCCCATTCCAAAATATGGCATAGCAAAGAAAGAGTGGACTGATGTATTAACTAAATCAAACAGGGCAAACAGAATATCTTGTAGCTCCAAGTCCAAATCTGTAAGCTGTCATGAATTCTCTGGGGTTCTAATTCCACACACCCTCCCCCTCCAGCTTGACTATTCACAGTCTAGGGAAAGTGTATGTATGACATCTATCCCACAGTTCTGGCATTTCCATATTCTTTGGATCTCCACTGCAACCTATGGTTCATGTTCACAGCTCTTTACAATGGCCTTACTTGGTGTGGTGGTTTGATTCAGGTGTCCCCCATAAACTTAGGTGTTCTGAATGCTAGATCCCCAGCTAATGGAGATTTAGGAATTAATGCCTCCTGGAGGGAGTGTATTTCTGGGGGCTGGCTTATAGCCAGTTTCCCCTTGCTAGTGTTTGGCATACTCTCCTGTTGCTATTGTCCACCTTATGTTGGCTAGGGGGTGATGTCCACACTGCTCATGCCATCATTTTCCCTTGCCATCATGGAGCTTCTCCTCAAGCCTGTAAGCCAAAATAAACCTCTTTTTCCTACACAAGGTGCTCTTGGTTGGGTGATTTCTACCAGCAATGCAAACTTGACTGAAACACTTGGTATTTGTATAGGTACTGAACCTTGCTTCACATCACCATATCTTAGTGACACCTGGTACCATGTGCACTTCATGATCCACTTAATTGCATTTTTCATGCTTCTAAAATGAGTACCAGGTAGGCAGGATAATCAAATTTGTAAATCCAGTAAGGAGTAAACCATCATATTTTTTTTTCAAAAAAATTTTTGTCTTCAAATCACCTCCTTTCAAAATATTTGCATTCTGACTAGCTTTAGCTTTCATGGGTTGGTTTTAAACCTCACAGCACTTTTATCAGTCTCAGTGCATAACAACTGGCCTATATTTAATAGTGATGATTGCCTTAACATTTGTAGCTCAAATCTAAAACTAGTTTCTCTGCCTGTAACTTCAAACTTGCTTGATTTTTCCTGTGATAGATAAACTGTGCATCTTTATGACATTGTGTTCTACAATTCCACCAAGCGCACCAGTCCATTACTCTTAAATTCAACTTTTCTAAAATTCTCAGGATATGGGCAAAACATAGCCAGCCCAGTTCCAACAATGTTCTCTTCTTCACCTTTGAAACTTCATAAGACAAGCAAGCAGTCCCCAATTCATTCTGCATATAGAATTTTTCAAACTCTCATCAGGATATCCCATTAAGCTCTATTTATTTAGCACTGAAATGTTTCTCTGGTCCAAAGTACCAAATCCTGCTATCTTCCTCCTGTACATACATTACAAAAGATCAAAATCACATGGTCAGATTTATAGTAGTAATGATCCACTTCTTGGCACCAATTTTCTGTTAGAGTCACCTTTTCATTGCTCTGACAAATATCCAATAAGAAGCAGGTTATGGGAGGAAAAGGATTATTTCAGATTTACAGATTTTAGCATAAGCTTCTTATTGGCAAAGAAAGTTGTGTCACTTCATGATACATCCATAGCAAGAAGAAGCAGCATCAGTACTCATGAGCTGACTTTGAATACATTAGGGTTGGATTCAACATCTTCCCTCAGTGATATGCCTCCTCCAGCAGGGATCTACCTATGGGAAACTGAAGTAAAAAACTTAATTTTAATAAAAAATGCCTGAGGTTTTGGGGACAATTGCATTTAAAACTGCAAAAGGAGCAAAACAAAACAAATCAAACTTAAAATAAATAAGGCCCTACTAAAATGCAAGTGCATTTATAGATTTTAGGAAACATCTTATGGAAACAAGAAGCCTTGATGAATAAAACTGAATAAATTTGATTTCAAGCATCCTGCAGTAGTGGTCATGTAATCTTTCCAACACATGGTACTCTTGTAAAGTGACAGTTAAAGAATCAAAACAGTCTGGTCAAGATGGTGTCCGCCTAAACATGCCATACCTCCCAGGGAAGGAAAAGCAAGACATTAAGGGTTCGTTGGGTCTTCTAGAGATAGAAGTCTGTAATAGACCTCCAGTGGGAGGCCTTGGAGGGGCAAAAAAGGAATTGGATGGATACCACACTCTCATGTAGCTGACCAATCCCTACACCCTCAAGCAGCCATCCTAGCCATAGTTCCACCCACAGATTTGTTCCTGCACTAACTGCAGGCTAGGGGACCCAAGCCAGCATAGCTCCACATGCACCACAACAAGCAGGTGACCATCCCATCCCCCCCACCCTGCATGACTGCCACCCCATGTCCCCCGCCACCCCGACTACCACCCCACTTCCCCACCCCAGGCAACTACTGCCCCATGCAACTGCAATCCCATTCCCTCTACCCTGACCTAACTCCATCTCACAAAAGCCACTCCACTTTCCAGTGCCCCCCCCATCCCTTTGTGAACCCAGGAAAGCCAGATTAGCTCCACCTGCACCTCCAGGCAACTGAATGCCATCCCACTGGCCACAAACCCCCATTCCCCTATCCACTTGGGGCCAGCTGACCATGTACTCCCATATCTTGAATTACAGAACAACAAGCTTCTACATCAGGTCCTTGGACCCCTGCCAGATCATCCCTCTGAGCAGGCAGGCCCAATTGCCACCAGAAAAATAATGGAAGCAAACATAAAATAGAATAACCACTGGGCAAACTTCAAGGGTTAAATAAATAAGGCTCATACACTGGGATGGGCAAACCACAAAGAAAAAGGAATAACATGAAATATCAAGTGCAAGTAAATCCAATAAGATCATCCAGTCATACAATGGATATCTATAATCAAAACATAGAAGAGACATTAGGATCAGAACCCCCAAATGAAGTTACAAGATATGCAACCCTGACCAAATAAATGACAGAATTTTCAGAAAAGCAACAAGGGGCTGATAATCATATGAATGCTGTCATTGCTAGACTAGACCTAATAGATAAGACCTTTGAAGGGGTTCAAAGACAGTTAAATGATCTGAAGGAGAGTGAAAAGAAGAAGACCTCAATAACCAGCTGGACAAGGTCAATGAAGACATAAAGAAAAGAAAGGATGAATTCAAAGAAGCATCAAGAAAATCAGAAAATGATGTGAAAGGGGATCTTGATAGAGGGATGGAAACTATACATGGAAAATTAGTAAAAAATGGAAGCCAAATTGAGCAAGACCAAAACTCTATAGAAGCTCTCAAGAATAGAGTCAGCCATATGGAGGATTGAAACTCAGATCTGGAAGACAAAGCAGAAGTAACAGTTTGAGAGTCCAAAAGTTTCAATAACTTCAAAAATTTCTATTTCATGAGGGAATTGTGGGATACCTTTAACCATCCTGACATTGGGATCATGGGAATACCAGAAAGAGAAGAAATTCAGACCAAAGTAATGGAGAACTTATTCAACCAAATTATTGAAGAAAACTTTCTCACACATAGTGCTATACTACTAGAAATTAACAGCAAAAGAAGCATCAGGAAACCCATTGGCACCTGAAAACTAAACAACACACTTTTAAACAATAAGTGGGTAGTGAATGAAATTAAAAAAATAAAATTGGGGCTGGAGAGATGGCTTAGCGGTTAAGCGCTTGCCTGTGAAGCCTAAGGACCCCGGTTCGAGGCTCGGTTCCCCAGGTCCCATGTTAGCCACATGCACAAGGGGCGCATGCGTCTGGAGTTCGTTTGCAGTGGCTGGCAGCCCTGGCGCGCCCATTCTCTCTCTCACTCTCTCTCTCTCTCTGCCTCGTTCTCTGTCTGTTGCTCTCAAATAAATGAATAAAAAAAATAAAAAATAAATAAAATAAAATAAAATTGCAAAATTTCTAGGAATGAATGACAATGAGAATACATTGTACAAAAATTTATGGGACACAATGAAGGCAATATTCAGGGGGAAATTCACAGCATTAATACCTTCATAACAAAGACGGAGAGATCCCAAATAAATAACCTAGCCATCAATCTAAAGGCACTGGAAAAGCAAGAAAACTCCCACCCCAAAAGCTCCAGAGAGAAAGAAGTTGTTAAGGTCAGAGAAGAAATTAATGAATTGGAAACTAAGAAAATAATTAAGAAAATTGATGAAACAAAGAGCTGGTACTTTTAAAAAATAAACAAGACTGACAAATTTGATCATGTGAAAAATAGAGACACTTCAAATTAACAAAATTAGAAATGAAAAAGGAGAAATCACAACAGAGTTAAATGAAATTGGGAGAATCATAAAGACTCTTTTCAAAAATCTCTACTCCACAAAACTTGTTAATATGGAGGAAATAGATAAATTCCTGGCACATACCACCTACCAAAGCTAAACTCGGAGCTGATTAATATATTAAACAAACCTATCACACCCATTGAGATTGAAAAGGTAATCAAAAACCTCCTCCAAAAGAGGAGTCCAGGACCAGATGACTTCTCAGCTGAATTCTATCAACCTTCATGGAAAAACTGAAACCAATTTTCTCAAACTGTGCCACACAATCATAGAATAGGGAAAGCTCCTGAACTCCTTCTATGAGGCTAGTGCTACACTACTAATACCAAAACCAGGCAGAGACGCCACAAGAAAAGAAAGCTATAGGCCTATTTCCCTAATGAACTTAGACACAAGGATCCTGAATAAAAGTCTCACAAACTGAATCCAACAACACAGAAAAACCTTTATCTACCTTGATCAAGTTGGCCTCATCCCAGGAACACAGGGGTGGTTCAACATAGGGTAATCTGTCAATGTAATACACCACATACATAAGCTTAAACACAAAAGCCACATAATCATAGATGCAGAAAAGGCCTTTGACAAAATACAACATCACTTCATGATCAAAACATTGGAGACAATTGGCATGGACAGTTTATATTTCAACATAATGAAGACTATATATAAAACTCCTAAAGCCCAAATAATGCTTAATGGAGAGAGACTGAGGGAATTACCATTGAGATCAGGAATAAGACAGACATGTCCAATCTCACCTCTGCTCTTCAATATAGTACTGGAAGTCCTAGCTCAAGCAATAAGACAGGAGAAAGAAATAAAAGGTATACAAATTGTAAAGGAAAAAGTTAAGTTAGCTCTTTTCACAGATGACATGATTCTGTACATGTGAGAACCATGAGCCTCCATCTCAAAACACTTAAAGATGATTAACTCCTTCAGCAAAGACCAGGATACAAAATAAATGCACAAAAATGAGTAATGAGTAGCCCTTCTATACCCAAAAGACAAAGATGCAAAGAAAGAAATAAGTGATATTGTCCCATTTTGGTAGCAACAAAAAATAAAATAAAATACCTTGGAATAACATTAACCAACTATGTGAAAGACCTATACAATGAAAACATAAAAACACTCAAAAAAAAAAAAATTGAAAAGGACTTGATTAAATGGAAAGACACCCCCCCCCCATGCTCCTGGATAGGCAGAATTAACATTGTGAAAATGGAAATATTACAAAAACTTTGTACATATTTAATGCAATACCAACCAAAATTTCAACATTATTATTTAGAGATATATAAAAAAATCTCAAAATTTATACGGTAAGGAAGTAGGACTCAGATATCCAAGCATATCCACAGCAAAATAAACACCTCTGGAGGCATCACTACGCCTGATCAAAAGCTATATTACAAAGCTATCATTAAAAAATAAATAAATAGGCAGTCTGCTACTAACTCTGGGTGGGTGGTCAATGTCAGATTTATACTGCAAGCTTCCGGTCAAGATGGCGACCGCCTAGCTGCACTACAAACAACGAGGGAAAAAAAGGCAAGTATTCAAGGGAAATTAGGAACTTTCTGAAGAGGGAGGGCACAGATTGGGATAAAAGAGGGAAGCACACAACCCCGCGACCCACGCCCCGCCACCCCGCCCGCCACGAATAACTGCATCGGGCGCGGCCCCGCGCCCAGCGGCCCGGCGCCCCATGCACACCAAGCCCCATGCACCCCAGCGGCCCAGCGCACCCCACAACCCCCGTGCCCCACACCAGCTGCACCCCCCCCCCGCACCCCCCAGCACGCCCCTCCCCCCCAGCGCGCCCCACGCTCCCTATCCACACACGGCAGACGCGGCCCAAGCGAACCAAGGCTTCCCGCACCCCGGGCACCCAGGCCTGCCCCGCGTCCCCACGCGCCCAAGACCCCTGTGCCCCACCCCCGCGTGCCTCGAGACCACCCCACGCCCGCCCCACCCTCCCGCGCGCCCCACCCCCCGCGCGTTCCGTGCTCTCTATCCACACACAGCAGGCACGCCCCAAGCGCCCCGCGCCCCGGGCGCCCAGGCGTGCCCCGCACCCCCGCGCCCCCCGCGCGCCCTGAGACCCCCACGCCCCACCTCCACGCGCCTCGAGCCCCCCCGCGCGCCCCGCCCCCACTTCCCCCCCCAGCGCGCCCAACGCTCCTTACCCACACGCGACAGGGGCGCTCAAAGCGCCCCGCAGCGTCCAGCGCCCGGGCGCACAGGTGTGCCCTGATCCCCCCGCGTGCCCCGAGACTCCCCGCACCCCACCCCCGCGCTCCTCGAGCCCCCCCCCGTGCACCCCACCCCCGCCACGCGTCCAGACTGCCCCACAGCGTCCCACAGCATCCAGCACTCCATCTTACCTCAGCGTGCTCCACGCCCCCTGCGCTACCCGCGACCCCCTGGACCCCCTCACCCCCCCTCCCCCGCGCGATCCGCCCCCTCCCCCCCCTGCGAGTCCAGAGCACCCCACGGTATCCCACAGCGCCCCACGCTCCTAGCTGCCCCCCCTCCCCTCACGCCCTGCTGTTCTCACATCACTTGCTGCCGGTCAGTTTCTGCTGTGTCCTGATTCCGTACCCACATCATCTGCCTCTGCACTACAATTGCACGTGCAGTGGGCCCAGTCCCACAGCAAGAGCCACATAAGTCCACACTGAGTCACTAGCGCCAGCGCAGGTGCCATCCCCTACCTGTACATCGCCACCCATCCCCCACTCCCCTGAGGCGGAAGAGCACAGACTGTTTACAGACCCCAGTGTACCCAGCCATAATCTAGGCACCTTCAAGGCTTGCTACCTCAGTCCCTTTTCAAGCTCAAAGGCAGGCAGCTTAGGTGCATTACTGGGTGAGAATTCAGGCAACTTTGGTGCCCCTGTCAGGCTATAGGTAGGCGGCTTTGGCAAGAGTGAGCAAAAACCGAGGCTGCTTACAACTGCCCCAGGCTGCCTTGGATTTGCATTAAGCTAGATCCCAGGCTGCTCCACCCACCTACCTGCCCATACACTGACATGGGTAGACCACAGCACAAAAGAAATAACACGAAAAATAAAATGGAAGAAAATCCAGACAGATCACCCAGTCCAACAAGGATCACAACAAACCAAAACATAGAAGAGTGTTTAGGATCAGAACATCAAGTGGAAGCAATGAACAATGCAACCCTGACCAAACTACTGCTAGATCTGACAGGAAAGCTACAAAGGATAGATAATCGTATGGATGCTACCATCACTAAGCTAGAGCAATATGATAAGACACTGGAAGGAATTCAAAGAGAGCTAAGAGAGTTGAGGGAGAATGAAAAAAAAGAGGACGTTAAAAATCAGCTGGCCACACTAAATGAAAACATAAAGAAATGCAAGGATGATTTCCAAGAATCAGCAAGAAAATCAGAAAATGAGACAAAAAGGGAGCTGGACAAAGCGATGGAAGTGATACATAGGAAAGTAGTAGAAAATGCAAACTTAATTGAACAAGTCCAAAACTCACTAGAGGCTCTCAAGAATAGAGTCAGCGAAGTAGAAGATAGAAATTCTGATCTGGAAGACAGGATGGAAGAAACAGTTCGAGAGTCCAAAAATTTCAGTAAGTTCAAAAGTTCCTGTGAACAGAACATGAGAGAATTGTGGGATACACTTAAACGTCCTAATATCAGAATCATTGGAATACCAGAAGGAGAAGAATTTCAGACCAAAGGCATGGAGAACTTATTTAACACAATAATTGAAGAAAACTTCCCCCGTCTCTTAAAAGAAAGGCCCATCAAGATTCAAGAAGCAAACAGAACTCCTAACCTAATAGACCAAAGGAGAAACTCCCCAAGACATATTATCATTAAGACTCTAAACATTGACACCAAGGAAAAAATCCTAAAAGCAGCTAGGGAAAAACAGCACACCACTTTCAAAGGAAACCCCATCAGAATTACTTCGGACTTCTCAATGGAAACCCTGAAAGCTAGAAGGGCCTGGAATGATACTCTCCAAACGCTAAGAAACTATGGCTTTCAACCTAAACTACTCTACCCAGCAAAAGTCTCCCTTATAATAGATGGTGAAAGGAAAACTTTCCATGATAAAACTCAGCTTTACAATTATATGAACACAAAACCAAACCTACAGAAAGTACTCCAGGAAATTCTCCACAGAGAAGAAACAAATAACCAAACACAAATGCCTACAAGAAGAAGATCACAGCAATCAAACCCAGAGTAGATACAAAAAAAAAAAAAAAAAAAAAATTCCATGGAAATGCCAACACACCTCTACCACCACAAAATGACAGGGATCAAATCAAATCTCACAGTCATCACCCTAAACATTAATGGCCTTAATTCACCCATCAAGAGACACAGGCTAACAGGGTGGATCAAAAAATTAGACCCCTCAATCTGCTGCCTTCAAGAAACCCACCTTACCACTAAAGACAGAAACCTCCTCAGGGTGAAAGGGTGGAAAACAATATTCCAAGCAAATGGGAATAAGAAACAAGCAGGTGTAGCTATATTAATATCAGATAAAGTTGACTTCAAACCAAAAACAATCAAAAAAGACAAAGAAGGCTACTTCCTACTTGTAAAGGGAACAATCCATCAAGAGGATATTACAATCATAAATCTGTATGCACCAAACACAGGGGCACCGCAGTTCATAAAACAAAACCTACTTGACAATTAAATAGAAATAACCACCAACACCATCATAGCTGGGGACTTTAACACACCATTATCAGTAATAGACAGATCATCCAAACAGAAGCTCAACAGGGAAGTAAGAGAGCTCAACAAAACCATAGAGCACTTAGACCTAACAGACATCTACAGAACTTTCCACCCCAAATCCACAGACTACACATTCTTCTCAGCAGCCCATGGAACATTCTCTAAAATAGACCATATAATGGGTCACAAAGATAGCCTCCACATATTTAGGAAAATCGACATAATTCCCTGCATGATATCAGATCATAATGCTATATTCCTAGAAATCAACAACAAAAAAAACCAACAAGAGCCCCAACGGCAACTGGAAACTGAATAGCACACTCTTAAACAATAAATGGATAGTGGATGAAATAAAAAATGAAATTGCAAAATTCCTGGAATTGAATGACAATGAGAACACATCATACCAAAACTTGTGGGACACAATGAAGACAGTCCTCAGGGGAAAATTCATAGCACTCAATGCCTTCATAAAAAAGACAGAAAAATCCCAAATCAATAGCTTAACCATCCACCTAAAGGCATTGGAAAAACAAGAAAAATCCAACCCAAAGAGCTCCAGAAGGAAAGAAATAATTAAAATCAGAGCAGAAATTAATGAATTGGAAACCAAGGAAACAATTAAGGCAATTGACAAAACAAAGAGCTGGTTCTTTGAAAAAATAAACAAGATTGACAAACCTCTGGCCAATTTGATCAAGCAAAAAAAGGAGAGACTCCAAATTAACAAAATTCAAAATGAAAAAGGAGAGATTACAACAGACATCAGTGAAATCGGCAGAATCATCAGGACTTATTTCAAAAACCTCTACTCCACACAACTGGGAAATGTGGAGGAGATGGATAAATTCCTGGATGCATATCATCTACCAAAGCTAAACTCAGAGCAGATCAACCACCTCAATGAACCCATCACGCTCATGGAGATTGAAAAAGTAATAAAAAACCTCCCAAAAAAGAAGAGTCCAGGACCAGATGGATTCCCAGCCGAATTTTATCAAACCTTCATGGAAGAACTCAAACCAATCTTCCTAAAACTGTGCCACACAATTGAAGAACAGGGAAAACTACCCAACTCCTTCTATGAAGCTAGTATCACCCTAATCCCAAAACCAGGCAGAGATACCACAAGAAAAGAAAACTATCGGCCTATTTCCCTAATGAACATAGACGCAAAGATCCTCAACAAAATTCTCGCAAACCGAATCCAACAACACATCAAAAGCATTATCCACCTTGACCAAGTGGGATTTATCCCAGTAACACAAGGGTGGTTCAACATACGAAAATCTGTCAATGTAATACACCACATAAACAAGCTTAAACATAAAAATCACATGATCATTTCAATAGATGCAGAGAAGGCCTTTGACAAGATACAACATCACTTCATGATCAAAACATTGGAGAGAATCGGCATGGCCGGTTCACATCTTAATATAATAAAGGCAATATACAAAGCTCCAAAGGCCCAAATAATTCTTAATGGAGAGAGACTGGAGGAATTCCCATTGAGATCAGGAACAAGACAGGGATGTCCTCTCTCACCTCTGCTTTTCAATATAGTTCTGGAAGTCCTAGCCCAAGCAATAAGGCAGGAGAAGGAAATAAAAGGGATACAATTTGGAAAGGAAGAAGTTAAGTTAGCTCTATTCACTGATGACATGATTGTATATGTAAGAGACCCGAGAGATTCCATCCCAAAACTCCTGAAGGTGATTAACTCCTATAGCAAAGTAGCAGGATACAAAATCAACGCACAAAAATCGGAAGCATTTCTATATGCAAATGACAAAGACACAGAAAAAGAAATAAAGGACATAGTCCCATTTTCAATAGCAAAAAATAAAATAAAATACCTTGGAATAACGTTAACCAAGGAAGTAAAAGATCTATACAACGAAAATATAAAAACTCTCAAAAAAGAAATTGAGGAGGACTTGAAACGATGGAAAGACCTCCCATGCTCCTGGATAGGCAGAATTAACATTGTGAAGATGACAATCCTACCAAAGGCAATATATAGATTTAATGCAATTCCAATTAAAATCCCTACAATGTTCTTCACAGACATAGAAAAAATGATCTCAAATTTCATATGGAAAGGCAGAAGGCCTCGCATATCCAAACATATCCTCAGCAAAAGAAATACCTCTGGTGGCATCACCATACCCGATATAAAGTTATACTACAAAGCCATAGTAATAAAAACAGCATGGTACTGGCATAAAAACAGGAGTATAGACCAATGGAATAGACTTGAGGACCCGGATTTTGGGCCAAGCAACTATAGCTACTTGATATTCGACAAAGGCCCAAACAATATAGACTGGAAAAAAGATAGCATCTTCAGCAAATGGTGCTGGACAAACTGGATAACCACATGCAGGAAACTAAAACTTGATCCACACATTTCACCATGCACAACACTCAAATCCAAATGGATCAAAGACCTCAACATAAGACCAGAAACTCGAAAACTACTGGAAGAAAATTTAGGAAGTACTTTCCATGATATAGGAATGGAAAAAGACTTCCTGAATAAAACCCCAGTGGCTCAAGTTCTTAAACAGTCACTCAACCATTGGGATCATATGAAGCTGAAGAGTTTCTTTACAGATAAGCATATAATAAACAAAGCCAATAGAATACCCACAGAGTGGGAGAAAATATTTGCAGGTTATCCAACTGATAGAGGCCTTATCTCTAGAATTTACAAAGAACTCAAAAGTCTAAACAATAAGAAGACAAATACCCCACTCACAAAATGGGGCACAGAGTTAAACAGGCAATTCACAGAGGAAGAGATACAAATGGCAAACACACACCTAAGAAAATGTTCATCATCCCTAATCATCAGAGAAATGCAAATTAAAACAACTATGAGATTCCACCTTACCCCAATAAGGATAGCCAACATCAAAAGGTCAAATGAAAATAAATGCTGGCGAGGATGTGGAGAAGCAGGGACACTCATTCACTGTTGGTGGGAATGCAGGATGGTACAACCACTTTGGAAAGCAATATGGAGACTCCTGAAAAAGCTGACTATAGAAATACTAACAGACCCTGTTATACCATTACTGGGCATGTACCCTAAAACCTTCAAACCAAAAGCCAGAGAGATTTGCTCAACCATGTTTGTAGCAGCTCAATTCGTAATAGCTAAAAGCTGGAATCAACCCAGATGTCCATCATTAGAAGAATGGATAACAAAGATGTGGTATATCTACACAATGGAATTCTATACAGCAGTAAGAAAAAACGACATAAAGAAATTTGAGGAAAAATGGTTGAACCTGGAACAGATCATTCTCAGCGAACTTACCCAATCACAGAAAAAAAATCGACACATAGTCTCACTCATCTGCAACACCTAACCTGAATTTGCCCAAGATGCCTTACATACCCAGCAAGTACCTCATGGACTAGACAATCAGATGGATGGGAGGGCGGGGAGGGAATCAAAGGGTGGAAAACAGTAATCCGGACCCAAACGGCAATGGTACCATAAAATTCTACTTCCTAAAAGACAGACCAAATGACTGAACCTTCACTAGTCCCTTACAGGAAGCACCTGAACCACAAGACACTGGACAGGGTAGGATCAAGACTGACCTAAATCTCCTACATCTTCCTTCCCTCCCTCTCCCCCTCTCCCCTCTATCTCTCTCCTCTCTAACTCTTGTATATTAGTTATCTTTTTCCTCAATTTCTTAGTGGACACTGACCTGTAACCCCCACTTCCAGCTTGGGCCTACAATCCACAATGAGGTTTTGATCAGAGAAACCTACAAGGTTTCCCAAAACAATGACAGACTTCTGTCAGAGTACTTGATGACCCACCAAAGGCCAGTGGTAAGACCCTATTGCTGAAGACTCCATACGCAGCTGACACGTAAAATGGAATGACATGGCTGGAAGCCAGGAGAGAGTCAGTCCCCAGACAGTCAGCGTGTCTAGTGCCAGAAGGCGCTACATAGGCGACTGGGGGAAGTGACCAAGATCTGTCCAAGCAACACATTGTTTAACCTAAGTAGCAATAATTAACCGGATGTGATACCCACACAAGTGCAATAGTGGTACACAGCCATGGTGAGGAATCAATTGCTCTTGATTTGGCTAACTGATCCACTCAGTGGTACTAGACCCTTAGCTGGAGCTGGGAAACAAGTCAGAACCATACTCAAACACAAGCCCACTCTACAGTATCAAGCTACCATCAATCACGGGGTATAAGAGGGCCTACACCTATCAAACTGTCTATCAAAAAAAGTAAGTGTTATCTCAATTTTCTGGGTGCTAACTTACTCTCCGTTGGAGAATCTGCTTCTCTTTTCCAGATAGATGCAGATCCTAAGAAGAGAGCTGCCCCAACATACCTCAGAAGGGGCCCAACTGAAACTAAGGACAACTGGCGAAATAAGCAAGGGTGATGTTTTCCTGTGAACTGGATACCAGCACAAAGGGGAAGGAGATCAATGCAGAGAAAAATCAACTCCTACCAAATCAGAGAGCCAGAGCCTCAGAGGCCCCCAACACCTCAGCACTGAAGCAGACCAAAAATGAACCCAACATGGCTCAGGGAAATCTTGCGGAAGAGGGGGCGGAAAGAATGTCAGAGTTACCTGTTGGGTCATGATTTTCAGAGACATTTATCATACTAATAACTGTGGGCTAACTCCACAATGCACGACCCATTTTCAATAATAAGGAGGGTCTAATGGGAGGGGGTAGATCACAGATGAGCCTAAATAATGGTACCAAACTGCCTGTATTTACTGAAAAGAAAACTAATAAATTAAATTAAAAAAAATAAATAAATAAATAAAAAAAACCCAGCATGGTACTGACATAAAAACAAGAGCATAGATCAATGGAACAAAATCAAGGGCACAGATTTTGGGTCAAGTAACAAGAGCTACTTGATATTTGACAAAGATCCTAACAATATAGGCTGGAAAAAAAGATAGCATCTTCAAAAAAGGGTGCTGGACAAACTGGATAACCGTTTGCAGAAAATTCAATTAATCCACATATCTTGCCATGCACAAATATCAAGTCCAATAGATCAAAGACCTCAATATAAGACCAGAAACTTGGCTACTACTGGAAGAAATAATAGGAGAAACTTTCCATGATATAGGAATGAAAAAAACTTTCTGAACAAAACCCCAGTGGCCCAGGATCTTAAATAATCACTCAACCATTGGGACCTCATGAAGCTAAAAAGTTTCTTTGCAGACAAAAGTAAAATAAGCAGAGCCAATAAATTACCCACAGAGTTTGAGAAAATATTTGCTGCCTAATTTCTAGAATCTACAAAGAACTCAAAAATCTAAACAATAATAAGTCAAACAATCTACTCACAAAATGGGGAAACAAACTGGAAAGGCAGTTCACAGAGGAAGAAATACAAATGGCAAACACACTCTTAAGAAAATGTTCATCATCCCTAATCATCAAGGAAATGCAAATTAAAACAACTATGAGATTATACCTTACCACAATAAAGGACAGAAAACATTAAAAAATCAAATGAAAAATAAATGTTGGCAAGGATGTGGAGAAGTAGGAACACTCATCTACTGTTGGTGGGAATGTAAGATGGTACATTGACATTGGAAAGCAATGTGGAGACTCCTAAAAATATTGACTATAGAGTTGCCAACAGACCCAGTTATTCCATTGCTGTGCATTTACCCTAAAAGCTCCATACCTCAGTTCAAAGAGATTTGCTCACCCATATTTATAGCTGCTCAATTCATAACACCTAAGAGCTGGAATCAACCCAGATGTCCATCATTAGATGAATGGATAACAAAGATGTGGTATATCTACATGATGGAATTCTACACAGCAGTAAGGAAAAATGACACAATGAAATTTGGAGAAAAAAGTTCAAACCTGGAAAGATCATTCCAAGTGAAGTCACACAATCAAAGTTAGGTAATCATGGCATAGTCTCACTAATCTACGGCTCCTAACCTGAATCTACCGGAGATGCTGACATACCAAATAAGCCTCTCATGGAACAGACAGTAGGATGGGTAAGGCAGGAGGGGAGGGTAAGGGTAGAGGTGGGGGACACAAAACTGGACTCAAGTGGCAATGGTACCATAAAATTCTACATTCTACAAGACAGACTAAATGGTTGAACCTTTATCAGGTCCTTAGAGGGAACAACTGAATCACAAGGCCCTGGAGAGAGTATGATGAAGACTGACCTTAATCTTCTCCTCTCTCTTTCTCTTTCTCTCTCACTCTCTACCCCTCTCCCACTTCACTCTCTTCTCTCTGTCTCTTTTATATAACCTATGCTTTTCTTTTTTCTTTTCTTTGATGATGTCCTGTAACTCTCAGTACCAGCATGAGGCTAACATCCACAATGAGCTGTTGATTAGAGAGACTTACAAAGTTGCCCAAAATAAGACAGATTTCTGTCAGAGTACTTTTGACCCACCAAAGATTAGTGGTAAGACCCTACTGCTGAAGACACCATATGCCATTGGCATGGCACATGGAGTGACCTGGCTGGAATCCAGAAAGGAGTCAGTCCCCAGACAGCTCTTTTTTTGTGCCAGAAGCTGATAAATGAGTGACTGGGGGAAAATGACCAACATCTGTCCAAGCAACTTGTGGTCTAAGCTACTCAGCAGCAAACAACCTGACTTGATGCTCACAGAAGTTCAATAGTGGCACACTGCCATGGTAGGAAGCCAACTGCTCTTGATTTGGCTAATTGATCTGCTTAGTGGAATGGAACCCATAGCTGGAGCTGGGAAACAAGTCAGAACCATATCCAAAAATGAGCCTGCTCTCCATTACCAAGCTTCCACTAATCATGTGCTAAAAGAGGGCCTAAACCTATTAAATTTTCTCTTTTAAAAAAAAGATTATTCCATATATCTCATGCTAACTTCAACCTCCATTGGAGAATTGGTTTCTCTTTTTCATATGGATGCAGATCCTAAGGAGAGAACCAGCCCATCATACCTCAAAAGGGCCCCAGCTGAAACTAAGAGTAATTGGGGAAATGAGGAAGAGTGCTGCTTTCTTGGTGAACCTGGTAGCAGCACAAGGGTCAAGGAAATACACACAGAGAACACTCAACTACCACCAAACCAGGTATCCAGAGACAGAGAGGCTCCCAAGACCTCATCACTGAAGTATACATAAAATGAACCCAACATGGCACAGGGAAATTTTTGGGAGATAGGGTGGAATGTTAGAGCCACACATTGGGTCATTATGCACAGAGACATTGCCTTTTACTCATAACTGATGGCTAACCCCACAATGTATGATCCATGTTCCCCAATGAGGAGGGTCTCTGCAGATGAAGGAGGATAGGGAGGAGGCTAATGATGGTAGCAAGACTATTGTATACACTGTGTATATAACTAATAAAAATAAATAAATAAATAAAAATACATAACCAACTAGGTTATGAACCAATAAAATAAATAAATAAAGAGAAGCAAAGCAGGGACTGGCTTAGCTGTTAAGGTACTTGTTTGAAAAGCCATCAAACCTAGGTTTGATTCCCCAGGACCTACATAAGCCAAATGCACAAGGGGGTGCTTGAAGCAGGTGGAGACCCTGAAACCCCCATTCTCTTCCTATATGCCTTTCTCTCTCTCTGCTTCTTTCTCTCTCAAATAAATAAAAAAAAATAAATATATTTTAGATAAGAAAACACTTAGAAGTACACAGTTCTTAAAGACTCTTAGAGTGTCCACAGACTTCTCCTCAGCACCTTAGTAGTTAATAGAAGAACCAGGTTTCAAAGCATGTTTCACAAACACAGAAAATCTGTATGTATCTAGCTGGTTGGGGAGTGGACAGAGATAAGACCAGCCACAAAGGCTGGAACCAGATAAGGAAAGGCTTTATGTATCATGCTAAAGAGTCTGGACTTTATCCTGTGGGTTAGCAGAGAGCTATTAAAGACTTTTAAGTGAGGGATTATCATGATCAGATTTCTATTCTCTGGCAGCTTGAGTGTGGAAGAAAACTGAAGAAGGACAAAGACTGCAGTCAGAGAGACCCTTTGGTAAATCCTGCAGATCCTCATTTTACCCTCTGCCTCCACATTCCAAGAGACCAGTGCTCCAGACCCATTTGGCCTTTCTTTCCAGGGGTTTTTGTACTGGTTCAGATTTCATTCTTTAACATAGCAATTTGTGTTCATGTGCACCCATACCCAAGAGTGAGTGAACAGACACACACACACACACACACACACACACACACACACACACACACACGCACGCACCATAGATTCTTCAGTTTTGATTGTTTCTAGGCAGGACCCAATCTATGTTGTGGGGCAAAAAGTGTCATATATGATCAAAGTACTTTTGTCAAGAAGACATACAAGCTACATTGAATTTGATCAGGAATGGGGATAGGACATACTAATGTATATGAATCATAATTTAGCTGTTTTTATAAAGGCAATACAAAAACAATAGGAAAAGAAGTAAAATGTCTTTATATAGTCATTTGACTGTCTATAAGACGTCTCAAGTAAAGAATATTGTACATATATTGTCACGATGTAGCTATCAAAGATAACTGAGGGCTGGAGAGATGGTTTAGCAGTTAAGGCGCTTATCTACAAAGCCAAAGGACCCAGGTTTGATTTCCCAGGACCCACATAAGCCAGATGCACAAGGAGGCACATACATCTGGAGTTCATTTGCAGTGGCTGGAGGCCCTGGCACATCCATTCTTTCTCTCTTTCTCTAACTCTCTCTTTCTCAAATAAATAAATTAATTAAAATAAAATATCCTTTCAAAGATGATTAAGGGCACATGTGTATGGAGTTCATTTGCAGTGGCTGGAGGTCCTAGCACATCTATTCTCTTTTTCAATATCTGCCTCTCTGTATCTCTCTCTCTCTCTTTTTCTTTCTTTCTTTCTTTCTTTCTTTCTTTCTTTCTTTCTTTCTTTCTCTCTCTCTCCCAAATAAATAAATAAATAAATACAATATTTAAAAATAGATGATTAAGGAAAATAAACACTCCCTTTTCCCAGAAAAACATAAGACTGATATGAAATACCAGAAATATTTGAAAATAATTGTTCCCAAGAAAGCAAGTTTAAGGGAAGGAGTAACAGAAATGATGTTTGTATCCAATTCTTATGGCACATGTGTTTCTCCATTAATGACTGCAGGAGGATAATTTAATCCCAGAGAGTCCTTTTACCAGCTCTAAGCAGAGGAAGGTAGGGAATAATGGAGCCTAAGTAGATTGGTAAAGGATATTGTAGTTATAGTAAACTTTAATATCTACATGGTTATTATTGTTAATATTGTTTAATATTATTGTTAAGATGGTTAACATAGTCTATGGAACATTCTTTTCTGATCCTCTAGGAAACAAATTTCTGTCTTTTGTGTGTGGTGTGTGAACCTATGTGAATAGACAGGCACATACTGTGCACACATATAGGGGAAGGCCGGGGAGAATGTTAGGTCTCCTTTTCTACTGACCTCTCTTCTGCCTTATTTTCTTGAGACAAGCTCTCATTGATCCTGGAGCTGCTGTTTTTTTTTTTTTGCGGAGGGGTTCAGTTGGACTGGCTAACCAGGGAACCCCAGTGATCCTCCTATCTCAGCCCCTTTAGCATTGAGGTGACAGGCATTTATGGCCATTCATGGCTTCGTAGATTTGTTCTACAGTTGCTTTCTTACTCACTGAGCCATCTCCCAAGCCCCAGATTTTCATAATTTTCATGTTGTTAATTAATAGAGTGGTGCTGGTCTAGTCGGAGCAAAATGTGGACAGTGAATAGGACCATAGGAATATTAGATGTTATTCAATCATAAAGTCAGTATTTTATTTATTTACTTACTTATGTTTTTGAGATAGGGTCCTATTGTATAGTTCATACTGGTTTCAAACTCAGAGCAATGTTCCTGCCTCAGTCTCCTCTGGGATTATAGAAGACTCTTGTTGTTGTACTAGGGATAAAACCAAAAGCCTTGCACATGCTAGGCAAGAGCTTTACCACTGAGTTAGAGTCTCATCCAGCCTATCCAAAGGTAATGACAAATGTTGCAAATTTGCAATATAACTATTACTTACAATGGTGTAACTTCCATTTTAGTGGGAGACAGTAGGCATTCTGCATGTTTGAATGTGAATGTAGAGAGTATGTACTGACAGAAATAGGTATGGACAGATCCCTTTGCACTCCTGTGACAATGCACAGTGTGTCCATTTCTTAATCTAGTGAAAATCTGTGAGGTGGTGAGTAATAAAGCATGAAATCACAGGAGAAAACACCCATCCTGGGGAGGACCAGAGTCAGTGTTCTCATAGAGACCAGTTATCAAGTGTAAACCACATTATGTGTGGTGGGACTTAAAGGGACTTCATTCCCTGCTCAAATTGAAAGTTGGATGAGCTTGTGTTCATAGCATCAGGTCTGACAATTTCCCTGTTCACATAAGGTAGAGTGCTAATCCTGACAGGCATTGTTTCCAAATAGTTTATGAATTTGGGAATGTGTCCACCCTGTAACCTCAATAGCTGAGAAATGACGAGGAGAAGCTGCTAGGGTTTTAAAGTGTCAGATCTTTGGGCTTGAAACATTTCTTCCTTCCTTCTTCTCCTTGTAAGGTGAGGACACTTAAACTTCCAAGTGTCTGTGCTAATTAAATGCAGATCTAGTACGCCAAAAAAAAAAAAAATGTATTGAATTTAAAAGATTAATGAGAGAGAAAACTTTTGTGAAAGGAGGGGATGAGACAAGAGAGGCCCCTCCTAGTGGGCATGGCTTTCAGAAGAAGGTAATCTGTAGCTTTTAGGAACATGAGAGTTACAGTGTTTTTGTGAAGAGACATTTGCCTCTGCTGGGAAAGAATGAACAAAATATTTCAGGGACTGCAGTAACAGCCACCCAGGAAGGCTGCCCCTGATCCTGGGTGACAAATGAGCTGTAAGTGGGAACTTCTGGGTAAAAGTATCGTGTCTTCCATGAGCCTCTTCTCACTCTGTTTTGTTTCAAGCTTACCATAAGGGGAACCCACTGACTGCTTTGACCTTTCTTTCCAGGTTCAGCATTTGGAGGAATAAATCAGGATTAGCACTGCCATTTCACTTCAGACATGGTGTCTTTAAGACAAAAGTAAGACCATTACTGGCAGTTTTAGCACTTGGGACAAGCTCTGCATTGCTCATTTGTAATAGTAAGAATTCCTCAGTAAGGGAAACTGTTCCTACCCCCAATACCAGGCTCCCAAAATATTTTGAGAATGACTTGTTCAATCAGCTGGGCTGTGGTAGGAAACAAAGATTTGTGTTTTGGTAATTTGCCAGCTCTAGAATGTTAGCTAAACTTTTGAAAAGCACAAAGTTTTCTTTTCTTTAAATAAAAACATTTAGTGGTGGTCAGATGGATGAACATATTTGGAGACACTGAAATGATGTAATAATGACAATAATGTTATTTTTACAGCATTAGAAGAAAGGAGGACAATTACCAGCTGCCAAACCCATTGGTCACATTGATCCCTAATAAATCCTGTGTGAGTCTGCCCAAGATTAGTCACAGGGTTTAAGCCTGTGAATCTGTTAGGACTTAAGATACATTACTGTTAGTTTGGAGGGTAAGAGAAAATCTTCTGGCATATGGTAAAAGGAAGAGTAATTTAGTATACTTTTCCAGTGCTTTGAAATGCTTGACTGAGACAACTTTTCTTTGCATATCATGTATTCTCAAAAGAAAATGGCAATTTCTTATCAGGAGCTATGGGGAGGGGCAACTAAGGAAAGACAGAACTTTGTAAAAAATCTTTCACAGCTTTTCAGAAGAGATAAAACTCAAAAACCATATGGCACAATTCCAGAAAACACTGAATTCACATATACTAAAACCTTACAAAATTATATGTCTAACAGCGTGCC
Source organism: Jaculus jaculus (assembly GCF_020740685.1). Classification (NCBI taxonomy): domain Eukaryota; kingdom Metazoa; phylum Chordata; class Mammalia; order Rodentia; family Dipodidae; genus Jaculus; species Jaculus jaculus. The sequence continues at coordinate 147,614,142 of NC_059103.1, forward strand.
GATTTTTTCTAAGTTTTTTTTTTTTTTTTTACTAGCACTTTGTTTCAAGCCTAATCATGATCACCCACAATCCCAAGACATGCACGCACTCCAAATGTAGAACACGAGACCACCTTAAACAGAGCTGAATCCATCACAAATAGCCCAAGTCCTTCTAAGATTCTAGATTCACTTAATTTTTGCAGCTAGTGACATTCATTCATTTGTTTGGATATGGCACCTCACTATGTAGGCCAAGCTGACCTGGAATTTACTATAGAGCATTACAATTAAGTTATGTAACATGAACACATCATCTAATCGACTTGAGTACTTAGAAAGAGTACATGCTTTTCTTGAAAAAAAAAAGTGTGAATATGCTAGCTACTTGTGAACCACAAATTTCCAAACCTGGGCCTTACATTAGACAAGTTCTTGTTTCTGGGAAAAATGAACTATGAACTGCTACCTCTCCTCCATTGTGCTTCTTAGGGAGAGTGGGGGCCATACTGCCTTTGAGTTGTAGGTTTTTGTCCTCTACATTACAGTAACAATTCATGTTACTACTGTGTCACAGCCCCCAATACTATCTTCTCTAGACCAATTCAATTACAAACTACTCTTCACTTTCTTCTTCATCTATAAAAGTTAGTGATGTTACACTATGCCAGAAAAGCTTCAGCTGTGGCTCTCTCTACAACTACATTCCAATTAGTTCAAAGTGCACATATAGAGGAGGGGATGACCTGGGTTTCTACATTGAAATTCCATCTCTTGAAATATTTTTATTTATTGATGAGAGGGAGTGGAGGAAAAAATGGGCACACCAGGTCTTCCTGCTGCTACAAACTCCAGATGTATGCACCACTTTGTGCATCTGGCCTTACATAGGTACTGTGGAATACTGTACCTAGGCAGTTAGACTTTGTAAGCAAGTGCCTTTAACCACTGAGCAATCGGTCCAGCCCAGAACTTCTATTTCTTAAACAGAGACCCAGCAAGTGAAGGCTCCTCATCTCAATCATCAATGTTCAATCTTCTAAAAGCCAATCCAGAATTTACATGGGTCAGAAATTGTCACTGACTAAACCCACTTGGTCTGATACTATAAGAATACATACAGTATAAAAATCTCTGCTCTTGGTCAGATGGCAAAGGTTCTACAGGTTACTATTGCTTTTTAATGAGACCATGTTACTTTTGAATGTAGGAACACTGAGTCATGTAGTAACTATGAAGGATACAGAAGAGGTGGATGTGTACTCCTCACTCTTGAGAAGCACAGCCTGGTTGAGGAGGATTTAATCACTACCGGACCTGGTTTGTGTTAGGCAAGTACTCTACTACTCAGCCTCATACCACCTCCTTGTTTTACATTATCATTTCAAACCAGAGTTTCATTAAGTTAGCCATAAACTTACTGCGTAGTCCAATCAGGTCTTGAGTTTGTGAACCTCCTGCCTCACTTACCAGGATTACAGACCTATGGCCCCAAACCCAGCAGATCTACAACTCTCAAGCAACAGTGGCAATGTAGCCAGATGCAAGCACTGGTGTCCTGGATTTCTCATAATGCAAAAGGTACATAAAATACCAAGTTATAGGTATACTGAATATCTAGAAACATTTCTCAGATTCTCATAATATTTGCTGGTTTTGGAAAGCAAAGCCAATCACTATAAAAGCTTGGAGGAAATAAAAATAACATTTTCTTTTATGTAATATACTGTCTAGAATTTCTCAAAGTCTGTTCTTTCCTACCACATGAATATATTTTGTTCTACTCTAATATTTTCTGTTAGCTATAATTTCTTAAATAATGAATGTGGCTATCATGTTTAAAGTATGAAATAGAAAAGAATATATCAGAGTATCTTTAGTAACAGTTATTTTATGAAAATTATTGTTTCCTGTATGTAAAGTATATTGCCTACTATGACTTGTCAGAAAGTTTGAGAAAAAAGAATACATCATCAACTCCCACAAAATTAAGCATATAGTTTTATTGACTATAGAAAAGTTTGATGTCTACAATGTGTTTTCCCTCTGAAGAGAATGACCTCACCTTGTGATAATATGTTTCTTCCTAAATTTAAAACTAATCATAGAGAAAAATGTATTATTTCCATTACTGACAAAATTGTACTGAAGAACTGACTTAGAAACATATCTACCATGGGATTTCTAATAAATCACAACAGAAGTGGTTGGAGTGCAGGCCACCAAATTGCATGTAGAACTAAGTCACCATAGGGCTTACTGTGGTCAGCACTGCTCCAGTACACACACTAATTGACAAACTCTGGGACACAAAAGAAGAATGAGCTCAAGCCAGATGTAGTGGCACATGCCTTTAATCCCAGCACTTGGGAGTCAGAAACAGGAGGAGCACTATGAGTTCAAGGCCACCGTGAGACTACATTGGGAATTCCAGGTCAGCCTCAGCTAGAGTGAAACCCTACCTCAGAAAACCGAAAAATAAAATTTAAAACAATGAGCCGAAGAGCACCCCTGCAGCCAAAGTAACCAGGAAAATGCCAAATGCTGCTTCCCACAAAGGGGGAGAATAAGTAGAGAAGTCTAGACACAGGGAAAGAGTGGAAAGAGGCTTAGAGTATTGTTTTAGTATTAGTCCTCTCATAGAAATAGGAAGCCATAAATGAGAGAAGACACTGAGTTGAACTCTGCATGGTCTCAGCTATCAGGAAGCAGCATTTCTCACTTGCTGCTTCCCGACTTGGGTGAGATAATTGTTCAACTGAAATGTAACAAACACACTGGAATAATAGTTCCTGAGCCATTTCCAATGTCCAAAGGTTACAAACCATGTCTTACAGAATATAGCTACCAAGTGATGAACAGTGAGTACAAGTGGTAAAGATAGGAAAGTATTCTAAATAATAGTGTGTCTAATTAACCATAATGCTTATAATCAATGTATAGAAAGAAAATTTCAAACTAAGCATATTTTATTTCCTAAATACTCAAGGATCAAAATCCTCCACTGTAAGCTGAAGAAATGGCTTAATGGCTAAGGTGCTTGCCTGCAAATCCAAAAGACCTAGGTTTGATTTCCCAGGACCCACATGAACAAGATGCACAAGGTAACAGATGCATCTGAAATTCATTTGAAGGCCCTGGCATGCCTATTCTCTCCCTTTATCTTTCTCATTCTATCTCTCTACCTCTTTCTCTCTTTCTCAAACAAGTAAGTTTTCAAAATATATTTAAAATTCTCTAGAGAGATGGCTTAGAAGTTAAGGTGCTTCCCTGCAAAGCCTAAGGACCCGTGTTCAATTCTAAGATCCCACATAAGCCAGATGCACAAAGGAGAGGTAGGTGAAAGGCAGCACATGTCCACTAGGTGGCAAAGTGTCTGTAGTTCGATTTCAGTGGCTGAGGCCAATTCAATAAAATTTCTCCATTGAGAAAAAGAAATTAAATCAAGCTTCTTGAGATAAAGGGTTTTTGTTTTTTAATTTCTAAGTTTATTCCAAATACTAAATTTTCTTGTTTTATTCCTTCTTAGCTAAAGGCAGGATATCTGATTCTTGAGAAGGGGGTTTCTTGGGACTTGCAGACTGAACTACCTTCTATGGGAATACATTTCCTCTATGACTCAGAATCTGATTTATTTCAATAACAATACCAGATCAGGAAACAAGAGCTACTCCAGCTTAGCTTGACACAGAAATATTTATTACATGTAATCATAAGATTATGCAATCATCTGAAGGACTGAATATGACAAGGCAAGATTGGCTAAGAGCATCTTGAAGTTTAATACTTACAAATAATTATATCAGATGCATCCAGATAGGCTATTCTCAAAACTAAAGTTGAGAAGCATGGGAAGACACCACTACAACTGTTGTTTTGAACCACCTGCTTTCCATGGTTCTTTACCTTGGTTAACTCTGTGTATACCTCTTTTTAAAATACTTATTTATTTTTCAAGCATGGGGGGTAGAGAAGAAAGGGAGAGAGAGAGAGAGAGAGAGAGAGAGAGAAAGGGGGGGGGGGGAATGTGTGTGCCAGGGCCTCTAGCTTCTGCAAATGAACTCCAGATGCATATACCACTTTGTGCATATGGCTTTATATGGATACTTAGGAATTGAACCTCAGTTGTTAGGCTTTGCAGGCAAATGCTTTAACCTCTGAGCTGTCTTTCCAGCCCAATGTGGGGATGGGGGACTGCTGTACATGGATTTGGTAATAATCTAGTTCCTGTTGACACCCACCAACAGAAAGTCAGTACTTAATGACTTGCTTGTTAATTAGTCTAAAATAATGTGGAATTTTTGGCTTATGAATATGAAGTCTACTGAGAGAACCCTTCCACTGAGTGCTAGATGCAGATATTGATCATATTGAGAAGAAATTGCAGTTATATGCTCTGTTTATTCATCAAGTAGCATCTGCAATATTACTACTTAATGCAATACCTACATATTTCCCAGACCTTCTTTGGGTTACTTGTCTCTCACTTTCATGATATTTAAACCTTGTGTTGTGTTACTTTTTATTCCTTTTTATTCATGGAGCCCTGAGCTGAACCCACTGTAGCTATCTAGTTGCAGTTTATTCTATTTTATGAGCTATCATTTCTCATTGCTACAGATAAAGGAAGTAAAGCCTATGGAATCTGCTGACTACATTCCATATCTTCTGTTTGATGTAAAGAATCATTCCTATCCCACTGTTAAACAGATCTGGGCTACTTCACAATGTTGTTATGTGCCCCTCCCACAGATCAAAATTTTATTTATCCCCTTAATCGCTCCACATCTTGAATAATCCAGAAACTTTCATGTGATGAAAGAGTATATTCTTCATTTGCATTAACTTTTTGGCACTATGTCTCATGTGTGCATATTCATGTGTCTCTGTTTATCCCAAATTCACCTAAGAAATGCTCAGATGTATACTTGCAATTAAAAACAAACTTTTCTTATTTATCTAGTTGTTCAAGTGTGTAATGTATATGTATTTGTGTATGTATGTTCACATGTGCATGCATGTGTAACCTAGAAGACTACCTCAGGTATTGTTTGTTCAGCAATATCTTCTACGTCTTCATAAGACAGGGTCTCTCATTTATCTGGAACTCACCAATTAGGATAGACTAATTCTCCAATGAGCTTCAGGGCTCCTCTTACCTTTACCTCCCCAGCACTAGGATTACAGAATCACATTACCATGCCCAGTATTTTGATGTAAGTACTGAAGACTAAACTCATGTACTCATGCTTGTGGGATAAGCATCTTATTGATTAGTTATCTCCTAGTCCAACTTTTTTTCCTCCTGTCACCACAAAATGTCCCTTATTATGTCAAACTTTAGTGGTTCTTTTCATTATTTCTTACTCCACTGCCTGTCTGTGTTAGTTTTATACTGCTGCGACCAAATATCTGATGAAACAATTTAACAGAGTGTGGAGGGATCTAGTTTGGCATCCAGTTTCAGACATTTCGGTTCATCACGGCATGGAAAATATGGTAGAGCAAGAAGACGCTTCTATAATGGCAGTCAGGAAGCATATAGTGAAAATGCCTACATTCTGAAAACTGTCCTTTTTAAAAATTTTATTTTATACAGGCTCCCAGTCCATGAGGTAGTACTGTCTACATTCTGGACAGGGCTTCCCACACTTAGTTACTTCTTTCTGCAAACACCCACACAGATATTCCCAGAGCTCTGTGTTACAAATATGAGTGTTTCTCCAACTAATCAAGGTAACAACACCATTAACTATCATACTTCTCTACACAAAAGCAAAAATTTATTGAACTTTGAGTTTGTCCAAAGCACATAGTCTCCAAAGCATCTATGCTCCTTACCCATACCTGCCTTGAGTAATACCTTCCAGGAATAATAATAGGCAACCACTTAACCCTGCAGTGAACTAAAATGTAAAGTAAATGGCACATTATGTTGTTCACAAGTCCAGATTCTTGAGGAAAAACACATGAACTTGAATTTTGCCCCTTTATTTGCTATCTAAATACCTTTGGGAATATCAGGTAAATTACTATCCCTTTGTTTCCATTCCTGAAAACAATGGCAGCATTAAATTCATCCTCCTCTTGTGAAGTCATTACAAATATTACTTATTTGTAAGAGTCTAAGATTTTCATACACCACTTCATATAATGTATAATATATATATAATATATAATATATATATTATATAATATATAATGTATAGGTATATTTTGTCCCATCTTTCCTGTGTTATCTACTGGTCAAATGTTTTTCAAGTGTTTTATTTCATTATAGGACTTTTTAAACACTGTATCACAAAACCATGTTATTATAGTCTTCTGTTGTGCATTAACTTGTGCAAAATGTCTAATTGACAGGGGCTCAAGCCTTACAGAGGTGACTGCAACATTATGGACACACTTAGCTCTGGTCGTCTAGATCCACAGCTCCTTCTGGGAGAAGCATTCCTGTGAGCTTCTGGAGACCTAGTTATGCTGCTTTTGATCCCTAAGCAGCACTTCTGATCAAGTCATAAACAAAAAGTTCTCTAGTTCTCTCCGATAGGGAAGTTAAACTTGTCTTCATGGCCATTTTTTCCTATGTCTGACTTACCTACTCTGACCTGCAACATTTCTTTTTCCTTTTCACATTCTCCTCACATCTTCTGCAGAAGCTGTACTCCACTTCTTACCATGTCTGTGTCTTCACTAACTATCTGTATGGCACTGTTCTTTCACTTTGCCAATGGTCATGCTCTCAGGGTTTCAATACAACTAATAGAGCTCTCATGTGTTATCTAAGCATTTAAATTTGGATCTTGAGGACAGACCACCTATAGCATAGACCTTTTATTTTTGATCATTGTATTGATAAATTCCACTGAGTTATATCACAAGGAAAAAATAGCCTGTCCCTGATTTAAGAAAGACTTCTCTAGGGGGGGTTCTTCATGAATGAAATCACTCTATTCTAAGTCTGAATGCAGAGTTACCTGAAGTCAATGTGTCCAAGAAAATTTGCTTGCGAGAAACCATTTCAGTACAGACAGAGAGCCCTTCAGTTTGCCTCTTTGACCTTAAATGAAGACCAAAAATAAGATTCATTTGTACCTCTCCTTACACTGCTGTGATGAATGCTCCTTGAACAACGGGGTTCATGCTTATATTCCCAGGAGCATTCAGTAGGCTGAAGAATCTCAGCAAGTTTGCAACCAACCCAGAAGACACAGTGAGCTCTCGGCCACCTTTGGTTAGAGTGAGATCTTTCCTCAAATAATAAAAATAGCAATGAAAAAAAAAGGGGTGGAGGAAGGCGGGTATGGTGGTGCACGACTTTAATCCCAGTACATGGGAGGCAGACATAAGAGGATTGCCATGAATTTTGAGACTACATAGTGAATTCCAGGTCAGCCTGAGCTAGAGTGAGACTCTACCTCAAAAAAACAAAAACAAAAACAAAAACAAAAACAAAAAAATGGAATGAAACAACACATCTCTCCATTTTTTAAATAATTAAGTCATCGCCTGAAAGCCTGAAGGACATTATGAAAAGAAAGCAGCAGAAGAAATAGAAGTTTATATTATTTCTCATGTGGAATGTCTAAAAGGGAGATGCTATGAAATCTGACAAGGGGGCATTACTTTCCCAAGGTCTTCTACTCCTTTTTCCAGCTTCACTTGGGATGCTCAGCCTGGCTATGCTACTTGTGCAGAATCCAAAGTGAGAACCCACAGGACTGACCAGCCACTCCTGAGCTTCCCCAGCTAATAACTGTCACACCTCTGGGATAATCATCACATAGATGCTGCCTCCAAATTCCATGATATAGTTTCAAGAGACCAAGATCTACAAAGTATGGACTATACCAGCTCCCTAGGTATATCACCATAAGCAAAGGGCATGACATGATATTTTGTTCCCTAAATGTCAGTCATTATGTCTATCATTAAGGTTATCAGTGTATACAAACAGCATGCCTTTCTCCTTAGAAGAAGCACTTAAGGGTTAAAATATTAGCTCATATAACCATGAAAGCTGAACAAGGGAATATGTCTTAGATGTATATTTTCTTAATATTTGTTATATTTTGTTGTTCTTCAATTTATAGGTGAGTGAGGGGTGTCTCTGAGTGATATGCCTCTGTGTGTATGTGGGCACAAATGCCATGGCTGGCTGTGAAAGTGAGAGGACAACCTCATGGTGTTTGTCCTCTCCACCTTCTTTCTGAGACATGTCTCGCATTTTGCCACTACCTGTGCACCACTCTAGCTGATTAGCAAGCTTTCAGATACTCCTGACTCCACTTCCCATGGCTGAAGATGCACTGGGATCACAGATATCTGCACCATTTTGTGTGCAGCTTTTACATGGGTGCTGGAGAAAGTGCTTTTAACTGCTGAGCCATCTTCCCACTCTAATATTTTCTTAAATCTTTATTCTAGGAGTGCATTTAACCTTGTGGTCACAGTGAATTAAGCCACCACAGAACAGGGTAGGAGGAGAATCTTGACCCAGGACTTGCTAGAGAAGAGTATAAGGCGGACTGTCCATGTACAGTGGCTTCAGAAAGAGGACCTAGACTACTTCATGTACTTTCCCAGCTTGCCACTCAGGGAATTCCAGAAGTAAGTCATTGAGAGAGGAGGAAAGGCCACAGGCATCCAAATTCTTCATGGGAACTTGTACCCAGATCAACATTTTAGCCTTGGCTTTTAAAGAATTGCCTTTGAAAAATAGAAGACTTGAAGGTTTTAGGGTAGATGCCCAGTAAGGGTGTAACTGGGACTGTTGCTATCTCTATGGTCAGCTTTTTCAGGAGTCTCCATATTGCTTTCTAAAGTGTTTGTACCATCCTACATTTCCACCAACAGTGGATGAGTGTTCCTGCTTCACATCCTCGCCAGCATTTATTTTCCTTTGATTTTTTTGATGTTTGCTATCCTTATTGGGGTAAGGTGGAATCTCATAGTTGTTTAATTTTGCATTTCTCTGATGATTAGGGATGATGAACATTTTCTTAAGTGTGTGTTTGCCATTTGTATTTCTTCCTCTGTGAACTGCCTGTCCAGTTGAACCTGGAACAGATCATTCTCAGTGAACTTACCCAATCACAGAAAAAAAATTGAAACATAGTCCCACTCATCTACAACACCTAACATGAATCTCCCCAAGACATCTTACATACCCAGCAAACATCTCATGGACTAGACACTAGGATGGATGGGGAGGGAGGGAAGGTCATCGAAGGGGTGGGAAACACTAATCTGGACCCAAACGGCAATGATACCATAAAATTCTACTTCCTAAAAGGCAGAACAAATGGCTGAACCTTCACTAGACCCTTACAGGAAACACCTGAACCAGAAGACGCTGGAGAGGGTAGGATCAAATCTAACCTAAATCTTTTGCATCTTCCCTCCCTCCCTCTCCCCCTCCCCCATCTCTCCTCTCTAACTCTTTATATTAGTTATATTTTTCCTCATTTTCTTAGTGGCAATGACCTGTAACCCCCACTACCAGCATGGGACTATCATCCACAGTGAGTTTTAGATCGGAGAAACCTACAAGGTTTCCTAAAAGAATGACAGACTTCTGTCAGAGTACTTGATAACCCATAAAAGGTCAGTGGTAAGGCCCTATTGCTGAAGACTCCATACGCAGCTGACACATAAAATGGAATGGCATGCCTGGAAGCCAGGAGAGAATCAGTCCCCAGACAGTCAGTGTGTCTAGTGCCAGAAGGTGCTACATGGGCGACTGGGGGAAATGACCAATATCTGTCCAAGCAACTCATGGTTGAGCCTCCTTAGCAGCAAATAACCTGATGTGATGCCCACACAAGTGCAATAGAGGCACACAGCCATGGTGGGGAACCAGCTGCTCTTGATTTGGCTAACTCATCCCCTCAGTGGTATGGGATCCATAGCTGGAGCTGGGAAACCAGTCAGAACCATATCCAAACATAAGCCCACTCTCCAATATCAAGCTACCATCAATCATGGGCTACAAGAGGACCTACACCTATTAAACTCCCTATTTAAAAAGTAGGTGTTATCTCAAGTTTCCGGGTGCTAACTTACTCTCCGTTGGAGAATCTGCTTCTCTTTTTCAGATAGATGCAGATCCTAAGGAGAGAGCTGCCCCATCATACCTCAAAAAGAGCCCGGCTGAAACTAAGGAAAATTGGCAAAACAAGCAAGGGTGCTGTTTTCCTGATGAACTGGATACCAGCACAAAGAGGAAGGTGAACAACACAGAGAAAACTCAATTCCTACCAGACCAGAGATCCAGAGCCTCAGAGGCCCCCAACACCTCAGCACTGAAGCAGACCAAAAATGAACCCAACATAGCTCAGGGAAATTTTGTGGAAGAGGGGGCAGAAAGAATGTCAGAGTCACATGTTGGGTCATGATATGCAGAGACATTTATCATACCAATAACTGTGAACTAACTCCACAATGCATGACCCATTTACATCAACAAGGAGGGGCCACTGGGAGAGGTAAGGTCATGGATGAGCCTAAACAATGGTACCAAACTGCCTGTATTTGCTCAAAAGAAAACTAAAAAAAAAAAAAAAAAAAAAAAAAAGAAGAAAGAAAGAAAGAAAAGAAAAGAGTGAGACTGGTAGAGAATGTTTCAGCAAAATACCAAAGACTTGGCTAATGTTCTGCCCCAGTGTAAATAATGTGGATAAAGGCTAGTTAACCATTTTCTCAACCTTGCAGAGCTTATGGTATGGGCAATCAATCACATTGACCACCTAGAGCTAATGTTGATTTTTCTTCTTGCCCAGATGTAAGATTTATCTTTATAAACCAAAGAATTTTAAGTACAGGTAAGAAACTACTAGGTCAATGAAAATATTAAGAATAGCTTTTCTAGCATATTTTAGGTAGAATCCAATTCATGTATAATATTTTAGAAATTTTTCTTAAAAGCACTCTGAAAAATACAAAATATTCTATAAAAGTATAATATACTTCTGTATATATTTAGAGTTTTTTACAGTAGTTCTCTTCTAATAAATTATCTCTTATTTCTAAAGGGAAAATATGGGCAGATATAAAATTTATTGAAAACAATGTTTGAGTATTTGCTTTGCTTCAAATGTTTGTTTGGCTTTGTAGTGGGTTAAGCGCCTACCAGGTACTATGGTTTAGGTTGATGTAATATGAGGCTCCCATTGTTAGAACAAAATTGAGAACTACCTCTTTATGGAAAAAAAATAAGAACAACCAATAATGGCAGCCACACACTTGAATTACTGTTTTTATTTTTGTATTTATCCATATCTAGGGTTTTTCTCTGTCATGTTCATGTCCACACACATAAAAATATCCACAGACTTTTGTACTTTTTTGAAGTATTGTGCTTGTTTCTTTTTATTGTATATTCCAATGCCTAAAAGAAATGTTATGAATCTCAGAATATCTGTATGCAAAATGATAGTAAGGGAGAAAGGGAGTAGTGTGAGAAAGGTAGAGGGAGAGAAGGTAAAAGCAAAGGGGAAAAGAAGAGAGAAAGAGAGAGAGAGAAATTTCTTACTTTTAGGAGTTGTTATTTCCTGGAAACCTCCAAAGAATTTCTTTTCTATGAATGTAACTTCAAAATATCCTGTATGTAAATTCTTAATCAATCCTGCATTACTCTCTTTATGTGAAGTGGTTGGCTGATGCTTACTGACTGACTACTACCTGATCCACACATGAAATAAATTATCATCATTGTCTCTTTTGCAGGACCATGGCAAGATAGTGCTACGGTAGGTATAATATAGGAATAATGCAGATTCAAGTGTAAATAATTAAAGTTGTAACTCAAGCATAGCTTACTGGTGATATCATTTTTCAATGTCATTGGCATCCCTCAATGAAATTATAGCTTTACATGTAGAATTTATATGGCTATAATTGTGTGCACTCTATGAAGAATGTTAGTTAACATTAGGTGCTTGATGCATTAATAGCAAGGGGCAGTGACTTGATTCCAGTGACTGAACCTCTGTCCTTTTCTTACTAATGCCACCACCCTGAACTCACATACTGCCTTTTCCTCCTGGTGAGATGAATTTACTCTTAGTTAAGAAATATTTTCCTTTTAAAGGAAATTTGAAGGGCATAAAGTCAGGTCAAGAAAGTGGAAGAAAGGAGAGAGATTGAAGGGAGAGGGGGAGAGGGAGGGAGGAAAGAAGTATATTAGTTATGTTTTTCCTCAATTGCTTAGTGGGCACTGACCTGTAACCCCCACTTCCAGCTTGGGCCTACCATCCACAATGAGCTTTTGATCAGAGAAACCTATAAGGTTTCCCAAAACAATGACAGACTTCTGTCAGAGTACTTGATGACCCACCAAAGGCCAGTGGTAAGACCCTATTGCTGAAGACTCCATATGCAGCTGACACGTAAAATGGAGCAGCATGGCTGGAAGCCAGGAGAGAGTCAGTCCCCAGACAGTCAGCGTGTCTAGTGCCAGAAGGTGCTACATGGGCGACTGGGGGAAATGACCAATATCTGTCCAAGCAACTCATGGTCTAACATAATTAGCAACAAATAACCTGGTGTGATGCCCACACAAGTGCAATAGAGGCACACAGCCATGGTGGGGAACTAACTGCTCTTGATTTGGCTAACTGATCCCCTCAGTGGTATGGGATCCATAGCTGGAACTGGGAAACAAGTCAGAACCATACCCAAACACAAGCCCATTCTCCAATATCAAGCTACCATCAATCATGGGGTACAAGAGGGCCTACACCTATCAAACTCTCTATCAAAAAAGTGTTATCTCAATTTTCCAGGTGCTAACTTACTCTCCATTGGAGAATCTGCTTCTCTTTTTCAGATAGATGCAGATCCTAAGGAGAGAGCTGACCCATCATACCTCAAAAGGGGACGAACTGAAACTAAGGACAATTGGCGAAACAAGCAAGGGTGTTGTTTTCCTGTGAACCGGATACCAGCACAAAGGGGAAGGAGACCAACACAGAGAAAAATCAACTCCTACCAAATCAGAGAGCCAGAGCCTCAGAGGCCCCCAACACCTCAGCACTGAAGCAGACCAAAAATGAACCCAACATGGCTCAGGGAAATTTTGCGGAAGAGGGGGTGGAAAGAATGTCAGAGTCACATGTTGGGTCATGATTTGCAGAGACATTTATCATACCAATAACTGGGGGCTAACTCCACAATGCACGACCCATTTACATCAACAAGGAGGGTCCAATGGGAGGGGGTGATCATAGATGAGCCTAAACAATGGTACCAAACTGCCTGTATTTGCTGAAAAGAAAACTAATAAATTAAATTTTTTAAAAAAAGAAAATAAAGAATATCTGCTGAACAATAAGAATCAGAGAACATAGGTTAGCTCCCCAGCATCTTTTATCTGCATTAGAATTTCTAAAGAAATGTACAGTTTAGTTGAACAACCATGGCAAAAACGAATCAAGCGTTTAACTGAGTAAATTTTAATGAGTAAATTATGAGAAGTTAATAAAATTATGCCAAAATATACCTATTTTAAATTTTTTTATTTTTATTTATTTATTTGAGACAGACAGAGAGAGGAAAAGAGGCAGATGTACAGAGAATAGGCACACTAGGGTCTTCAGCCACTGCAAAAGAAATCCAGGTGCATGAGCCATCTTGTGCATCTGCTGTACATGGGTACTGGGGTATCAAGGCTTGAACCAGGGTCCTTAGGCTTCACAGGCAAGCGTTTAACCACTGAAGCATTTATCCAGCCCAAAATATATACCTATTTTAATATGGCCTTCAGAACAAGTATCATAAAAGAAAGTTGAAACAAACTCTAACTGGAAAGGACAGTACTTGTCACTGTTAGAAAGAGGGGGCATTTTCTATGTTTAAGAGCTGTTATTTCCTGACATTCCCCGCAAGAACTTTTTCTTACAGCTGTATTTCCAAATACATTATACATCATCATTGTTGAGGCCTATTTTGAGATGTGCATTCATAGTTTTCTCTTCTTCACATAGTAGAAATTGAACTTTAAAAATTGTAAATCATTCATGCTTTTTTTCATGATTTTTATTTTTATTTATTCCTTGGCCCAGACACCCATCACTGATATGAGTGGGACTTAGACAGCACTTCCAGGGATGAACAATGTCAGTTTTTGTAGATTTAAATGGACAATATCAAATTATTATGGTGTATATGCCACTATCTCAACTTATTGAAGGAAAATTGATATGTATTTTGTGCAGTGTGTAAGCTTTGCTTCCATGAATCTAGACCTAAACACATATACTCCAGAACCAAGATGTAAAAGATGCTGAAATGGAAAAACTGATCGGCCATTGCAGCAGTAAACACACAAAAAAACCAGAATGAATATAAATGAGTGACAATCAGAAAATGGTGGTACTTTGACTTATGGCAAATCATCCCTAGAATATAACTTAAACTCATAAGTGATTATGCCATCATGTAGAGCAGTGCCTATTAATATGTGTGGGTCTTTGTAATGTTCTAAGATGCATATCACTTTGCAAATAGTCTGCTAAGTTTGATCTTCATTTTGGTTTTTTAAAGGTATATTTCCCCCAGTTTTGGTGTGTGTGTGTGTGTGTGTGTGTGTGTGTGTGTGCGCAGAATGTGTGGGCAGGCATGCTGTGGAAGCCAGAGAAAGACTCCAGGTTTCCTCCTCTATCACTATTCTGTCTTATTTCCATGAGAGTGTCTCTCACTGAACCTGACATTTTTGCAGTGATGCTACCTGACTAGGGAGCCCCAGAAATCATTCTGTCTCCACCTGATTCAGAAAAATGTGTATGAGCATACACAGCTTTGCTAGGTATTCTTTATGTGAATGTGGGGATTGTGCTAGGGTTACATGCTTATACAGCAAGTGTGCTTATCCTCTTGAGCCACACACTCAGCTCCACAAATGTGTGTCTTAATATGTCATTTTCATTCAAAAAGAGGACTTAAGAAATATCATGGATAAGTTTAGAAAATGTGAATAATATAAAACAATAATAATTTATTGAATACCATTCTGTGCTAGTCATTAATGCTTCAGATACAGTCTCAGTTCAGTTTTCATAGTAAGAAAGATAGACATGATTGTCTTTCTTAGAACACAAAGAAGTTGGTGAACACAGAGATATAAAAGTATAGTCACACTAAGAGGGGCAGGGAATGGACTTTAATTTAAATATAATGGCAATGTAACAAATTTTACTCATTTGTATTTACATGTTTGTCCAAATATCAAGAGAAAAGATATATTTTTATAACCAAGAGGAAAAACCTCATCAATATCATTTTAAAACATACTTGACAGTATAAAGGAAAAGAGAAAAGCTTCAAAGACATGTAAAAAATATTTCTAATTTAAGATATTGAGAAGATATGAAATTGATGGATTCAAACTTCCTCAGATTTTCATGTAAGATACAGTGAAATGTTGTGATTGATACAGTCACAAATGAAAAGGTTTCTGCATTACTAATTGCCTCTGAATCTGTATAAATAAATTTATCCTACTCACCAAGATTCAGTGTATATCCATAGCATGCCTTAGTCTGTGCTTGCATCCACACTTTGCCCTTCATTCTCTTGTACAGGGAAGGCTAATCACCTCAGGTAGACATATAACCACTTCTTCTCCTTATATGGAACAAGAGAACAGAGAGCAGAAAATGATGCCATTGTGGAATTAAACCTATCATCCTTCTTTAAAAAAAAAGAAAAAAGAAAAGAAAGAAATAGTCACAGTTTGCTCGTTGGGGCAATCTGTCCCTTGTTACCAATTTATGCTGCTCTGTGGGACTGTGTTAGAAAAACATTATTATTATTAGCAGTCGTAATACTTGGCAGCCATTCAGTACATTTCATCAAAGGCTCCAAGAGCTAAGCCATCAATCAAACTTGCCTTGGTGTGCTCCTGGGAGGAGGTGGTATTATTTCTGCTTGGAACAGAGGTTAAGTGACTTGCCCAAGGCCTTGAAGCTGGTGAGATTTGGAGCTAAGAATTAAACCCTGGAGACTTGACACCCAGCATCCCACTCTCCTTCCTGGAGCACTTTCCCTCTGCCTGTCTGAAAGATGTGGGGATAAAGAAAGCATCTAATAGAAGAATGCCCTGCTCCCCAGCATGTGTTCTTACGTTCAGGCTCTCTGGCATTAAATTGAAAAGACACAAGTAGTTTCATTTAGAACTTGAGCTGGTACCTGTCAGTCTGGCACACATTCCATTCGCTCAAATATGTATTTTAGAGTCACTCTGTGTTGGTATCATGGTAGGGACCCAACTGAGCTGTGTAGATTGTCATGGCCTGCAGGGAGTTTTCAGTCTCTTAAAAAGAAAAGAAAACAGAAGGCTGTCATAATACTGATTTTATTAATGTTTTTTACTATGTGATGGTTCACATTTGAAATCACCGGTCTTTCCTCTTAAACCATACACTAAAATTACTCAACATTTCAGTCAAAGGAATGTAAAAGCATACACAGTGTGTATATGTAATTTTAAATCAAATTCTGTCCTCTAATTTTAAATCAATGATAATCAAATCATGATTATACAATGAATTATTATTTAACTGATACATATATGCATATACATGTATATACATATAAATACATATTATTAGGTGAAAGATAGTTACTATTAAAATTTAGAATAAAAACATAATTCCTGAGAACCAAAATTATTTTGTTTATTTTTACTTCAAAAATATACTAGGAAGATTAAAACTGTGTTGCTAGTACTTGCCTCATAAAAAACAATGACGTGTTGCAATACAGAATGCTAACATACATAGTAATAAGCACAGAAAGCTGACCATGCAGTGATACAAATGCTGACCCGTGTGATGATAAAGAATGTTGACCCCTGCAGTAATACAGAACACTGACCATGTGGTGATACGGTATGATACGGCCCATGTGATGATACAGAACACTGACTCATGTAGTAATGCAGAATGCTGACCCATGTATTAACACAGAATAGTGACCCATACTTTGTTACTATGGCTTAACATATGTCAAACCCTGAACTATGTGCCATGGTTCATACCAGAATCAGTAAGCCCTTTATTTATAAAGGGACAAGTTTACAGTCTGAGTAAAAATGTGTTCAGAGTGATCCTGTGTTTTAGCATTTGTCAGGGAAGTCTTTAATTATCTTAAAGGGGTGTAACTACACCAAGCATGGTACAATTCCATGTCACTATCTCTAGTATCCTGTTGACTTTTTATACCTACCAACAGGTGACCTGTTTGCATAGCATAGCTTAGTGTGTTGCACAAATCAGAAGCTTCAAAATTAAGGTTTCATATCTGTGACCATACCCAGTTGTAGACCCCCAAGTTCTTATTTCTACCATGGTTAAGTGAATGTGGCAAAGCAAAGCTAAATTTAAAAAAGAAACCTATTTAACCTTTTTAAGGACAAAATGTATTCATCTATGTTAAAACTATCTGATAAGCTGAAATATTATATGAAGGTAAGTGGCAATTATTCCCTTTGGAACAATATTTTTTTTTTTAATACAAATGGTTGTTTGGGGAGGACATGACTTGTTTGAAATGTTTAAGAGTAATAATATATTTTGAAACATCCATGTCTGAATGAAATAGGATACACTTGCCACATCTCATTATTTTGATTTAGGCACTATGATGGAATCCTGTCCAATGTAATGAAACAAGAAAAAAAAAAAAAAAAGACAAACATAGGCTTGAGAGTAGTAAATATAAATAAAAAGTAAACAAAAATATCTCTATTTGCAGATAACATAATTACCTACACATGCACCATACACACAAAAAGAGAGACTGACAAAGTATTAACAAAATATTAAGTCAATTTTTGAAAAATTCACCATTTCTATATATTAACATTGAAACATTAGAAAATTAAATTTAAAAACAATGCAACTTACCTGAGAAGGAATCAACTGAGATCTAGGGACTAATTTAAGGTTTATTTGCTAAGAATTATAAACATTGCTGTGCTGAAGTGAAAGGTAGTTTAACATATTCATGAAGAAAATTCAAAGCATGAAGATGTTACCAGTATCCAAGAAGGAAAATAAATGGAAAAGAATCTATCAAAAGCCCAGCAGGGAGCTGGGGTGAAAAGGTTACTCAGCAGGTAGAGCAGCTAATGCAAGGCCATATACCCCTCCGTACGCTCAGTCCTGTGGTGGTGGACACCAGAGAGTCAGAGGGGTTACCTGGCTGATAATAACAAGGTCTGGGATGAGAGACTCAGTCTCAAGGAAATAGATGGATAAGTAGCAGAGGAGGATCTCCAACATTCTGCTCTAGTTCTCATGCAAACAAATTGCATGCTAGCATGTGCACATACGTGCATATACCATAAACACCACACTACACATACTCCCTACACACACACATACACGTGCCCTTCCCTACCCTGCCATCATCCCAGCATATGTTTCTCTACAAAAAAAAAAAAAAAAAATTGTTTACAACTAAGATCAAATACAACAAATTTAAGATAGTCATTTTTGCCAAAAAGAATGTTGCACAAATAATGTTTCTTGAGTTCAAATTTACTATAAAACTAAAACAATCAAGATAGTGTGATGCTTATACAGATAAACATCTAAAGCAATGACTAAAAGATCCTTGAAACAGACCTTACACATTCATGGTCAAACCATTCTGACCAAGTTGACTACTTTGATGGGGAAAATTTAGCCTTTTCAAAACATAGTGCTGAAACAATTTCTTAGACATATGGAAAAAATTAACTTTGATCTTCGCTTCATATCTTATGTTAAAATTAATTAGGCATGGGTTATATTAAACATAAAAGCTAAAACTATAAAAATTTTAGAAAGAAGCCTAGGAAAAAAGTCTGAAACTTTGGGATTGGCAAAGATTTCTTCAGAGCTAACCATAAAATAAACAGGGAAAAATGATAAATTAGTCTTTATCAAAGTAAAGCCTCTTCCTTTCTAAAGACACCGTTGAGGAAAATGCAAAGACATTCTGCACTATGAAATATGTATAACACATAACTGATCAAGGAGCTCACAGGATTAGATGAAGAATTCTTACAGATCAAAAGAAAGGCAAAATTAGCCTAAGAGAAATAGGCAAAATATGCAGACATATAGGCATATTGGTATCACATAGGCAAGCATTTAAGTGGAGAATAAACACAAACAGGATGCTGAATGTCATTAAAGGTCAGGGAATTGTGAATGAAAGCATGGAGTGCTACTTTCCCTGTAGTATGTTAGCAAGCATTACCCTATTTATAAAACCCAGTGTTGGTGAGGATTACTGGCATCCATGGAGATGTCCTCATTCCTGTTATGGTCAATTGCTGTTCTCATAAGTGACTGCAGGGTATTTTCATTGACTGCCCCATATGTTAGCTACTCATCTTCACCTGGTATAGGAGCCTTAGCTTGGAAACCTATAGACTTTACCATCACCAAGATATTATTTGCCACAGTAGAGCTATCTTACGCTTTTATGTGATGCTATGGGTCTGGTGAATTGTGTGAGACTATTCTGGATCTGGCTGTCTAAAGCTGTGTTACAAATCAAATCTTTCAATGAATAGATGTTGCGGAGTCAAGGGTGGTAGGTGGCTACTATAGCCAGCAGGTCATTTGGTCCTTTGGTAAAGGCAACAAATTATCTAGTGGTCCAATATTCACATATCTTCTGGATTTATAAGAAATTATAATGTTTTTTATGTGGCATTTCCCAATGTCAGGCCAGATGTAGATTGGGGGCTGCTCAATTTGTTTCCTCATGTGTCATAGGGAATTATCACAAAATCTGACTAAAACAGCACAAATTCATTATTTTAATGCTTGTAGGTCAACTGTCTTCCTGGGATTTCTCAGTGTTAAATGCAGTGTGTTGGCAGGCTCTGTTCCTTTTCAAAGACTCAGGGCATTCTGTTTCCTGGCTGGTCCCACTCTCAGAGGCCACCCACACTCCTTGGCTCATAGCTCATTCCCATCTTCAAAGCCAGTAGTCCAAAAGCCTTCTGTTTCTCTGTCTGTTGTCACATCTCTGACCATAGCTGGACAGTGGTGTCTACATTTTAGGACCTACTTGAATACATGAGGGCCATGTAGGTAGACGATCCAAGAAAATACCCTTAGCAAGTCCCTCAATTTTGACCACTCACAAACTTGCTTTGCCTAGTGAAGTAAAATGTCCATAGTTTCTGGGAGTTGAGTTGAAACATCTTGGGGGGATTATTATTCTTCCTATCATAGTAGCCAATAGTAGCCAACTGTGACCTCTGGCCTGATGTCCTATGGAAATAGCCCTATGTTGTGATTTTCTTCTCCTCATTGGAAAAGAATGCTTTAAATTCGGCAAGGCTGACCAAGATGCTGCCCTTCTTACCCAAGTAAAGGTGTGAGTCTCTTCAGTGGCTCAAAGGCTCAGGATATTCCCAGTCCTTCTCAGGGACATTGCAGATGAAGAAGGAAGTGCTTTGCTGCTTTGCTGTCTGTAGTTCCAGGAAGATCTGTCTTGGGAAGCAGAGTAAAAACATCTTCCTTTGGACTCAACTGAGGGCTATAAGTTTGTATTAATGACTGTTCTCCTTGCTGTGGGAGAATACCAGGCAGAAATAGCTAAATGGAGGAAGGATTCATTTTGGCTCATGGTTTAAAAGGATAGTTATTCATGGTAGGGAAGGTAATGTGTTAAAACCATTTCTTGCCCATGGTGGCTGTTAAGGAAGCAAAGAGAGCTCAGGTCAGAAGTAGAGAGGGGTCATAAACTATAAACCTCACCATTCTATACCCCACTTCCTCCTGTGATGCCCTATGTCTTAAGGGTTATACAACCTCCCCAAAGAGTAAAGTGCCATCAACTGGAGACCAAATATTCAAACATTGGACCTTGTGAGGTACTTTTCACTTTCAACCCATAAAAACTCCTTGGTAACCACAGGAGGGGGCTTTTGAAATTCATACATTTGCTTTTTCCTTGAGGCTCTGAGTCTATAGGTCACCATTTTCGGCTACTCTAACAGGGGAAAGTCACATAGTAGCAGGAAATACTGAAAAGAGAGACTAAGTAAAATGCTATTGTTTTAAAAATTGTTTCTTTAAACAATTTATTGTTTGAAAGAGGAAGAGACAGAGAGAATGGGCACACCAGGGCGTTTAGCCATTGCAAACTCCAAATGCATGCACCACCTTGTGCATCTAACTTCCATGGGTACTGGGACTCGAACTTGGATGTTTAGGTTTCACTGGCAACAGGCAAGCACCATAACTGCTAAGCCATCTCTCCAGCCCTATAACCATTTTAAATAAATGAGAGAGCTTTGTACATGCCCAATAACAATCAGAACACCATCAAACAAGAGGAAAAGAACAGTTGGAAAAGATGCATCTCAAAGTTCTCCTGCCAAATGTGGAAGCTGTCATTCACATACCATTCTTTGCCTGCCTTGAGCAGCATGCTTTATGATCACATGAAATTGACTTTCCATTGCTCACTCTGTTATGCTGTTTAATGCCCTAGACAGGTTAATAAGTTCACCACCCAAACTACTTGGAACATAACAATTTTAAATAAGTTAATCAAATTATTATGTCCTTTCACAATTTGAAGATTTACATTCAGTATTCACAATTTCCAACTTGCTGTAAGTTCCTTGACTACTACCAGTCTCTAAGATGAGTGGCAGTTGGGTCATATTAAGTGCATTTACTAATGAATACAAAAAGAAAGCTACAGTACTGACCTCATTAGTAGATAAAGTATGTAGAGTTTAGAAATGCATTTTTTAAACTTGTTTGGTAAGGTTTTGAAAAGATTATAAGATCACAGTCATAAGTGTATAACGCAAGTAATAAGGGGTCTTCTTGTTTTAGATGTAATTATGAAAGTAAGTATAATATTTTATTATAAAATTTTTAAAATGTGTATTTTATTTAGAGTAACAGACAGAGCTCAATACCTATACCAGCTCAAACACATGGGCAAGTCCAGGTTGGATCGGTGAACATATGCACAGAATCCTTTCTAAATACTTGCTCCATCCACAGACTCACAGAAATGCTGTCTTTACTTTCATGGTTTCCATCATTGCCATAGGAGCTCTTATTATTCCAAACAGGTGGAAATGGAAAAGTTTGGAGAAGTGTGTTCAAGAAGTTTTACATAGTTCATTATTGTACTAAGCATGGATGGTTGGGACTGAATCACGTGGTCACACTCATTCATAGTTGACTCTAAGTGAGAATTTTGTAGATCAGTGGATGCCTGTTCTGATGCACGGTGCATGTGAGGCTAGCTGCAACTAAGCAGGTAAGTTCCCAATGGCAGATATTGCATCACTCACTATTTTCACAATGTACAGTAAAATAATATAATCAAAAATTGTTTTTAGACATGGATTAAATTGTTTATTTCATCAAAAGAAAATATATCTACTGGACAAAGGTGAAATTATTATAAATCTCATTATTTCTAATAACTCATCCATTCTTCTTCAGTGCAAATTGCAGAATGTTAATAAATAAGGACAACCTATAAATGTTGTTTATTATGATGTAATGAGACACCTTGCTCTGACCTTCTGACTGTTCTTGCTATTTGTGAGATTTCTTATATCTAGAAAATAACTAACTCTGTAGTAAATTCTCATGTGGACACTTGTGGCCTCACTGGCAAAGTCTACCAACATTTGCTTTTAACTCTCAGCAAGGTGGTCAAGAATTAATATCTGGTAAATCACAAAGTACTTATTTAATATGCTAAGTCACTTACTTAGAAAGCTATGCTAGAGAATATACATATATATATATATATATATATATATATATATATATATATATATGAGTGTATATATATAGTGATAATTACAGCACTGGGAATTTGAAGAGCATATGCCTAGGATAGTAATAAGAACAGTAGCGCACACACACACACACACACACACAAAAAAAAAAACTATCAAGAATTTGGTCATAACTGGGCAAAATGATATGCTCTTGTAAATTTGAGGTACTTTGGAAGTTGAGGCAAAAAGAATTCCTGGAACCTAGGAATTTGAAGCTAAGTGGGAAACATAGATCTTTTTCTTTAAAAAAAAAAAACAAAAAAAAAAAACCTTGGGCTGGAGAGATGGCTTAGCGGTTAAGCACTTGCCTATGAAGACTCAGGACCCTAGTTCAAGGCTCAATTTCCCAGGACCCACATTAGCCAGATGTGTGAGGGGGCATACACATCTGGAGTTCATTTGCAGTGGCTGGAGGCCCTGGCATGCCCATTCTTTCCCACTCTCCCCCCCCCCTTTCCTCTCTGTCACTCTCAAATAAATAATAAAATAAAATAAACAACAAAATTCTCTTAGCATTAAATCATTATCCTACCTGTAAAAACAATTCTCCAGTGGGTTGTACTTACCAGGAAAAGAAGACTTGCAAGGAGCTTCCAGGCTGTGGCTAGCACAAGAGTTTCTGGCTAATGGGTTGAGTTGGGCTTGACATTCAGACCAGGTTTGCTTTGTGAACCCATGGAATTTTATGGAAGCCACATCTCTTCAGGCCATTGAAGCAGTAGAACTATTTCTAATTAGCACAAAAACCCTGTTTTGGTTCTCTACTCTCTTGGTTGTTTTTTATTTATAAAACTGTAACTCAGATTATTTTGCTTTCATTAAAGTTAGACTGAGAAGACTTTTCGGCATATTATTGAAGATCAGGATTTAAATGGACCATTTATTGTCTTAGCCAGGATGTTCATTCATTCCTCCATCCATTCACTAAGCCGAGGCAAACTGGTTTCTATTTTATGCCAGGATTTATACTGAGCTCTAGGTATGCAAAAGTGAAGACTATAGTACCTGTCATGTAGAACTTTACAATCTGGTTTGACATTATGTAGAATAGTATGATTCAATAAATAGTGGAAGTCTAGGAAAGACAGACTTATGAGAAACCGATGAGTTCAGCTGACCCCATCACATTCAGGTGATAGGCATAGATGTGTGGGTCAAGGAAAGAGAAGGTCCTAACTATATTCTGTGGTTTGAAGAGCACAATCTTAAAACAAATGTCCATGTTTATGCATTCTCTGAATAATGTTGCTAGCCCTTTTTAAATCTACTTCTAACATCCCTTCTCCTGTTTTCCTTATGTTGGAATGCAGCCAATGAGATTTCATGGGACCTTTAGTTAAGCCAGGCAGTGGGTGGGCTTGACAGCTATACTTTCAGCATAAATGAGAAGAAGACCATTAGTGTGTTAAGAAAACATAAAAAGTTTTCATTAAAATGCAGAAATTCCTTGTTCTTGGACTGACTTCCACAAATACTAACCAAAGAAATTAGGTGGCTATAATTGTAGAGTCAGTTGGAAAATATAAATTGAACTTGAATAGACATAAAATTGAAATAAAAACTATGAACTATCCTAAGTCATGTATTTCTGAGACGTTTTATACATGTATATGATTCTATAAAATAGAATTTGGCTAAATCTTTTAAAGGTATCTTCTAAAAGACACTATTGAAGATGGCGGCTTAGGAACCACACCAAAGCAGCTTAGGGGAGAAAAAGCCAAAGAATACGCAGCAAAATACACACTTTTACTAAAATGGGAGGTATATAAGAAATTAAAATGGCAGCAGAGAAGTAGGAGAGATCCAGGGCATCCAGAGCCCACACAGGAAGGCCTAAGCAGCTCCAGCAATGGCAGTAGCAGCCCCAACTCCAGTTCTGGCAGCAGCAGCAGAAGAGGCAGCTCTGGCTCTGACTCTGGCTCCAGCATTGGCAGTGCTGGCTACGGCAGTGGCAGCAGCAGCTCCAGCTCCAGCAGCAGCATCAGTGGAAGCTGCTACAGCAGCGGTGGTTCCAGCAGCAGCAGTGGCAGCTACAGCAGCAGAAGCTCCAGCAGCGGTGGAACCAGGTCTCTGGGGCCACAGTTGCCAGGCTAGGCTTGTCCCACAGGAAAAACCAGTGCCCAGCTCCAGAAAATAGAACAGCGGTCCAGTGATCCAGCCAGCTTACTTGAACACACAGGGCAACAAAGAGGGACGCATAACTGAGACCAAAATCATCCAAGTATGTGTGTGTGTGTGTGTGTGTGTGTGTGTGTGTATGTATGTATGTATGTGTGTGTGTGTGTATATATATATATATATATATATAGTGTGTGTGTGTGTGTGTGTGTTGTCTGCATGTGCTTATGATTTTAAAATATTTCATGGTACCAAATTGGCTTATAATTAAATGGTCATATGAATTTTAAAAAAATAAATAAAAGACACTATTATCTTTTTTGTGAAAAATAGAAAGTATCTTTCTTTTTGTTCTACCTTAGATATGAGTATAACAAGTAAAACAGAGTGTCAAAATATTCTAGTTACAACGTGCAATGCCAGAGATTCAACTCCATTGCTATTATGTTAGACAGCATGAAGGGGAAGAACAATGGCATGGAGTGAAGTCTTCCAGGCCCAGCGGCTTTCTTTGAGCCTAACACTGTTCTTAGCACTAATTTACCTGATTGACAGCAGCATTGGCAGGGAAAGAAGCATATGGGTATCATTTTATGACAAGTACTGGAAGCTTTTAGATATCTTTGATGGAAAACGTAGCTCCTTTGAATCTCATAGGGTATGAGAGCCTTTGCTAAGACAAGATCTATAGAACTTACAATAAATGGCCAGCATCTACTGCAGCTGTATGCAGAGCAGTTTACATCTGTGCTGATGCTAGCAAGGCAGGTGGTATTTTATTAGCCAGCAGGCTTAGAAGCTACCATGAAGATCTGTTGCTTGGTTTGTTTGTGTTTGGCTTCCCTCTTTTACCTGATTGGCCACTTAGGCAAAGTTCTTCTCAATGTAAGTGAGGCTGGGTCTTTATTAAACAATGCACTTAATCTCATGCATGGAAAATGAGATTGCTGTTAGAAACTAGGCAGAAGTGATGTGCATACGTTCTACAAAATTACCTTAATGCTACCATAAATGGAAAATCAAATTGTCATTGTCTTAGAGGAACAGAGAGGAAAAAATAATCTATTTATACCAGACACATCATAAAATTAAGTTACTTCACATAAAATGTGAATTACTTAAGCCCCTAAGAGAAAATTGTTAAATATAGGCATATGCAAAGACAGATTTAACTACAGCAGAAATGAAATCAACTTAGGACCTGATTGGACAGTTGCTAAAAAGGCCCCCTGTTGTGGAGGGCCAGCCTATTTCTGAGACACCAAGGGCATTTTACTACGGAAAATTTGGTGGTAAAGAGAAAGAGAAAGGTTGAGAGAAGAGGTCCCAGGAACAGCTTTTCCAGGCACTATTTGCCATCCTTTAAGTCCAATTATGATTATTTCTGCCACTTCAAAACTCTGAAATCCAAGTGTTCAGTAAGGAAATAGGCTAAAAAATTTGAACCTCATGTAAACTATTTGTAGGTTTGCTAACCTAGACAAATAGGATGGGATACAAGCATCAGCAACAGCAAATTGGAAATTAGCCATAAATCTCAAATAGGAAGCATCAGATTCCCATTGGGCAGGGTGCACCAGAATCACCTATAGAGCAGGAAGTGTTGTACCATATGAACCAGAAGAGCAGCTTTCAAAAATTCCTTCTGAAGGAAGAAATTGCAGACCAGAACTGCCAATCATAGAAAAGGTCTGTTACTTGGATGAAGCATCGTTTACATCTTCTGCCTTATTACTATAAATGCTTAAACTATTAGCAGTTCTGTGATGTTAAATAGGGCTATATGCCAAACATGAGTGAGGCTCAAACTTGCACAACTCTAAAGTAGCCTCTTACTTTAGCCTCAGGCAGCCTTTAGGTTTTGTGGCTCAATTTAATCTTTCTACGTGCTCAATAGAAAGTACATGGCAGCCCTTGACAGAGTTGTTAGTAGCCTGGGGTTACTCATGCCATCTTCAGGGGTCATCTGATACCAAGAGGACTATAGACTGGCAAGAGATCACACAGTGCGTTAAGTGCTAGTCTTAACCCTATGGGCATTAACTTACTAGCCCTGGGCAGTTTCCACTCCATATTCTTGTGTGCTTATAGAGACAATACTGGAAATTATATAGCAAGTTGTCTACTGTGTTATTATCAAGCACTGGAAGTTCTTTGTGCAAATATGACCTAAGATTCATATTCTGACTCACTGATGCACACTTTCAGATAAAAATGCTGTGTAGTGAGCATTATGCTTGATAAAGAGGTAGAATTTTTAAAAGCAAACTGTAGGTTTTAGTCTTGAATGGAGGAAACAAACTAATGGGAAAGTGAATTCACATACAAATATTAATGTGTAATGTGATCACAGCACTAAGGAGTCATGAGAAGTTCTTTCAGAGTAGCAATAAAGGGGTAGCAGATTCCATCAAGGAGCTAGAGGAAGCTGCACAGGATATAGAAGCATTTTTTAATATTTTATTTAATTAGTTAATTCATTTCTTGAAACAAACTCTCCTGTAGCCTAGGCTCCCCAAACACCTCCTATGCAACACAGGATGATTTTGAACTTCTGATCCTCTTACTTCCCTATTCTGCAGTATTCCCTGAGCCATGCCAGGCCTCTTCTTCTTTCCCTCCCTCTTCCATCCTAAGTAAAGACACAGCAAGATCATCATATTCAAACAGGAAGTGGGCCCTCAGCAGACCTTGGACTTGTTGGCCACCAGACTGTTTTTTTTAATAGAAGTCCTAGAATCTTTTCTTTAAAAAATGCATTTAAAAAAAGCATTTTAAAAAGCATTAACCAGTACCCACATAAGCCAGATGCACATGGTAACGCATGTGTCTGGACTTTGTTTGCAGTAGCCGGAATGTGTGGCATTCCGATTCTCTATTTACGTCTTTCCCTCTCAAATAAATAAGTAATAAAAATATAACAAAAAACTCTTATTTCCACCATGCAACTAATGATAATGTTATGTCATCCAAGATCTCTAAGACACCAGCTAACAAACTCTGGTTCTCTGGTTTTTCAACTTTGACATGGAAACAACTTATTTTGGGGTTTATTGTATAGAACAACCATATAGAACAATGGTATGGTACTGCTATATTATTATGAGGCTATGCATCTACATAGGAAATAAATTATTATATCACATCTACTATGCACTTATAGTATATAATATATGGAACATAGAGATGGACCTGGTGTTACAGAGCTGTAATTCCAGGAACATGGGAGGCCTACAAGTTCAAGGCTAGGTAGGGATACAGAATGAACTAGAAGCCAGGCTGGGTAACTTAGAGAGACCTCCATCTAAAAACAAAAAGTAAAAATTAAAAGGACTTCAATGTAGCTTAGAGGGAGAGGCATTTGCCTAGAGTGCATAAAGCCCATGGTAGCACAAAAAATATGTCTATACAATATGTAATTGGCATAAGGAAATACACATATTACAAAAGGAAATAACTGGGTATGTGTAATGCATGTATGTTCATATCACTAAGTTTGCTGAGAATAAATATAACATAATTATGAGATATTATCTTTTGTTATCATTTTATGTCAACATTTTTTTCTTTTTTTTTTATTAATTCTCTATTCAGCAAATACAGGCAGTTTGGTACCATTATTAGGCTCATCTGTGACCTACCCCCTCCCAATGGCCCCTCCTTGTTGATGTATATGGGTCATGCATTGTGGAGTTAGCCCACAGTTATTGGTACAATAAATGTCTCTGCATATCATGACCCAACATGTGACTCTGTATGTCAACAGTTTTATTTAAGCTTGGGCTTTCTGCCCACATACCACTGTCACTATAGTAGGTACCTTAGTGCTATGATTTACATGTTTTTGGACTAACTTTTCCCAGTTACCTTTTGGCAACCTGTTTGGTACATGTGTAACACAGAAGCATGTTGTTGTATATATGGAATATATTTCTCATTTATTTATTTATTTATTTATTTATTTATTTATTATTTAGATTTTTGAGGTAGGATCTCGCTCTAGCTCAGGCTGACATGGAATTCACTATATAGCCTTAAAATGTTCTTGAACTCACAGGGATCTTCCTACCTGTGTCTCCTGGTACTGGGATCTTTCTCCCACTGGACTATAAATGAATGCAATAAATTCAGCATGTTTAAGTAAAATCATTTGATAAGCTTCTACATTCAAATATCTTATAAAACCACCATCACAGACAAAATAATGAACATGGGGCTATGAAGACAGCTGAATTGTGTATGCCTTGCAAGCATGAGGAACTGAATTCAATCTCTGACACCCATACAAAAAAAAACTGTTGATGATGACACATGCTGTAATCTTAGTACTAGGAAGGCAGAGGTGGGAGGATGCCCTGGGTTCTCTGGCCAGTCAGACTACCCTAATAGGCCAGGCCCAGGCCAAGAAATCTTTTCTCACAAAAAAGTTGGATGGTATTTCTAAGAAATGACACATAAGTTTGTCCTCTGGCCTCCACACACACATGCATGTGTACCCCACAACATAGTTGTGGGCACATACACACACACATGTGCACACACAAACACATGCAAACACACATGTACATGTACACAATACATGCATAAATTGTAACATAATGAACATTTCCCTCACTCTCAAAAGATGTTTGTCTTCAGTTCACTTTTTCTGTACCTCCCTGATTACCCCAGCCAACCACTGATTTGATTTTTACCACTTTGATTAACACTTTCAGGAATTACATATAAATAAAATCATAAGTTATACAGTTTTATTTATTTATTTACTTATTTGAGAGAGAGAGAGGCAAATAGAGAGAAAGAGAGAATAGGTGCTCCAGGGCCTTAAGCCACTCTAAACAAACTCCAGGCACATGCCCCCTTGTGCATCTGGCTTATGTGGTTCCTGGGGAATTGAACTGGGGTCCTTAGGCTTCACAGGCAAATGCCTTAACCACTAAGCCATTTCACCAGCCCAATTGATGCAGTTTTTTAAAGGTATATAAAAAATGTCAATTTAACTCTCAGCTTTGAAAACTAAAAGCGAAAATGAGGCAGCCCATGTGTGTGTTTGTGGTTACGTTCATGTGCTACATCCCAGCATGGCACGGAGAGAAGGCAAAGGAGTCAGCTGTGTTCACACGGGCATGTGGTGAGCCAGTAAGCAGAAAGAAGCAGAATAGATGCCAGTCTCCACAGCAAGAACCACTGTCAAGAATTCTGTGAACATAAGAAGAAAAACCTCTCCTGGGAGCAAGTGTGAGCCTCCTCGAACGCAGTGCTGGCCTGGCCTCATCACACTTTACAAATTGTACCATCCCAAGAGGCCCCACTAGGCACCCAGTTTCCAGTAGGTGAAACTTTAGGGGCACTTCATTAAGCTCTTCCGTTTGTTCATTCCCACATAAGGCACCGACAACAGACCAAAACATAATTCCATCCAAGTCTAGCCTAGTGGAACAGTTAGTTTAATGGAGACACACAGAGAGCACAGGTACTGGCTACTTATCCTAGATATTTTATGGTTAACACCACTGTGAATTGTGTTCTTTTCTGTTTCAGTATATGAGTTCTAGTACAAATTTTTGACCTTTGTATCTTGGAGCTCTGCTAAATTCACCTAATTTCTAGCAGCTTTTTGAGTCACTGTTGATTTCCTATAGTAAGTTTTCCTATGGATAAGGAACATTTTACTTTCCATTTCCAATCTGAAGTCGTTTATAATTCATTTTCTTACCTGTTATGCTGACTGGAACTTCCAGCAAAATGTTGAAAAGAAGTGGGTGATCTTGTTCCCAATCTTATGAAAAAGGGTTTCAGCCTCTAGGCATTTAATATAATGCTTCATAGACATATTCTGAAAGGTTGGGAGGAAACAGTTGAGAGTTTTGTTTTGTTTTTTTATCAGAAATGAATGTTAGACTTCTTTAAGTTATGTTTTGTGTCTACTGAGATGGTCATGCACTTTGTTCTTTTACTGATTTTCAATGCTAAACTAAACTTATATTCTTGAAGTAAACAACACTAGATTATGATACATTATTATTCCTTTCATTTATTATCATACTGACTTATTAAATTTTAAGAATTTTTACATCTATTTGCACAAGGTATATTAGCCTATAGTTTTTTTTTCTTTCAGTACTTTACCTGATTTTGATATCTGGAAAATACTTATCTCATATAGTAGGTTCAAAAATATCACCATCTGTTGCAGTTCTCTTCACATAGCTAATGCAGTTATCTTCTAACTAGAAGCAGCATCTGAGAAGGAAAGGTTTATATCAGGCTTACAGAATCCAGGGGAAACACCATTCATGGTGAAAGAAGCTGGCTCACTTTCATTGATTCATAGCAGAGAGATGCCACTAAAACTGCTAGGAAACACCAACTGCAAGAGCTCAAACCTGCTCCAAACACATCTTAGAGCTGGACTAAAAGAACTACCCCCAGTGACACCTCCTCTAGCAGGTATTTGCCTGCTGGAGGCTCAAGTTGCAAGCTTAATCAAAAATCCCTCAGGCTATAGGGGTCATTCATTCACATTCAAACTATGACACCATCTTTTCATTTATTCTGAGATAATTTCTGTAAAATTCATCTAATTTCTTTTTTAAATGGTAAGTAATCTACCCCTAGGAATTCATTGAAACCTATAGTTTCCTTCAAAAAGATTTTTAGGAACATACTAAATTTCTCCAGTAGATATGGAGTTATTCTGATTATTAGTCTTTTTTTTTTTTACATTTTGACCATTTTTATTGACAACTTCCACAATTATTTATAATATGATAATTCTTTCCCATTCCCTACTTTCCTCTTCACAAATGCACCCTCCATCATATTCCCTTCCCCTCTTAATTAGTCTCTCTTTTATTGTGATGTCATCCTTTCCTTCTATTATGAGGGTCTTGTGAAAGCAGTATCAGGCTCAGTGAGGTCATGGACATCCAAGTCATTTTGTTTCTAGAAGATTGCATTGTAAGCAGTCCTACCTTTCCTTTGGCTCTTACATTCTTTATGCCGCCTCTTCTGCAATGGAGCCTGAGCCTTGGAAGGAGTGATAGAGATGTCTCAGTGCTAAACATTCCACTATCACTTCTTCTCAGTGCTATGGTGCCTTTTGGATCATCCCAGTGGTTACCACCTTCTGAAAAGAGAAGTTTCTCTAAGCAAAAGTGAGAGTAACATTAATATATGGATATGAACATTAAGAAAAGTGCTTACAGGGCATTACAGGGCAATTTGGTGAACATAATATGTCCATTTAACCAGTGTTACTCCTATAAGGCTCCTGACCTCCCCTGCCATAGGATTTTGACTAAGTTTTCAGTACCAGGCATGTATTCCCTCCAATGGAGAGGACCTCCAGTACAATGAGAGAGTTATGTTATGGGATTTCTCCATAACAGATGTGCCACTTTTTGACCTGTTGACTCATTTGGCGTGGCTGGCCAGTCTTAAGGCTTACAGTGTCCACTGTTACTTATTACTATTGATGACTTATCTCTCCCTTACAGCTGCATGCAGCATAGCTTTTTCCAGCTTCCAGTCAGCTGGTCTACAGGAAGGAGCTTTTCATTTGAGCTCCAGCTTGATTTCTCAGTGACCTGCAAGCCAAGTTTGTGAAGTCTTCAGCAACAGGGCCTTACCATCTATTTCTGCAGGGAAACCAAGAGCCTTGGCAATGGCTTGTAATGTTTTGGAGGCATCAAGCCTTTCTAGTGAGTTGTTGGCCAACTAGAAAGTATCCCTTACCTGGCACTGAAATTTTTCTAGTAACAATCTATAGCTTCTGGGCATGCCATTATCCAATACAGTAGGTTTCCATATGGCTTATTCATATCATCTTCAATTTTGATTAACCCTCCTCCCACCCTTTCTTTCTTTACTCAAAGAATTTTTTTTTCCTTTTTTTGGTTTTTGTTTTTTTGAGGTAGGGTATCACTCTAGCTCAGGCTGACCTGGAATAATTCACTATGTAGTCTCAGAGAGGCCTTGAACTCTCAGCAATCCTCCTACCTATGCCTCTCAAGTGTTGGGATTAAAGGTGTGTGCCACCACACCTGTCTTTCAATGTCTTTTTGAGTGAAACTTGCTAGTTTGTACTCTTCTGGGGATGTTTTACATGTCCCTGAAGAAATCATATATATTGG
Organism: Jaculus jaculus; assembly: GCF_020740685.1. Lineage (NCBI taxonomy): Eukaryota > Metazoa > Chordata > Mammalia > Rodentia > Dipodidae > Jaculus > Jaculus jaculus. The sequence goes on from NC_059103.1 coordinate 147,647,205, forward strand.
CATAATGTTGCTCATAATGTTACCTTGGTTCTTAATATTTTTTAATGTCTCAAGATGGAGAGACTATTGATGACTATAAAGTTATACCCTGAGACTTGGTTGCAGCAGTATATTGTAGCTTGCTCAACTGATCTGTCCTTAGCAAGTGTGATATAGAAATTAATTCCATTAATTGTCTTGGAGAACCTGTAATATACAGAGCATACCTGAGTGATACAAGGAACAGAAAATCAAACTTTCATGTGCCCTACTGTCCATCCATTATGCTCATCCTTTATTTCAATCACTGCTACAACATACAGCTGCCTGCAGAAATAACCATAATTTAACCAAAACCTACACCTATACGTTTCTTTGCACTAAGAACAGTATCACTCCACAGTGGAGCTTGGGAAAACCTGAAAGTGGAAAGAATTTCACAATCCATGGCTCCTGCTTGAGCAATGAGCAAGAAGATTCCCAAAACAATGTTCCTGTCTCCTTTCCCAAAGCCACTCAGTTCTAAGGCACAATATATGAAGGTGCTTCTCAGAAGGCTCTAGGAAGATTGAGTCTACAGTGTTGATGAGCTTCATGCTTGCTTGCACTGACATTCACTCACTTGCTACTTCACTCTTTATAGCTCTCCATGCCTAGCTTCTGGGGTCATGTCCTCAATATCAACTGCCTTCACCATGGCTTTTGTTTCACACTCTGCTGGGTAATACAAACTGAAAAAGCCACAAGGGCTTGTGTCCTAAATGTTCATTCTTCATCTGATCCCTCTTCCAGAAACATTAGACTAGAGGTGATTCTCCTCTCTCTCTCTCTCTCCCTCTTCCCCCCCTTTCTCTTTCTCTCTCATTCTCTATGTCTATCTCATCTTATGTTCCACATGTAAATATGTTTCAGTGTTCAATCCTTGGATCTTTTTTAGTTCATATTATTTCCCTTAAAATGTTTAGCTGTCATCAAAATGCCAATTGATATCAAATTTGCATTTCTAACCATGATATCTAGATTTTAATAAATATGCAGATGTACACTTGATACCACTCTTCAATGACAAAGTGCATTCAAAGTTATATTAAACAAAGCTATTTCCTAAAACTGAGATTCAGGTTCTCCTTCAGACATATTGTTCAAGATAGAGTCACTATCTTATATTTTAGGTCTAATTCACAAACACATCCAATCAATTTTGCCTTCAAAATATATTACATTGACTTCTATCTTCATTGCCTACTCAGAGCCATTGTTATCTCTCACTTGAACCACTGCAAGCACTTCCTCTTTGGTCCTCCTAGCTTTTAGTCTTTCTCCTTATATTTCATTCTCTGCACAGTAGAGAGAAGGATCTGGTGTCCCCATAAACTTAGGTGTTCTGAATGCTAGGTCTCAGGATGATGGCAATTTGGAAATGGAAACCTCCTCATGCAGTGTATTGTTGGGGGTGGGATTAAGGGGATTATAGCCAGTTTCCCCTTGCCAGTGTTTGGCACACTCTCTTGTTGATGATGTCCATTTTATGTTAGCCAGGAGGTGATGTCCACCCTCTGCTCATGCCACCAATTTTTCCATGCCATCATCAAGCTTCCCTTTGATTCTGTAAGCCAAAATGAACCCCTTTCTCCCACAAACTGCTTTTGCTCTGGTGTTTTCTGCCAACAATGTGAAGTTGACAGCAACAGATCCTTAAGCCCATTAATCAGAACATGTCATTTCCTGGCTTAAAGACCTCCAAGAGGCTTTCTGCTGCACGTAGAATAAATCTAATGACTTAGCATGACCTTTAGGACCTGACATGAACTGGCTGTTGCCGGCCCGTCTGACCTCATCATCTGCTATGTTACACTTCCCTCATTATGCTACAGTCACTCTGGCCTATGTCTCATCTACTAATTTATCAAGCCCATCCCTGCCTTAGGACATTCTCACTTTGTTTCCTGTCTGCAACAAGCTGCCACCATGTATTCTTAGAGTTTGATCTTTCTTTTAGTTTGTTTCAACTCAAATGTCACCTATTCAGAGAGGCCTTCAAATCTAACAAACCTCAGTCTCATGCCTCCTCACTTTATACCAAACCTTCATATTTATACCATTCCTTCTTATTCCTATACATAGTGACTATTGAAACTAATTATGGTCATCATTTATTTGTTAACTGTCTCTTTCTTAAGAAGGCAAGCTCCATTAGAGCATTCACATTCTGTGTGTGTGTGTGTGTGTGTATGTGTGCGTGTGTGTGTGTACACATCATATGGGGACATGTGTAAATGCTAGAGGACAGTCTTGTGTGTCCTTGTTCCTCAGGCTCAGTTCATTTTGATATTGGGTCTCTCATTGGCCAGGAACTCACCACATGGGCTAGATTGGCTAATCAGTAAGCTCTATGGAGCTGTCTTTCTCCACTTCCCCAGCAATGGGATTACAGTTGCATACCATTATGACCAGCTTCTCTTTCCTCAAAGTAGGTTATGGAGATTGAAGTCAGATCCCCATGCTTGTGGGATAAGCACTTTACTAAGCAATCTCTGCCACCTACATTTTTTATACTGCCGTTCCCTCACTGATCATCTTTGGTAACATGGTGTTTAACAACCATGGTATGAATGCATTAATTCATAGTTAGAGAGATGGCTCAGCAGTTAAAGGTGTTCACTTGCAAAGCACATTTGTCTGAGTTTGATTTCCCAGTACTCATGTAAAGCCAAATGCATGAAGTGATGCCTGTTGTCTAGAGTTTGCAGCAGTGGTAAGGGGCTCTGATATGCCTATTTCTTTCTCTCTCATTCTGTTTCTCTTTCTTTCTCCTTTTTATAAATAAACAACTAAATTTTTTAAAAATATCACAGCCTAAAGTATAAAGATTTATTTAAAGTACTCAAAACAATGGTTCCTACTTAGACTGATTATTAAATGTTTACTCTGTCATTCTTCCAGTTAGCTAATCTCCCTTTCAGTTTTCACTCAGCAATTCCTGCAATCATGGGAATGTGTTGTGTTGATTCAAAGGAACAAAAGCACATGCTATTATTGTCTTGCTTTTTAAATTCTTGAATAAGGCTCTCCTCATCCATTAGGTATAGAATATAAATTGGAAATAGTATTATTCAGTGAGAGAAATGCTACATTGAAATTAGATTTTGAAGCTTGTAGTATCAGTTTAGTCACTAATGTAGTTATAAAATGTCACTCATTCTTCCATGTTAAGAAAAGTCCCCAAAGGAATGCAATAACAAAATGGTACCCCCACCTTTAAACATTTGGGTGTCTATACAGACTTGCAAAGGTTTAACCCCACACATAGGCTACAGGACTTATCTCATTCTCTCCCTGGGGGAAAATGGCAGAGCTGAAGGATGCTAGGAGACAGAATGTCTTTGGAAAAAGCTATGCAGTTTATGGTTTATTGCCCTCCCTCTGTGAGCTCACCAGGCACTACCTCTCTTATTTGAGCCATGGGAGAGCTGGTTAAACAGGCTTCCAGAAGAAGCTGTCCCACAAGCCGTGAGACTTGAATACCATGGTTGACTGGTATCTCCAAGATGGTCCTGATGTTAGAGAGTGCTGGCCACACTGTACACAAGCTGGTGACACATCAGAGTTGTATGCCTCACCCTTGAACTGAAAGAACTCAGAGAGAGAACAAGCCTGGTTCAATGAAGATCATGGTGCTTCCTGACAATTGTGAAGAAATGACATCAGCCAGCTTCCACAGGCATGCTAAGGAGCATAGAAGCTGCAGATGCTGTGTGTATTACTGAGAGAATGGTCCTCACCCAATGTCAAGAGAGCAGACTTGAGACATTTTCTATGGAAGTGGTTCCCAAAGACCAAGGAAGATTCATCTGTAACATAATACTTAATTCTAGAAATAGAGCACTTTCCCCCAAGACTGAGCCCAAGACAAAAACATGCAATCTATTTCTAAGCAACTCTTTTCAAAACTATTCCTCACTGCAGAAATGCATAAACACTCATGTGTCATAAACTGTGGGAGTTTTGTACACTGTAATACTACTCAACAATCTAAATAAAACCAACCTTCCAATGTGTGCAACAACATAGATGGCATTCAAAAGCACTCCAACAAACTGAGTCTGCCACCAATGGCTAATGGTAGATTCTCCCATTCATATGACATTATACAAACTATAAGGTGAAGAAAGAGATCAATTGCAGATCATAAGACTATAAGGAGACACTTTATTAGGAGGACACAGAAATCAACTTTGTAGGATGATAAAGTTTCTGTCTTGATTACAAGGGGAGTTACACTAATGTAAATGGTTATAAAACTTTACACTATCCACTTTGTAGAGTGAAATTTTTTCAGGAAACTCAATGAATTCTACTAAAAAGTTAATGATGCCATATGCATGATTAAGTCATAAGTTGTGAAGAGAATTCAGACAAGGAAATATGACCTGCCATGGCGTAATGACTTTAAATAAATAAATGTACACTTATTACCCCACAGGACAGCCATGTCAAGCGCACAAATAGTAAGGCACCTGACTGAATCAGGTGAAGGGAGTGTTGGATCATGTTATAGAGAATGACACTGCACCACAATCCTGCCAGCGCAACCTGATGCACCCTGAAAGCAGGGATTTGTTCTCATCCAGCATGTTATACCCTGAGCCTAGTTCAAGCATGGCTATCCATAGGCACAGTGCAAATGCTTCTTGACTAACAGGCTGAACACCTAGAGGGAAATCAGTTCTAAGATCCTAGACCCAATTGAAAGGTTATGATTCTGAAAAATAAGAGTAGAAAGAATGTAAGACTAGGAGATTGCGGAGGAAGGATGCTAAACACTATCTTCTGAACAGGACATGGTCCTTACACTCATGAATCCACAGAAGCCATGGTTTTCTGCACCAGATTGAGCCTATTAATACATCACCACTGATGAAGGAAGGATACATGAGACCCTATACCTCTCAGCTAGTGGTTACTGGGAAAGGGGAATCAGATTCATCATGGAGTAGTTCCTACTAAGCTTCCTGTTCCACAGTAAGTAACCTTCCATCTGTAATCATGCAAGCAGTCCTAATTTAACCCAAAGGGTGAAAAAACAGAGGTATGAAAGTAAGACTGGCACTAATGGGGAGGAAGAAGGGTATTCAAGGGATAATTGGTATGAGAAACTTATGGGGGGGAATAAAAATACATTGTATTCATGACTAAAAATGGAAAATTTGAATAAAAAATTGTAAAAGATTAAGAAGAACCAAAAAAGATATAGAGATTAAAACATTTTGCTTATGTCTACCTTATGACCAAAACACAGATGCAAAATGGTCAGCAGTTGAAGTGTTTGGAGTGTAAAATATATGTGAGCTTCAAGCAAACAGAAGTAGCTTTTTTGTGTGTGGTGCATTACCACAAGTAATAATGCAGAGAAAAATTCTGAAAATAAGTACATGCTTACAATTAATCCCTAGCACTGTTCAGATTTAGGTGGAAGGAGAATACAGTGAGACAAATCAAGGAATCTTGAACACACTCTGAGAAATGCAGATAGTTTCAGAAGGTACTTTGTTTTAAGATTTATCTCATGAATGAGTTTTACTTATTGGGGAAAATACACAATTAATATTAAAGCTATATTTTATGTTTACAGTTTGTGTGAGACAATGCCTCTTTAATCTGTATTAAATTCTACTAACTCATGTTTTTTTTTTTCTTTAAAGACCAAATGATACATACTCCAAGTTCAGGTAGAAATAATTTAAGATACAGAGTCTATAATCCTCCTACCTCCCATCAAAAAAGGAAAACATATTAAGAGATACACAATAACAAGCACTTCCTTCCTCCTTTGGACTGTTGTCCCAAGTGGATTATGATATCTCTTAATACCAAAATTCTTAGATCAGGGTTCATCTCCATGATCAACCATGTATTTGCCAATTATTCCTAAGTTTGTTGCCAATGTCTTTTTTTTCAGGCCAATGTGTTTCAGACCTAGACTGATTTAACTTTCTGCTTATACCTTAGCAGAGTTCCCAAAGAGTTGCAATTTATCACCCAGATATCTCCCAGATCCTGAAAGTCTTAATACATCAAATGTTTATTTTTCTTCACTTACATTCATCCCCTTGGGCAGATCTACATGCTCCCACATGGAGGCCTGCTGGTCTCCGAGGCTTGGCTGAGGCTTATCAGCCCATCTTCTTAGTAGGATGCTGATCACATTGTGTGAGTACATATTCATCTTCCTTCTCTAACTAGACTGCAAGGGTCTGCAGCCAGGATTCAAGTCTACATTATTCATCTTTGGATTACAGAGCTGAATACTATGCCTTATTCATATTTAATACTCCATAATGCACAATGAAAATAAATGAATACTCAAGAACTTTTAATTTTGCTCGTAGTAATTATGAAGTTAAAGGGCAAAAATACAGCTACAATCTTAATAGAGCTAATCAATTTGCAATCTGCTTAAGAGTTTTTTTCTTAATCAGCACTTACTAAAGTCTAACCTATTTATTTTTACACCACCTAAGTACAATGTAAGTAAGGAATAAGACCCCACTGAGATTACAATACATCCTCATAGATTTCTTTTAACTTCACAATAGGAAGCTAGAAAGGAGGAATGGGATGTGGTAGTAAAGGAAGAATAAAACATCTTCAGAATAATAGTTCTACTTTCCAATATTCCCTTAATAAATGCCACAGCATTTGGGAATTCATTAGAAGGAGTAACGCTCTTTCCTGTACATTAACTGCAGCTTCAGCAACAAGAAAGATAATTAAGAGCTTCTGTGAACAGAGCTAAACTTTCTCAGCAGCAGCCTAATAGCTATGATTTTCCTAAGAAGGGTTTTCCTAATAACCTCTAAGCTTGCTTAATCCTCGATTTGGGACCCTTTTCTACCAATATAAATAGAATAGTTCTAGAGCTCCACCTTAGTGCTTAAAACTTAGAATTTCCTTTTAAAAGAAAGACAAGTGGACATGTCATTATCTTCACTCACAGAATGTTGACCCTCCTGGTACCTAGTTCTCACCTAGACAGGGCTCCAGTATTGCAATATGCATTCATATTGGTAGCATGTGTATGGATGCATCAAGGGAGTTGGATAAAATTCTTTACACATGCATTAGTACTTACTAGTTAAGAAAAAAACAATAGATTTTAAAAGTAAAAATAGATTTTATAGTAAAACCATATTATTAGGAGAAAAACAGAACATAGATACAAAGCTTTTTTGTTAATATTGGGTAAATATTCTGAATATATTTGGTTATAATAATGTTAGTATTGCACAATTCTACAGAATATCCCAAGCATATGAAATGAAGCCAAAAGGTTAAATAATGTCTAGGTAATCAAGAGAAAGCATTCTGAGATTAATTCACACTTCTCACAGATAATTTATCTTAAGATAAAAATTTTAAATGTTTATATACTAATTTAATAAAAACTAAGTGAAGTATAAAACTAAAGTAATTATGTAAATGGAACAAACTGCCATAGATTTTCCACTTATCTCAATTATCAGGCAAGTGTATTTGTGCTTGGGTCACCTGATAATTTCCTCAGGTCTTCATTTTATGCAATTATATCCAGAGGTGCTTGATGCCATACATACTAATGTGCAATGGGTGTTAGAAATTTACATAAGAGCACCAAGAAGTCATATGCTATAACACAATAAGCTAAGAATTATGTATGAAAAAGCAAAGTGAAGGATAAAAGTAAAACACAAACACACATATATTTCAAGTGAACATGATTTTCATGCATCAAAAGATGGACAGTATTTCTGACTCACCAACATGATTTTGGAAAGGTCTTCATGACAGAGGAGTACCTTGAAACAGTTAGAAATTGGTTTAAGATCTGTATCTTTTTACATTCAAAAATATTTATATGGAAATGATATATTAAAATCAATTTTTAAATTTGGCACAAGTAAAAGATATTTGAACATTTTTACCAATTTTTCTTTGCTTTTATCCCACACCACCACAAATAAAAGCTTTACTATACCTTGTTACCAATCTCATAGAACTATAGAAAAAGTGAGCAGCCCCACTTTCCTTTTCCCCCAAGGCAAATTCTTGAAGAACTTTCTAGTCTTTCTCTGGAATTCAGTATGTAGTCTCAGGGTGGCCTCAAACTCATGGTGATCCTCCTACTTCTGCCTCCCAAGTGCTGGGATTAAAGGTGTGCACCACCAGGCCAGGCAACATTTTAGTCTTCAAACACTGGCTGAGTCTCATTACCCCAGAGGGTTCTGCCTTGCCCCAAGGTCACACAGCAAGAAAGGGAAATAGACAGGGTAAGGGAGCTAGATGGGTATGCAGTCCCACGGGGCCTGGGCCTCCACTGCCACTGTGAGAGAACTTCTTCTATGTGCAGGATCTGCAGGTGTCATCTGTCTGTTGCTTTTGTCCAAGTGCCAGCCTCATAGCAAAAAGGAGAGCACCCAGAATGGCCAGGCCTCCATCAGAGCTAGGGATTGTAGCTAGACTCAGGCTATTTATAGTTAAAGTTCCCAGACCTACATTTGGTCCCATCTGGCAGTCAGCAATGGCAGTTCAAGCCAAGAGGAACCCCAAGACGGGGGTCACCGTGGGCTGGGCTGAAAGTTCTTGTCGTCAGGGACAAAGATTTCTCCAGCGTGTTGTTTCTTCTATTGCATTTTGGGCCAGGTTTAGGGGTACTGGTACCTGGCTCAGTCTGTCTTTTGACCTTGTGCAGGTTCCTAGTACCAGGGTCACTTGCTTCAACGCTTTGTCCCCTGTCCTTCAATTGCTTAGCATCCAATCCCACCCTCCCACCTGATCCCTCTTTGACCCATGTTTCTCTTTTGAGAGTTTGTTCCTGCAGGTATGTGGCAGTGGGTGTCTGGGAAAACTCACTGAGCAAAGTCTGGCTACATGATATTTTCCAGCTTTAACAGAGGGAGTGTGACATCCCAAACACAAAAACATTAGCAACTGTGGGATTACTGGGGAAAAAAAAAAGAACGTTTAGATGATAGAAGGTTTCCATTGTTTACCTGAGACACTGCTTTTTAAACCTTGGTGGTTTGGGGGAATTATCTGGAAGCCCTAAAAAACTTGAAGCCCAGACCTCAGTAATTTAATCACAATGTTCCACCAAGTTGGACTGTAAGCTTCCGAGCTGATTCCAATGTGAGAAGCAAAGAATAAAGTAAGCCAGGGCTAATGACATTAAACATCAGTAAACTGAACAGGGGGAGCCAGCACAATGGAGGAAGCCTTTAAATGACCTTTTCTTTCTGATATAGACATTGAACATGCATTTTCTAAAAACACTCTAGTCAGGTGTTGAAAACCCCTTGCATGACCTCAAGTAAGTCACTACTTACACTTTATTCAGTTTCTTCACCTATAAAATGGGGACAACAGTGTAAAAATTAAGTTATTCTATTCAGAACTTTTTTTTTTTTTTTTTTGGTTTTCCAAGGTAGGATTTTGCTCTAACTCGGGTTGACCTAGAATTCACTATGTGCTCTCACGATGGCCTTGAACTCAGGGCAATCCTACCTCTGCCTTCTGAGTGCTGGGATCAAAGTCATGGTACACCACACCCAGTTTCTATTCAGAACATGGAGACAAAGGCTGGCCCAATACACTGTGTGGTAGTTTGATTCAGGTGTCCCCCATAAACTTAGGTGTTCTGAATGCTAGGTTCCCAGCTGATGGAGATTTGGGAATTAATGCCTCCTGCAGGGAGTGTATTGTTGGTGGCCGGCTTATGGGTATTAAAGCCAGTTTCGCCTTGCCAGTGTTTGGCACACCCTCCTGTTGCTGTAGTCCACCTTATGTTGGCCAGGGGGTGATGTCCACCCTCTGCTCATGCCATCGTTTTCCCCTGCCATCGTGGAGCTTCCCCTCGAGCCTGTAAGCCAAAATAAATCTCTTTTTCCCAGAAGCGGCTCTTGGTTGGGTAATTTCTAACAGCAATGTGAACCGGACTGCAACACACTGTAACTACTGCCTGAGTGTCTAGTAAATAACCAACACTGATCTCTTTTTCTTATTTTTCATTTTTATTTTATTTTTTGAGGTAGGGTTTGGCTCTAGTCTAAGATGACCAGAAATTCACTATGTAGTCTCAGGGTGGCCTCAAACTCATGGGGATCGTTGTACCTCTGCCTCCAGAGTGGGTGCTAGGATTAAAGGCATGTACCACCACACCTACCCCTCAACAATTGACTTCTAAGAAAGAAGCCTTGATGATATTTTATGAAGGAATGCTTGTGTTTGTTCACATTGATTACGTGTTAATTTTTTTGTGTGTTGTGGTGCTGGGAATTGAAAAGAGGATTCATATTTATTGTCAGGTTATACTGTGCTTTGAAAATGTTTTATTCATGATTTATATATGACATGTATTCACAATGGCAGAAAAATTAAAATAGCATAAACATAAAAAGAAGAAAACATAATTGTACTACCCCAAGTTAACTATTATATTTAGGTATATAATTCAGCTTGATGCTTATGTGTAAGTTTAAAATTATGGTGAGCAGAATCAGGCAGTTTGGTATCCAAGCTCTGTCCCTCTCTAGTATTGTGGCTTTATGTAAGTGAACTATTAATGCTTTTCTTTCATGTTATACTATTTAATTCCAAGTTCTTCCTTCAAGTGCTAGCATGCTCATTATTACTTCCTCACTACAAACTGTTAGTAATCTCTGTAGCAGCCACAGGAAGGACATTGTTTAGTTCACTGTGACTTGCCTGAAGTGTTTGGAATGCTGTGTGTAGTAGTTACTTTACTTATATCTTTAACAAAGTTCCTGACAAAAAGCAACTTAATGAACACGGAGTTCACTTTGACTTACAGTTCATGGGATATAGTCCATCATGATGGAGAAGGCAGGGTAGGAGCACCATGCTTCTGACCACACTGAATCCTCAACCCATGAAGGAAGTGGAGAGAGAGAGAGAGAGAAAGAGAGAGAGAGAGAGAGAGAGATGAATGCTGCTGCTCAGGTTGCATTCTTCTGATTCTTTCCAAACCCCACGCCACACAGTGGCACCATGGACAGTAAAGGTGGGTTTTCTCACCTCAGTTAACCCAATACAGAAAATTACTCACTAATACTCCCAGAGCATTATTTTCCAGGCGATTCTAGATCCAATAAGCTTATGACCATCACAGAGATTAAACATTCCCAGGGCTCAAGAAAGGTGCTTAACTAATATTTACTAATCAAGTAAGGTAATGAATGCTCAGTTTAGCTACATCATCACCCTCAAGATTTTTTTTTTTTTAATTTTTATTTACACAGAGAGAAAGACAGATAGAGGGAGAGAGAGAGAATGGGCGCGCCAGGGCTTCCAGCCTCTGCAAACAAACTCCAGACGCGTGCGCCCCCTTGTGCATCTGGCTAACGTGGGACCTGGGGAACCGAGCCTTGAACCGGGGTCCTTAGGCTTCACAGGCAAGCGCTTAACCACTAAGCCATCTCTCCAGCCCAAGATTATTTTTTGATAATACTTTTCCTCATTTAAAATTGATAATTAAATTATGAGGTTTTATTCAATAGTAAGCCAAATTTTCCCCAGATCCCTTATAGCTGTGAAATTTCCATTTGAATGATACTTTTATTACATTCTGTACCATATGTAACACACACATATATGTATACATACATATATTTTCTTCAGTTTCTAGGCTTTATATACTGTGTTTTCAATTTTGAGAGGGTACATCTCCTTATCTCAGTGGTCTTCTTCAGAACAATATTGTCTGTTCTTATATCTCTTTTGTTATAGGTGGCATAATAATTCAAATAGATATTAACACAAATGATTTTTAAAGAGAGAGAGATATATGACCACACTTTTAAAGGAGGTATGCACATAGCCAGTAAGCACATGAAAATATATTCAACATCCTTAGCCATTAGGGAAATACAAATTAAGTCTAAAATGAAATGATGCAATATATCTGCAAGAAAGACAAAATTTAAAAGTCTGTTGCTAAAGATGGGAACAAGTAGGAATCTCATGTCTTGTTAGAGGAAATTCAAAATAATAGATTCTGTTCCAAAGAGTTTCACAGTTTCTTGAAAATAGTTAAATTCATACATGAACACATGACTTGATCATAAAGTAATTTAGTCATGAATATTCATGACAGCCAAGTATTTGGAACAATACAAATATATGTCACCTGTCATATGAATAAATAAAATAGAATCTTTCAAAGTAGTGGATTATTAATTACAAGTAGCAAGGAACAAACTCTAAATGAGTGTAAGTATACAGTGATTCTCAGAACCATCATCATTCAAAGTGGGAGGATTTGGACTCAAGACTGCATCTGCTTGATTATATTCATATGAAATTGATTTATTTACCCATTTATACAGAGCTTCACTATGTAGCACATGCTTCCATACTGGCCTTGAATTTCTGATCCTTCTGCCTCAGCCTCCAGAATGATGGGAACATGGTATGAGCCACCCTATCCAGCCTTTATGAAATTCTAGAAAAGGCAAACTGACAACAAAAGAATAGAGTGGAGGTAGAATAACTGTGAGAGGGCACAAAAAATCCTAGAAAATGAAAGGATTGTTCCAAATTTGGATTATGGGGATTATTGTGTTACTCTACACATTCACCAAAAGTTAGCATGATGACTGACTGATCTGGTGATTTTTGTGCTCTTGTATATTGTACCTTAGATAGAGCTCAACAGATGTGAAAGATTTGTTTTAGCACCCTCCTATAAATTTTGGCAAATTATCAATTGAAATTCAGGTTCACATGAGACAGATAATATAATAAATGATCAATACTTCAAAGATTGAGAGACAGTAGGCACACAGAAAATACATTTTCTTTTTCTTCTTCTTTTGCTTAAACCCTTTCTTTTTTGTTATTATTTTATTTTTATGTTTATTATTAACAACATATTTCATATGGATACATCATGTGTTGGTATGCTCTTTTCCATCCTCCCTGCCCCCATTCTTCTGGGGATACTCCTAAGTGGTATTGCCAGTATTCCCTATGGGGTTGTGGTTTATGCATTGTGGGAGCAGCAGTCAGTTATTTTTGGGGGGAGGGAATGTCTATGGGCAGGATGTGTCAATCTGTGGTTCTTAGAATCTTTCTGCCCCTCTTCTGTAAAATTCTCTGACACATGGTGTGTGAGTTTTAAGTCTGCTTCAGTGATGAGCTCTTAGAAGCCTCTGGATCTCTGCTTTGGTAGGTATTGAGTTTCTTCAGGGTTTGTCTACTACACCCTGGCACTGATTATCAGGTTCAGCAGGGAAGCCGCACTTATGATCATCTCCCCAGTTCCTTTGTGGTTTCAGTTGTGGCTTGGGTGAAGTGCGAGGGTAGTTCATCTCCCTTGGTCTCGCTACCTTCTGTAAAAGAAGAACAGATTTTTGCATGCACCCTCCAGAGTGAGGAATCCAAGAGTTGGGGACTCAGGGGCCCTTCAGTCAGGAAGGCAGGGCAAGGAGTCTGCTTCTTCAGCAAGTTTGCCAGGTCCAGACAGCCTATTTTTCTTTCCATAGAGATAACTTTCTTTCTGTACATGTTATACTTTCTTATTATTTGATTTGGATGGTATTTTGCATTGTTTTCACTGTTTAGGAATTAGATTGCAACAGAGAGGATTTGAGTCTTTTTTGTCTACAAAGAACTTAGAATTGATGTTTGAGAAACTTTGAATAACTTGAATGTATAACAGTGGACTATATGCTGCTGTAGGAAAATTCTTCCATAGCATTTTGAGTTTTATATGTATTGATCTATTAAAAATTTGATCTTCTTTTATGGATTTTAGAAATTTAAATTCTCCTTAAATCTCCCAAATTTTTTAAAATTAACATAATTTAATTTTAGATGTGATATTTTGATGTATTTCAAAAATATTTCTATTTTTTTCATGATTTATAACTGTCCTCTCTTGTGAGTGAGTGTGTGTGAGAGTGAGGGATTTTCCATTGATAAACCTTTGGAAATGCTTTCCTATTTACATTAAAATAAATATGGTCTTAGAACCATTTAATTTTATATTTTTGATTCATTGATTTATTTTAGTCATTTTTATTTGTTCAATGAATATATCTATACAGTAGTGTGTTGTGGTTTCAATGTGAATGTATGTCTCCCATAGCCACAGGGATTAAAATTCTGTTTGTAACTTGAGTCTCCAGTGAGCAGATCTTGTATTCCAGCATGATTAGGTACAATGTGCCAGTTTGAGCACTGGCTGTCCATTTTTGTTGGTGTTGATGGTATCTCTCTGCTATGGATGCTTAAGTGATCCAGCTTCAGCCATTGATGAAGTTTCTCCAAAGAATCTGCAAGCCTGAAATAAACCTTTTCCTCCTATAAGCTGCTTCTGGTTGGGTGTTTGTCCTAGTCACTAGGAAGTAACTGCAATATAGTGTTACCCTGAAAAAAATGTTTCCTTATAGCTTAGGGTTCATAACAGATTACTACTTGCTTACCTAATGTATTAGTCAGCATTTTCTAGAGGAACAGAACTGAAAGAATTTATTGTATTAAAAGAGAATTTATTGGATTAGCTTATGGCAGTCAAACAACAGCAGCCTTTAGGCTTGAGTGTTACTGAGACCAGTAGCTGCTCAGCCCATGTGGCTCTCTGCCTTAGCAGTCCCCATTCTGCACTGAAGGCCTGAGAGCTTCCTGGAGAGTCACTGCTCTTCAGTCTATATTGGAAGGCTGACAAAACTTGGTTCCAATACTGAGGAAGGATAGCCAAACAAGATAGATGATCTTGCACGTGAAGGCATCACCAGCAGCACAGGCAGCCAGGCAGGTGGAAGGGGCTTTTTCATCTAAGGACTTCCTTACATAAAATACCCTTCAGAGAGGCTGGGGAAGGGCTCACTCTGCAGAAAGGACTTTCTCCTTCAATTAATCCTTCCTGGAGGCAACCTCAGAGAACCAACCATGAGAAATGTCTGTGGATGCCTAACCAGATCAAGTGAACAACAGAACTTAAACATCACACCCAATATTTGAATCAACTTTAAAAAATATTTTATTTGTAAATAAATAAATTAATTTTTTAGAGAGTGAGAGTCAATAGATAGGTATATATATATATATAGAGAGAGAGAGAGAGAGAGAAACAGAATGGGTGTACCAGGGCCTCTAGCCACTGTAAGCAAACTCCAGACATGTGTACCACCTTACTCATTTGTCTTATATGGGTTCTGGGGAATCAAACCTGGGTTCTTAGGCTTCACAGGCAAGTGCCTTAACCACTAAGCTAAGCCATCTCTCCAGTCCCTAGGATCAACTTTTTAACTAAGGAATAGAATCTGAATATTCATATGGACAGTAATATGTTATTTGAGAACTCCATTTCTCTATCTTTCAATTTTGTTATAACCATGTATTGCAGTCAAGTTCAGTATTGCTGGTAGAAATCACCCAACCAAGAGCAGCTTGTGGGGAAAAAGAAGTCTATTTTGCCTAACAGGCTTGAGGGAGAAGATTTATTATGGCAGGGGAAAACGGTGGCATGAGCAGAGGGTGGACATTACTCCCTGGCCCACATAAAGTAGACAATAGGAACAGGAGACTGTGCCAAACACTGGTAACAGGGAGCTGTCTGAAACACCCATAAGCCTGTCCCCTACATTGCACTGTCTTCAGGAGGTGTTAGTTCCCAAATTTCTATCAGCTGGGAACCTAGCATTCAGAATACCTAAGTTTATGGGGACACCTGGATCAAACCACCACACCATGTTAGTAAATCCTGTTAACTGAACTCTAATTGAAGGTGGTAAGTGGGATTTTTATATAGGTTTTAAGGGAGTTCTGTTTCCTTTCTCTATTTCTTTTGGATAGAGTGTTGATATAACCAGAGATCTAATGTCCACCCAATGACTCTAAGAATGTAATCGTTATTTAAAAATCTTATACCACAGGGATAGCATAAAGATCTTGGTACTGTAATTATGGTATAAGATCATCACAACAACTTTAAGACATGAACCTTTTCACCCTGTTATCACAATCTAGCCTAACAACTACAAGTATTGTTTAAATGGGAAAATCCAACCAGAATCTTCCATTGTTTTAGTCCTTATCTGCCTTGAATCCTGTATTGAATTATTCATAGTAACTCTTCTATGCTGGATGCTTTTGTAGTTATATTTTTCTTGTGCCCTAATGTTTAGCCTGCTATTGATCATTTGGTTTTAGTTATTTGTAACTTACAAATTGATTCATATATTCATATAAATTTTAATTTTCATTTCAGTTTACTGTTTAAGAATGGTCATTTTTATTCCATCTCTTTATGTGAACTGTGACAATCACTTCATTTTTTGGTCACAATTTACAACTGTATTTTTATTATCATTTTACAGATAAAATAACTCAGGGCAAAGGATACAAAGTAGTTTGCCCAAGATGAAACTTATGGTAAAAAGTAGAGAAATTACTTGTTGTCAAACTTTTATCAGTTCCACGACGTGTTTTGTCAACTCATAAAGATGGTAAGTCACACAGTTGTATGATAAAAAGCATGGTTCTGTTAGCATTTGGGATTCCCTCATACCAAGTGATACTTGTTCTCACTTGTCTTCCCTTCCATTCCACTTGTTATCTGATCTGTGAAATACATCATTTGATAGTGATCCCATGGAAGAGTGAACCTGGTCCATTCTAGAACAGAGAGCATGGCCTATTATCCTCATTGCCAAGATGTCTCCATGTTTATTTAAATATTAAGTAAAATATAAGCAATTTCTTTTTTATTAGAAATGGACATATTTTATTTGTAAACAACACATGTTGCTACCATCCTTTCCCTCCTTCCTGCCCCTTTCC
Source organism: Jaculus jaculus (assembly GCF_020740685.1). Classification (NCBI taxonomy): domain Eukaryota; kingdom Metazoa; phylum Chordata; class Mammalia; order Rodentia; family Dipodidae; genus Jaculus; species Jaculus jaculus. Next base: position 147,664,023 of record NC_059103.1, read on the forward strand.
TGAAGAGGCCTTCCTCACTGGGGATGCAAATCAACCCCATGGGGATTATAGGTCATGCATTATGGGGGGAGGGAGAAGCAAGGTCTCTGTGAAAAATGTCCCAAATTATGGCTCTAACGATCTTTCTGCCCCCTCTTCCAGAAAGTACCCTGAGCCATGCTGGGAGCATTTTCAGTCTACCTCAGTGATGGCCATTTAGGAGCCTGTAGATCTCTGGTCTGGGAGGTGTTGAGGGTCCTCAGTCTCTTGCTCCATCACCTTTGTGGTGATATCAGATTCACTAACAAAGCAGCACTCTTGCTCATTTCTTCCATGGTTTCAGTTGGGGCTGGGTTGGAGTGCACAGGGTCTTTTATCTCCTCAGGTCCAGCAACCATCTGAAAAAGAGAAGCAGATTTTACAACGAACAAGGAAGTCAGCACTGGTTAAATAGGATAATTTATTTATTAATTTAGAGAGAATTAAAAGGGTTTAGACACTCTTCAAGTCTAAGGTTAGTGGGAAATTGGCAATGAAAAGCAAAATAATTATCTGGATATGATTCTGAGTTGTTGCCCAGTTCCAGATATTATGAATTGAGCAGCTATAAACATGATTGAGAAAATATCTCTGAACTGAGATGTGGCACCTTTAGGATAAATGCCCAGTAAGGGAATAGCAGGGTCTGTTGGTAGCTCTATATTTATCCTATTCAGGAGTGTCCAAATTGATTTCCACAGTGGTTGTACCAGCTTGTATTCCCACCAAGAGTGAAGGAGTGTTCTTATTTCTCCACAGCCTCTTCAACATTTGATTTCATTTGACTTTTTAATGTTTGCTATCCTTTACTGGGGAAAAGTGGAATCCCAGTCTTGTTTTCATTTTCATTTCCCTAATGTTAGGGATGTTGAACATTTCCTTAAATGTGTGTTAGCCACTTTTCATTCTTCTGCCCCAATTTTGGAGTGGGTTACTTGATTTATTTTTATTGTTTAGTTTTTTGAGTTCTTTGTAGATTCTAGATATTAGGATGCTGTCAGTGGCATAGATGGTCAAGATATTCTCTCATTCAGTGGGTAATCTGCTGGCCCAGATTATGGTATGTTTGTCTGTGCAAAAGCTTTTTAGCTTCATAAGATCCCATTGGTTGAGTGCTTGTTTAATTACCTTGGCTACTGAGTTTTTGTTCAGAAAGTCTTTTCACAGTCCTATATCATGGAGAGTGCCTCCTATATTTTACTTGAAGTAGTTGAAAAGTTTCAGGTCTTATATTGATGTCTTTAATCCATTTGGACTTGATTTTTGTGTACGGTGAAATGAGTGGGTCTAATTTCATTTTTCTACATACAGTCATCTTATTTGTCCAACACCATATGGTGATACTGTCTTTTCTCCAGCCTCCATTATAGGCACCTTTGTCAGTTGTAGTTGCTTGCTCTAAGGTCTGGGTCTTCAATTCTATTCAATTGGTCTATGTTTCTGTTCTTATTCCAGTACCATGCTGTTTTTGACACTATGACTCTGTAATATAGCTTTATATCAGATATGGTGATACCACCAGATGCGATTTTTTTTTTTTCCTGAGGATGTTTGGATATTTTGGGCCTTCTTACATTGCTCTGAATTTTGAGATCATTTTCTCAATCTCTGTGAATAATGATACTGGTATTTTTATTGGTGGTGATAAATCTGTATATTGCTTTTGGTAAAATTGCCATTTTCCTGATATTAAGTCTACCTATCCAGGAGCATGGGAGGTCTTTCCATCTTCTCAAGTCCTCTGCTATTTCTTTTCTTCTTTTTTTTTTTTTTCCTTTTTTCTATTTTTTATTTTTTTGAGTCAGAGTTTCATTCTAGTCCAGGCTGACCTGGAATTCACTATGCAGTCTAAGGGTGGCCTTGAACTCACAGTGATCCTCCTACCTCTGCCTCTCGAGTGCTAGAATTAAAGGCATAAATCACCATGCCTGGTCCTCCTCTATTTCTTTCTTGAGTATTTTTATGATTTTATTATATAGTTCTTTCACATCCTTTATTAGTGTTATTTCAAGGTATTTAATTTTTTGTTGCTATTGAAAAATTGTGACAGCCTCACTGATTTCTTTCTCTGCATATTTGTCCTTTGCACATAGAAAAGCTACTGATTTTTGTGCATTGATTTTGTATCCTGTCACTTTGCTGAAGGAAGTTACCACTTTTAGAAGCTTTGTGATAGGGACTTTTGTGTCACTTATATTAGGAACATGCCATCTGCAAATAGGGCTAACTTGACTTCTTCCTTTCCAGTTTTAATCCCTTTTATTTTTATATCCCATCTTAATTCTTGAGCTAGTAGTTCTAGTACTATGATGAACAGTGGTGAGAGTGGGAACCCCTGTCTGTTCCCAATCTCAGCAAGCACTCCTTGAGTTTTTCTCCATTAAGTAATATTTGGGCTTCAGGAACTTTATATATAGCCTTTATTTGCTGAGTTATAAACCCTCCATGCCTATTCTTTCTAGTGTTTTGATCATGAAGTGGGGTTGTATTTTCTCAAAGGCTATCTCTGCATCATTTGAGATGATCATGTGGTTCTTATAGTTCAATTAATTTATATAATGTATTACATGGCCCGATTTCTCTATATTAAATCATCCCTACATCCCTGGGATGAAGCCTACTTGATCAAGGTGGGTGGTGATTTTGATGTACTGTTGAATTCAGTTTCAAGGATTTTGTTTTTCAGGATCTTTGCATCTAAGTTTATTAGGGATATAGGCCTATAATTTTTTTTTTTCCTTTTTGCATCTCTGCTTTTGGTATTATGGTTATACTAGCTTCATAAAAGGGGGTCGGGGAGGATTCCCTGGTCTCCAATTATATGGAATAGTTTGAGAAAAATAGGTTTCAGTTTTTCTATGAATGTTTGATAGAATTCAGCTGGGAAACCATCTGGTCCTGGACTTTTCTTTTTTGGGAAGGTTTTTGATTAACATTTCAATCTCCATGGATGTGATAGGTTTGTTTAGGAAATTAATCTGCTGGGAGTTTAGTTTTGGTAGAAGGTATGTGTCTAGGAATTCATCCATTTATTCCAAATGGTTTAATTTTGTGGAGCAGAGGTCTTGGAAGTATGTCCTGATGATTCTTTCAATTTTATTGATGTCTTTTGTGGTCTCTCCTTTTTCATTTCTGATTTTGTTAACTTTAGACTTCTCCTCCTCCTCCTCCTCCTCTTCCTCCTCCTTCTTCTACTTCTTCTTCCTCTTCTTCTTCTTCTTCATCTTCTTCTTCATTCTCTCTCTCTCTCTCTCTCTCTCTCTCTCTCTCTCTCTCTCTCTCTTTTGCTTGATCAGTTTGGCTAGGGGTTTTTCAACTTGCTTATTTTTTCAAAGAGCCATCTTGCTTCATTGATCTTTTAAAAATTATTTTCTTAGCTACCAATTGATTAATTTATGCTCTAATCTTCATGATATTTTTGATCTGGAACTCTTTTGGTTTGATTCTTCTTGTTTTTCTTGTTGTGGCTTTAGGTGGCCACTCAAGTTATTGATTTGGGATCTCACTGTCTTTGTAATGAAGGCATTTAGGGCTATGAATTTTCCACTTATGACTGCCTTCATTGAGTCCCATAAGTTCTGGTAGGTGGTGTTTCAATTATCATTCAATTCTAGGAATTTTACAATTTCTTTTTCATTTCTTTCTCAACCCGTTCTTTGTTTAAAAGTGTGTTGTTTAGTCTCCAGGGGGTGGTGGAGTTCTTGATGTTTCTCTTGTTGTTAATTTCTAGCTTTAAAGCATTGTCATCTGACATTACGGAGGAAGTTAGTTCAATTTCCCTGACTTTATAAATGCATTTTTTATGGCCTAATATATGGTCAGTTTTGTAGAAGGTTCAGTGGGCTGCTGAGAAGAATGTGTATTCTGTAGAGTCGGGGTGGAACATTCTGTAGATATCCATTAGGTCTAGTTGATCTATGATGTTATTAGCTCTATTGTTTCCCTGTTGAATTTCTGCTTGGCTGATCTGTCTATTGATGAGAGTGGAGTGTTGAAGTCTCTGAGTATGATGATATTGGTGTTTATTTCTGTTTTATTGTCAAGTACATTTTGTTTTATAAACTGTGGTGCATGTGTGTTTCACACACACACACACACACACACACACACACACACACACACATATAGATTCATGATTGTGATGTGCTCATGTTGGATCATTCCTTTTATGAACAAGAAGTGGCCTGCTTTGTCCTTTTTGATTACTCTTGGTTTGAGGTCAGTTTTTTCAGATATTAATATAGCAACATTTGCTTGTCTTTTTTAAAAAAATGATTTTTAAAATTTATTTATTACAGTTAGAGTGAGGTGGAGAGAAAGAGAGTTTGTGTGTGTGTGTGCGTGAGAATGGCATGCTAGGGCTTCTATACACTGCAAACGAACTACAGATCATGAGCTACTATGTGAATCTGGCTATTGTAGGACCTGGAGAATCGAAACTGAGTCCTTTGGCTTCACAAGCATGTACCTTAACCACTAAGCAATCTCTCCAGCCCTCAATTGTCTTTTATTTCCATTTGCTTGGAATATCATTTTCCAACCTTTCACCCTGAGGTGGCATCTATATTTAGATGTGAGGTGGGTTTCTTCAAGACAGCAGAAAGAAGGGTCCAGTTTTGTTTTTTTTTTAATCTATCTTGATAATCTGTGTCTTTTGATGGGTGAGTTAAGACAATTAATATTTAAGGTTGTTATTGTGAGGTTTGAATTAATCCATGCCTTGTTGAGGTGTTTTATGGTGTTTGGCAGACTCTTGTGCTATGTATTGTTTTGAGCCTGGTGTATTTTGGTTATTGTGATCTTTTTCTACTTGGCTCTTGAGATTGGTTGTTTGACTATTCTGTGTGGAGTATTACCACAAGTATTCTTGGTAGGTTTGGCTTTGTGTTCATATATTTACAGAGTTGAATTTTTTCATGTAAAGTTTTTCTTTTTCCATCTATTATGAGGGATATTTTGCTGCGTAAAGTAGCTTTGGTTGGAAGCCATAGTTTTTCAGACTTCAAAGTGTTCCATTCCAGGCCCTTCTAATATCAGGATTCCCATTGAGAAATCTGATGTAATTCTGATGGGATTGCCTTTTTATGTTGTGAATTGCTTCTCTTTTTTTCTGATTTTAACACTATGCCTTTGTTTTCCCTGTTAAGAATTTTAACTATGATGTGTCTTGGAGAGTTTCTTCTTTGATTCTGTCTTTTTGGAGTTCTGTGGACTTCTTGTATGTGGATGGGACTATCTTTCACAAAATTCAGAAAATTTTATTTAATAATTTTTTGAGTATGTTCTTTATGCCTCTGTTCTGGATTTCCTCTCCTTCTGGAATACACATGATATGGATGTTTAGTCATTTTAGAGGGTCCCACATTTCCCTGTATTCTGTTCACTTGACTTTTTTTTGAACTTGGCAAAGTTTCTGGCCTTATAATCATTTTCTTCTCTCTTATCTACCAGGGCAGAGGTCTGTCTCCAACATGAGTAACTCTGTTGGTGAGTGGCTCTAGAAAGGTTTTTGTAATTTCTGTTTGATTTTTGTTGTGTGTGTGTGTGTGTGTGTGTGTGTGTGTGTGTGTGTGTGTTTAATCATGTCCATCTCTTTTTTGAGGTATGATTTCAATTCAAATTCTGATTTTCTTGATGCTTCCTGGAGTTCATTCTTGCATTTGATTAAGTCTTTATTAAGGTTAATCAACTGGATGTTTAGGTCTTCCATTCTTGACTTACTTTCAATTTATCCATATCTCTTTGGAGGGTTCTAACATTTTCTTCAATCAAGTTAAACCTACTGTCAAAAGCAGAATACTCTCAGAGAAAATTCTGTTCAATTTCATTGTTATGATTGTTGGTTCTCTGATACTTTGCTCCAAGTTCATCAATTTCTTTCTTTTTTAAAATTATTTTTCATTAATTAGTTTTGTATTCAGAAAATACCCTCAGTTTGGTTCCATTATTAGGCTCATCCATGACCTACCCCCTCCCCATTGGCCCCTCTTTGTGGAGGTATATCGGTTATGCATTGTGAAGTTAGCCCACAGTTATGGGTAAGATAAATGTCTCTGCATATCATGACTCAACATGTGGCTCTGACATTATTTCTGCCCCCTCTTCAGCAAAATATCCCTGAGCCATGTTGGGTTAATTTTTATTCTGCTTCAGTGCTGAGGTGTTGGGGACCTCTGAGGCTCTAGCTCTCTGATTTGATAGGAGTTGATTTTTCTCTGTGTTGGTCTCCTTCCCCCTTGTACGGTATTCATTTCATCAGGAAAACAGCACCCTTGCTTATTTCGCCAATTTGCATATAGTAATATAGAAGTACACAAATGGGGTAAAATACAAATAGAATAAATTCTCTGAGATTGAACTTTAAAAATCATATTGTTTTTGCTGATAGACACTGACAATTCCTTACACAAATGTAGTAATAAATGATTCATCTGAAAATATGACATAATAGGAGTTGTTATTCTCAAAATTATTTTGTTATTAAAAATTAGCAATTATTGGACTGGAGAGATGGCTTAGCAGTTAAGGGCATGAATGTGAAGCCTAAGGACACTGGTTCAATTCTCAATTCCCCAGAACCCACTTAAGCCATATGCACAAGGGGGCACATGCATCTGGAGTTCATTTGCAGGGTCTGGTGTCCCTAGCATGCCCATTCTCTCTCTCTCTCTCCCTCTTTCTCTCTGTCTGTTGCTCTCAAATAAATAAATAAAAATAAATAAAAAAGTTTAAAAATTAGCAATTCTTTCAAAATTATAGAAATGAATTAATCTAAAGATGGTGACTTCTAGAAAATCAGTCTTTCCAGATTTTCTTTTTGTTCTCTGTTCATGATAGTTTCAAATTTGGGTGACAGCAGCATTAAAATCAATACAAAATAAAAGACATCTTTTTGCTCATGGATAAAACACAGGCATACATACTATGGCCACTTCTCCATTTGCTTATGAGTTGAAAATTAAAACATTTTTGTAAGCAATTATTTGACCACAGCCTAAGATATTTTGAATTGTTTAAACATTAGATGAACATGGATGAATCCAAATTTAACATACAATAAATATATTTTCCCAGGGAAGAATATAATGGCTGCTGAAATGGGACCAGTGTTCACCTTAAGCATGAGACACTCAGTACAGTAGTCCTGATTGGGACATAAATAAAAGGAAAACATGTTTTATTTCCTTAAAGAAACTGAACTGGTAAGGATAGGTAGACTATAGATATAAACAAAAACAGGAAAATTTTCATATTTGTTTGCAGGTGCAGCCAACTCTTCCCTACTCAAGCAGTTTCCCTTTCTGTCTCAATCATGAACACTAAAGGTTTTTTATATGAATTTTCTCAAGGGCATTTCTCTACTTCTTATATATTCTAATGCTATGCATTTTCCATGCATGTTCTCAAATGCTATATAAATTTGAAGTAATGTATGAATTAATGAGTCAAACTAATTGTTAAATCTTGTTTTTTATTATTATTATTTTCAAGCAGAGCAGGGTAGAGAACCTCAATCTTCTGCAAAATCAACTGCAAATGCATGTGCCACTGTGTGCATCTGGCTTTATGTGGTTACTAGGAATTGAACCCGGTTGCTAGCTTTTTCAGGCAAGTACCTTAACCAACAAATCATCTCTCCAGCCCCAAATCTCAAATTTCTAGTAAATGTAGATTTCTTTAGTATGTGCACCTTAAGCCAGACTTTCCCTGAACTGACAGGATCTTTCCTCATGTCTGATGTTCTAGTGTTCGTGGTACAAGCAAGAATCTTTTCTGCACAGTCCTGACACTAGCACTCCCTCCCTGTTCCTGATCAGTACATTAAATCATAAAGTGTGTTTGATCCTAGTCCATCTTATTTCAATACCCTTGACACCATCTCCGTCCCAGCCACTATGTCTTACAGTCTCTGTGAACCACAAGGGTCTCATATAGGCTCATGTTATGCTCAGCTTATTTTCTGTGCTACAACATGAGAGGCTGGGCTGGTTTTCATGTAAATGTGAGAATGTAAACTTCCTACTTAAGTGTCCAGCAGCTTGCTGGGGGAGATGTCACTGGGGGCTGATCTCTGAGTCTAGTTCTAAGGTATGGAAAAAGCCAGTTTGATGTGTGGTTGTTCATGTATGCTGGTGATTGATGGTGTCTCTCTGCTATGATCTTTGGAAATGAGCCAGCTTTTTCTGCTGTGATGGAACTTCCCCTCGATTATGTAAGCCTGAAGTAAACCTTTCCTCTCATAGGCTGCTTCTGGTCTGTTGTTTGCCCCAAAATGAGAAAGAAACTGCAACAGAGGTCTTTTTAAAACCATCTGAACAGTAAAAAGTCAAACACCCTACTCACAAAATGGGGCAAAGAGATGAACAGGCAGTTCACAGAAGAAGAAATACAAATGGCAAACATACACTTAAGGAAATGTTCATCATCCCTAATCATCAGAGAAATGAAAATTAAAACAAATATGGGGTCTCATCTTACCCCAATAAGGATAGCAAACATCAAAAAAAAAAAAAAAAAAAACATCAAATGAAAATAAATGCTGGCAAGGATGTGGAGAAGTCGGAATTCTCATCCACTGTTGGTAGGAATGTAAGATGGTACAACCACTTTGGAAAGCAATATGGAGACATTTGAAAAAGCTGACGATAGAGATACCAACCGACCCAGTTATTCCCTTACTGGGCATCTACCCTCAAACCTTCAAACCACAGGCCAGAGTGATTTGCTCAACCATGTTTGTAGTGGCTCAATTTGTAATAGCTCAGAGCTGGAATCAACCCAGATGTCCCTCACTAGAAGAATGGATAACTAATATGTGGTATATTTATACAATTAAATTCTATACAGCAGTAAGAAAAAATGACACAATGAAATTGGAAGAAATATGGTTAAACCTGGAACAGATCATTCTCAGTGAACTCACCCAATAACAGAAAGAAAATTGCCACATAGTCTCACTCATCTAGAGCACCTAACCTGAATCTACCCAAGATGCCTTACATACTGTGGTGGTTTGGTTTAGGTGTCTCCCATAAACTTAGGTGTTGTGAAGGTTAGCTCCCCAGCTGATGGATATTTGGGAATTAATGTCTCCTGGAGGGAGTGTATTGTTGGGGGCGGGCTTATGGGCTTTATAGCCAGTTTCCCCTTGCCAGTGTTTGGCACACCCTCCTGTTGCTGTAGTCCACCTTATGTTGGCCAGGGGGTGATGTCCACCCTCTGCTCATGCCATCGTTTTCCCCTGCCATCATGAAGCTTCCCCTCGAGCCTGTAAGCCAAAATAAACCTCTTTTTCCCAGAAGCTGCTCTTGGTTGGGTGATATCTACCAGCAATGCGAACCAGACTGCAACAGTAAAGTGGTACCAGAAGTGGGGTTGCTGCTAGACACCTGACTGTGTGGCTTTGGCCTTTTGGAGCTGATTTTCAAGAGGAATGTCGGAGGATTTAAAACCTTGGCCTAAGAGATGCTTTGAAGTGCTGTAAGTACAGCTTGATGGTCTATCCTGGTCAGAGTTGAAAGACCTGAAGGCAGTAAGAACTATGGACTGTGAGGTTTGGCTTATGAGGGTGAGAAAAACTTTGCCTGGACTGGGCTAGCAGTTTGTGTGAGAAGCTTGCTCGTATGCCCGTGTCCTGAGAAGTTGTGCAGGGTTTATTTGCATAGAAATGAACTGGTGTAAGCAGAGGGATATGGCACAGAAAGAAAAATCTTTGGGTGAACTGTTGCCCATTCAGCTGCAACTGAGAGATTACAACCTATGAGACTGGGCTAGCTGACCTGCGCTGGGGCAACAAGAAGAATGTCAACTCTTTTGAAGGGGCCTGAGTGCTCAAGGAGTGTCCTGTTCTTCAAAGTCTGCTTTATTCCCCCCTGGATTAACAAATTGGCACCATACCTGGTATTGTGGAGTATAAGAAATGCTGGAAAGAGGGTCATTGAGTTTACAACACGGTCTTGTGTTTTGGAAATGGCCATGGGCAGTGTGAAGCAGGTTTGCTGGTTGCCTGCATAGAGACCCCATGGGGCCATGAGGATGAACCGTGGCTTGCAGTGGAGACACAGTGGAGATGCCGGGACCATGAGATGGCTGCCGAGGAGCTGCCGGCCCGGATGGAGTTTTCCAGGACTGTGAGTAGCCTAGCTGGAGGGGCGGAATTGGAATGCCAGAGACTTGTTGATGGTTAGAATTATCGGACTTGAAAATTTGTCACTGGCTAGAGTTGCTTGACTTGAAGCTACAGAGTTTGATGTTTGCCCTGGTTGTTTTGAATCTTGTATTAGTTGAATGTTTCTTTGCTATGCCCAATGCCATCTATTGCAGTGTGAATATTTATTCTGTGCCATTATGGGTTTTTTGAGGTTATTTTTTGGTATTACGGCTCAGTTAAAAGATCTTGGACTATGGGGATGTATGAACATCATTGGGATAGATTAAAAACTATGGGAACTTTTAAAATGAGATAAATACATTGTATTTTACATCATGTATAGATATAAGTTTATGGGGCCAGGGGCGGAATGTGGTGGTTTGGTTCAGGTGTCCCCCATAAACTTAGGTGTTATGAAAGTTAGCTCCCCAGCTGATGGATATTTGGGAATTAATGCCTCCTGGAGGGAATGTATTGTTGGGGGCGGGCTTATGGGCTTTATAGCCAGTTTCCCCTTGCCAGTGATTGGCACACCCTCCTGTTGCTGCAGTCCACCTTATGTTGGCCAAGGGATGATGTCCACCCTCTGCTCATGCAATCGTTTTCCCCTGCCATCGCGAAGCTTCCCCTCAAGCCTGTAAGCCAAAATAAATCTCTTTTTCCCAGAAGCTACTCTTGGTTGGGTGATTTCTACCAGCAATGCGAACCGGACTGCAACACATACCCAGCAAGCATCTCATGGACTAGACAATAGGATGGGTGAGGAGGGAGGGGAGGTCAACAGGGGGGGAGGGAAACACAAATCTAGACCCAAGCAGCAATGTTATAAAAATATACATCTTAAAAGGCAGACCAAATGACTGGACCTTCACCAGGCCCTTAGAGGGAACACCTGAGCCACATGACACTGGAGAGGGGTAGGATGAAGATTAACCTTAATCTTATATAGCTTCCCACTCTCTCTCACTCTCTCTCTCTCTCTCTCTCTCTCTCTCTCTCTCTCTCTCTCTCTCTCTCCTCTCTAACTCTTTTATGTTAGTTATCTCTTTTTTCCTTTTCTTCATGGGCACTGACCTGTAACTCCCAATGCCAACATGTTGCTGTCATCCACAATGAGTTTTTGATCAGAGAGACCTACAAGGTTTCCTAGAAGAAAGACAGATTGCTGTCAGAGTACTTGATGACCCACCAAAGGTTAGTGGTAAGACCCTACTGCTGAAGACACCTTATGTGGTTGACACATAAAATGGAATGGCATGGCTGGAAGCTGGAAGAGAGTCAGTCCCCAGACAGTCAGCGCATCTTGTGCCAGAAGGTGCTAGAGGGGTGACTGGGGGAAATGACCAATATCTATCCAAGCGACTCATGGTCTAACCTACTTAGCAGCAAATGACCTGTCATGATGCTCACACAAGTGCAATAGTGGCACACAGCCATGGTGGGAAACCAACTGCTCTTGATTCAGCTAACTGATCCCCTCAGTGGTATGGGACCTTTAGCTGGAGCTGGAAAACAAATCAGAGCCATATTCAAACATAAGCCCGCTCTCCATTATCAAGCTACCACCAATCGTGAGCTACAAGAGGGCCTACACCTATTAAATTCTCTATAAAAAAGTAAGACTTATCTCATTTGTCTGGTGCTAACTTACTCTCCATTGGAGAATCTGCTTCTCTTTTTCAGATAGATGTATATCCTAAGGAGAAAGCCACCACATCATACCTCAAAAGGGCCCTGGCTGAAACTAAGAACAATTGGCAAAACAAGCAAGGGTGCTGTTTTCTTGGTACCAGCAGAAGGGTAAAGGAGATCAACACAGAGAAAAATCAACTCCTACCATATCAGATATCTAGAGACCCAGCGGCCCCCAACACCTCATCATTGAAGCAGACCAAAAATGAACCCAACATGGCTCAGGGAAATTTTGCAGAAGAGGGGGTGGAAAGAATGTCAGAACCACATGTTGGGTCATGATATGCAGAGACATTTATCCTACCCATTTCTGTGGGCTAACTCCAGAATGCATGACCCATATACCTCAACAAGGAGGGGCCGGGGGGGGGGGATAAGTCATGGATGAGCCTAACAATGGTATGAAACTGACTGTATTCGTGGAGTACAAAACTAACTAATAAAAAAAAAGAATTGTAAAAAAAAAGAAAAACATCTGAAATTGTCTGCCTACAATAATTAGAAATTACCATTTCTCTAGCACAAACTCAATTTGGCTTCCTATCCTAACAGATGTTTTTGCATCATGCAGCCTTTAATCTCTATATTTTAACCTTAATGGCATTCAGTTCTTTAAGTACATTTAGTCCCCCTCCTCATTACGATTTGTTTTACTTTTTGCCCTCCCCCCGTCTCTCTCTCTCTCTCCATACACACACACACACACACACACACACACACACACACACACACACACATATCCTATATTTTGCATGTCTTTTTGAGTTGTAGAAGCATATGTGTATCTGTGTTCAAATGTGTGTATATGCACATGCGTGTGAGTGCATGTGCATATCTATGCATGTGCATGTGGAGGCCATAAGTGGATGTCAAGTGTTTTTCTTAATCACTCTCTTATTTTGTAAAAAGCTTTTCTCACTGAAATTTGGATTCAATGATTTGGAAAGACTAGCATATTAATTATTTTCTTGATGTAATAAAATTCCTGACAAGAAGCAATGTAAGGAAGGGTTTACTTTGTCTCACAGCTTCAAAGGTACAGTCATCATGGCAGGGAAGGCATGGTGGCAGAAGCAGTAAACCAGTTGGTCACATTGCATGCACTCAGAGAACAGGAAATAAGATTAGGCTATGAAACTTCAAGGTCAACTCCCCATAACCTACTTCATTCAATAAGATTCCACAACCTTTCTAAATAGCACACTTCAGCTGGAGAGCATGTGTTCAGATTCACAAGCCTGTGGATGGGGCTTTACATTCTAACAATACCATCTAATAGAAAGAGAGTCTAGGAGATCCTCCTGTCTCCACCTTCCCCAGTCTGGGATTACAGATATATATATAATACCATGTCCAGTGTAATGGTTAAGTTTGTGTCAACTTGATCTGTTTAGGAATCCACAGACATTCCTCATAAGTGGGTCTGTGAGATTGCTTCCAGGATGGTTAACTAAAGGAGGAATCCTTCCCCCAGAGTGGGTAGACCCTCTCTGGGGAGAGGCTTTATGAAAAGAAGCTCTGGGAAGAAAAATACTCTCTCCTCCCACCTGGCTGCTGGTGCTACTTACTGCTTTCCAGTATGGACTGAAAACCAGCATCTCTGCAGGACACCTCCAGACCTTCAGTGCCAGGTTGGGACTGCTGAGGCATCCAGCCTTATGAACTGAGCAGTTACAAGGTTCCTTGACTCTCAGGCCTGCAATCTGCTATTGTTGGTCTGCTGTAAAATAATCCAATAAATTCCCTTTTAATACAATTCATTCTATTGGTTCTGTTCCACTAGAGAATCCTGACTAATACACTCAGTAAATAGTGTAAATGTAGTCTATAGCTATGGTGACATAAGAGCTGTGAAGGAAGTCTCCCATAGCTCAATAAAACCTGAGAAGTTTTGATGTAGAATAAGCATTATAAAGGAGTGAGCAAGTTAGACTTGGATGGAGCAGCCTACATGTACTTCCCTTCTCAGAGAAGCAGTCATAATATAATAGAACACAGTCACAGAGGTGAAAGCATAGAGTTTCAAACATTGGAGGAATAGCACAATAATGCATAGCAACTTATGCAGCGGTCAAGTTGGCTGAGGATTGAGAAGTGATTATTAAGCTTTAAATAACTTTTTAAATAGCTTTGACAGGGGTATTTTATTGTCTGTCATATGACCTTAAAGTGTTCTCTTAAAGAAATAAGATAAGAGAAGTTGGAGTTTGAAAGTAATACATTTTCCCAAAAAATATTATAGTTAAGGGAATAAAAGAATTGGAAGTATACATTTTCATTGGGTCAAGAGATAAATAGATTTGTAACAGAGAGTAGTGAAGACATGGAAGACAAAGGAAGAGTGGATAACTGATGATCATTGATCAAGATACATTGTAATTAGCACTGACTCTAGTTGAGTTAAAGTTGGTGGCAGACTTAGCCTAGAAAGTGAGAGTTGGCATAAGGAGCATACTTGAAATGGAATAAGAGGCAAAATCAGAGAAAGTTTGCATTGATGGATCTTCATTTTCTCTGTGATATCCAGGACAGATTATTAATAGATATATATGGGTATTTATAAGAAATGGGAAAAAATTAAATAATCACTGTAGAAAAAGTAGCAAATGACGTATTTACCATTCACCAAGTATATTAGCTTTGGCTATATCTCTCTTTCATGATAGCCACATTCATAAAATCAAGGCATTCCACAGAATTAAATGACACTAGGGTTTGCTCAATCACTTAATGTTTCCTATTTTACACCAATAGATGATTTAGACAAGCAAAGAACCTATATTTGAGGATCTTTTGCACAGTTGAATGAGGACAAAGTCAGCTGAGTTATGAATGTGTTGTTAACTCTTTACTTCATGGCTGTGTTGGGCTACATAAAAAATAGAATGAAAACATTTTATGAACTTGAAGAGATCAGGAACAATGAAATGTTTCTCTAAAAATTTAGCACTAAATAAAGTATGTGACACAGGATGATTTAGAAAGAACATGATCAGTGAATAAATAAGTTGATCTGATAAAAAATTTTACAATACAGGCAGATGATTAGCCTAGAGAGAAGTCTGCATTAAAGGTGACTTCTGGTGGTAGTGCAAGATGCACAAAGCTAAGGAGCAATGATAAAACAAGAGTGTTTAGAATATCATACTCAAAGACTAAAGAATCCCAGGACATGTAGTGGCCAGATAATGACTCTATTATAGTGGTATGAGGTAAAATATGATGGTTATGGCCCAGGAAATGTGATCACTGAGTTTTTGGTGGTGGTCTACTGAAATTATAAAAAAAAAGTCCAGGTGAAATTGGGCATATTTTGCTACAACCACAACTATTAAAGAAAATGGTTGAATTTAATGACAATCAAGATAATCACATTAGGAAGAAGTTCATAGAAACAAAAGGGGGGGGGAAGAAAAATTGAATGAGTATTAGCCGTTTGATTTTCTTCCTTTGAGAATTTCTTATTGATACTCACCTAAAAAAATGTTCAACATACTTAGACATCAGGGAAATATAAATTAAAACAACTATAAGATTCTATCTTACTCCAAAAAGGATAAAATCATTAAAATAATCAAATGACAATAAATACTGGTGAGTATGTGGGGAAAGAAGACCCCCTCATTCATTGGTGGTGGGAGTGCACACTTGTAAAACCACTATAGAAATCAATATGGAGACTCCTGAAAAAGATAAAAACAGAACTACCAGTTGACCCAGCTATTCTTCTACTAAACATCTGCCTTAAAGACTCTACTCTTCACTGCAGACATATTTGTTCAACCATGTTTATAGTTGCTCAAGTCACAATAGGTAAAAACTGGAATCAACCCACATGCCCATTGTTTGATGAATGAATAATTAAAATGTAGTACAGATACATAATAGGCTTCTACTCATCATTAAGTAAAAATGATGCAATAAAATTTGTAGCAAAGTGGACAGACTTGGAACAGATCATACTATGCAACTCTTACAACCACAGAAAGGAAACATTGCTTGGTCTCCCTCATCTATGGTTACTAAACCAAAATAGCTTGAATTGCTATCATACATGACAAGAAACTCAAGGACCAGATAAGAGGAATGGAAGGGTTTGGGGGGAAGTGAAAGGGAGGGCATAGGTAGGGAGATTTATACAAAACTAAATCCAAAATGAATTGGCACCATAGAAACCTTCTTCCTGGGTAGCAGACTAAAAGATATAACCCACAATAGAATCACAAAGGCATTGCCTGGTAAGATGGGTCCTGGATAGCATAAGATGGAGCCTAATCCTAAAATATTTGTTTCTGGCTGGTAAAACCCAATACCAGAAATGGGTTACAATCCATGTTGAGCTGTTGATCAGAGACACATATGAGGTCCCCAAAGCAATACAAATTCTGTCAAACACTTGATTACCTGCCTGAGGGAAAAGGTAAGACCCTATTGCTGAAGACAACATATGCTGCTGATGCAGAACATCAAGAGATCTGGCTGAATCTGGAAGGAAGTTATCTCCCAGAGGGTTAGCCCATATGGTGATGAAAACCACAACATGAGATGCTGTGATCAATCAGAGGACCCTGCTATATGCAAACAACCATCCTAACAAGCTATACACATTGTACACACCTGTGCAATAGTGTCACCCACCCTAGGTAGGTAACCAGTGGCTTTCTGACTGGCTAAGAGATGCCCTCAATGGAAAGGAGATAATAGCTGGAACTGGGAACAAAGAATCCTATGGAAAGCATGATTATGGATTCCAATGAGAAAATTCTACTAGCCTTTAGCCAAAAGTAAGGCTATACCCATCAAAATATCTCTAAATTAACAATGCTTATGCCCTTTAACCTATCCTGATCTCACTCCCCACTAGAGAATCTGTTTTCCTTTTTCAGAGAACAGCAAGAACTGAGGACAACAAAAGTTTGACAACAGGACAAGGACAGCTGACTCCATGTCAGTAGGTGAGCCACCACTAGCACAGCAGCTAGGGCCCAGGTGAAACAGAAAGGAACAGGTGAGGTAAGCAAGAGTGCTGGTCCCATAGTGAGCCTGACAACCTGAACCAGGGTGAAGGAGACAGACACTGAGGATATTCAAAATGCACCAAAGCAGAAACACAGAAGCTACGGAGAGCTTAACATGAATGTACACTTAAAGCACACTCACCAAGGCTCGGGGAATTTCATGGAAGAAAGGGCAGAAAGAACGTAAGAGCCACAGGGTGGGTGGGAATATGCCAGAGGCATTACCTGCGAGCCTCAAAATGACTGGTTGCTGCTCTCACAACTCATAGCCCACCACTCCATGGTGAATACCAGCAGTCCCACTAAGGGGGACCCTCAGTGGAGTGGGGGCAGGGAGAAGGGGCATGATGGTACCAACACATGATATATGAATACAAAGTTTCAATTTAAAAAAGAATTTTAATAAAAAAGGAATCAAAAAAATTGAATGTAGTTGAGTAAGCAAAGAATAACAGGTACAATGAGAAAGGGATGGAGGTGGTTAGTGACAATATCTTCTTCATTTGAGATACTATACATTTTGGGAATGTAGTGCTTTGACTATGAAATATCCTCCATAGACTCATATGATTGTGATTAAGCCACATACTCAATCTCCAGCTGGTATAACCTTTGGAAGATGGAGCCTTGCTGAAGGAGGTGTGGCACTGTTGCTGGACTTTGAGGTTTATTAGTCCATCTCATTGGGTGTCCAGAACTCTCTTTTTTGCTGCCTTCTTCTTTTAGGTGACAAGATGTGATGCCCAGACTCTTACCTGTCATGTTTTTACCCACCATGATGATACTTCCCTTTGAGAGTGTAAGCTTAAATGAGCCCTTTCCTCCCAAGAGCTGCTTTTGGTTGCATGTTTTGTCCCACAAGGAGAAAGTAATTGCTACAGGGCAGTAATTCACCTTAGTTTGTGAGAATTACTAGAAAGGTTGGATTCTCTGAAGGGAATCAGGTTTCTCTTCTGGGAGAGGAAGAGCAGTGCCCATGAATACATTACCTTATAAGGCAAAACAACATGGCAGAGATGATGAAGTTTCAAGCAATTTACATTGGGAAATTAAGATTGAGTCCTAGATTATCTCCATGGGTTCTAATCCCATGAGGCCTTAAAAGTGGAGAACTCTATAGCTGCAGCCAGAAAGAGATGGCAGTGTGTAAAACATCTGAGAGATTTTGCTAGGATTATAGGATTCAGGGACCATGTACAAAGATCATACAGAAGTTTCTAAAACTGAAAGGGCCCAGCTGATAGTCCACAAAAGATGAAAATATCTTAGTTCTCCAAGTGTATAAGAAGGGATTCTCACCCTACTGGCATGAGTAAGACACTGAGTTTCTCCAGAACTTCTGACAGGAATTAGCCTGGCAATCCTATTTCCATCCTGGTGAGACCCATGCTGAACCTACAGAACCTACAGACCTACAGAATTTTGAGATAGATTTATGTGGCTTTAGACCACAGTGTTTGTGGAAATTTGTTACAGCAGCAAGAAAAACCCAATATGGGGACCATTGTGAGAATAAATTGAAACATTCAAGTAATTTGCTAAAAAGGGAACTTTAGAGAAAACATTGAAAATATTTATTTTAAGGGAACTGATAAAGGCTTCTTTGGCTTTCCAAAAATGCAGTCATTTATTTTTAAGGGCCTCACACACTTTCCTACAATTACATGGAGATACAAGTTTTCAATATTTGAAATGTGAGACAACTGTTTAACCTTTAGCTCTAACAATGTCTTCATGAGTTAAAATAGTGTTTTCATATAAAGAAATACACAAACCCATTGTTTTTAGTAAATAAAAACAAATGATTTGTAGGGTTGGAGAGATATGACAGTGGTTAAAGGAGTTGGATCCACAAGCCCCCAACAAGAATTTTATCCCCAGAACTCATGGAAAGCCAGATGCAAAAAGACACACATGTCTGTAATCCCAACATGTTGAAAACAATAAGAATTATGGTCAGAAGTTGGGCACAGTGACACATGCCTTTAATCCCAATACTCAAGAGGCTGAGATAGGGGGATTGCTGTGATTTAGAGGCCAGCCCAAGAGTAATTCCAAGTCACCCTGGGCTACAGCAAGACCCTACTTTGAAACTCTTCTCCCAGAAAGAATTGGAGTCGGGAACATCCCAAAGCATATGGACAAACTATTCTGGCATTGCAGCAGCAAACAAGAGAGAACTTGTTTCAAAAAAGGGGATAGGAGAAGATTAACATCCCCAAGTTATCCTCTGATCTCCACATGTATGTTCTATGATGCATGCACCCTGTACACACACACACATGCATGCACGCACGCATGCACGCACACGTGCGCGCGCGCACACACACACACACTAAAAAAATAGTTTGGAAATGATAAAAAATGAGTTAATATCTAGTGCCAGCAAATTAGCAAAATAAAAATGGATTCTAGCCTGCTATTTTAATCTAGAAATCTTCTAGAAATCAGCCATAGCCCAAGATTAATCATGAATATTGCTCAAGAAAATTGAGATGGGAACCAAAAAAACAAAACAAAACAAAACAAAAATACCACCTGCTTCTCTGTTGTGTGATTTTAGAGCAAAGATGAGTTCTGTCCATCTCATTTCCACTCTTCTCCAAGTGCACTGCGCTGCAGCAATTGTTCTTGACAGAGGCATGAAAGAGCCGGGGAACCTGCCTGCACTTGGCTGATGTGCAGGACAGATCTTTCCCAGAATTTCCTCTTGGCATAAGCAGTTCTTTCAATTTACATAAAAGTGACTGTGTTTTTCCTTTTACATGTACCTTTTTTTGATTTACATTCTTCTTTATTGACTCACTTCTTCCTGGTGTGTTAAAAATCACTCCTGAAACCTTAGAATGACTGAATCCTTTTTAGCTCTCCTTCAGAACAGGCTTCCTGACCACACTCTAACCAAGCATGGTCTAAAGTACAGAGCTCATGGTAGGTGACTCTCCTCTGCACATGCAGAAACAAATTCATTTCTAGCATGAGTCCTTGCACAATATTTTAGAACCTAAAATATCATAAGACAGTATTACCTAGTAAAATAATACATAAAATCTATTAAAAGTGAAGTTTTCTGTATAGGACAATGTCAACATTAGGTATTATGAAGAATCTTTTCAAAACTTTTTGAGACAGGATCCTGCTAGTTATTCCAGGTATGCTTCAAAGTCAAAATCCTCCTGCCTCAGCCTCCAAAGTGCCAGGATTTTAGTTGTGCAACATGACATCTGGCTGGAGAAGATTTTGAAACAAACTTAATTTTAGTAAACTTGTGTATATTTAAACAGATAGAGGAATGTGGAAGAAAATAATAGAAAGGCCACAGGTTTTGGAACTAGATGCAACCACTTTGCCTGTGACTTTTTTTTGACACCTGTTGGCTCAGGAACTTTGGACTTAAACTCTAAGAGTTTATACTCTATGGGTTTCTATTTGGGATGGTTAATACCTATAAAAAATGGGAAATGATGACACCCACACTATAGGGCAGTTGTTGTAATGATTAAAATGTAATAATAACTGATAAACTGAACAACAGTTTGCCATCTGCTATGCTAACTAATGGTGGAAACTATGTCTCCTCACATGGTTTTTTGCTTCCCCACTTGGCAGATACCTGGTAAACATGCAAAAGATATATATTAAATGACTGAACAAAAGCATCAATGTGAATAGTCTAGAATATCAGATAATTGGAATGAATGTCTTTCTACTGGAAGAAGTTTACATGTGGGTTTCTATGGAATGAGAACTACATGATTCATGGTTAGCCAATATTTGCAATTAGGTTGCATTCCATGGGAACACACAGGTTGAATGGAAAAACCACCCAAGACCTTGCTGAACAATTAACGGGCAATTGGCTTGGGACTAACGACCCTTATAAAACTTAAACAGAAGTCAATAACAATGCCAGTACCTCTATATTCATTCTTTTAAACACAAGAATCAATGGAACCAAGCTGATCTCATATATGATTATTGTGTGGTTAAGAGCTTATCTTCCCACTTAAAGTCTACCTTTTGGTATATCTAAACAGTGAATCAATCTTGTAGGATAATTTGATATATTCTGGGCTTTGGCTTATATTTCCACCAAATCCCTGACCATAGTGTGGTAAAAAAGAGCTTTCAATTCAGCAGAGAGGAAAGTTTAACTGAGATTATGACCTTAATTTACACAGTCTTCAATAATTTAGCAATAGGTTATTCATTTAGTTAAAACTCTATATCAGGGATATAGTTAAGCAAACACATGGAGATCATTTATTAAATAAATGTAGTGACGTAAAGAATCAAAGGAAACCTTACCAGTCATTAGGAATATAGTTGTTTTAAAACAGGAGAAAAAGACATTACTAGTACTATTTTTAGTATATGTTTTTAGAACCAGTCAGGCTTGGTTGTGGGTTGCATTAGTTTAAAACTGATTCATAGACATTTTGAAGCATTAGGACCAGGAATCAAATTCAAATAACCTTGTTTTACAATAACATGTTTAAATTTATGCTCCATGACTGCTTTCACCCCAGAATGGTATCATGCCTTAATGAACTAGCTGTGCCAGAGAATGAAAATGGATCACTCCACTTTTATTTATCAATCACATTGATACCCGTTGTGTAAGCCATCATTATATTCATGACTTTTTTGTTTGTTCTTTTTTTTGAGGTAGGGTCTTGCTCTAGCCCAGGCTGACCTAGAATTCACTATGTAATTTCAGGATGGCCTCAAACTCATGGTGATCCTCCTACTTCTGCCTCTCAAGTGCTGGGATTAAAGGCATGCACCACCACTCCTGGCTCAATATTCATGACTTTTAAGAACTCTAATGTATTTCCCTTGCTTTTTTGGCAATAGTTTAAGAAATTTAGAGCTTTCTACTCTTACTTTGCATATATACATGATTAGACATGTCCCATTTTCTCTTGTAACTTTCTAACAGGATATGTGATACTTAATACCCTCAATATAACAGGGTATAGACACCATAGACGCAAGTCTTTAGATATGTCTGTGAGAGGGTTTCCAGATTCAGTTAATTGAGATTGAAAGACCCAACCTAAATTTGGGCAGCATCATTTTATGGGATAGGGTCCTGGACTGTATAAAAAGGTGAGATGAGCACCAGCATTCATCGACTTTGTATTGGACATGACCAGGTGCTTCATGTTTCTACCACCATACTCCCCCATCTTGATGGACTGTGTTCCCTCCAGCTAAAAGCTAAAAGGAAAAAGCCCTTTCTCCCTTAAGTTGTTGCTTGGTAGGTGTCATAGCAACAAGTAAAATAACTAATAGAGTATATGACTGGCTGTATATAGTGTAATACTTTTAAGATGACATATGCAGGGATAGGTAGCAGGAGCCTGCATGAAGGAGATACTTATCAATGATATGTAGGGATTGGTAGCATGGGTAGGCATCTGTTAGTATATTTTGCTGCCATCATAAAATATGATGGACTCATTTCATAAATAATATGAGTTATTTCTGGAGACTGGAAGTCTATCAGGTGATTGGCTCATTTTGGGGAAAATATCTCTTTCTAGTTGCAAAAGACCACTCTTCTCACATACCCTCACTTGCCTTTTTTCAATTTATGACATGTACAAAAATCTCTTCTAAGGCCAACAATACTGTCATATTAGGGTTCAGTTCTTACAAACTCATTTAGCCATGATTTTCTTCTATAGTACTCATCCCCAAATATAATCAGGTCTGGGACTTGGCTTTACAATATGCATTAGGAATGACACAATTCTGTCATGGTGGCAGGGACAGACATTTTAGAGACTCAGAAATAATGAATGCAGACTCTTTGGATAGAGCTAAAGTTATGTTTTTGTTGTTGTTGTTAATTCCCTTGAAAAATGGCTAAAGAAAATATTAAAAGAGGAAAGACTTATTTTGGCTCACTGTTTAAGAGGTGTCAATTTGTAGTTATCTTAAAACATTGTTGTGGACCTGTTCTGAGGCAAAGCTTCATGATAGTTGGAGTCTGTGATAGAATAGTTTGCCATCCAGTGACCAGGAAGCTGAGCAGTGACTATATAGAAAAGGATGAAGGAGAAGATAGGCACTTCAAAGTCTTGTACCCAGTGATCTACTTCCACCAGTCACCCTCACGTCATTGTTCCTGTTACTTCCCAGTTAATGTCACAAAACCAGGGCTGGGTCAGTGAAGTGATCTATCAAGAACACACATGGTCCAATCGCATCTCAAAGAATGCATTCCCAGAAGGTGATCAAGACATGCATTTTTTGTGGAGATACAATGTCCAAGACATAGTGAAATGAGAAGGGCAGTAGCAGCTCTTCTGTCAGTGACATGTGTCAGAGAGAGTCCTTGTCCAGAGAGTGGTAAAGAACTACTATTCTGGGTCCTGCAAGACAATCATAGGCTGGTACAAGGAATGAATGCACCAGGCTTTATTAAACAGGATTCAGAAATACAGTAAACACAAAAGCATCAGACAAGTAAGAAAGCATCCATTGACATGGATGGGAACTCTCAGAAGTGGGAAACTCAACTGAGGGCTGTATTTGCAGGGGTGGGGGGGGTTAAGTATGTTGGAGCTGGACATACCTATGATTGAAGGTGATTGATTGTCTAATGAAAGTTTTGTAGTAACTGGTAGGTATTTTAAATTGGGTTATTGAGTTGGAGAAGCATAAGGCAAGCTGAGCGCAGATAAATATTAGAAGCAGACAGCTGTGACTGAGCCTCCCCACCATCAATGTTTCTGACCAAACTCTCAGAGTGGGGAGTCTCAGAGGCCCAACTTGTCCCCCGTCAATCTTGTAGTTTCTCAGTCTGTAAGCCACCATACAGTTTCTAAGTTTCTTTATATTTTACAGAAACTGAGGACTTATCCACCAAAGGTAGAGATGTGACAAAAGGAAATAGAAGCTCCAGCATGCAGTCCATCAGAAATTCTTCCCCAGACTTGAAATTCTTCACAGGGTAACAGTATTTTTCCCCAGAATGTATGTGTGTGTGTGGGGGGGGGGGGTTACATAATAGTGGATTTTAAAGTAAAAGACTATTTATTTTGATGTTCTTTTCTTTTTTTTTTCATTTAATTTAATTTATTTATTTATTTGAGAGAGAGAGAGAAAGAGGCAGATAGAGAGAAATAGAGAATGGGCACACCAGGGCCTGCAAGCCACTGTGAATGAACTCCAGACACATATGCTCCCTTGTGCATTTGGCTTACATGGGTGTTGGGGAATCGAACCAGGGTCATCAGGCTTTGCAGCCAAATGCCTTAACCACTAAGCCACTCCCATCTTTTTGGTTTTTTGTTTTTGGTTTTCAACTATGTAGTCTGAGGCTGGCCTCACACTCATGGTGATCCTCCTAGCCTTCTGAGTGCTGGGATTAAAGGTGTGTGCCAACATACCTTTCTTTTAAAAATATTTTTATTTATTTGCAGAGGGGGGGGGGAATAATGGGCATGCCAGGTCCTGCAGAAGCTAGTTGCAAATGAACTACATCTGGCTTTACATGGGTACTGGGGAATCAAACCTGGGTCATTAGGCTTTAAAGGCACACTTTAACCACTGAGCCATCTTTCCAACCCTAACAGAAAGGGTTTTTTTTTTCCCAATATTTTTATTTATTTGCAAGAAGAAAGAAAGAAAGAGAAAAGGTGGGGGGATGGGTGCATCAGGGCTGCTAGCTACTGTGGATGAACTTCAAACCTTGATTGCCCAGGTCATTATGCTTTGCTGGCAAGTGCCTTAACAGCTAAGCCACCTCCTCACCAGCTGCAAAGACAGTTTTTAACTGTAGCTATCATGTGCCTTTTGGTAGATCAGTGGTAACATATGACAGAAACAGAAGACTGCTATTTAGTGGGCTTGTCAGGAAGATTTAAGAACATAAAAATAAACTTAGATATTGATACCAATGGTGAAGGTATTCAAGCCACTTGTAGGCCTGGTTCTTACACACATCCTATGTCAGTCTCAGGCTCTCCACACTGCAACAGGTGGTCCTTGACATGGTGACTTAAGATGATGGATGTAGAACGGAGACTCCTCTAATTTAATTAGCTTATTACAAGTGAGAAGGTAATTTCTGCTGTATTGAATCCATTCAGAGATCAAATATAGGTTTGTTTATACTGACTAATGCACCATCCTTCATATCCTTTTCCTCATATTTTTGTTTTTGTTTTCAAAACTGTTAAATCTACTAAAGTGATTTAATTGACCCTATCAGGACCTGATATTTAGTTTGAAAGTCAACCTTTTAAAGAATACAAGCTCAGGGTTGGAGAGATCTTTCAGTGGTTAAGGCACTTGCCTGTGAAGCCTAAGAACCAGGTTAAATTTTCCAGTACCCACATAAAGCCAGATGCACAAGGTACTGTGTATATCTAGAGTTTGTTTGTGGCACCTGGAGGCCCTGAAATTGCCCATTCTCTGTCTGTCTCTCTCCTCCCACCTCTTTCTCAAATAAATAATAATAAAAATATTTTAAAAAAATGCAAGTTCAGGTTAGGTAATAGGATGCTTGCCATTAAAACAAATGGATTGAATTAGATTTGTAAAGAGTTTGGAGCTCTAGTTCAAAATAATCAGATTAGATGGTTCCATTATTGTCCTAGGTAGTTCAAATCCAGTCTCCTCATTGATTGGTAGTAATGAGAACCTACTCTAGAAAGTTGTCTTTTTTATAATGAGATGGATAGTATTAAGGCAGCATAAATATTAAAGTACAAAGCTAGATAAATACTGACTGTGCAATGATTGTATTTCTTTTCTTCTTGGTTAATGATGTCTCTCTATGTTGAATCATGTTTAAATTTTACTAACAAATTTTATCAACCTAGATGTACAAAATTTCCCTTGCTACCATGACTTCCTGGAGCACATAGCTGTGGCCCATATACTATCTACCCATCCAGATGCTCTACCTCCCTGCGATTTGAATATTCTGAGAAAAACAGAGATAGTTAGGAAGTGACCTGCCAACTGATTTGAAACCTCAAGCTTGGGACTCGAGAGATGGCTTAGTGGTTAAGGCACTTGCCTGCACAGCTAGAGGACCTTGGTTCAATTCCCCATGACCCACATAAGCCAGATGCCCAAGGTGGTACCTGCATCTAGAGCTTGTTTGCAGTGGCTGGAAGCCCTAGCGTGCTTATTCTCTCTCTC
Organism: Jaculus jaculus; assembly: GCF_020740685.1. NCBI lineage: Eukaryota > Metazoa > Chordata > Mammalia > Rodentia > Dipodidae > Jaculus > Jaculus jaculus. The sequence continues at coordinate 147,690,066 of NC_059103.1, forward strand.
TTTCCCTCTCTCTCTCTTTCTCAATTAAAAAAAAAAAACAAACCTCAAGTTCTTTGTGGGATATAGTGCTTTGATTATTATATGTTGTTGGTAAAATGTTGCTGAAGCTGGTGAGTATTGAAACTTATTGAGACCAAAGATATATTAGCTTTATATATGCCTCAGCTCAGCCTTACATCTCTGAGTCTTGAATTATTTTAAATCCTTAGGAGTCTTTTTGTGTCTTCTGTCCATACTTGAACTGCCAAAAGGGTTTGATGACAGAGAACTATGCAAGCATTCCTCTTATATGAATTTTATTTATTTATTTTTTATTAAAACATTGTGATATTTCAACATAGCACAAGGTGGCATAGCCTATAAAATCAGCATTTGAAAGTCTGAGGCAGAAGGATTGAGAGCACTAAGATTGTATGAACTGTAAAGCAAGACCCCTTTTCCAAATGGTAATAGAAGTGAAGTGCAATTTTTAGTAGAGTTTTTCTATCCACAATAAATTAATCTAAGCTACAAGTTCCTACCTTGAGTATGAAGAGTGATTTTCTTTTTAAGTAAAGATAATTGACCTGAGTTGGAATCAAATATGATTGGCCACTGTAGACATGATGGCAGAAAGGGAAGAAAGCATCAGAGTTATGACGAGGGGAAACCATCTGAGGCACAAGGCCATGGAGGTCTGTGTTGCTAATACTGTGGAGAGCATGTGAGGAAAGACATTCAAATGTGATGCCAATCACATCATGTGTCTTCACTTTAATTAGCTGGGAAACATCCTATGAGTCTTTAGGTAGTGTAGATCCATGATTAGTTTGGACTGAAGCAAGGAGGTCAGAGATACAATCTCACCTAGAGCAGGGAAGTAGAAATGGAGCATGCTAGTAGAAACACTATATAAAGAATGACAGGGCTGGAGAGATGGCTTAGAGGTTAAGCGCTTGCCTGTGAAGCCTAAGGACACCGGTTTGAGGCTCGGTTCCCCAGGTCCCACGTTAGCCAGATGCACAAGGGGGCACACGTGTCTGGAGTTCGTTTTCAGAGGCTGGAAGCCCTGGTGCGCCCATTCTCTCTCTTTCCCTCTATCTGTCTTTCTCTCTGTGTCTGTCGCTCTCAAATAAATAAAATAAAATAAATTTAAAAAAAAAGAATGACAAATGTAGAATTAACAAGGCTAGAAGAGCAACTGAATTAAATGTAAGAGTAAGAGACAAGGATAAATTGGAATGAATTACAGGCCTACATTCATTAAGATAGAATAATTGATGATATAGTTAAAAGAACATATTAAAGGAGTGGATTTGGGGATAGTGAGCATTCATGGGTTTTTATAACCTGTTGAGTTAATTTTGAAGTAAAATCTAATCTATACTGGTCTTTAAAAAGCAGACCAAAGATCACCTTTGATGAAATATTTAGATAAGTGCTACTGAAGAGTAATATCATGGCATAGCAAAAACGGTGATAAAGTAAAATTTATTGCATATTCGTACACCAACTTTATAAAAACTAGCAGAACAATGAGTATTTTTTCCTCAATTTTATTAACATTTCACATGATTATAAAAAACATCCCATGCTAATACCCTCCCTCCTCCATCACTTTCCCCTTTGAAATTCCATTCTCCATCATATCCCTCCCCATCTCAATCAGTCTCTCTTTTATTTTGATGTCATGATCTTTTCCTCCTTTTATGACGGTCTTGTGTAGGTAGTGTCAGGCACTATGAGGTCATGGATATCCAGGCCATTTTATGTCTGGAGAGAGCATGTTGTAAGGAGTCCTACCCTTCCTTTGGCTCTTACATTCTTTCTGCCACCTCTTATGCATTAGATCCTGAGACTTGGAAGATGTGATCGAGATGTTACTCAGTACTCCAGTCACTTCTTTCCAGCACTATGATACCTTCTGAGTCATCCCAAGGTCACTGCCATCTGAAAAGAGAAGATTCTCTACCCAAAGTGAGAGTAGCGTTAATATAAGGGTATAAATATTAAGAGAATTGCTTAATGGGCAATTTGCTAAGCATAGTATATACATTTATTCAGACATCAGCAGATGTTACACCCCTAGGGATCATGACTACCCCTGTTTTAAGTTTTCAGCATCAGGGATATATTCCCTCCTATGGAGTGGGCCTCCAGTCCAATTGGAGGGCAGTTGGTTTCCACCATGACAGATGTGCCACTATTGCCCCCGTTGGCTCATTTGGGCTAGCTGGACAATTATAAGGCTTGCAGTGTCCACTGTTGAGTATCTTCACTGGTGGTATCTCTTTCTCCCATTGAACTACTTGTAGAATGGCTTCTTCCAGCTTTCTGTCAGCTGATATACATCGAGGAGGTTATCAGCACAGTTCCAGCAGGATTTTTCAGTGTCCTTGCAGCCCAAGTATGTGGAGTCTTCAGCAATGGGGTCTTACTATCAATTCCTGGTGGGAAGTCAAGGGCCTTGGCAATGACCTATAATGTTTTGGGGGCATTAGGGACCTCCCTGGACAACAACTCACTGGAGGTGTCCCATCGCTGGGACTGAAAATTTTCTAACAATTATCTATGGCTCCTGAGTGTTCCATTGTCGAGAACTGGAGGATTCCATATGATTTATTTGCATCCTCTTATATTTTGATTAGCTTGTTGAATACAATGAGTATTTAACAAACTAGTGATGTTAGTATGGTGATAGCAATAGAATAATTTAGGAAAGGCCACAGGAGGGAGATTTAAAATCATGTCATGCAAAGAACAGGTCTCCTTTCCTGTATGATAACATTGTCTCGATAAGAAGGTGTTTCTCAATATAAACCAAATCACAAAAGCATTCAGAACAAAGTTTGGTGGCAGATGGGCTTAGTGGGATAACTTTCTGAAAATTATAAGGACAGCCTACCTCATTGTGGTATACAATCTCATGATGAGGCTCAGAACTAGCACAGCATTTGTCCCACTCCATCTCTTGACTCAGTTTCCTTTTGAATCTCAGAGCACTAGGTGATGGTGGTAGAGGGGCAGAAGACTAACCTGAACATGTGTGATTGGAATGGAAGAAGGCATACTTTTTTTTTAATTTAATTTATTAGTTTTCTTTTCAGTAAATACAGGCAGTTTGGTACCATTGTTTAGGCTCATCTGTGATCTACCCCCTCCCATTAGACCCTCCTTGTTGATGTAAATGGGTTGTGCACTGTGGAGTTAGCCCCCAGTTATTGGTATGACAAATGTCTCTGCAAATCATGACCCAATATGTGACTCTGACATTCTTTCTGCCCCCTCTTCCGCAAAATTTCCCTGAGCCATGTTGGGTTCATTTTTGGTCTGCTTCAGTGCTGAGGTGTTGGGGGCCTCTGAGGCTCTGGCTCTCTGATTTGGTAGGAGTTGATTTTTCTCTGTGTTGGTCTCCTTCCCCTTTGTGCTGGTATCCAGTTCACAGGAAAACATCACCCTTGCTTGTCTCACCAATTGTCCTTAGTTTCAGTTAGGCCCCTTTTGAGGTATGTTGGGGCAGCTCTCTCCTTAGGATCTGCATCTATCTGAAAAAGAGAAGCAGACTCTCCAACAGAGAGTAAGTTAGCACCCGGAAAATTGAGATAACACTTACTTTTTTGATGGACAGTTTGATAAGTGTAGGCCCTCTTATACCCGTGATTTATGGTAGCTTGCTATTGTAGAGTGGGCTTGTGTTTGGGTATGGTTCTGACTTGTTTCCCAGCTCCAGCTATGGGTCTCTTACCACTGAGGGGATCAGTTAGCCAAATCAAGAGCAGTTGGTTCCCCACCATGGCTGTGTGCCATGTTGGAGAATCTGCTTCTCTTTTTCAGATAGATGCAGATCCCCATCAGAATTACTTCAGACTTCTCAATGGAAACCCTGAAAGCTAGAAGGGCCTGGAATGAAACTCTCCAAACTCTAAGAAACTATGGCTTCCAACCCAAACTACTCTACCTGGCAAAAGTCTCCCTTATAATAGATGGTGAAAGGAAAACTTTCCATGACAAAACTCAGCTTCACAATTATATGAACACAAAACCAAACCTACAGAAAGTACTCCAGGAAATTCTCCACAGAGAAGAAACAAATAACCAAACACAAATGCCTACAAGAAGCAGATCACAGCAACCAAACCCAGAGTAGACAGAAAAAAAAAAAAAAAAAACACTTAAATTCCATGGAAATGCCAACACACCTCTACCACCACAACATGGCAGGGATCAAATCAAATCTCACAGTCATCACCCTAAATATTAATAGCCTTAATTCACCCATCAAGAGACACAAACTAACAGGGTGGATCAAAAAATTAGACCTCTCAATCTGCTGGCTTCAAGAAACCCACCTTACCACTAAAGACAGAAACCTCCTCATGGTGAAAGGGTAGAAAACAATATTCCAATCAAATGGTAATAAGAAACAAGCAGGTGTAGCTATATTAATATCAGATAAAATTGACTTCAAACCAAAAACAATCAAAAAAGACAAAGAAGGCTACTTCCTACTTATAAAGGGAACAATCCATCAAGAGGATATTACAATCATAAATCTTTATGCACCCAAAACAGGGGCACCACAGTTCATAAAACAAAACCTACTTGACAATAAAACAGAAATAACCACCAACACCATCATAGCTGGGGACTTTAACCCACCATTAACAGTAATAGACAGATCATCCAAACAGAAGCTCAACAGGGAAGTAAGAGAGCTCAACAAAACCATAGAGCACTTAGACCTAACAGACATCTACAGAACTTTCCATCCCAAATCCACAGACTACACATTCTTCTCAGTAGCCCATGGAACATTCTCTAAAATAGAGCATACTTTGTTTTAATTCACATACAGAAAAAGATTCTCTGATAGGAGTAATGTTAGCATTTCTTCATGGTTTTAAAGGATAGAATTCTGACCAGTGGACAGCTTTTTTAAAGGGGTAATTAAGTAATTTAGGTAAATAAAGTTGCTCAAAAGTGCAAATGCTGGGCTGGAGAGATGGCTTAGCGGTTAAGTGCTTGCCTGTGAAGCCTAAGGACCCCAGTTCGAGGCTCAGTTCCCCAAGACCCACGTTAGCCAGATGCACAAGGGGGCGTACACATCTGGAGTTCGTTTGCAGTGGCTGGAAGCCCTGGCATGCCCATTTTCCCTCTCTCTATCTATCTGCCTCTCTCTCTCTCTCTCTCTCTCTGTCACTCTCAAATAAATAAAAATAATTTAACAAATATTTTTTTAAAAGTGCAAATGCTTTTTGTAGTGAGACCATGAGTTTGGTTATTAGAGGTAATAAAATGGAGTCTGGTTACCTAATTGATATAATTTTACAGATTAATTCCTTGAAAATTTCTTTCAAGTCTGTGATTTTGTGAGTAATTGCCAAATAAGTTGTTATGGCAATTGACTCCCCAGAGAAGAGCTGTCTTTGGAGTGGAAGAGACAGAATTTGAATTGGTTCACATAAAAATAACAGTTTATTTGCAGCAGCTAGAAGCCCTGCTGCACCCATTCTCTCTGTCTGTCTCTCTTTTATCTCTCTCTGCTTCAAATATATATATATTTAGATGAAAGCTTTTCCTCTAATCTTTAGAAAGATTTTTGAGCTATGCAGGTGTCTTAAGATATATTATATCTCACTTCCTTATCAAACTTACTATACCTACCCTGGATGTGGCAGCACATACCAGTATTCCCAGTGCTCAGGAGGTGGAGGCATGCAGAGCCCTAGGGAAAGCTGTCTAGCTAGACTAGCAGAATTGGTGAGCTCTAGATTGAGGGAGGGACCTTGTCTCAATAAATATGGTGGTGTGATTGAGGAAAACACCTGACATTGACCTCTGGCTTCCACATGCATCCCCCACACAAATGCACTCACACACATGCATATGTACACCATATACACTGTTGCAGTCAGGTTTGCATTGCTGGTAGAAATCACCCAACCAAGAGCAGCTTCTGGGAAAAAGAGATTTATTTTGGCTTACAGGCTTGAGGGGAAGCTCCACGATGGCAGGGGAAAACGATGGCATGAGCAGAGGGTGGTCCTCACCCCCTGGCCAACGTAAGGTGGACAACAGCAACAGGAGGTTGTGCCAAACACTGGCATTGGGAAACTGGCTATAAAGCCCATAAGCCCGCCCCCAACAATACACTCCCTCCAGGAGGCATTAATTCCCAAATATCCGTCAGCTGGGAACCTAGCATTCAGAACACCCAAGTTTATGGGGGCCACCTGAATCAAACCACCACACACACACACACATGAAGAAACTATTTTCCCCATGTCTTCACTTGAAGATATCCCAAAAATATCTAAGGTTTGAACTCAAATTGCACTGTCTCTGGGAGGGACCTATGAATTCCTAATGGGATAAGTCATCAATAACAATGTTTTCCTAGCACCTTGTCCATTTATTCTCACAATCTTCTCCTTTTGTGGACTCTGATCTCTTACATATAGGAGAAACTAGTTAAAGATGAATTTAGGGGCCATTAACATAAAAGGCCAGCATGTTGTAGATGCAAAACACACCTATTGTAATTTTTTTCATCTTTTTTTTTCTGGAGCCAAACATGAGTGGCCATAGCCTGGAAATAGCTTTAGGTTTTCCTGATATTATGTTCCAATGTGAAAACAGCTTCATAAAGTTGATTCAAGCTGCTGGCCTGTTAATACCTTCCAAAAGGTTGCACCTGAAAGTCGTGCAGATATTGTAGGCCAGGCACAGAGTTGAGCAATGGTAGTTCTTAATGGATCTAAAGATAGACCAAGATAATTTCACTCTGGATCTATAACAGTCCAATTCTCCACAATCAAAACATTCTGATTAGTCTTATAGAATCTTTAACATAGGTGAGCCTTTTTTTTTTTCTGAGAACTTAAATATATAACATAATAACTTGGGAATGAAGAGTGTGAGGAAGTTCTGATTCCTCCACCCCTGCCTCGGTATTTAAATTGGTTCACAGGACCTATCTTTGCTGCTGCTCCCTTGCTGTCTGTAATCTCTGCTTATTGCCTGCAGTCAGCCCATTGGAGGTGGTGAAAGGTTCACTGCAATATATTCCGACATAAATAATGTTTAACCTTCCTATTGCTTTCCATTGATGCATGAACTCCCGACAGTATGGCAGACTCATGGGCAGTCACTGACACCTGGAACCTATGCATATGAACGGCCATGCATAGGTGAGTGCATGAGAAGTCCTGATGAAACTCATTATAGGAAACATTGTTAAAAGCCTCAGTGGAAGGCTAAAGGATGAAAAAGGTCCAGCTGAGTATCTAATTGAATAGCATGAAAATCTGTCACTTCATCCTTGCTATGTCTTATAACTGTATTTTTAGTAAATTTAATAATCATGATTTTGATTCAAAAACTCAATTCAAACATTGAGAATTTTTTTCTCTTTTCTTTTCTTTCTTTCTTTCTTTCTTTTTTTTTTTTTTTTTTTTTTTAGACTGGACTTTAATTGCCTAAGACTTTTGGTAGACATTCAATCTTTTCCTTGTCAGAATTTCTAAGAAAACTTCTTTTAGCACATAAGGCCTTAGACCATCATTGAGACTTTAGGCTCCTTTCCTCCCCTAATCTTCATATCTTACGCTTAAATAAACATTTTGTGTTTCTCTGAAACATTGAGTAAAACTAAGTTCAAGTATGGGTAAAGGCAATTTGCTCAGGGATAATTCTTAGGCATCCATTGTTCACTGAAAGATGAATATTTCTTGACTTTTCCTCAGCCTTCTAGTCTCTTCTTTCACTCTTGGGTTGAAAAGAGTGAACATAAACATTATTGAAGAGAAAGGATTTAGATTTGGAAAATATTGATTCTCTCAGTATTTCTGCTCATACACCAGCAAAGGAATGATTGTTGTTATTTTCATATGTCAAGGGTTCTGTTGGTTGTGAATTTTTCTGTCAGTTATCCATCCATGTGTGGAATCAACATATGCAGAGAAAAAATGAACAGGAGAGTGATTTATTAAATTTTTTAAGAAGTAAAACTGATGAGACAGCAAATGATATTCAATCCTATTAAAGAGACTAAGCACAGGCCTTCAAAAAAGTTCTTACATTCCTTACATTGGGATTGTGTGATATGGTTCTACAATTCAGAGAGATTGGAAATTACAGAACATCTGCAGTGAAATTGGTTTTTTGTGGAAAACTGATGAATCACTTACTGCCAATGACTAGAAGGAAAAGCACTTGTTTATACCCTTATGTAATGAATTTTTATGAGGTGAAGTTTGCTGTTTATAAAAAAATACACTTTAAGCTGTTGTAGATGTAAAATAATAGAATTCAGAATTCAGAGCAATGTGTTACTGCAAAGACAGTCACCAGCAGAATATTATCTGCTTACAAAACATGAAAACAGGGCTATTACTTTTATAATGGAATTAAAAAAAACTCATCTACCCAGTTGAATTCTACAAGAAAAAAGTATTTAAAGAGACATAGCTGAAACTGACAGCTCCAAAATTGCATGTATTTTCAAAGAAAGTTATTAATTCTCTTATTGTGCTTTTTTGTATTCCAACTGTGTTTTTCCTCAGAGCTAGAATGCCAGAGAACATTGCAAATTGAAAATGGTACTCCTCAGACAAATGACAAAGATGAACTGAGGTAGCTGGTCTTTCTTTCCCACTGTGGATACCCTATGGGAACTTTCCTACAGCACACACAGGATCAGCTGCACCATTTGCTATCTCTGATTGGCCCTGTAGTGAAATCCAAGCTTGTGGATACTTTAAACATTTTGAGAACATTCACATTATACAAATTCTGGGTTATACTATCAAAAAAGCAGAAATCAAGCTCGTCTCCACAACCTCAGTTTATTCTACCATTTGAAAGACACACCAGTAGACACTGAAGAGAATTCTACTAGTTCTGAGAAGGGGCACTATGAAGGAAGGCATATAATATTAGAGTGGGATTCTTGGTCAAAGAATTTATTTATACTTTATATTTGATCCACAGATAAGATTTTCTTTTCACTTCAGAAAATCTCTATTATCCCTCACAATTAGGGAGGTGAAAATTAAAAACATTTTGAGATACTTTCTTGCTCCCTGTCAGAATGGCATCATCAAGAAAACTAACAACAAATGCTAGTGAGGATGTGAAGAGGAGGAACTCTAATTCACTGCTGGTGGGGGTGCAAGCCAGTAGGAGACATCATGGAAACCAGGAAATGGGGATATCTCTAAATATTTAGAAATAAAACTTCAATATGGCCCAGTTATACCTCCCTTAGTCACATACCATGATGCTCTGCCTAAATCACTAGTCACACTGTCTCCATTCCCTGTTTCTTTGATTAACAGTTTTAAAAATATGTATCATTATTATTATTATAATCATCATCAAGATGTTTCATATGGATACACCATATGTTGGTACCCACATTCCCCTCATCTTTGCCCCCATTCCATTGGGGACGCTCCTCAATGGGGTTGCAGGTGTTCCACAGGGGGTTGTAGTTTATGTATTGTGGGAGCAGCAGTCAGTTATTTTGGGGGGGAGGGAATGCCTCAAGTCATGATGTCTCAACCTGTGGCTCTCACAATCTTCCCACCCCCTCTTCCACAAAATTCCCTGAGCCGTGGTGGCTGAGTTTTAAGTCTACTTCAGTGATGAGCACTTAGGAACCTCTGGATTTCTGCTTTGGTAAGTGTTGAGTATCCTCAGGGTCTGTCTCCTATACTCTGGTGCTGATTATCAGGAATAACATGGAAGTAGCACTCTTGCTCATCTCCCCAGTTCTTCTGTGGATTGAGCTGTGGCTTGGCTAGAGTGGAGGGATAGTTTATCTCCTCCATTCTCTACCTTCTGAAAAAGAAGAACAGATTCTCCAAGGAAAAGTGAAGTTAGCATAGTCTAAATTGGGATAAGCATTATTAATTTAGGGAAAATTTGATGTATGTAACTCCTTTTAGCCAGACTTGTGAGAGCTTGACACTGGAAAGCATATTCTTTGTTTCCATAGGATTCTGATCTGGTTCCCAATTCCAGATATGGGTTCCTTTACACTGAGTAGATCTCTTAGCAAATAACAAAGCAATTGGTTACCCACTGGGGCTGTGTGCCACCATTGTACTGGTGTGTACATGGTGTCAGGGTGTTGGCTTCTGAGTAGCTTAGACTTCTGGTTACTCAGACAGTTGTTGGCCACTTTGCTCCAGTAGCTCATGTAGCACTACCCAGCACTAGACAGGTTAACTATCTGGGCACTGGCTTTCTTCTGAACTCCAGCCAGCTCTATGTTAGCAGCATGTGGTGTCTTTAGCAATCAAGTGTTTGACAGAAAACCGTCTTGATGGGCTGGAGGGATTGCTTAGTGGTTAAGGCAAAGGACCCAGGTTTGCTCCTCAGGACCCACATTTCCCAGATGCACAAGGGAGCACATACATCTGGAGTTTGTTTGCAGTGGCTGGAGGCCCTGGTGTGCCCATTCTCTCCCTTTCTCTGTCAAATTCATACATAAATAAATAATAAAGTATATGACACAATGTTTTGAAATGAAAAAAAAAAAAAAAAACTGTCTTGATCTGGGGACCTCGTAGGTTTCTCTGATCAACAGCTCAATGTGGGTAGCAACCAATCTCTGGTACTGGGAATTCCAGGCCAGGGTCAGAAAAAAAAAAAAATCTTTTAAGCTTAGGTTTCATCCCACCCTCACCAGAGCACTACTTTTCAGGTGCTCCCCCCTTACTGCTTTTGAGGATTAAAACTTTAAGCTATCTCTAAGGATAAAGGCTTCTATGGTATCAGCTTATTCTGGAGTTGGTTTTTGTCTGCTTCCCCCCACTCCCCTCCCTGCAAACCCTTCCACCTCTCTTGTGTAGGACTTGAGTTGCTTGTCAGGAATGGGGTATGATAGCAACTTGAGCAGGTCCAGGTTAGGAACCGCAGATAAGTGACACCATGTGGCATTTGTCTTTCTGTGATTGTGCGAGTTTGCTGAGTATGATCTATTCCAAGTCTGTCCATTTTTCTACAAATTTCATTGTATCTTTTTTTTTTTTTTTTTGTACTACTGAGTAGAATTCCATTGTGTAAAATGTACCTCAAGTTTGTTATCCATTCATCCAGTGATGGGCATCTGGGTTGATTCCAGTTCTTAGCTATAATGAATTGAGCAGATGTAAGCATGGTTGAGGAAATATCTCTGTATTGATTCATGGGGCATTTGGAATATTAAATGCCCAGTATTGAAATAACTGGGTCTGGTTGTAGCTTTATGGTCATTCTTTTCAGGAATCTCAAAATTGATTTCTAAAGTGGTTGTATGAGTTTACATTCCCCAAAACAGTGGATGAGGGTTCCCCTTTCCCCACATTGTCACCAACATTTGTCATTGTTAAGATTCTTTTAATGATTGGTATCCTTACTGGAGTAAGATGGAATCTCATGGCTGTTCCAGGTAGCATTTCCCTAATGGTTAGAGATGTTGCACATTTTCTTGAATGGGTGTTAGCCATTTGTAATTCTTCCTCTGAGAACTCTGTATTCAGTTCTCTGCCCCACTTTTGGAATGGGTTGTTTGATTTTTTTATTGTTTAGCTTTTTTGAGTTCTTTATAGATTCTAGATATTAGCTTTCTGTCTGTGTTATAGCTGGCAAAGATTTTCTCCCATTCAGTTGGTAATCTATTGGCTCTGTTTATGGTGTGTTTGTCTGTGAAAAAGCTTTTTAGCTTCATGAGATCCTATTGGTAGAGTGATTATTTTCCTGGGCCACTGTGGTTTTGTTCAGGAAGTCTTTTCCAGTCCTATATTGTGGAAAATGCCTCCTGTTTTTTTTTTTTTTTCTTCCAAAAGAAGAGTTTCAGGTTTTATATTGATGTATTTAATCCATTTGTACTTGATTTTTTTGCATGGAGAGATGAGTGGGTCTAATTTCATTTTTCTATGTATGGTCATCTAGTTTGTCCAAAACCATTTGTTGAAGACGCTGTCCTTTCTCCAGTCTACCTTATTGGCACCTTAGTGAAATATCAAATAGCTGTAGTTACTTGACCTGAGGTCTTAGTCTTTAATTCTGTTCCATTGGTCTATGTTTCTGTTCTTATGCTAGTACCATGCTGTTATGGTTACTATGGCTTTGTAATATAGCTTTAGATTGGGTATAGTGATACCTACAGTGTTTTTTTTGCCAAGGATATGTTTGGATATGTGAGGCCTGTTGCCATTCCATATGAATTTTGAGATCATTTTTTTCACTCTCTGTGCAGAATGATGGGGGTACTTATATTGATATTGCATTAAATCTGTATATTGCTTTTGGTAGACTTGCCATTTTCATATTAATTCTACCCATCCAAGAGCATGGGAGGCCTTTCCATCCTCTCAAGTCCTCCTAGATTTCTTTCTTGAGTGTATGTTTTCATTATATAGGTCTTTCACATCCTTGGTTAGTGTTATTCCAAGGTATTGAATTTTTTATTGTTGTTGCTATTGAAGCTGGGACAGCCTCAATGATTTCTTTCTCTGTATATTTGTCCTGTGCATATATATAGAAAGGCTTCACTTTGATTTTTGTATCCTGCCACTTTACTAAATGAATTAGTCACCTTTAGAAGATTTGAGATAGAGACATTGAGGTCACTTATATTTAGGCTGATGTCATCTGCAAACAGGGCTAACTTGACTTCCTTTCCAGTTTGAATCCCTTTCATTTCTTTCTCCTGTCTTACTGCTTGGGCTAGGACTTCTAGTACTATGCTGAAGAGCAGTGGTAATAGAGGGCAGCCCTGTCTTGTTCTTGATGCCAATTGGTATTCCTTGAGTCTTTCCCCATTATTTGGGCTTTGGGTGCTTTATATATAGCCTTTATTGTATTGATATATAAACCCTCCATGCCTATTCTTTCCAGTGTTTTAATCATGAAGTGGTGTTGGTATTGTATTTTGCCAAATGCCTTTTCTGTATCTATTGAGACAATCATGTGGTTCTTACAGTTAAGTTTATTTATCTGGTGTATTATGCCGATTGATTTTCATGTGTTGAACCATCTCTGCATCCTTGGTCAAGGTGGATAATACTTTTGATATTTTGTTGAATTTCGTTTGTGAGGATTTTGTTCAAGATATTTGCATCAAAATTCATCAGGGATATAGCCCTATAGTTTTTTTCCCCCTTGTTCCACAGAGATAAGCATTTAAATACCATTAAGTTTAATATCCATTAATGTAGCATTTCTATTTTTCTATTGGCACCTTTGTCAAATATCAAGTAACTGTAGTTACTTGACCTGAGGTCTTAGTCTTTAATTCTGTTCCATTGGTCTATGTTTCTGTTTTATGCTATTTTTGTCATATGGCTTTGTAATATAGCTTTAGATTGGGTATGGTGATACCTTCAGTGGATTTTTTTTTTTTTTTTTTTTTTGGTGAGGATATGTTGTTTGGGTATGTGAGGCCTGTTGCCATTCCATATGAAATTTGAGATCATTTTTTCAATCTCTGTGGAGAATGATGGGGGTATTTATATTGGTATTGCATTAATCTGTATATTGTTTATGGTAGACTTGCCATTTTCACAATATTAATTCTACCTATCCAGGAGCATTGGAGGTCTTTCCATCTTCTCAAGTCCTCCTCAATTTTTTTCTTGAGGTTTTATTTTTATGTTTTCATTATATAGGTCTTTCACATCCTTGGTTAGTGTTATTCCAAGGTATTTAATTTTTTTTTGTTGTTGTTATAATTTTGCATTTTTGACTAACTGGAAAGACACTCAAATTGGATGTGTGTTGAAAAAGAAGGGAAGCTAGAAGGAGAAGGTGGGATTTCCTGAGGGGTGTAGTGAGGTATGTTTTCCAGAGAAACATTCATAGTAACTCAGATAAAGCCTTTAGCTTCACTGCTTCAGAACTGGGACACTTCACTTCAAGTCTTACCTAACTACGAATTTATACTATCTTTTATGGGCAAACAAACCATAACACTCAGATATGTAGACATTTCTGAGCATTCCAAATCCTATGTCAAACCCTGTCTCTTGATTCTTAGTTGGGGAGATATAGTCAGTTTACAGGTTTAAGAAATTGATAATATATAATAGTTACAACAATGATGTCAAAGTAAACAAGGTAATTCCTTTTTTTAAGCAAATACTTTTATTTTTAAAAATATATTTATTTATTTATTTGACAGAGAGAGAGAGAGAGAGGGAGGGAGGGAGGGAGAGAGAGAGAGAAAAAATATGAATGAGTGTGCCTGGGCCTCTAGCCACTGTCAAAGAACTCCAGATGCATGTGACCCCTTGGGCACCTGGCTAATGTGGGTCCTGGAAAATTGAACCTGGGTCCTTTGGCTTTGCAGACAAATGCCTTAACCACGAAGCCATCCCTTCAGCCCCAAGTACTTCTATTTTTGTGTAAATTCTGTACAAGTGTTTTTGGAAAAAGGAATTGGAACTTTTACCTTTTATTGTCTACATACTTCAGTTTTAAAAAATGTGCATTCTATATGGAGTTTGACATCTCATATGTAATTCAATATGCATGAAATAATTCAGACTTTTCCACAGTTGTGGTTGATTATAGAGGCAGCCTTTATTTTCATGCAAAAAAAAAGGATTCTGGGTATTTAGAATCTTATATCTTTTAAACTCTCACATATTCTAGAAACTTGTTTACTAGCTATGGAGATGTTTTACCTTTGGACTAAACTGCAACAAAGTTGAGTCAAAGACTTTTAAAGAAATATCTTATTTTAGACTAATTAAAAGGTACTTCATACTAATGTAGGACATTTGGGAAATAGAGAAAATTATAAAGAAAAAAAATCAAAATTGAGGTACTGAGAGGCATTTATTGTTGGTGCCCATGTATGTCATACTTGGGATTACATTATACTTAATTTAGAATCCAACTTCTTTTATCTTGATATTATATTGTGAAGATAAGTGATGGACATTTTTGTATACAATTCTTTTCCATTGCTGTAACATTGCTTTAGTCACTTAAGTACTTATTTATTATATTTCAGTTGTTGCTTTACATTTTTTATGAAGTGTTATCCTGAGCATCTTTTTAAAATATTTTATTTTTATTTATTTATTTATTTGACAGAGAAAGAGAGAAGAGGGAGAGAGGGAGGGGGGAAGGGGGAGGGAGGGAGAGAGAGATAGAGAGAGAGAGAGAGAGAGAGAGAGAGAGAGAGAGAGAGAGAGAGAGAGAGAGAGTATTCAGGGCCTCCAGCCATTGCAAATGAACTCCAGACGCATGAGCCCCCTTGTGCGTCTGGCTAACATGGGCCCTGGGGAATCAAACCTGGGTCCTTTGGCTTTGCAGACAAATGCCTTAACCACTAAACCATCCCCCTAGCCCTTGAGCTTCTTTTTAATAAATCTATACCCACAATTCATATCACTTTTTTCTGATCATTTTTTGAGTCCAGTTGAAATAAACATGTCCATATCAACCTCATTTTGAAAGTCAATGTTACTTAACTCAAGAGATTCATGTTTTATTGGGTCTATGATTTGGAAAAGGCAAGAGTTAAATTTGTTAAGAACAAATTATCACAGTGGTAAGGGACAAGGAGAGTGAATGGTATGCAGATTGCCATAGGTCTGAGTCTCCTGATCTTAGGAGTGAGATAATTTAACCTTGATTCCTTAAATTAGCTTCAGTGAATGACTTTGTACAAAACGTTTTTTTGCATTTTCACTTTTTAAAGTTTAAAACCATAAGATTTTTCTTAAAATATGACAAAGAATATAGTATAGTATCTGGAAATAATGACTGTTTCATGATTTACATATTCTGAAGGAAACACACACATACAGTACTTGCTCACTTGTCTGTGGTCATGAATGTAATTGCACAATCTATACTAGTTTATATAAACACATACTACATGTAAGGTGTAGCTTCTGAGATCCAAAGACCATCAGTTATGCAGATAATATAGCCAACTGCTTTGAATAAAATAAGTAGTTTGGAATTGTTCTGCTACTAAAAATATCTTCTCTTAAACCAACCAACAATGCTTCAGAGTAGTAGAAAGAAAAACAGCTTTTGGTTAAAAGACAATGTTCCAAATATATCAAGCTTTTGTTGTTATATGATTTATCAAATAATCTTCCTGCCTTATATAGAACATACATAGCTTTTGTTGATGATCCAAGTAACCACAATTACTATTCTCAGTCAATCCTCAGAGTCTGTCAAGTCCTACTTTACTACTAGATTATACTTTTTAAAGTCTTTTCCTTTGATACCAAATTGCTCAGTAATGCATTTTTTAAAAACCAGTTTTCCTCAAGTATTTTTCTATTTTTTAATCAGCTATTCAAAGTTCATTAACTCAATTCATAATAAAGTAGCCCCCCTCATGGGGACCTGAGGAAGTATCCCAGGAGCAGGCTTTGTGAATGGAATCAGAAAATCTACTAAGGTTTCCGAATACTGTAATAACAATATAGAAGTAAGTCATGGATCACATGACTACTGTTTTTTTTTTTTTTTTCTTCAGTTTCTAACAAGGTCTTCTTGTTTTCATTCAGATGTCCACACAAATTATCTAGAGTGACCCCTAAGAATGTAGACTTGGCCATCTTACTTCTTTATTTTAGATCTTTCTATGAGTTCCTTGTATATGGAACATATCCAAATCATGGGCTGCAGAAGTTTTTGCAGCCTGGCCTAGGTCCCTGGCCTCACCTACTTCATTTGTCACCTCTTTTGTTCTGTTTCATGGTGATTTCTCCCTGTCCCTTGGTCAGATGATAGACTTTTCCTCTCAGGTTGTGCAACTATTTACTTATCTTGTTTGTCCTCTGCTTGGCCACCTCCCATGTCCTTGTGACCTCTTCAGATTTCATCTCCTCAGACAGGTCCCTGTGAACATGAAATCCACACACCA
Organism: Jaculus jaculus; assembly: GCF_020740685.1. Classification (NCBI taxonomy): domain Eukaryota; kingdom Metazoa; phylum Chordata; class Mammalia; order Rodentia; family Dipodidae; genus Jaculus; species Jaculus jaculus. The sequence goes on from NC_059103.1 coordinate 147,706,933, forward strand.
TCCCTTGTTATTTTATTTCTTGCTTTTTTCAAAGCTCTAATATTTGGACATTTGTTATGTGTTCATTGCCTCCAAGAATATAAACTCCATGAGAGGAGGCTTTTGTCTTATTCACAAACACATTCTGAGCACAGAATAATGTCTCGGTCTCACAACTTTTGAGAGAATTATTTACTTCTCATAGCTAAATAAATGGAATGTTAAAGATGTCAAATCAACTTGTCCAAGCACACTTACTCTTTGAGGGCCAGGGGACAGGGAGCCAGAGAGAGGACATTCACTGTGCCAGCTCTGGTTGTAATGTTAATAATTTAGATGTATCAACGAAGCCCCTTGGATAGTGCAAGTAGAGGGCCTGATATGAGAGCAAGCTGCTTAGGAGGAAAAGAAAAAAAAAAAGTCTCTCTGTAAATTTTCTTATTTTACAAAGGCAAAACATTCATCACTGGTGGTTGGGTTCTTGAGGCTAAAGTGGAAATATATCATATAGCTGAGCACAACCCAATTTTCCTCAAATGTTCAGCTCTGGGGCCACTACAGAGTAGAAACAGTTGCCTCAGTATCAAAACAAATTTGGCAGTGCCCAGGGTAATAGGGACTGCAAGGAACCTCTGGGACTATCAAAGAGCTTGTCCAGGAGGCTTGGGTGCCTACAGTGAGGCAGCGCTGGTAAAGTGAGCACAGGAGTAAGTTAGTTATAAATCCAGCGATACTCTGCCATTAGTGTGCTGTATGTTGTGTTCCAGGAGCAAGAAAAAAAAAAAAAACCTACCAAAAAATAACATCATATGTTATGTACACTAAGTCCTGCCACCTCCCAGCTCCTTCTTTTGGAATTGGCGGCCCAGCTGTGGGTATGGTTAGAAGGCTGCTTCCAGCTGGTAGATTCTTAAGGGTCTGTGTTAGCACAAGAAACAGTCATGTTTGTGGTCACTCTATTCTTAGAGCAGTCCATACCCAGTGACTGACGGATTCAAAGTAAAAACAGACACTAGCTCCAGAGCTGCTGTCTGAATGGGTCAACCTTTGTAAGCCTTGCACTACATTGTACTATCTTCTGTCTACTCTTATCTCTTGCCTTTCTGTTCATAGGTGTGGGTCACTATATACTACATAAACATCGGTCCTCAGTGTCTATAGGTTCTGTGTCTGAATTCAACAAACTGCAGACATTAAAAAAACTGCATCTGCAATGTTTATGTACATTTTCTCATCATTATTCAAAAAAGTATAGAATCAGTTATTTAAACAGCACTTATATCATGTAAGGTATAATGAGTAATCTGCAGATGACTTAAAAGTATATAGGAGGATGTATGTGGCGATATGTAAATACCAACCACCACATTTCTACAAGAGGCTTGGCCAACTGCAGACTGTGTTATACTAAACATCCTCCACAGAATCCAATTGGGGACATTGTCCATCCTGCTAACATCTTTTCTTTGCTGGTACACTAGAGGAAAGAGGCTCTGATATTGACTGAAGTCATGGTTTCTGACCACTGAGATTATCACCAAAGAAAGGTGACAGATTTTATGCACATACACACACACATGTATCTGTATTCCAAGATATCTGGTTATTCTATCAATGTCCTTATCAAAACAAACCACAGGTGCAAAGAATCTGCATGCAGTTTTGGTATAAAGAAGAGATAGAGGGCTGGGGAAATGGCTTAGGGGTTAAGGCGCCAGCTTGCAAAGTCAAAGGACCCTGGTTTGAGTCCCCAAGACCCACATAAGCCAGATGAACAAAAGGGCACATGCATTTGCAGTTTGTTTGCAGTGGCAGGAGACCCTGGTGCACCCATTTTCTTTCTCTGTCTGCCTCACTTTCTCAAATATGTATGTATGTATGTATGTATGTATTTTTTTTAAAGATACAGACTCAAATGGAGATTGCTTGCACCTGCCCAGTATCCATCCTCCTTATAAGAGTATTTTAGTTATCTTTAGTGGTTAATCTCCCTTCAACACTCTTTGATGTTTGTGAGGTAGACAGGAGGGCCACTCACATTTTGAGTAAATGAGAACATTATTGCTTAACAACCTAGGTTTAGTGACTGCTTCAGGAATGTGCACAGAATCACAATAACAGATCAATAACATTGAGCTACTGGACTTTTCCTGGATTACTAGGCAATCCAGTGGGAACAGAAAGCTGGCAAAATATAAGCCTTGGGCTTCTAAGGGGGCCATTATTTTGCTGCAGAATGAAGGCGACTCAGAATAATAGGACAACAGTAATGGATGTAACTGTTTAACTGACAAGGCTTGAATCATGTCTTCTGAAGTCTCAGGTGTCAAAATCTTGGTTGCTAGCTGAGGGACTTTTGATAAGTGGTTGGATTATGAGACTAATCACATCAGTAGATCAATCTTTTGATGAATTCACAACTTAATGTCACTACTGGAGATTGCAGGAAATAATTATGGCCTAGTTGGAGTAAGCAGGTCATTGGTAGCATGCCCTTGAAGGATGTATCTTGTCTTCTGCTCTCTCTATATCTCTGACTCTGGTCTGCCATGTGAACAGCTTTGTTCCACTGTACATTTCTGCCATGTTCTGCCTAATTACATGCCCAGAAGCAATGGAGGCAAATGGCCATGGACTGAACCCTCTGGAACTCTAAGGGGAAAGAAAAACCTTGTTCCCTTGTTTTCTAAAGTATTTTATCACAGTAGTAAAAAGATGAAACAATGCCTTAAACATACAATTTGTATAGTGCCCAAATACACAGTGGTTTGGAATATTGCTTTCATTTATATAGAACAGAATGGCAAGGTGGGGTTTGAGGACAAGATCATGTCCTTCAGAACACACACACACACACACACACACACACACACACACACACACACACGGTATATAGGTACCCCACAAAAGATGGCTTAGTGGATAAACTGCTTGCCTTATGATCATGAAGACCTGAGTTCAGATCCCTGGTACTCATATAAGAATCCATAATCCCAACAATGGGCAGACAGATCCCAGGGCTGGCTGGTTAGCTAGTCTACCTAAAGTGGTGAACTCTTGGTTCAGCTGCAGATTCTTAAAAGGAAGGTGGAGAGAACTGAGGAGGCCACCAGATGTCTACCTCTAGTCTCTACATACATGTGCACATAAATGCATAGGCACCTACATGTATAGCCCCCCCACACAGGCAAAAAATACACATTCAATAAAATAATTGAATACACCATACCTTAATACCATGAAAAACTGCAAAAAATGTGAAATTCTGTATTTTTTCCAGAATTTTCAGTTTTTCACAATAAAATTTTAAAATTACAGTGAAAAAAGACAAAAGTTTAAAGATGTAACTACTCTCCTAAAATTACAAACTCCTTAGTTGTTTTCATGCTAAATTGAACCTAAATTAAATTCAGGATATATTCAATCACATTTATGAAGGTAACAAGTTTTCTGTATCCACTGCTGAATTACTTCCAATGTCTGTTTTTTTTTTTTCTCTTCCCCAATGTATATTTTAGTTTGTATTTTGAGTACATGAATAGGGAACTTCTCTGGCATGGTTTTGCAGAGTTTCTGATTTTTCTCTTACCACTCATCAATGTCCAGAAGTTGAAAGCTAAGTCTTCATGGTGCATCCCTCTCACTGGTGTGCCTAATAGTGACGGTGCACGGGCCACCAGTGGCAAAGCACAACACATTGAGCCGGTTTAAAAATAAGTGCCATGGACTGGAGAGATGGCTTATTAGTTAAGTGCTTGTCTATGAAGCTTAAGGTTTGAGGTTCCATTCCCCAGGACCCATGTAAGCCAGTTGCACAAGGGGGCACACATGTCTGGAGCTTATTTGCAGTGGCTAAAGACCCTGGCATACCCATTCTCTATCTCTCTCTGCCTCTTTGTCACTCTCAAATAAATAAAAATAATAAAAAAAGTGCCATTATTTTGGTAAGGTAACTTGAACAGTCAAGATTTTTTTAAAATATATTATTGTTACTTAGCAACAAGTTCATTTAAAAGCATTTGAGTGAGAAATACAGAGCAAGGAGGGATTATATGTCATAGGAGACTTTTTTTCCTGGGGAGATGAGAACATACACTATTCAACCCAGCCAAGGCTCAGAGGGTAGACCAAAGCACACTGGTACCAAAACTAGTTTTAGTGAACTAATTCATTTATTGGGGTTATTTATGGAGGAGGGTGAGGAGCTGCCTTAAGCAATTTCTACTTCCTTAATGGAAGAGGTCAGTTCTCAAGAGTATGACAGCTATGGGCTGAACCTCTTGAAAATGCTTTGGGGAAAAGCTTAAAATCATAACTAAGGCTATAGAAGTAGAAGTATAAAACAATAGGGCCTTATCGGGGCTAGATTATGATATTATGTGAGCTCTGAAAATATACACTCATCTCAGGGTCTTCAAAACCTTTTATTTTTAGAGCCCACCCTCTTCCTATGAAGCAGCAAAATGAAGGCACAATCTTAGTAGTCATCTGATGACATCTTTCCATTATTCCTGATGTTAAAAATTGACACAGCCGATTTACAAAAAAATAACATGAACATTATCATAATATCCTTAGAATCATGTAGTTTTCAGTGATTAGAATTTAGTTATGCTTGGAAAGGAGCAGAAAGGAAAAGGAACCGTGGCTGAGTGTAAGTGTCTTATAAAGACACCTACATACTATGCTGAGGATGACTAATTTTAAGGACTTGGGCCTAATACATTTTTCCTCAGAGGAAGCAATTTTGTTTCTAAAGCGCATTAACTTCTGACATTTCGATTCCTGATTTCAGTGGCTGCACACTGTGCACTTCGATGCCACATTTAGGACAGGAAAAGTACATGTCAAATAAGAAACTGCTTTTCACGCAATAATAACAGAAGATGTGTTCACAGCCAATGGTGTGAGGCATGCTGGGCCACTCTCCACACAGAGCACATTCTTTGCCACTGGTGGCCCGTGCACTGTCACTATTAGGCACACCAGTGAGAGGGATGCACCATGAAGACAGCTTAGCTTTCAACTTCTGGACATTGATGAGTGGTAAGAGAAAAATCAGAAACTCTGCAAAACCATGCCAGAGAAGTTCCCTATTCATGTACTCAAATCCAACTTCACGTGTGTTTTGTGGCTTGCAAAATACAGACTGAATGCCCAGGAGGCGTTCTGTCAATGTTGCGAACTTTCCTTTTTGCAGGAAAATCAAGAAGTTCACTAACTCACCTAATTTTAAAAGCCCAACAACCAAATTCATGCACTGCTTAACTTTTCCAAAAGATGCTAAGTGACGGTTTCGAAACAAATCATAGCACCGCTCTTCTAACCACCTCCCGCCAATGGTAGCGACAGCATGCCAGAGCTTCTGAGTTTTACTTGGTGGCTGGTACTTTAGGTTTGCAGAAAAATTGCTTTTGTACTGAATATTCAAAACTGTCTGCCCCACGGTGGCATTTTTGGAGTAAATGGTGAATCTCCACAGCAAAAGCCACAACAATGCTTTCATTTCTGGTTCCAAGCGAGCCAAGAGCCCCGGCTTAAATCCATGAAAGCACTGCGTAAATTGTGACCACACTAGCTGCTCCAGAGCCTTGTTCAGTTCCAGCGCATCCAGCTGACTTATTCTGAGCACTCTGCTTGTACTCATCATACTTTCTTCTCGGCCAGCCATGTTGTCTCTGACGATCCCTGGCAAAAAATACAATTAAGGAACATCATCAACCAGCGGCAATCTTGTCCTAACTCCTCAATTCCCACATGAAACACAGATCCACTAATTATACAGGAAACCTGCAGATAAGTCTGTTAGTAGTGTAAAAATAGTTCTGAATAACCTGTCTCTTCTTTTCTTCCTTCCTTCCTTTACCTTCAACTACACCCCTTTGGTTTTTGCTTTTTTCACTTCCTGGCAAAAGACTAACAGGAGATGCAGAAAAAGAAACAGAGTGAGACAGAGAGAGAGAATAGGGTATGCCTATTTTCTGGAAAAAATACTTCTACATTATTCTCTTAGTCAGATTTCTGATAGATAGATAAAAATCCTAAAACTACTAATAAAGCTGAATAATGCATTAAATGGAGAAATATATGAACACAATAAAAATAATTAACTATACAAAACATGCCAGAGATGTTCAACCAAGATCTCAGTGTAATTTCCTATACTTCCATTGACTTTAAAGGGGCATTTTTCAACCAGGCACTTAATCTTTCTCAATTACATTTTATTTTTGTAAAGAAAGTTAGAAAGAAAGGTAAATGAATAATATGTGTTTATTATTACACTGCTTACAGAAAACAAACAGTGCTGAACCTTATCATGAAGCAAAAAGAATATAGAAATATCGTTATTGAAATACTACAAATGTACACATGTCATGCAATACATCAAGAAAGAAAAAATATTATGCAAAGATGTATACTATGATAATTTCATAAAGACACCATGGAAACAAATTTGTGCTAGCGGATAAATAACTTTTAAATGAAATATCAGGAGTTGACATAAATATTAGCCAGGCATGACTTACTTAAAACACATTGAGTTTGTGCCGGAAACACCCAGTCACTGTTCTTGGTGAATATCCTTACTCACTTGTATGTGACACCATATTATTAATTGGCAAGCCTCAACTATGACCAAAAATCATGTTCAGTTTCTCAACTGGTTCCTTTGTATGATCTTATTATATGTTCAACCTAAAAACATGTAACTTGGAGAAGCTGATAGCAAAATGGTGTTTGCTAGGCACTGGAAAAATGAGATTTTGAAAAAAATAAAAAATAAAACAATAAAATATAAGAGGAGATTTTGGTCAGAAGTATGAAATTTCAGTTTTAAGATGAATACATTCCGGTGAACTAATGTACAATATGGCAACTCTACTTAATAATTCAGTATTGCTTGTTTTAAATATGCTGAAAGAGGAGATCTGTACCTTCACCCCACCCCACACAGACAAGTTAGATGTGAAATATACATATATGATATCATCATGCTGATTATATAAATATGTACTTTTATATATTATATATAATTATATATCAATAAATCTGGAAAGAAAAGTAAAACAAGCTTTCAACACATGGAATGTGAGAAAATGTTCTCAAAGCCTTCAAAAGGTCCACAACAGTAATACACAACCCAGGTTATAGTGGAAGCTCACTGCCACGAGAGGGCTCCACGTAATCCGGGAGTAGTCATTTCACATAATCCTCTGCCTTGATTTTCTCACTTGTCAAACAAAAGGCTAGAGACAAATATAACCTTTAATTCCTTTCAACTTCTATTATTTAACTGATTTTTATTTTTTGAAATTTTTATTTCATTTCATTTATTTAACTAGATACAGAGAGATGGAGAAAAAGAGAATGGGACCACCAGGGCCTCTAGCCACTGCAAACGAACTCCAAATGCAGGTGCCACCACATGCATCTGGCTTACATGGAACGTGGAGACTTGGACCTGAGTTCTTAGGCTTTGCAGGCAAGTGCCTTAACTGCTAAGCCATCTCTCTAGCCCTATAATTTGATTTTTTTTTTTTTTTACTAAAAACAAAACAAAACAAAAAGTTAGACAGTGAAAGAGCTGAAAAGCAGTTCCTTAAACCAAGTTGTACTTCTTGAAATCAGGACTATCTTTGACAACTAAAGACATTTTCAAGAAGCAAATTTGAATACAGCCCTTTTACCCTAGATTGTGTCAGTGATAGAATACTTTATGTTTAACAAGATGAAGTATAGGAAACAGAAATGCCCACTGAATAATACAGGTGATTTGGAGCTGTGTTCCATTAAACCACACATATTAAGTCTGAACCTTACACACAAATACAATCCACTTCTGAGAAGAGTCCACCTTTACCCCTTCCTGTGGTTCTCTCAACCCTTGACAGCAATGGAGATTTCTATAGCAAGTTCTTCTGGGAAGACCTTTCCTCATACTTGCCAGTAGCTATAGCCAAGAAAAAAAGGTATTAGAAAGAGAGTTGTACTTCCTCATTTTAGTAATCCAACCCAGTGACAAGGACTGCCTGTTCACTGTCCAAAGTATTTTTTTAAAATCCATTCATTACTCTATTCACAGCACCACCTCTGCTCTTGATCCTTTTGTATGGAATGAATGTACTAGCTCAGTGTCACTTCCCTTGTCCAAATCTGGCTTTGCTGCCCGTTTCAATTATTCCTTTAGCATTCCATCTTCCTTTCTTGTCTTCTATGTCTAGAAATAATGTATTCTCACAGTTGAATTGTAGCACCTATCACACAGAAGAGTGCATTCTGCATGTGCTTGATGAATGAATCGGATAAAAAGACTGGGGTTAAAAACATAAATTCTACCCATCAACCTTTAAAACTATTTCTAATTACCATGTATTTAATTCAACACCTTTGTGTTACATCTGCTATTTTCTAGCTAATATACTGAGGACAGTGCTATAACAGTACCACAGTCTAAAGGGACCCTATGATCTACTAGGGTGGAAGGAGAAGGCAGTCAGGGTATGCCATTGGAAACCAACAGACAAATACAGAAAAATGGAATAAGTGATTTGCAAGGGGAAATTCAGGGTACTATGTTTACCACACATGAGAGAAGGCAAGGGGATTTCCTGATGAGGCAGTATGAAAGCAAGCTGTGGGAAGAAGTAGGATAGTCAGTATGGTCAAGGAAAGTAAAAGCATTTCAAGTTAGGGTAATGTCATTGAGACTGGAGATGCAAGGACCAGAAGGAAAGAGGGGGCAATGAAGAGTCCTAACCATAAAAATAACTGGATTTGCATTTTAGACTACTTGTTGTAGCCACCCTGCAAACAGAGTAGAGGCTGTGCAAAGGCACAATGTGTCCACTTTGCAGGTTATTCAAAGTCTGGTGAGAAGCTAATGATGGTGTACATGGAAATCTGAAAGGTAGGAGAATTGACACTATTTGTTGAGAAGACTACAGTAATTGATTAGCTGGAGATCCATTTCTGTGCTAAAGAAAATACATAAAGAAAAGCTCATGTACGCTATGTTATAGGTCAGAGGTTTCTATGAGACACTGTGGTGGTAATCAAGTGACTATGAATGGAAAATCTGAGTGAAAATTTTGATAAATCCCAGGCCTTTCCAGTGGGATTAATTCATTATATTGAATTTGTTTGATCTAGGTACATGCTATAGTTAGGAAGCAATTATCTAAAAAAGGCAGTCAGATCCTGATGGCTTTCTTTGTAGCAATATTATAGTAGACAGTTCCCTGAGATGAACTTCTAGACCTGGCACAGTTATGGAGGAAGGGATATTTATTGAAGCTTACAGATCCACAGGAAGTTCTATAATAACAGAAGAAGGTGGCCAGCTTTCACAAGTCCAAGCAGAGACAGAAGCCACAAGCCTAAAAGCCAAAAGCCATACAGCATAGCATACTTTAGGAACTCCAGCTAGGCACACTTTGCATGTCTTAATATTGAAATCTCAAACTCACCCCACACCTTAAGATCTGTCCAGTGACACTGCCTCCAGCCAGGTGGCTGCAGATGCAAACTACAAACTAATAAAACACTGAATATATTGGGGGCCATCTATTCAAACTACCACAAATACTTTTTCATACTTTTTCATTGATACAAAGCTATAAATACCCATGTAAAAGATATATATATATCTTTGCCATTCAGTAGTTCTATGGTCTTTACCATAATAATACCACACCCTCACTGTTCCTCTACTCTAGTGGTTTTCAAATTTGAGGGCTTATCAGAATCACATACCAGACTTGTTAAGATTACTGGGCCTCATTTCTAGATTACTGATTAACTAGTTCTGGAGCAAGACTCAAGAGTTCACATTTCTAACAAATTCCAGGTGATTGTGAGAACTAAGATTTTTTTTTTTTTTAGTGCAGTCTTTGAAAAAAATTATTTATTTATTTATTTGCAAGGGGGGAGAGAGAGAGAGAGAGAGAGAGAGCGAGTACAACAGAGAGAAGAGAGACAGAGAGAGAATGGGCATGCCAGGGCCTCTAGCCACTGCAAATGAATTCCAGACGCATGTGCCCCTTGTGCATCTGGCTTATTTGTGTCCTGGGGAATTGAACCTGGGTCTTTTAGCTTTGCAGGCAAACACCTCAACTGCTAAGCCATTTCTCCAGCCACTGAGCTAGTTAGATTTAAAGTAAAAATCTCCCTTTAAAAAAAAAAAAATTTCTTTTATTTTGGCATATTACTGTAATGTTGCATGTAAGCCCTATAACTCATTTCTGGCTAGATAATTATCTTAATCTCTTTATCTGCTAACAGAGTTGCTTTAAGACTTTTACTGTCCCAGGGTTTCTTTCTTTTGTCCTCATGAAATTAAAGACCACTTATTGTTTTCACAAAAGTCTTGGTCACAACTGAAGCTTGGAATGTATAGAAAATCATTTCATGCTCTCATATAAGGCTCCCAGCAGAGGTGTAGCAAGGGATGTAGGCAAGTGAATAGACAACTAAGGCTATAACAGAGGAGTATGGCATCACAGGTTTGCAAATTCTTATAAGAAATTTAAAAATTATATAAATAAATTCCACACTTATTTTTCTGCATTTAACAAATTTTCTCTGTATTATGTGCACAGTAGGAAAAAAACTAAGACATTATTTTCAAAAACACCATTAGCTAATCCAAACTACATTATTTGCCCAAGTCCAGCTCAGTTAGTCACCAATACAACTGTTGGATTAAACAGATTGCTCTTTTAGCTGAAAAGCAGATGATATATCACACCTAATTTGCAGGGCCAGGTATGTCAATTTCTGTTTTTAAATACTGGAATAATAATAGTTCCAGATTGTGGCTCATAAATACATTATTAATCTTACAGACCTAGAATTTCCATAAAGATGGGCACGTCAGAGCTGTTCAGTAAAGACTTGTGTGTGGACTTCAGTGACATGACAGGAAACAGAATGAGTGGTTTGGTAGTCAGTGTACTAGTGTAACAGCTGTGGATATATCTAGATGTAGTGGAGGGCTAGGGGTGATCTTTCTTGCTCAAGTTCTGTACTGGTATTTAGTGGAAAACTAGCTAAGAGCAATTTCTTGTGGGAATCACCTCATTCAAAGCCCTCCTCCTTTGGAGAAATACTCAAGACCATTTAGTAAAGACAGAGAATTTTCATGACTGCCAAGGAAAGATTTAACAGAGTCTTTAACAGATCCAATATTTTAACAATACTTATATAAAATTCTCTTATCCCTTCTGTTATAGTTTAACTTTTTTTTTTTCTTTCCTTTTTTCCTCCCTTGGCCTGGCCTCAGTGCAGATTAGGAACAGCTGGGCTCTCTTCCCTCCATAAGGCTCTTTAATAGACCAAAAGAGCCCTTATTACTAACTGCTCTGAAGCCTTTGCTCCTCCAGTGAATTATTTCTGGTTTTCTTTTTCATTGTTGTAGGTTTTATTTCCAATATTTTAGTCATGTTTGTGATGTTGTGTAGTCGTAAACCTAGAACAAACATTGTCCATTACACATCATAGTTGAATGCCTTGACTGTGTTCAACATTTATCTTCAGGCAACTGTTAGAGGAGGAAAAGCAGAGTTAAAACCAAGCTGCCCTGGGCTCAAGTTTTAGCTCTGTTACCTACTTGCTATGTGATCTTAAAAAAAATTCATTAGTCTCAGAACATTCTCCTAACACGGAAAGTAATAGCTGTTCTAGTAGTTGGTTGTTGAGATTAAAGTAGATAAGGCTATCAAAGTGGTTTGGAAGCTGTAAGGAAGGCTTAATACTATATTGTTATTGGTTTGGCTAAGAATGGGTATGAAAAGAAAAGACTGCAAGTTCATTTTGGCCAATCTCATTTTAAAAGACTGAACCCTTCATTATTACTCACACTAGTACATTAATCAACCTGTATCAAAAGTATTTGTTTCCAGGAAATACTGACAACATTAAAATATAATTGTGGAATATAAACCTTGAATATGATGTCACCTTTATGTGAGAATGGGAGTGCCAGGCATGGTTAGCTGGCTCACCCTGATTGTAGTATGTATCCTGTCTGAAAGAAGACACAGTGGGATTCCTGGAGAATGGAGATGGGTTCCAGCATGACCAGCTCCTGCAGCAATTGAATCTCATCAATGGGGTCATGAGTGTTTCTGGGAAGCAAAGAAAACTCAGGACACACACATACTACCTGCCTCTAAGGGGCTTTGCTCCTGGGGCACAACAGACAGCCCAAGATAAACATCTAGCTTTGGGTTCATCAACATAGGATATTCAATTCTTCCTCTCCCCCAATATCAATACACTCCTTTTTCCTGTCAGGTACAGCTCTTCCAGAGTACTGGCTTTTGAGGAAAAAAAAAGTAATAACCAAAGTTCAATTAATATGATTAGAAAATCCTTTTCTTTCTATTGCAGCATAATAACAATCTGTTCATAATAGGCATGAAACACAGAAAAATGCCATAAATGCCTTTAAATCACATAAAATGATTCTTAACATAATGTAAGTAGTTTGTGTTACTGAATTCTCTGACAAATACTTATTCAATTGAACCAATATTCATTGAGTACATAAATGCCAGATATTTTCTTATGTATCAGAGATTCGATCTAAATATTTAAATGTCAGTTAACTTCCCCTTTTCAAGTATTTTTAAAGAAACAGAACTTTAATGTAATCAGAACTGGCCATGGATCTCTGAATTAAACAAGATTTCATTTTTTTTTTTTTTTCAAGGTAGGGTCTCACTCTAAGCCATGCTGACCTGGAATTCACTTTGTAGTCTCAGGGTGGCCTTGAACTCATGGAGTTCCTACCTCTGCCTCCTGAGTGCTGGGATTAATGGTGTGCGCCAACATCCCCGGCTTAGATTTCAAAATTTGAAAATAACATAGAGAGTCACAAAACTCCCCAGGAAAAAAGATAAGCATGGTATGAAAGAACAGGTTGTATAAGCCTGGAGATGTGAAGTCCTGGCTATGGTTGCAAGGACACTGGGGATGGACTTCAGTATTAGCTGGTGCACTATGTATGCATACACCATCTGGAAGCAAAGAGCTAAGTCATCTGTGAGAAAGACACATCAGGCTGGAAGGAGAGAAGGGCTGATGAGCCACCCTGCCACACTGTTAAAAGCCCACTAATAGAAGTTGTACTGATGATAAACTGATGCAGGAAGTCACTGAAGAGATATAATGGATAAGCTGTAAAACATCAATGTGATAGTAGAGGGAAGGAAGACTGCTATTCTGGCAGGACAGCTGTTTATAGTATGCTTATAATTCACAGTCCTAAGACAGTAACACGTTTTTGTAGAATTTAAAGCAATTTAACTTTAATAAGACCTATAGAAAACCAAAAGATTTTAATGTCATGGCTTTGGAGCAAAAACTTCCAATACTTATGGTAAAGCATTACTTTTCTGTCTCCTATTATAGTGGTTATAAGCACCAATGTCTACCCACACTGGTCATCTATTTCTATTTTAAGTGAGCTGTAACAATTGCCAGTTGATGGTTTGTTTAGATTAGTATCAAGTTAACTAAGCTTATTCGTAAAACAAGCACCATATTTCATTCACACTATTTTTTTTCCAGAATGTCCAATGTTTTTTTTTTAATTATTCTGTGTAATATTCAATCTCTGATACCCTTTTTACATTTTCTAAGCCACATTAAATTTAAGGAACATTATCAGCCAGGTAAAAAGATGAATGAAGGTAATTAAAAGTATGATTTTTGATATAAATATCAGTATTAAGGAAATATTCTACTGTATAAGGGAATGTAGAAAAAATGAATAGGCAACATTAAGACCAGATAAAAAGTATGCTGTCTCCTAGGATTAGGGATAACTGATCACATAAATATGTTTAAGACAAAATGATCCAGCACCAAGAACTATTAAAAAGATCTCCTGCTGATATTTTATCACTAGAAATGACACACTAATTTTCTTTCACAGAAAAAAACCTTGAAAATATTTATGAAAAGCAGCAACATATAACATTATGGCTAAAATAATTCACACTTTCCTTTCATGTTTTTTGTTCCCCCTAAAAACTTTTTCATCTATATCACACTGAAAAACTGTAACAAATGGCTCTCCCTCTGCGGATGGAGGAAATTTTCAGGATATATCTTGGAGCTTTTATTGAGTATACTACAAATTATGAATGAATATATTTTATTTAAAAACATGTTATTGACAGAAATCTATCAATAATAATGTGGGTATTGTCAAGGGCCTGCCAATATTAATGTAATTATGATTAAGGGGTTAACATGGATTTTTAGCTATAATACCAAGTAACATCTCCAACATTGCTGCTATCAATATACACATTATTATTGACCTGTTCTGAGCCTCTCAGTACTAGATGTATTACCATTAAACATACTTGTCAATGCATACTGCCTACAGAAATTCTACATTTAAATTTACAGTCTTGTAAACTTTGTCAGCAGAAAACATGTGAATTCCAATTAATGTATAAGTTGTCACAAGGTCGCATTCCTCCTGCTCTTGCTAGGTTCTTTTGCAGCTTGACAATAACCAATGAAGTTTTGTATAATAAGGTCATTGCTGTACAGTCTAATGTATTCTATTAATCAAAGTGGATGGGGCAATAATGTAATTTTATTTCTAAGATTTTTTATCAAATTTTAGGTAAATATTTCATAATATGAGGTTATATAAGTAGTTTCTTTGAATGAGTGGAGTTCTTATGTTTTGAACCTATATTCTAATATTTCATATCTTTGTGTGGTTAGATAGATTTACTGTCCATTGCATTGAAATCAATACTAACAAATGGTAAATGCATCAGAGAGGGATTTTACAGGACAACAATTCCCAGAACACATTTCAAACACAGGTAAAAGAGAAAAGGTATGGCTGTGTCCCATTAGGACACAATGACCTCTGGCACTCTGAACTGCCTAAAAAGCAACAACAAGTTTAAATTACACTTCTTCCATACACTTGCTAAGAGAATGATCTCTACTCTGGTATTCTTCCTTCTACCATACATAATAAGCTTAGTTTTAAGACTACATATATAGCTAATATTATAAATCTCAATTAAGTTCATTTGGATATAGGCAAGACCTCAAACTATTGGCAGTAGGTCTCGAAAGTCTTCAATACTCATCAAAATCTGAGTGTTTTCATTGGGGGGCAATAATGTGATATAATAAAACTTTTCTAAAATGTGTATACAAGATAATAGTATACAGCTCTTGAAAAAATGAATAAAGATCAATAACTTGCCACAGATAAAAAATTATATATGTGTATGTGTGTTTTAATTTTAAGACAGGAGGAAACAAAACAAATGGCAATATTTCAAAACTACAATTCATCTCACACAAAATACTGTGGGTTTTACTTATTTTAGCCATAGTATATTTGTTAAAGCACTAAAAGTTAACAAAAATACTCCATTCTTAACCTTAAAACAGAACTTCCAGCACCAAGCCCTAGCTTCACACATGTTTTTAAAAGAACAATTTTTTCATACTCCCCTTTTTCAGAAAGTTGATATTTCTGAGTCTTTGACAAGCATATTGCAAAAATATATGTTGTAGTGCATATGGAAAAGGAATGTTGAAGAGTCTGTGATTAGTTTTGTGTTCTAGCCTGGGTTCCCTAGCTGCATGACTCTGGATCTTACTTTACTACACTATATTCTTCATTTGTGTGATAAAAATAAAATTTAAAATGTCTACCTTCTTCTCTAGAATCCTTATAGAAAGTATTTTAGGAAAATTTGAAAAAGGAAGGAAACTAGAAAATAAAACAAAACAACCAGGGTTTGGGAAATGATGAAAAAAGTAGGAAAATCAGTGCAGGACACATGAGAAAAAGGCAATAACCAGAAAATAATGGCAAAGCCATAAAGAAGACAAGGTGAACAGGCTTTTAAGTTAACAATCATAATGAACACATTATTATTTACTATTTATTAATGGCTAACTAGTGACTATTACACCTGACATGCATAAAATTAAATATTAAAACATACTTCCAACACATGATGTATCTATATTAAGTATGTCCTAACAAAAACAAAGAACAAGAAACTTGGTATCCAGACTATAGCATTACTAGGAGGTAGTAGAATCTGTAACAGGTGGATTTAGACAAAAGTTTTTTGACTATTGGAAGTGTGCTCCTAAAAATGAACATGGAACTCTGCTGTTTTTGTGTTTCCCTTATACTTCGTGGTCACAAGGTGAGCCATTTTGCTTTACCATGTGATGTTGTCATGATGTGCTGATACCAGCCCAAAGTAACAAGGACAGTTAATCCTGGGCTAAGACCTATAAGAATGCTAGTGATAACAAGCCTTTCCTATCTGTAAATTGATTACCTTGAGTATTTTCTATACAAAGCTAACACAGTTACTATTTCTGTACCTATACTTTACAGACTTTCTTGGTGATCTGAAAACATAAAAAAAGAAACAAACCTACCTTATAATACCAAGAAAGATGCCCTAAAGAAAAGTAGGGCACAGGAAGATAAAACTAATGTAAAATTGTGGGCTGTAAGTAGAAGAGCCATGAGCCATGCTCTGTACCACAAGACATTATCATTAGTAATTTTAAAGAATGTCAGAGCCACATTTTGGGTCATGATACACAGAGGCATTGCCACCTACCCATAACTGATGACATGACCACAATGCATGACCCATATTCCCCAATGAGGAGGGTCCCTGCAGAGGAGAGAGGATAGGGAGGAGGCTAACAATGGTACCAACTTGACTGTATACACTGAGTAGAAAACTAATAATAATAATAATAAAAGCTAACTTATAAGAGTAGAGGTACAGCAAACTCCAATCCAAGGATGAGTACATACATAGAAACTATATGAAACATTAAGTAACTAATTTTTCTATAAATTTGGGGAGGGTCCTTAAAGTCAAATGGCTTAAGAACATTCCAAATGACCTAAAACTAAAACTGCAACACACATTTAAATTCATTACACAAGCATGAGAAAAGAGATCAACCATGGCATAGGAGGAGGTACTATACTATGTTCCAGGTACTATGCATTCCCTTTATAGTGTCATCGAAGCCCTGCAGTACAGTAGCTATTATTTGCATCCCTACGGCAGTAATAAAAGCTTAATAAGATCAACTTACCTCAGGTCAAGCTAACAATGAGTTAACATGTGGTCATTGCTATAAAACTTGTGAATCACACAAAAAGAGGCTGGTAGAATAGTGAAGCATTTGGTAAGCTCATATAAAATTTAATCCCACAGCATGCACTGCAAAATTTTCCTCCACAGGATCATTCAGTGGACTAGACAGATAGCCAAGCTATGTATAGATGAGGAAAGAAAGTAAAGGAATGTGGGAAAGTCACCCATGATCCTCTTACCTACATCTCTTTCTCTGTTTCTTTCTTTTTTTTTTTTTTAAGCAAGCACAACAGACTAACCCCTTTTGTTTAATGTGAGACAGACAGAGAGAGAGAGAGAGAGAGAGAAAGAGGGAGAGAGGGAGAGAATGGGAACATCAGGGCCTCCAGCTATTACAATCAAACTCCAGAGTATATTCCCCATTGTGACCATGTGCAACATTGTGTGATTGCATCACTGTGTATTTGGCTTACATGGGACCAGGAGAGTCAAACATGAGTCCTTAGGCTTTGCAGGCACGCACCTAACCACTAAGCCATCTCTCCAGCCCAACCCCCTTCTCTTTTTCTACAGTCAGTCAGAGAAATTAGACAAAAGCACACAATGTCAAACCTGAACAGAGAATATTTGGGTGAAAAATAAGGGGTGTAACTATTCATTTAATGAATTCATATGAATACAGATTTAGATGCAATATGGAGACCATGCCAACACATCCGCTGAACACTAGACAGATTAAGCATCAAGTCAGAATGGCATTTGTGTTTATTAATATGTTTTTAATTAATTAATTTATTTATTTGAGAGCGACAGGCAGAGAGGAGGAGGCAAAGAGAGAAAGAGAGAGAATGGGTGCGCCAGGACTTCCAGCCCCTGCAAACGAACTCCAGACGCGTGTGCCCCCTTGTGCATCTGGCTAACGTGGGTCCTGGGGAATAGAGCCTCCAACGGGGGTCCTTAGGCTTCACAGGCAAGCACTTAACCGCTAAGCCATCTCTCCAGCCCAGCATTTGTGTTTTAATAAGCAGAAAGAAATGACTACATAGGCCAGGATTTTATCTTACCTTACTGGCAGGAAAGAAAGCAGAACTCTAATAAGAGCCAAAAATAATGCAGAAAAGGTCATTCCAATGTTAGAAAGGACTATTGGACAAACTGGGAAGGACATGCAAGCTATACTCTCTCCTTTCTCTATTACAATGTATAGAAACCACAGTGCTGGGCTGAAAAAGGCAGTGCCAGGTTGACAGTAAAGAGGCAAGTGGAACATCAGGACCTTTTCTCACACACTTTGGGTGAAATAAGGGCACAAAATGCTTGGAAACTGCTAGTAATCCACAGGAAAAAAATAAAGGGAATTCACAGGGAAAAAAAGGAAGCATTCTCAAGTAAAAAATAATATGGGCAAATATGTTCCTTGTACTATAGGAACCTGAAAA
This sequence comes from Jaculus jaculus, assembly GCF_020740685.1. Lineage (NCBI taxonomy): Eukaryota > Metazoa > Chordata > Mammalia > Rodentia > Dipodidae > Jaculus > Jaculus jaculus. The sequence goes on from NC_059103.1 coordinate 147,725,489, forward strand.
TTGCCAGAAAAACCACAGGGGCCTAGGACACATGAAGAAGTGATGGGTAAGTCTGCTAACACTACTGTTCAGCTATTATGTCAAATGGAAACTATCTGCCCTTCTTATTGCAATGACTCTTATGCACATCAATTTAAGGAAAATTTTATGGTTAAGAACAAAAGGATGGATGGAAAACAAGGAGTTATGATTAGTCATAAAGAGAATTAAATTTGTAGCTATAAAATAAATATGCATATTTGTAGTTTGAATACATAATTATAGACAGCTATAATAATCAAATGAATGTGCATTGAACACAAATGAGTAATTGTCCTAAGAAACAGGATTTTCATTCAAGCAGGAAAGGCAGATCATCTGGCCCAAGATATGAATTAAGTGTTCTTGACAGGCTCCCTTTTGTAAAGGAACACATAAAATAGCTGTTCTTGTTGAATTACATTGATAGTTGCCTTGTTTCTTTTCTCCTCTGCATGGCTCCAGGAAATTTCTACTAGAGTTCTCTCATGGAACAATGTTAAAACCAGTCTGAGGGCTATCTCTAATTTCTAAGTGATAATTAGCACAAAAGGTAAAGTCAGCTAAAGGCAAATCGGATTCAGGACAAGAACAACATAACTCTCAATTCTCCTAGGTTTAGTTGTCTCCACTATGTCCTGTTACTTTTTAAAGAAAAAACTAAGGTTCCCTTTCTAACTTTTTAAGTAGTCCCACTTTTCCTTGTTCTATACTCTGGCTCAAGATCAGTCAACTCTAGTCTTTCAAGATACAAGTAATTGGTACTGAAGGAAAGAATTAAAAAAAAAAAACAGGAAAATTATAAGTCAGTCAGCCACTCCTAGTTCATTCTATTTAGATTTAACTAAAGGTAGCACATTAAGTGGAAGGTGTTTTGACTCCAACGGGTAGATGGCGGCCTTAGTCACCCTGTAAATGCTTAGAATTGTCCAGACAAAATGGCATAGGACATCACAGAATGCAGAACATATTATATTTGCACTCTCTCAATAGTCAACTTGGAAAAGCCCTTTCAACGAAATGAATGATATGGAAAATTGTACCCAAATAAATAAGTAAACAAAGACCCAGGAGATGGTTGTGATTGTCGTATGCCTGATCAAAAATATGAAATTCAATACATTTCACATTTTACAGGAAAACTCTCAATACTGTTGTCCCTGGAAACAGATCAAAACTGAGTGAATGACCCTCCAACACGCTGACTCCAGCTCTCGGAAGAGAAATGCACTGCGATGCTCCGCGGGGCTCGGATGGTGCGGTGGTGCAAGCCCATCCCGAGAAGCCATCTCTTCGGTGCGGGAAAGTCGCTGCGGAGGGTGCACAGGGCCTCTCCAGCAGCCCGTCGGTTCGTTTTGCAATGGCGCGATCCTGAAAGACTTAGGAGTTTGGACCTGTTCGGTAGTTTTTCTAAACCAGCACCCGGGCTTTGCTTCTTCTAGGAAGGCGGAAAGCCAACAACGCGGCCTCACGTAGAAGGGCAAAGCTGTACAGGCCGTGACCCTCGGGACGCCCGGCCGCGCGCATGCGCCCTGCGGCGCTCGGCTCTCCGCAGACACTGACCTTAGCAGGCTGCGAACCGCCCAGCTCCGCGTAACTTTCTCTCAAACATTTCTCTGCAAAGCCCGGCTTTTCCTAGGCGAATCTGGGTTACCCAACAGCTTCCGGAACTCGCGAGCTTCCGGAGCGACCCAGAGACCCGGAAGTGGTTGGAAAAAGAAAAAAGGTAAAATGGTAGAGAAGAACTACTAAGCTTTCCAACTCTGAGGAAGGCCTGAGAGGGCCCAGCCCCGAAGTGCGCCGAAGAGCCGAAAGGCCGAAGAGCCGAAGAGCCGACGGGCCGAAGAACCGAAGGGCCGACGAGTCAAGGAGGACACCCCGAGCTCTGTGATTGGTCGGGGAAGTCGCTTCTGATTGGCAGGAGAGTCGCGAACCGGTCAGCGCGGGGTCGGATGCAGGGCGTGAAGAGGCTTCCGTGTCAAGGGGCCGCTGGACGCTGGGGCTGTCCCTGGGGCGCTGGAGTCTGCGGACGCCGCTGCCGGCCGCCGGATGAGCGCCGCCGGGTGGTAGCGGGGCGCCTGCGCAACACGGGCTGACGGCGCCCGCCTGAGGTCCAGCGGCCGGGTGACCCGGCGAGGGGGCTGCTCGCGGGCCTGGGCGGGCGCGGGCCGCGCGTTTGCTCAGTTTCCGGGCGGGAAGGTCCTCAGGTCGTCTTGCCAGGCGGTCGCCGGTACCCCGCTGCTGGAGGGAGCAGTGACCAGGCCTGGAGGGCGTGAGTTGTGAGGTCCACTCTCGCGTCCTCCCCACGGTCACCCCCGCACCCGCCGAGCCATTGGTTTCAGCACGAGAGTCGTCCACAGGCAGGTGCGCAGGAGACGTGTGTAGGAAGCCCTGTGCTGTCCATGTTGGAGCCCACCCCGTCCTGGCCCCCCGTCGTGTTAAAGACTCGCTTGCTGCCACTTACAGAACGTCCCCTTCCCTATACTTAGGAGCTCCCGAGAGGAAAGGGCTGGAGGAATCAAAACTTCCCTTTTCGCCCAAGTGAACTAAAGTGCAAATGAAAGAGAATAGGAGCTGCAAGTCTGTAGAGTGGAGTTAAGTACTGCTTTCCCACAGATAACAGCCGTTCTACCTGGTGGCCGACCACTAGGTACTTGTGGCTAATCTGAAAAGGTGGGCATTTAAGTGTAAAATATAAACAGGATTCTAAAACATGGCTTAAAGGGGGCAAAGAGTTAAGTGTATAATTATATATATTGAAGTCAAACTGGGAAAATTAAGATTGCTTATGTTATTCCCTTACACAGTGTATATTGCTGTTCAAGAGTAAGACATTCCTTCAGTAGAAGACCAAATCTTTGATTTATTTGTGAAGGAAGGTGGGTCTGTTGCACTTCTCAGCCTACAGTTACACTTCATACACACACACACACACACACACACACACACACACACACATAATCTAGACAGGATTCCCCCTTTTTAGACCTAGAACTCACAGCAGTCTTACCTACTTTACCTAGAGAGATAAAAAATGCTACTATTATGCTTTCCCGTAATTTTATGAGAGGGTGAAAAGGATCAAAGAATCAGAAATGATAAAAGACAAAAGGACTTTTTCAGAAAGCAATTCTAGTTCATGGAATTTTATGTAGGTCACATGTACATCAAAGTATCAATTTAGGAAACTTGAATTGTATTAATATAAGGAAATAGACATTTCATATTTCGGTTGGAATTGTTTTAAAAAATTTGTTAACCTATATATAATGTACTTCTGTATTTTTTAATAAGCTGGGGTTTCAGAGAAATGACTTCAGTATTTCTTTAAATATTTTATTCATTTATTTATTTAAAAGAGAAAGGTAGATAAGGAAAGGCAGATAAGGAGAATACTAGTCCATTGTTCTTAAACTTGATATGAAGACTTATTTATTAGGCTGGGGGGATGGCTGAGTGTGCTTGCCATGCTAGGGTGAAGATTTTAGTGGGTGGGTGTGGCAGCCTACATATGTAATCCCAGCAAGCAGGAGGTGTAAATTTAGGGACCAGCTGTTAGCAACACTAGCTGAGTCAGAGTGCTCTGGGTTCAAGTGAGAAAGCTTGTCTTAGTATATAAGGTGGAGAGTGATGGACCCATATTAAACCCTGGCCTCCACATGGATACTCACATACATACCATACTTAAAAGCAAAAAAGAAAATTTCCTCAAACATGTTTTATTTATGTGTTTAACACAATGCTACACGAGACAGGAATATTGCAAGACAGGGTTGAAAAGAAACAGAGAGAAGACAGACATGGCCTTTACTTTCTAGGAGCTAATGAGTATCAACTCAGTGAATAAGCAAGTAATGAGCAAGACAGGGTGTGTTTTGTCTTTGTAAATTCAGCATACTATCTGTAAACCTAGATAGACACCTAAGAAAGAGCCTTATTAGAACTTGGTTGGGACTTCATTACTAAAAAGTAATTAAGAGTATAAATCATTTACTATGAGAGCTTAAAGAAGAAAACAATTGATTATTCCTTTACCTTTAAATACAAAGAAAGTTATTAAATTATAATAGCATCTTATATCCTCTTTTAGCCTTTAGTGACTTTTAGATTCTAAGGCATTAACTGTAAAAATGTAAAGAAGACATTGATTTATGCCTCTAACATAGTTTAAAATTGCTGACTTTAAGAAGTTAAATTTAAATTAGCATATTACATTGTTCTTAAATCAATATATTTGAGTCTTTTAGGAGTCAGACATAGATTTTTGTTATTTTACTATTGCTGTTATAGCAAATTACCACAAAGTTAGCAGCTTGAAACAACACCAATTTATTATTTCATAGTTATGTAGATCATAAGCTCAAAATGGGTCTCTGTGAACTAAAAATCAAGGTGTCTACATGCCTGTTTTTCTACATGCTTAGTGGAAGAATCAGGCTTTATTTTATTTTAGTTTTCCTCTTTAGATTGTTGACCAAATTCAGTTCTTTGCTGTCATAGGATTTAGATGTCTTTTTCCTTGCTGGCTATTAGCTGAAGACTTCCAGAAACCACCCACATTCCTTATGCTGGGGCCCTCTTCTGCCATCTTGGTTAGCAACAGTGGGTTGAGACCCTCTGGTCACCTTTTTGCTGCACCTTCCACCATTAAAAAATCTGATTGGGTTGAATCTTCTCACCTTATGAAAGTGTGCAACTTAAATCACATTGTGAAATCCATGTTACCATAGTAATTATTGTAGTCTGAGGCTGTAAGGATTGGAGTACACTTTATTCAGACTTTTGGCCCAAAAGTTAATGTCCAAACTCCTTAGAAGAATGTCAGAACCTTTCATGTAGTCTATTCCTTTGCCTGGTATTGACTTCAACTTTCTACCTTTCTTATATGCTATTACTGTTCTTTGAAGGTGGCCCCTTATGATAATGGTAAGGGCTAGGACAATGGCATATCCTGGGTTCCTGGTTGTAATTATTTTTAATACTACTCTAAAATTAACCTTGTTGACTCTACTACTATCAATTTAATTTGAATCCTAACTATCCCTATGCTTTAAGGCATCTACAGATATGTTAGTGGCCTCCAGCCTCACCACTCTTTAGGATTACTTTTCCTGAGAATGTTTCTAGAATGATCTTAAATACTAAACTCCAAATCACTTTCTTTGTTCAAATCCTGTAGTAGTCCATCTGTCTGTTCTCAAAAAATATTAAACCTTTGTACTTCTTGATACCAGTTAACTGCTACTAATGTAGTATGTGAGGTGTGGGGTAGTTGTGTATATATCTATATGTGAATGTGTACATGTGTATATATACATATATATAAAGTATTAATATATAATTATATATTATATGAGATATATAATATACATAATTTATATATGATATTATGTAATGTAAATATATACGTATATGCATTATTTTTCTGAGTGATATTCTCACAGCACCCAGGGCTGACTTGTAGCTTATGCTGTGGCCAAGGCTGGCTTTGAACTCAAGGCACTTCTCCTACTTCAGCCTTCCTAGTGGTAGGATTACAGAAGTTGCCATGCCTGAATTATTTAGATACATTTTTCTCATTTATATCATGAACTCATTGAAAATGGTTTTGTTCTAATGAATTTGCATCATCTTATTAGTTATATCATAATTATTATTGGTTTCTTTATTGTTTGATCGCTACTCTGAACTCTGTAAGGGAAGCCTCATTGTTTTATTTGGAACACATTTTGAAGGCATTCATGTAGTTGGTACAGGAGACAGTGGGTGCTGAATGAATTAATTGGAAAAAAATATTCTAGAATACATAGTACTTTACAGTCTCACTAAATCTCAAAGTTTGAAACAAACTTACTTGGTTTCAGGGCTGGAGAGATCTCTCAACAATTAAGGTGCTTGCCTACACAGCCTAATGACCTGGATTTGATCCCAAGTACCCACATAAAATCCTGAAGTACAAAGTGGCCCATGCACCTGGAGTTCATTTGTAGTGGCTGGAGGCCCTGACATACCCATTGTTTATCTGTCTTGTCTGTCTCTACTTGCAAATACTTAAAAAAAAAATAGTATATTTCAGAGGAAAACAGGACCTCCTGGAAACTGGGCTTTAGATAGTTCATATTGTATCTTGGCAAAGAATCTGGCTGCATCCTCCCATTGTCCTAAGAATTTGAATGAGACTGAATTAAAAATAATGGACTAATTTGCTTATTGGAAGAAATCTCAGTTCAAAATCGCCTTCAGCCTCTCATATTTACTACACTGTTCTCATTTTTATATACACTGAGTGTATGTATGAAGGGGGAGTTGAGCAAAACATGAAAATGTGTTTGGTGGGGGAACGAGTTTCGGGTTACAAACAAGGCTGGTAGTGATAAAGCAGCTGTAATTGTTAAATAAATTAGATCCATTAAAGAGAACAACACTGCTATGTGTCAGCAGGAAAGGTGAGCCAAGGGTAAGACCCTACTTATCACAGGTGTCTTATGAAAATATAAATCCACTTGAAAGAAGAGAACCTGAACTGAGAATGTAGCTGAAGGAGTTACCTGCCCAAGGAAGAGTTTCCACAGGTGAAGCATGGGCTGATTCAACTATGGTCCAGAGGGAGCTGGTCTCGATCAGATGCTGGCAGCATAACTTGGCAACATTGTCCATGTGGCATTGATTCTGGACACATGAGAGATGCAGAGTTGAGGTGGCCATGGAGTCTTGTTCCAGAGATCCACTAAAGCCAAATGATGTGTAGTATGTTCAGAGCCCTTGCAAGGAGGCTCTAACCGCTCTCTATGAAGCTGTAAAGATGAAGCCTAATTTGCAATAAAGATACCAGGATGTTGAGGATACTAAGACCCAAACCGTAGGATATCTACCTGGGAAAGCTACATGCCTACATGGAAATGGAGCTGTCCCAAGAAAGAGACTGTATGCTGCAGGCAGTAGAGTTGAAGGTATGGTGCTAACCAAGCCTTTTGAGCCTGGATGATTCTGTCACAAGCCCCAGATACCAGATGTACAGCTGAGGATTTAGTGTTGCCCTATTGCATTTCAGTCTTGATTTGATTCAGTATTTCCTTCTGTGCTCTCATTCAAATGATTTTAGAACTGTTAAAGACTATGGGAACTTTTGGATTTGGCCTGAATGGATTTTGCACCATGAGATGGCCATAAGTTATCTCTCAGTGATAACTCTTTCCATAATATTTAGACTCTTGTACAATCTCTCCTTTGAATATGGTCTGACATAGTGACTTTCAGTGAAGAATATGAGAGTAGCAGGTGATGATCATTCCCGAGATTAAGTCCCAAATAGGTATGACTAACACCTTTTGAAAACAGAACCCCATCTACAATCAGAGTGCGAATTTGGAAACAGACCCTTCTCTGCTTGGGCACTGATGGGGCTTCAGCCCTGGGTATGTTAAGTGTAGCCTCCTGAGAAAGGAGGACCCCACATATCATACCAAGATTTATGACCCATCAATTTTATGAAACAAATCATTTCCATAACTACAAAGTTTGAAGATAATTTCTCTTACAATAGTCAATTAATAATATCTGGTAAATACTATTCAGATAAGAAAACAAAAGTATGGAATGATTAGGCAACTTCCTGAGTCACTTTCCTATTAGAAATTCTTACAACGACAACTAGTATAATAAAATTAGAGGGCTGGAGAGATAGCTTAGCGGTTAAGCGCTTGCCTGTGAAGCCTAAGGACCCCGGTTCAAGGCTCGGTTCCCCAGGTCCCACGTTAGCCAGATGCACAAGGGGGCGCACGCGTCTGGAGTTCGTTTGCAGAGGCTGGAAGCCCTGGCGCGCCCATTCTCTCTCCCTCTATCTGTCTTTCTCTCTGTGTCTGTCGCTCTCAAATAAATAAATAAATAAATAATTTAAAATTAGAGCATTTGTACTAGTTGTTAGTAACCTTTCAAAATAGTATGTGTGTGTATAACATGTATACATACATTAATCGGGTTACTATAATAATTCCATTAGGTGCTATAGTTATGAATAATTAATTTGAACTTAAGAAAGTATTTGCTGGGCGTGGTGGCGCACGCCTTTAAATCCAGCACTTGGGAGGCAGTGGTAGGAGGATCACCTTGAGTTCAAGGCCACCCTGAGACTCCATAGTGAATTCCACGTCAACCTGGGCTAGAGTGAGACCCTACCTCGAAAAAAAAAAAAAAAAAAAAAAAAGAAAGGATAAAGGACAAGCCTAAGATCCAGTTAGTCATTAAATTTACAGTGTTTAAACAAGTTGTATGACTTGGATGCTCATTCAAGCTATTATAATTGTTTCCTTCTTAAATACACATACTGTAAAAGAAAAAGGTAGTGATGCATCAAGAAAAAAGGGCAAGCGGGCTGGAGAGATGGCTTAGTGGTTAAGCGCTTGCCTGTGAAGCCTAAGGACCCCGGTTCAAGGCTCGGTTCCCCAGGTCCCACGTTAGCCAGATGCACAAGGGGCGCACGCGTCTGGAGTTCCTTTGCAGAGGCTGGAAGCCCTGGCGCGCCCATTCTCTGTCTCTCTCCCTCTATCTGTCTTTCTCTCTGTGTCTGTTGCTCTCAAATAAATAAATAAAAAATTTTTAAAAAAGAAATAAAATCAATATTAAAAAAAAGGGCAAGGTACTGAGCCTTCAAGATAATTCATAATTGTGTTAATAAGGAGATACTGGGCTCTAGGAAGGCACTTGTCCTGGTTCTGAAGTTCCAGATAGAATTTAGGACTATAGGTTTTAAAGAGCAAAAGGCAAAACAAAGTTATGAATGAAGATCAGTGATAAAACTCATTCCTAGTATACACCAGACCCCATTGCCAAAATTATGCATGTTTGCATAGCAAAACTTTGGAAAACGCAAGACCCAGAAAGACACCACTGCATAGTCAGGATGAAGACAGCTGGGAGATAGATACAGAAAGACCCTGATTACAGTTATGAAAGAATAAATGAACTTTTAATTAAAAGTTTATTTTCATTAAAAAATTGAAAACTCAATCTCAGTATCAGAATTGAATTACCCCCACACTGAGTAGTTGGCTAGGAAGACATATGAGATCCACAAAACAATGTAAGCTATTGCTATAGCAGTTGGTTACCCTCCAAAGCTAAAAGGTAATATGCTATTGCTGAAGAGTCCACAGACTGCTAACTTAGAAAACTGATACCAGGGGACCATATGGGAACTGAAGGAAAAGACAGTCTTCTGGAAAATCCTCATGGTGATAAGAAAGTGCTATGGAAACTACTGGGTGATAATGGTCACCAACAGCATGAGTAAGCAGGAGACCCTGTGTGTTATGCAATCAACCAGCTGGGTGAGAAGTATACACTGTGCAATAGTGGCACATATCCTTTGGTAGGCAACTGCCCTCTGATTGGACATTAAACACACTCAGTGGGAAAGAACTCATATGATACTGGGAACCAAGTCAAATTCCCTGTGGCCAGGGAACAACACATTTCATTGGCCCAGGAGAAATTTCAGAGGAAGCAGTGACTAGAGTATTACTCCCCATGATAACCTGACAGCTAGTTCCTGGGAAATGGCAACAGATACTGGAGAATCAAAACTCACTGGAGCAGAAATATAGAGGCTACAGGGTACTCAGTACTAAAGCAAACTTTTAACACACCTATCAAAGAACAGGATTTGTTTCCATAGGGGACAGAACGAAGAGCCCCAGTGTGGGCAAAGGCCTCACTCCACAGAGAACATCAGTAACCCAATTTGAGGAGGACCCTCAGGAAAATGGGAAAGAGGGGGTGGAGGGAAAGAAAAGGATATAAAATGAAAATCTATGTAAACAAATTTAAAAAATTGGAAAGTTGTTTATTTTTATAGCTATTTTTAATCAACTGCATCTTAGTTTAACCTGTACAGTTGGTGCAATTATAAATTGTGGTGAATTTGAAAGATACAGAGAACCAGATCATATGGATTGTATCAAAATTTGTTATTTAGTTTTGTGCTGTGTAAGAGAAAATTAAAAATAGATATAGAAAATTTTGTGTGGCTAAACCTGTAAATATATTTAAAATGTGGTAAATTTATGTTTAATTTCAGTACAATAAATATAACCAAAGAAATATCAAAATTAGTAGAAATTTTTGTCCTTGATTAAAACAGTATTATTTAATTATTAATTCATTCATTTAGAGAATATATAGGTGCACCAGAGCCTCTTGCCACTGTAGACAAACACCAGACACATGCCACTTTCTGTATCTGGCTTCATGTGGCTACTGGAAAATTGAACCTAGGCTGGCAGGCTTTGTAAACAAGCACTCCTAAGCAAGGAACAATCTTCCCACTCTTAAAGCAGTATTTTTAGTGATTATGTTGAAAGCATATTAAGCACTTCACCAAGATAAACCATATGGAGGAAGAGAAATCTTTATAATTGTATTATCATTTACCTGGGACTGAGCCTTAGAAACAACAATGAAAGCAAGTCATATGAAGCAGAGCTTAAAATGCTATCTCCCCTTTGTCTCAAAAGAATCATTTCAATTTTCACTACATGGAAATTTAATTGTGTAATATGTCTATACAGTTAAAGTGTGCTTATGGTGTAAGCTTTCAATTTAGATTATTTATCATGACTCCAAGGATTTTTCCCCTCCTCTGGCTAGATTGAGCTTCCTTTTCAGGGAATAGATGAATCCAGAAGGTTCCCACAGCTTCATATGCAGCCAAAAGCATTGGCCATGGGAGAATGGAAAACTCACTGAATATGACAGAAGGGAAATATGTAATTCTTTTTCCTTTTGTCACTAGTCTTTTATGTCCTCAGTGTACTTCAAAATTGTTCTGTGCCATACACTTAGCATCTTGCTTAAATTTAAATCTAAGGATTGAACTTCCGTTTTACAACAGTATGAAGTAGGCAATTGCAAATATGAAATACATGAGGAGGTCTGACTGATTTGTCTTTGACAGTGCTGTGACCTTTGAAAGGTCTCTTAACTGTCATGGGCCTTAGTTTGTTAATCTCTCATCTGTTTGACATGTCCCCTAAGATTCCCTCTTGTTTTAATGGGTTAAGATTTTAAAGGCCAGTTTTTTATGTGTGTATTTTCAACCTAATTTTGCACTTAAAATGTGGGCCTCTTGGCTGTCTGCATGCATTATGTGAAGTCCTGTTTTCTGTGTCTGCAGGTTTTCACAGTATCATAAATACAACTGTAAAAGAAGACAAGTCCTAACTTCTTACTCTTGCTCCACTTTGGCTCCTCTTGTCAGCTTTGTTCTTACAGTTTAGAAGAGAATCCTTCTCTACTTCTCACTCAGATTCTGTATTGGTCCTAAAGATATAAAGTTGAAATCATTTCATTGTAAAATATTTCTCTTTTTGCATGTATTTCTTGTATTGTGTATTTTATTACAATAACAGAGGAAATCAGATAAAGAGAAAAAAAAAGTAGGGTAATAGTTTAACCTGGAACCCTTAACCTTAAGAGCCTCCTCAACATCTAGGGTTTATCGTTATCTCTAGCCCCTCCCCAAGCCTAATTTGGAAGACTGCAAGACTATTACATAGCAGGAAATGTCTTCAAAAGAAGCTTCTGAAACCATAAAGAACTCAGGATGAGGTGCTTGAACAAACATTCTTCACTCATTATGTCAGAGGTTCAGGACTGGTCTAAGGTCAGTATTCTCATATCCTTCAAACCCTGTGAGGAAGATGATTTTAGGTATTGCTGAATTTTATATGATTTCTAAAACAAAGTATCTAGAAGCTCTATGTTGTCTTCAATTTCTGAATTAATGCCTGTTCCTCCTTCCCTTAAAGAATCCTTACCTTAGAAGAATGACAAACTTACTCCTGATTGTATCTGGGTATAATGGCTTGAATGTGAAATGTCTCCCACAAGGTCATGTGCTGGAACATTTGGTCCTTAATTGTTGGAGCTATTTTGAGAGGTTACTGAAGATTTGGGATGTGGGGAGTAGTTGGGAGAAGTGGCACGCTAGAGAGTGATCTTGAGAGCTCCACCTATCTCAGATTCCATTCTGGATTTCTCTGCTTCCTGGTAAGACACCATGTGAGGAATTTCACCAGGGACAGTGGTGTTCCACAGTCTTGTTTTCCCCATGATGGACAGTAGCTCTCTAGAAAGTGTAAGCTAAAAACAAAAACAAAACTAGCCTTTCATCTCTTAAGCTTCTGTCAGTGAATGTAAAACGTGTTCTAGGCTATGTTTTCTCCCTTATTAGTAGAGATGCAGATTCAATCTTCTTAGTTTCCCAACACTTTTATGGGAGAAAACAAGCCCCATGCTTTTCACTGTCATTCCACCTCCAAGCATTTCTTTTTTAAATATTCAATTACAGAGCTTTAATAATTTCCAAGTATTCTTTTTGGTTGTAACTGTATGGGATATAAAATATATGCTTTATTTACTCCTTTCAGATCCTAGTGTTTTACAAATAATCTTTGTTGCAATAGTCTACTAAATTTCCTTAATCTAATGACAATGAGAATGTTTTAACACAACATGTGTTATGTTCCATTAGTAAATCTGGGAAGATGTAAACATAATAAGGTGATTGTTCTTGATGACTCACCTAAGAGAGATGAAAAGTTATAAGAAATACATGTATGGGGCTGGAGAGATGGCTTAGCGGTTAAGCGCTTGCCTGTGAAGCCTAAGGACCCCGGTTCGAGGCTCGGTTCCCCAGGTCCCACGTTAGCCAGATGCACAAGACGCATCTGGAGTTCGTTTGCAGAGGCTGGAAGCCCTGGCGCGCCCATTCTCTCTCTTTCCCTCTGTGTGTCTTTCTCTCTATGTCTGTCGCTCTCAAATAAATAAATAAAAAATGAACCAAAAAAAAAAACAATTAAAAAAAAGAAGAAATACATGTATGAACAGAGTAAAAAAAAAAATCAAACTGTCTAGAACAGTTTTCAAGAGATAGGAATTATTCTTGAAAAGAGACTGTATTCTTTGGATTTCTCCTGAAGTAATTTTGCAAATAATTTGTTAAGTGTTACCCTACCTTGGACATAGTAGAAATGTTTTTTTCCACTCCCAAAGCTCTCTTTGGAGGTAAATGTTGTAGTGTTACTTTGATTTATTAAAGTTGGACATTTGACTTCCTACTTGCCTAAAAACATTTCCAAAGGGATGTGGAACATGAAATAGCTTCATAGCTGCTTAGAGAAATTAGAAGGTAAGTCATTATCCTTGCATTACTTCCCGTTTATACCCAAGTCCAAGCTGCATTCTTTGAAATAGTGAACCTTACAAGTTGGGTTAAAACATTATATCAATCTAGTGTATGATTTGTACTAGAACATGCAAGAATTAGGGAGGTTCTCAGATACTTTAAGGCACATTTGTTTCAACTAGCTCAATTTTTCTCTGTGATTTATAGATCACCAAATAAAAACAATTTATAAATTAAAATTTTCTATATTTCTCTTGATTTTTGAGTATTTATAACTCAAATACAAAGAAAAACAATGAAGTTCTGGCTATATATAGGCTTGTTATTTGAAGTACTGTCTGGGCTTACTTAATTAGAAGTTAATCAGAAAAGACTCATTTTTATAGTTAGTTATTTTTATTAGATATGGACATATTTTGTATGTAAACAGTACATGTTGGTACCATCCTTTCCCTCCTCCCTTCCTTTCTTCTGGAAAGGCTTTCTCATTGGGGATGCAGGTCAATCACATGGGGACTGTGGGTCATGCATTACGGGGTGTGGGAGAGGCAATGTCTCTGTAGAAAATGTCCCAACTTGTGGCTCTAACAGTCTTTCTGCCCTCTCTTCTGCAAAGTTACCTGAACCATGTTGGGTGTGTTTTAAGTCTACTTCACTTAGGGGCTCTTAGGAGCCTCTGGATCTCTGCTTTGGTAGGTGTTGAGTGTCCTCAGTGCCTATCTTCTTCACTGTTGTGCTGATAATCAGGTTCACTGAGAAATCAGCACTCTTGCTCATTTCCCCAATTCCTCTGTGGTTTCACCTGGGCTCATTTATCTCCTCAGGTCCAAGATCTGGAAAAGAGAAGCAGATTCTCCAACAGAGAGTGAGGTCAGCACTGGATAAATGGGATAACCATTCTTAATTTAAAGAGAATTTAAAGGGTGCAGACCTAACTACTATATCCCAAGGTTAGTGGGAGCTTGCAATGGAAAGCAGAATCTTTATCTAGATATGATTCTGACTTGTTTTCCAGTTAAGATATGGTTTCCTTTCTACTGAGCGGGACCTATTAGCCAACGCAAGAGCAGTTGGTTACCTACCATGGTAGTGTGCCATTATTGCACTTTCGTCAGCATCATATCAGGCTGTTTATTTCTGAGTTGCTTAGATTTAGAGTTGCTTGGACAGCTGTTGTCCACATTCCAATGGTAGCACCTTCAGCACTAGATGGGCTAATTTTCTGGGGACTGGTTCTCCTCTGGATTCCAACCAGGTCTCTCCATGGTCCATGCCAACAGTGTTTGGTTTCTGTAGCAGTAGGGTCTTACCATTAACCTCTTGTCAGTAACCAAGTGCTCTGGTAAAAAGTCTGTTTTGTTTGTTTTGAGAGATCTAGTAGGTTTTCTGATCAATGGCTCATTGTAGGTGTAAACACCATTGTGGTTCATGGAACTACAGGACAAGCACTAAGGGAAAAGATTTAAAAAAAAAAAAGAAAAAGCCAGAGAAGAAAGAGAAATAGGAGAAATATGAGGTTAGGTTTCATCTCACCCACTCCAGGGCTTGTTGATTCAGATGCTCCCTCTAAGGTCCTCTTTAGGGTTCCAGCTTTTAGCCTGACTTCTAGTACATAGGATTCTGTTATAACAGTTCAATTTGGGTTCTGTTTTGGGTCTCCTTTCCCCTGCCCTTTCCCTTATCCCAAGTTCTACCCTTGCTATTGTCCAAACCTCATGATGCTATTCATTTATGTCAGCAACGTGAGCTGATCCAGGTTAGGAACTGCAGATAAGTGAGATCATGGAATGGTTGTCTTTCTGTGACAGTGTGAGATCATGTAGTATGATCTGTTCCAAATTGGAACATATTTCTACAAATTTCAATGTGTCATTTTTTTCTTACTGCTGAGTAGAATTCCATCATGTAGATATACTCCATCTTGATTATCCATTTATCCAATGATGGACACCTGGTTGGTTCCAGTTTTTAATTATTATTATTAATTGATCAGCTGTAAACATGGTTGAGCAAATATCTCTGAACTGAGATGTGGAGCATTTAGGGTAAATGCCTAGTAAGGGAATAACAGGGTCTGTTGGTAACTCTGTATTCATCCAAATCAGGAGTCTTCATTTTGATATCTACAGTGGTTACATTCCCTCCAACAGTGAATGAATGTTACTATTTCTCCAAAGCTTCACCAAAATTTGTTTTTATTTTACTTTTTACTGTTTGCTATCCTTGCTGGGGTAAGGTGGAATCTCATAGTTATTTTAATCTGCCTTTCCCTAACATTAGGAATGTTGAACATTTTCTAAAGTGTCTGTTAGCCATTTGTAATTCTTGTTCTGAGAACTCCCTATTTAGTTGTCTGCCCCACTTTTGGAGTGGGTTTTTTATTTTTTTGTTGTTTAGGTTTGTGAGTTCTTTGCTGATTCTAGATATTGGGTTTCTGTCAGTGGAATAGCTGGCAAAGATTTTCTCCCATTCAGTGGGTAATCTGTTGGCACTGCTTATTGTATGTTTGTCTGGGAAAAAGCTTTTTAGCTTCATAAGATCCCATTGGTTGAGTGCTTGTTTAATTTCCATGTCATCTACAAATAGAGCTAACTTGACTCTTCCTTTCCTATTTGGATCCCTTTTATTTTTTTCTCCTGTCTTATTGCTTGGGTTAGTACTTCTAGTACAATGTTGATGAGCAGTGGTAAGAGTGAGCACTCTTGCCTTGTTCCTGATCTCAGTTGGAACTACATGAGTTTTTCCTCATTAAGTATTATTTGGGCTTGAGGTACTTTATTGTGTAATTGTGTAAAGGTAGCCTTTATTGTGTTGAGATATAAACCTTCCATGCCTATTCTTTCCATTGTTTTGATCATGAAGTATGTTGTATTTTGTCAAAGGCCTTTTCTGCATCAACTGAGATCATTATGTGGTTCTTATGGTTCAGTTTATTTATGTGGTATATTATATTGACTGATTTCTGTATGTTAAACCATGCCTGTGCCCCTGGGATTTACCCTACTTGATCAAGGTGGATAATGCTTTTGATGTGTTGTTGAGTTGGGTTGGTAAGTATTTTGTTCAAGGTTTTTGCATCTAAGTTCATTAAAGATATAGGCCTATATATATTTTTGTTCCTTGTTGCATCTCTGTCTGGTTTTGGAATTAGGGTGATGCTAGCTCCATAAAGGAAGATGGGCAGGCTTCCCTGGTCTCTAATTATGTGGAACAGTTTGGGAAAAAAATTGGTTCTTTCATGAAGGTGTGGTAGAATTCAGCTGAGAAGCCATCCAGTCCTGGACTTTTCTTTTGGGGTGGTTTTTGATTACCTTTTCAATCTCTGTGAATGTGATAGGTTTGTTGAGGAGATTAATCTGCTCTGAGTTTAGTTTTGGTAGATGGTATGTGTCTAGGAATTTATCTGCTTCTTCCAGATTATTTAATTTTTTGGGGCAGAGATTTTGGAAATATGCCCTTATGATTCTTCCAATTTCATTGATGTTTGTTGTGTTCTCTTTTTTCATTTCTGATTTTGTTAATTTGAGAGTTCTCTTGTTTTGTTTGATCACTTTGGACAAGGGTTTGTCAATCTTGTTTATTTTTTCAAAGAACCAGGTCTTTGTCTCATTGATTTTTTAAAAATTGCTTTCTTAGTTTCCAATTCATTATTTTTGGCTCTAATCATCATTATTTCTTTCCTTCTGGAGCACTTTGGGTTGGATTCTTCTTGTTTTTCTTCCAGAACCTTTAGATAGACACTCAAGTTATTGATTTGGAATCTCTCTGTCTTTGTAATTTAGGCATTTACAGCTATGAATTTTCCCTTATGACTGCCTTCTTTGTGTCCCATAAATTTCGTTAAGTTGTATTTTCATTATCATTAGAATCTAGGAATTTTACAGTTTTTCCTTTGATTTCTTCCATGACCTAGTCATTATTTAAAAGTGTGTTGTTTGTTCTTCAGGAGCTGGTGGAATATTTGATGTGTCTCTTTTTGTTAATTTCTAGCTTGATAGCATGGTGATTTGATACAAGGCAAGAAGTTACTTCAGTTTTCCTGACTTTATGAAGGCATGCTTTATGGCCTAATATATGGTCAATTTTGGAGAAGGTCCCAGGGGCTGCTTAGAAGAATGTGTAGTCTGTACAGTTGGGGTGTGAAATTCTATAGATATCCTTTAGGTCTTGTTGATCTATGATTTTGAACTCTTATTATTTCCCTGTTGATTTTCTGCTTGGATGATCTGTCTATTGATGATAATGGAGTATTGATGTCTCTGACTATGAAGGTATTGGTGTTTATTTCTGTTTTATTGTCAAGTACATTTTGTTTTATAAACTGTCGTGCATGTGTGTTTGGCACGTACATATTTATGATTGTGATGTGCTCATGTTGGATCATTTCCTTGATGAGTAAGAAGTGGCCTGCTTTGTTCTTTTAGATTACTTTTGGTTTAAGTCTATTTTATCAGATATTAATACAGCAATACCCATTTCTCTTTAATTTCCATTTGCTTAGAATATCATGTTCCATCCTTTCACCCTGAGAAATTGTCTATCTTTAGTGTATAGGTGGGTTTATTGAAGACAGCAGATAGAAGACTCCAGTCTTTTCATCCATCCTGATACCTGTGTCTTTGGATGGGTGAATTAAGACCATTGACATTTAAGGTTTTTACTGTAAGCTTTGAATTAATTCCTGCCATGATGAGTTGTTTTTATATGGTTTGGTGCTTTCTTGTATTATGTACTGTTTTGAGCCTGATTTATTTTGGTTATTGATATCTTCTTTTTGTTGGCTCTTGAGATTGGTTGTTTGACTGTTCTGTAATTCCCTCAAGTATTCCTTGTAGGTTTGGCTTTGTGCTCATATTATCATAGAGTTGAATTTTTTCATGGAAAGTTTTTCTTTCACCATCTATTATGAGGGATACTATTGATGGTTAAAGTTGCTTGGGTTGGAAGCCATACTTGTTCAGACTTTTTAAGTGTTGCATTCCAGGCCCTTCTGGTTTTCAGTGTTTCCACTGAGAAATATGATGTAATTCTGAGGGGATTGGCTTTATATGTTGTGAACTGCTTCTCTTGCTGCTTTTAACATTCTTTCTTTGTTTTGGGTGTTGTTTTAACTATAATGTGTTTTGGAGAGTTTCTTTTTTGGTCTTCTCTATTTGGTGTTTTGTGGGCTTCTTTTACGTGCATGGGCCTGTCTTTTGCAAGATTCAGAAAATTTTCATCAGTAATTTTGTTGAATATGTTCTCTATGCCTCTGGTTTGGATTTCCTCTCCTTCTGGTATACTCATGATCTGGATGTGTCATTTTAGGGTGTCCCACAGTTACCTTGAATTCTTTTCAGTTGATGTTTTGAAGTTATCAAAATTTTTGCCCTCCTGATCAGTTTCTTCTGTGTTATCTTCCAGGTCAGAGGTTTTGTCTTCCACATGAGTAACTCTGTTGGTGAGGGGTTCTAGGAGGTTTTTATAATTTTTATTTGCTTTTTGTTTTCTGTTGTGTTATTTTTGCATCTTGTCCATCTCTTTTGAGGTAGCATTTCAATTTGTGTTCTGATTTTCTTGAAGTTTCCTGTAGTTCATTCTTCCATTTGATCAAGTCTTCATTGAACTTAATCAACCGGTTCTTGAGGTATTCAATTTCTTCATGTATCTTCAGTTTATTCTTTGGAGGGTTGTAACATTTTCTTCCATCAAGTTAAGCCTACTGTCAAATACTGAATGCTCTAGGAGACAATTCTGTTCAACTTCATTTACAGGATTATTGGTGTTGGTTCTTTGATAGTTTGCTTCAAGTTCAGTGATTTTTTTTTTTTAATCAGGGTCTCATTGGTTGTTGTGCTTTAATTTTGGGAATGAATTTCCTGTGTCATCTAGCACACATACCAGTATAGGCTACCCAGGTTGGAGGGTGCCCCAGGTGCAGGGATCTGGGCTACTCACTCCAGACTACCATGCCTGCCCACACATTGCTTTTGCAAGGAATTCAGACTGGGGAGTTGGGAGGAGCCCAGAAATGGATGTGGCCTACTCGCTCAAGACCACTGCACCCCAGAAAATGCTTACTTTGAGGAAATCTTGATGAATTCTTATTTAGCACAAAACTTAAACCACTTTAGTACATGCTTAAGTAATATTTAGTGAATGCAAATATTTCTAAGTGTTATCAAAAATATTTCAAAATAATTCTAATTTATAGTGAAGTACTATACATGACTCAGTTTTGATTCAAGTTATACTGTCTCCTATATTTTGTGAAACAATGGTAATAGATAACTTTCTATAATAACAAACACACACCAGACATTATTCCATTTATTAATATACTGAACCTTCACAACAATCCTATGCAGAAAGCATTGTTTAAATGAAAATTCTGTTTTATATATGTATGAAGAAAGTGAGGTACAGATTGATTAAATTACCACAGGCCATAAAGTTGAAAGGGCCAGTATTTGATTTCAGGTCCTAACAATTATTTTAGCTTACTAATAAAGAAGGAATTAAAATATGTGAACATTGTTGCTTTGCTCTTTTTTTGTGTCATAATTTTCATTGTAAGTAGTTTACTAATACAGGGAGTTAATTTGAGTAAGAAAGAATATGACATTTGCTTGGTATTTCATGTTTTTTAGAACACTATTATTTTCTTTGTGTTTAAAGCAAGTTCTGATTCAAATAAAAAGCATACTGTCTTGGGGTGATTACTTCATATATATTTCATTCATACTCATACTTAAACACACACACACATACACACTCAAAACTCAGAGATGGTAAGGGAATGAAGAAGGGAGAAAGTGAAGGTAAGAGGAGGAACACCTGGACCTCTTGCCATTGCAAATGTAAATGAACTCCAGATGTATACACCATTTTGTGCATCTGTCTTTTGATAGGTACTGGGGAATTGAACCTGGGTCATCAGGCTTTGTAAGCAAACACATTAACCGCTAAGAAATATCTCCTGCTGTTTTTTTTTTTCTTGTTGTTGTTTACTCAGGCTTGGACCAAACATCCTTTTCTTGTTCTTAATATGATTATATGAATTTCTAGTCATAGCCCTTGTGAACATGATGCCCATTGAGCCGTTCAGTATGAAGTAGGCAGTGAGGAAAAGAATGGGATGGCATGCTTTTTGACTGTGTCTCCTCTGCTCATGAAAATATTGTATCTTTTACTGGACTTATGTATGATGACTGCATAGGGCCCATGTTTCTGAAGAAGGTATGATGGCTTCTGGAGGATATTTTGTGATTCTAAAGCTAGATTGAACTAAAACCATTTCTTTAGTCAACTACAAAGAACAATCTCTTAATACACAGTTGGCCTTGAAAGGTTAGACATTGATGATGTCTTATAGGTGATCCAGATAGTTCCAGAATATCCCAGTTACTCAGAGGAGCCCAGGCCCAACTTGCCAGCTATGTGTCCAGTGAGCAAGGAAATGCACCAACATGAAAGTGGCATCACCAGCTTAGAAGTACATTCTGGTCAGCAGCTTTGCAAGAATCTTTAAATGCAACTGGTTGCAGAGACCATGCATAGTAAAATCTCCCAGGGAATTAAAGACTACCTCAAAAAAGTTAGAAGCCCTTTAGAATAGCTTACTTCTGAAGGACAGAGATGGAGCATGGAGACAGCTATTGCTGGTTTGATAGCAAATGATAAATTCAGCTGCTAGGTCATAAGCAATAATCATATTACCATGCCACCCATAGTGCATCAACATTTTCCTAAAGTTTCCTTTAACCACATTATCTCATGGGAGCCCACATCTTCATGAGGTAGGGAGGAAATACTTTCCTATTTTATAGACAAGAAACCTAAAGTCATCTAGAACAGGATTATCCTAAATAAATAAATAAATAAATTCACTCCTCTTCCTGTGCTTTCTGATAGGATTTTCATGAGTCATGTGAGTTTAGTAGTCATATGCCTAGTGGCCTATTGGCTGCTGTATCAGGCAGTATGGCTTCAGGGAAATGTGAGTAGCACAGCAGAATCTCAGCCTGAGTGAGGTGATTTGAGTGTCAGTGGCCCCACAGACTCAGGTACTTATGATTAAGATTAAGCATCCTACTTAAGTCTCTATTAGGCAATCTCCTACTAGTGGTGTCATTGGAGGTGGATCTTGAATCCAGCCCTACTAAGTAGTCAGGAGCCAGTTTGAACTCTGGCTATTTGTGCTTGCTGCTGTTGGTTCTGTCTCTCTGCTCTGGATGCTGAAATGAGCAATCTTCTGCCAACATGATGGAGCTTCTACTGGGATCTGTGAACCTGAAATAAACCTTTCCCCCCATAAGCTCCTTCTGGTCAGGTGTTTGTCCAGCAAAGCAAAGGTAACTACAACACTGAGGTTCTCATAACACTTTAATCTGATACTATTTCTACTCATTTTCCCTGGTCCTCAGACCACCTCTTCATTCCACTCCAGGGCCAGCAGGCAAGTATTACATGTTATATTTCCAGGTGGTGCTGGATTAGCTTTGTAGTATAACTGGGCCAGTACAAGGTGTTTGTAATCAGAATATGGGCTGCTTCTACTTACGCTGACAAGGCCAGGGCATCAGCCTCCTCCTCCCACCAGAGCTGTCAAGTAAACATCTGCAAACTTGAGAGAACCAGTGTATTACTTTCCATAATACATTAAAAAATATATATTTATTTTAGAGAGAGATAGAGAGAGAGAGAGGCAGATAGAAAGAGACAAGGGGTGCACCTCGTCACTGCAAATGAACTCCAGATGCATGTGCCCCCTTATGCATCTGGCTTATGTGGGTCCTGGGGGATCAAACTGGGGTCCTTAGGCTCACAGGCAAACACCTTAACTTCTAAGTCATTTTCCCAGCCCTCTCTACCATATATTTTTAATATTTCCACAACACAAGTTAAATCTGGGTGAGTCCCACAGTGTTACTTATTGGATATACTCTATCCTGCTGGAAATCAGTCTACTTTACCCACTTTTGCCATGACACATAGAAAAGATGGATAAGGTGATGTCTGCATACTGCCCAACATGCAGATATCAAAGAGAAGAGAAATGAGATGAGTAGACTGGTATAAAAATAAAACAGTGAAGTAGGAGAAAAACCAAGAAAGTGAAGTGAGTCAAGGACCAAGGGGAGAAAAATATCCACTGTGATGCCTGCTACTGATAAGGAAGATGAGGGCTGAAAATTAGCCTTTTTCTTGTTAACACATAAGACATTGGGAACTAGAATGGATCAGCTTTTGTGGGTGTTGCAGTCAGCTTTGTGTTGCTGGCAGAAAATATTCAACCAAGAGCAGCTTTTGGAGGAAAGGATTTATTTTGGCTTATACACTTGAAGAGAAGCTCCGTGATGGCAAGGGAAACTGTGGCATGAGCAAAGGGTGGATATCACCTCCTGTCCACTATCAAGTGGACAATTGCAGTACTAGAGTTTGTCAAATATTGGGAAGGGGAAGCTGCATATAACACCCGTAAGTCTTCCCCCAACAATACACTGCCTCTAGGAGGCTCCAATTTCCAAATTTCTACCAGTTGGGGACTAGCATTCAGAACACAGAAGTTTATGAGGGACGCTTGAATCAAACCACTACATTCCGCCCCTGGCTCCCTTAAACTGATAAACATACGTGATGTAGAATGCAATATATTCTATCCAACTTTAAAAGTCTCCATAGCTTTTTCAATCCCAATGCTGTTAAAACATCCTCAGTCTCCAAGGTCTCTTGATTTAGCTGTAATACCAAAATAAAAAAAAAATCTAAACCATAATGACACAGAATAAATATTCACACTGAAAAGATGCATTAGGCATAACAAAGGAATATTTAAACTAACCAGAACAAGATTTAAAAAAAAACAGGGAAAATCAGTAACAAAAAGCTAAAGCCATACCATCAGGTTTCTAGCAGTAATAATCCCATTCTCAACACCAGTTTTACCGTTGTAGCCAGCTTCACATTACTGGCAAAAAACACCTGACCAAGAGCATCTTGTGGAGAAAAAGGTTTATTTTGGTTTAGAAACTTCAGGGGTTGATCTGTGATGGCTGGGGAAACCATGGCATGAGCAAAGGGTGGACATCACCTCCCGGCCAACATCAAGTGGAAAACAGCAGTGGGAGAGTGCCAAACACTGGCAAGGGGAAGTTAACTCTAACACCCATAAGCCTGCTCCCAAGAAAGCACTATCTCCAGGAGGTCCTAATTCCCAAACAGTTCTGATTTACAGACTCAAGAAATACTGCATGATGGCATGGAAAACTGCTGGCATGAACAGATGCTGGACATCACCTGTGCCATAGCAGGTGGTAAACAGCAGTAAGAGGGCAATGATGTGCCAAACACTGGCAAGGGGAAGATGGCTATAACATTCATAAACTTACCCTCAACAATATATCACCTCCAAGAGGCTCCAATTCCAAAACTTTCACCAGCTGGTAACCTAGCTTTCATAACATGTAAGTTTATGGCAGACACCTGAATCATACCACCACAGGGGGTGATAAAGTTGGAGCCCAATTGCAGTGGATTCCAGAGAAAATGTCATCCACACCTGTGTTTATCATTATGTAACAAAACTTTCTCCATCCCTGTGTATCCTCCTGTAACTTCCCCCATTACCTCAACCATAACTAAAGAATGCCAGTAAAAAGAACAACAAAGAAATTATTATTTTCTTAGAAAGCACAAAAGATAGACTAATTATAATTATTTTAATGTGCTGTAAACCTTTCATCCAGTATTCTGGTCTGCTTTAGACCCTTTAAACTCTGATTACATTTTGCTTCACCTTAGCAGCAAGGTGAACACTAAGTACTTTTAACAGTTTGCCTTATTCTTCTAATTCAGAATGCTTTTATTCCTATCAAATCAAATGTCAGCCTCAGACTGGAATTTGAGGAGTTGAAATTATCAGGCTCCATTTCAAGACAGTTGTAAAAAGAGTATAGTTTGTAGGGCTCTTGGG
Source organism: Jaculus jaculus (assembly GCF_020740685.1). NCBI lineage: Eukaryota > Metazoa > Chordata > Mammalia > Rodentia > Dipodidae > Jaculus > Jaculus jaculus. The sequence continues at coordinate 147,749,644 of NC_059103.1, forward strand.
TTCTAGCTGGATTCTAAAATAATTATGTAATTCAGTCAAAGCTCTTAACTCAGAATAACTTATAAAATATCTTCACAATTAGAATATCTTTATGCTTTTTTATAGCTCCAAAAGTTCATGCATTATTGGCTGTGAGCTCTTCATACATGTGTATCTGTGTGTTTATGCATATGCACATGCAAACATGTAATACACATCTATCCATTTACACACACACACACACAAACACACATATATTTCAAATGTTCAGGAGAAGCAGATAATATTACTCATATTTTAGAGATTTAGGCAATGAAGATGAGTATAAGTCATTTATCATATTTTGAAGTTGATAAGAGAAAGAACAATTTAGGGTGGGCAAGCCAAAGAGCCAAATGTCCTGTGTTTGATTCATTGTGACTTTGTGACCTTAGACTGACTTAAATCCTGAAACTCAGTAACTTTAATTGTAAAATGGGGATAAGTTCAAAATTTGCTGTCTGGATTGTTGGTAGCATAACTGTAGTAATCTAGGTTAAATGCTTCCTCTCCATGTCTTCAGTATGTATTAAATATGAACACATAATAAGAGGCATTTCTTATTTACTTTCAGTATTAGATTTGCCACCTGCTTCTGAAGCCCATACATGTCTGGTCTCTCATGTCTTATCCTTTATGAGATTCTAGTTGTTGGATGATTTGATAAATTACAATTTTGTTTTAATTGGTCAAACTCATATAACAGTAACATACTTTTTACATTTTTATATAATGTCCAATATAAAAATTAACAAATGAAGGAAGCATAAATTTAACCTACAAAGAGGAAGATCATAACTTCTTTATTGTATATATGTTAAATAACAGGATAAAGGAAAATTGCCTTAGAAAAGGGGATGATATCCTGTATCATTTGCTCTGATTGATTGAACTTTATCCTAGGCATTGAAGAAGTAAAGAAGAGAACATGAAGCCTGATAATGTCAAAAATGTGACCTGAGTAAAACAATCAAATCACATATCTTTGTGAAGAAGTCAACTAATAAATCAAAAGTGTGTTCTTAGAGCTAAGTCAGATGTTTCTTTGAAACAGCATATGGTGCAAGTCCAATACACTGTATATTAAGCTACCTAAGTAAGCTGTCTTGTTGCTTTCAACCAGTGAAGAATATAACAGCACAAATGTTTATAAGGCTGGTAAAAACATTTTTGGTTTATTTTATGCCCTGATTAGCTATTTCTGGCCTGATAAATGCATTGTAAAATCCAAGATCATAAATAAAGAAAATAACTGGTTGGCAGGAGTGAATTCTAATTGTTAAACCCTCCTGTATTGAAAATATTTATAGTCTCTTTTTCATAGATATTTTGATATAAAATTTAACAAGCTTTTTGATCCCATATTGAGTTAGTATTTTATAAAATTGTGAATTTAAATTTCTGCATTATTTTCAGATTGACCTATAAAATGAATATTTTCATAAATTTTTAAAATATTTTTATTTAGTTAGCAGAGAAAGAGGGAGGGAGGGAGGAAGAGAGAGAGAGAGAATGGGTGCACCAGGGCCTCCAGCCACTGCAGATGAACTCCAGATGAGTGTGTCCCCTTGTGCATCTGGGTAATGTGGGTCCTGGAGAATCGAACCTGGGTCCTTTGGCTTTGCAGGAAAATGCCTTAACTGCTAAATCATCCCTCCAGCCCTATTTTTCATGAATTTTAACCAAGTTCAATCATTTTGACATTATCATTTCTTAATTAAGAAAGAATAAATATATCACTTAAAATGCTATGATGATACTGTATTCATGCAAAGAATAATTAAATCCCAATATAACTACTGAAAAGTAGCTCACACAGATTTTTTAAATCTTAAATTTTAAAACATCAGTGACTGAAGGTTCCTCTGGGTGGATATAGCTTTATAAATCATGAAGAAACTTGTTAGACAATAATTAATTGACAGGTGTTGGAGACATTTGTTTCAGTAGATTATTGTTGTCTCTAAAGAATTAGACTTGTCATTGTGACTGTCTATGTCTAGTTGCCTATGTCAAATCAGAGCACTGTATTCAATCTCTGTGTATATTTTGAACCAAAAATGGAACCACTTATATATTGGGGGCATTAATGTCAATTAAGGGCACACTTCTGTAAGAGATAATTTGAGTTCTGTGTTTTAAAAGACCCAAGAGGGCCTATTGTGGTGGTGTATGCCTTTCATCTCAGTGCTTAGGAGGCCTGGGATAGAGCAAGAATGTACCTCAAAAAATAAAAAAAAATAAAAAGATCCAAGAGTGAACTAGGATTAGAGACTGTTGCACTGTAGCAGTAACCTTCTCCTTGCTGGGATAAAGCACCTGACCAAATGCATTTGGTGAGAAGAAAGACTTTTTTCTTTTCTTTCCTTTTCCCTCCCTCCCTCCCTCTCCCTCCCCCCCCTCTCTCTTTATTTATTTCTTTTTCTTGGCTCACAGTCTGGGGGAAGCTTTATGACAGCAAGGGCCAGCATGACAAGTAGAGGCTGGTGTGAAAACATTTGGTAACTTCAGCAGAAGAGTGAGCCATGTGCCAGCAAGGGGGATCTGTATGTGATACACATAACATAACCTCATCCCAGCAACACAACTCCTCCAGCCAGGGTCCAATTTCCAAATTGCCATCAGCTGAGAACCAAGCATTCATAACACATAAGTTTGTGAGGGACATCTAATTAAAATATCACAGAGGATATTAATGAAAGGGAAATTTAGAGTACAAAAGTTGGCAAATGGGACAGTGATATAACTTTTTATCCATTTCTTTGACACTCTTTACCTGTAACATTCACAAGTTGTTCTGAATGAAGACAATCATCTCCACTGTCCATACTGAGCATTGTTCATGAAGTAGTTGGTAAGTGGAGTGCTTCTTCCTCATGTATATAAGATTTTGCAATCCATCTTCTCCTGCTTGTTTCTTCTGGCATTATCACTGCTCATTATTTCCCAACTAATTTTGTACTTATTTTCTATTCATAGCATGTGACATTGCATTGTAACATTGTTGTTATCAGTAATAGCAAAACAACTAATTGGATGCTATACTAAATTCCCCAGTAGCCAGATATTGGGGAAACAAGCTAAATATGTGGTGTTGAATGTATAGTGGGCATTCTGCTTATGTGAATCTTCCTTTGCTCTGGTACTCAAACGATATCATTGAAGCCATGAAAAAGGAAAATGGCACCAGTGATGTCTTTCCACTGTAACAGGTACTCAGGAACACTTTATCTCAAGTGTTTTTTTTCAGTGGTTTCAACCTTAGTTTTTTTTTAATATTTTTTAATTATTTATTTATTTATTTGAGAGTGACAGACACAGAGAGAAAGACAGATAGAAGGAGAGAGAGAATGGGTGCGCCAGGGCTTCCAGCCCCTGAAAACTTACTCCAGACACGTGCGCCCCCTTGTGCATCTGGCTAACGGGGGACGTGGGGAACCGAGCCTCAAACCGGGGTCCTTAGGCTTCACAGGCAAGCACCCAACTGCTAAGCCATCTCTCCAGCCCAACCTTATTTTTTCATAGCTGAGAAAAAAGTGGCCTTCTCTCATCTCTTGATTAATTTCTCCATTATTTGTTACTCTTACTATAGTTTATCTTCCTTTATCCAACAATACTTGTTGGCTGGTTGGATTCACTTCCTTATCTGTTTGCTTGCTCATCTAGACATCTTGTCATTATAGCTGCTTCCCACTGATAATTATGTTCCATCTTCAACCACAACTGCTGTATTCTGGACTATTCCTCTCATTGATTGTGCCTGATTATTTAAATGTTCCTACTTGCTGTAATTTTCTACCTCGCAACATGTACATTAAGAATCACTTTCTTTGTGATCTATTCCTCATGCTGTACCATCTCTATTTGAGCCAGTCTTATTTTAGTATGGGATCTCCACTGTGTGTGCTTTGTTCTGAGACTATAGGCATGAAAGAGAACCATGTGGGCAAAAAGATGGCAACATTACAAAGTCTGAATTTTGGGGTTTTATGTGTTTACAACTGTCATGGGATGATTCTTGCACTCTATTCCTTTATAAGTGTATAGCAAAGGAGTTTGCAAACCTTGGTTTACTTAAAACCAGAGTTTATGTTAGTTCCAAAGTCATGATTTTGGCAGATATTTTGAATTTATCCACATTTCAGTAGCTATAATTGCCTGCTTCTGTCTTGTTAATTCCTGGAGTTGTCTCTTCTTCCCTGCTGTGAAATTTTGTCGCTCTCCAAAACAGAATACATTTTTTTTTCTTGATGTGCAAAGTACACTCATTAATTTCTCACTTAGTGATGATTCATTAATCATGGAAGGGCAAGTGAGCTGCAGTAAAAGCAACTCCTTTAATTTAATTTAATTTAACAAACATTTATTGAGTGCTTAATGTGCAGAGCAAAGTGCTAAGCATGAGACCCAAAGAGACCCAGTTTTGGTATATGTAAATTATTTCTTCATCAGAGTAAGTGTTTAATAAACTTTTCCGAATCGAACGTAATTGGCATAGAATTTATTATGGGGTAAAGTTCAGATAATACTTATAAAATATTTAGTAATAGACATAAAGAAACATAGTTGGATTATTTCCATATGGAATCACTTATTTAGTGAGAGGGGGGTAGGTTATCTATAGCTCACATTCTTCTGAAAACAGTGCCAGGTCAAGAACTAGATCCTGCCGGGCGTGGTGGTGCACGCCTTTAATCCCAGCACTCGGGAGGCAGAGGTAGGAGGATCGCCATGAGTTCAAGGCCACCCTGAGACTCCATAGTGAATTCCAGGTCAGTCTGGGCCAGAGTGAGACGCTACCTCAAAAAAACCAAAAAAAAAAAAAAAAAAAAAAAAGAAAAGAAAAGAAAAGAACTAGATCCTGTGCTATATCATGGGCTATCCCTTCCTTTTGTGTTCTTTCTTTTCTGTCCATTTCATTATGCAGGAACATTGAGGAATTATCATGGAAATGGTTAGCAAAGTGATCTTTGAGCAGAACTAGGTTATACTATGAAATACTGATTTAACTTTAGATAATGAATTGTTAGCTCATGAATTATGTAATGTTAGGAAAGATAGCCATTTGGTATCTGTCCATTCTCAATCAATTAATAGGTAAAGAGGCTTAGACCCAGACAGATGTGATTTGCCAATGCTTGCACAACTAACTATAAGTAGATAGTGGTTTGTGGTTAAATCTAGAATATTATTTATGTTTTTTGGATGGTGATATGCAAAACACAATCAAGTTTGCTTTTGAAAAAATGTTGGTCATGCAGTGAAGATATGACTTGATCTAAAAGTACTGATAATTTTAATTTTATGCAACACATTTCTTCTCAGCTTGGTATTAGCTTTTCACTCATAGTCACATTTCCTCCTAATGGGAATAGGCTTCACCCATGGCCGTGATAAAAATATTCATTAATGACCACAATATAATACATTCTAAGTTTACAGATTCAATGTAAAACCAGAACTGGAATTCCTACTCATTAGTTGTACATCTGTCATCATTCTGATTGCCTCTGCCAGCATCAGATATGTATTTCCATGACACTTGCCAAGTCTGAAGTGTAGAGAATCATAATTTGCCTTATTTTTATTTTTAATTTGAGACACAGAGAGAGGAGAGGACAGAGAGAGAGAGGGACAAAGAGAGAGAGAAAATGGGCATGCCAGGGCCTCTAGACACTGCAAATGAACTCCAGACACATGTGCCACCTTGTTCATCTGGCTTACATGGGAAAATTGAACCTGGTTCCTTAGAATTAAGCACCTTAACTGCTCCAGCTAGAGAGTCCTAACTTGTTTGGCATGGGTCACATTCACACCCTATGTGGCTAGAAGACAATCTGAATCAGAAAGTGTGAACTAATAGGAATATATTGTGGATAGACAAAAATAATCTCTCCACAGATCAATGCATTAGGAAATATCAAAGGAGGTTAAAAACAATGAAAAAAGGCATGGCTGAAATATTTCCAATATTGAAAGCAGAACCTATGGACTAGTATATAATTTGACATATTTAATAATACTGCACACACTGAATAATTACTCTCCCTATGATCAAAATGTAGTAACTAAATATTAGCTAATCTAACATTGATTGAAATATAATAACTAAAAATTAATTAATCTAATGTTGACACTCTGCCTCCATTCTTATTGTCAAATGTGAAACAAGTTTGACACATCAAATCTGGGCTCCCCTGGGTAAGCTTTCAAAGTGCTGTGCTTTAGCACTGAATGCAATGTACAGCACAATTTGGTCAGATAACATGAAGTTACTTCTAGAAAGTGATTTGTTTTTAAGATAGAGAATGGCCACTTGGTTTGGTGAAAGTAGAGAATTTCTCATTTCTACTCCAAGTTATACCAGAACTCATGGTGATTTTTCCATTGAGAGCTATGTTAAGGAACACTGATGGAAGGCTGTTGTACTACAGAAAATTTCAGCCAAATTAAGCTTGTGTCAGATATTAATATGAATGTTTTAAACTTACAATTCTTATTTCCTGGGAAATGAGGCTATTCTCATCTCCATTCTTTTTAAGTGGGCCTAAATTTTGGATGTGAGTCTGAACTCAGGCCAATTCCTTGATGTGCTATTGGTAATGTCCCTACAACGTGTCAACAGCCCTTTGGAATACTGGTTCAGTTTCCCCAGAAGAAGCATTTTTTTCAGGGAGAAAATTTATGTTGATGATTTTCAAATTATTGGAACTCCTCAGGCAGTGTTCCAGCTGGCCACCCTGACACAGACACAAGAACAAGTGCCAAGTTGGGATGTTTGGCAGTCATGAGCCTGACCTGGTCAACTTCAAGAGGCAGCTCCGGGGGAGATTTCAGCATCCACAGTTAACACAATTACAGTTTGCTTCTGGATGGAATCCAGCACTTTGTGTTTAATATGTGAGGCTCAGTATCTCTTTAGAATCAGTTTTGGTTTTTTTTTCCCTCCTTATGTTCTACTAGTAAAAACTGAGAAGACTTTACATTGGGAAAATTTTAAAAAGTTTTGCTACAGGAATTCTAAAATCTGAGTTTTGCAGTTTGATGTTTGTTTACTCTTAGAAGTCAAAATATTCTTTTATTTAGATCATTGCATGTAGGTTTTAAATGCTGATATTTAATGTTAAGAATATAAAAAGATGGGGATTATTCTCCCAATACTTATAGAAAATGTGGAATAAATGTTAAATCTCTTCTAACTTTATAGTGGCCATTCATATTAAATGTTTTCAATTTTTTAGGTAATCATACTTGATTTTTAGTGAAATAATTTTTGAACACAAAATTCCTAAGGATGATCATATGTAAGCACTTGGTCTGTCTATACACATTGTTAGAGAGAAACCACATGTTTATATATACTGTTAGAATGAAACCACATGTTGATTCAAAAAAATCATTTTTCTGAGCTGGGAAGATTGCTCAATGGCTAAAGGTACTTTCTTGCAAAGCCTCTTATCTTTAGTTCAGTTCCTCAGTACCCACATAAAGCCAGATGAACAATGTGGCACATGCGTTTAGATATTGTTTGCAGTAGCAGAAAGCCTTGGCATGTCCACATGCCCATACACATGCATCCACACTATCTATCTAATCTATCTTTCTATCTATCATGTATCAATCTACATATTTCTCTGCTTCCAAATATAAAATATAAAAAAGAAAGAAAATTGCTGTTCTTTTTCATATTGTAATACTACTGGGCAACATAGTGCCTATTTTTAAAACACACATGCACATGCATGCGTACACACACACATACACACACACACACACACACACACACACACACACACACACACACACACTGTACTGTATTTCACTGTTCAGATCCAACCTCTTCAGATTGAAAATTTTTATAAATAAGTTGACAGTGTATGTAAAAAACACAGAATTGTTGGAGAATAGTTTACCCATATCAAAGAAAAGTGAGATATATGTTTTGAAAGTGTGAACATGATCAAGTTTCCTAATTTTTCTACACATTAGATTCCTTACCTACAAATTAGACACAGTAACACCTAATATACATAGCACTGATGGTTATTGTGTTGACTAAACAGTGCCAAGTTTCCAGTAACTAATTAAGAAATTTTAATGTTCATGAGAATCAATATAGGCTTTGGAAGCAAATTGTCCTGGGTTTGAGTTCTGAATCTAGCATTTAATAATTAGCTATGAGACTATTGGGGAAATGAATGAATTGGACTTCCTTTTCCAACAGATCCTGGTAGATAAGTAAATGAAATAATGTATATGAAGTATTTGGCCCAGCTGTCAATAAGTGTTACTGTTATGATTAATAAAACATTACCAGGTTGGGGATTCTTAAATGTTAGCATTGAGTGGCACCAGCTGGTTCAGCAACTTTCAATTTGCCTCCCATGGTGACTGATTATTGGACAGATTCTCTAGGTCTTTGTTTATGGACATGGAAAATATGGTATTTTTTGAACATAAATTTTCATTCAAAGAATGAGTTGTGTTTCTAAGAGAAATTTGTCCCAAACTTATGAAAGATGCTGCAAATGAAGCTCAGAAAACTTAATGAAACAGATAGGACAGAGTCAAGATCAGTGGGATTCTCACCCATGTTGTCTAACATTTCCATGAACTCATTGTCAGCTGTCCTGTAAGTTTTATTTTAATTAAATGACATCAGGAATTGGGTCAGCATCTTTAGTATTTTCTAGTACTATATGTTAACCCAAAAGAAATTTCCAAAGTGTTCTTTTAAAGAATTACTATATAAGTTTTTAATTACTAAAAATGCTGTGAGAGAAAGGATTATTACTAGATAAAGTTGTACCTTTCACTAGCTCTACTTATATACTTCAAAATATAGTCACTCATTCTCAATAAATATACATTTTCTTGTATGCAGACAAAGTTAATTTTCCACATCTTTAAAATACATTTTCTTCATGATATGCTATGTTTTCTTAAGATATAATAGGCATGTAACATGAATTTTTCTGTTTTATAATAGTTAATTATTTAAAAAAAACTTGTCTATCCAGTTAAATAAGGGCAGGCCATTATTTCATTCCATTTATAATTCCTGATAATTTAGTATTTAGTTCATGGTACTTAATCATATATCAGCTTCTAATTTTAAGTAAATTTAATTTCCTTTAAGTCTCAGGTATGAATAAAAGGTGTGAATTTATTGACAGTTTGTCCCTAAATAAGAGAAATGGGCAAAGAATCTTCTGGATATGTACAAAGTGATATATTATTCAGAATACTGGAAGAAAATCATATCATGACAATTATATGAAATAATATAGTAGCAGGGATTTTCTGTGCACATTCATGCATAGCAAAACAGAGTAGTGGGCACTAATCAGATCATCTGTCAACCCTATGCAACTCCTCAAGTTATATTGTCCCTTGACAGAGACAAAGGGAAAAAGCAATATTTTCTTTCCTGTATGTTATAATCTTTGACACTTTTTATAATTACAAAAACAATTAGGATACCTGTCACTTCAACTTAATGTTAATGGCTTTTGATGACATATATCCATTCTATCAGTGGCTATATTCTGACATCTATTTATTAAGATATATATGCAATTTTGTAAAAAAAAATTGAAAATTAGTACTTTAGCATGCATTTCCTTCTTTTAAATATTGGTTTTAGTAACTGTCTAAATATTGAATTTTTTTCCGCAATTAAAGTGCAACTGAAGACATGCTTTTCTCCTAGTTGAGCAAATTACCGTTTATTTGTACTTTATTAAATTAGACAATTTTTTGACCAGAAATGGGTAACAGTTCACAGTAGCTTTGCAGATACCATAAGCTATGTCATGAGAGAAATGTTAAGCCAGTTACTAGAACACATGAAATAATTTGAGGTATTTTTTCTGTATATAGTGATTTTATTTAGAAGGGTCATCAGTAGGCTTTTTTGCTCTATTTCTTTCAGTCTTTAGCAGTGTTAAATGCCTTTTATTTTCTGGAATGTTCACCTCTACTGCAACCTCGTATTGCTACTTGATAATGATAAATATGTTTTAGTTAATGTGTATTGATTAGAAACTTTTTTATCTGGACAAAACATTTGTTTATCCCATTCCTCTCATTACTATTCTATCCCGTACTCCCTGCCCTCATTCCACTGAGGGTCCTCCCCAGTGGGATCACTTTTATTCAGCACAAGGTTATTGGTTATGAATGTAGCAGTCAGTCACTGGGGGGGTGGTTGATACCTCTGGATATTTGTTTCCACTTTGTAGTACTCAAAATCTTTCTGCCCTTTTCTGCAATGTTTTCTGAACCCTGGTGCATGTGTTACAAGTCTACTTTAGTATGGAGCTCTCTTCAACTTCTGGATTACTGCTGTGATTCATTTTTAGGGTGCTTAGCAATCTCGTAGGGCAGCTTGTTAGGCTTCCTATGAGAGCAACACTCATGTTTAACTCACCACTTACATCTCATGATAGCAGTCAGCTATCTTTTCTTGTCATGCTGTTGGCTTTTTGTTCTCCCCAGTTTTTGCTGCCTTCTGTGAAAGAGAACATTGATTATCCAACCTAGAGTGAGAGCAGTGTGAATTAAAGGGCATAATCATAGTTAATTAAAACAAATTTAGGTGTATATAGCCACACTTTTTGGTCAGACTAGTGGGAGCTTTACTTAGAAGTCTATGCCCATCATCTCCATAGGATTCTGATTTAATTACTATTACCAGCTATGAGTTATTGCTCACTGAGCATACTGCTTTACTAATCAGGGAGCTACTGGTTACCTGCATGGGCTGAGTGTCACTACTGCACAGGTTTATAGATCTTTTCAGACTGGTTTAATTGCTTATCTAGCAGGGATCCCTGTTTGTTCACAATGTTGGTGGTCATTTTCCTGCCATGTATCACTTTCCAGCACTATGATGGCTAGCTATTAGGAAGCTGGCTTCCTTCTAAATTCCAATATGATCTCCTAATGTCCTCTGTAAGCACCTTGTGGTTTCTTCAGCAATAGGTTCTTACTTTTTAGCTCTGGTCGGTAATCCTGTGCTTTGCAGAAGCCTGTCTTGTTTTAGGGACTTCTTAAGTGTCTCTGACCAATAGCTCACTGTGGGGTGTTACCCAGTTATGGCACTGGGAATTTCAAGCCAGAGCCCATGTTTAAAGGGTTAGGCTTCTTCTGCTTTCTTTGGGGTCCTTCTGACCAGATGATCCCTACCTCACTCCCATTAAGTGTTATGTCTTTTAGAATGATATCCAGGAGAAAGGTATCTATAGTACTAACTCATATTAATTTTATTTTTGTGTAAATCTTTCCCCACCCTCCCCTATCCCAAGGATCCTTCTACTTTCTGTTACCTATTGAGCTTCTTGTCAAGTAAACATGCAAATCAATCTGTTCCAGGTTATGAATAGCACAGGAGGGAGAACATGTGGCATTTGTCTTTCTGTGCTTGTATGAGTTCGAAGACTATGATTTTTTCCAAGTCCATCCATTTTCCTACAAATTTCCTTATTTCCTTTTTTATTACTGCTCAGGAGAATTCCATTGTGTGTATGTACTGCATCTTCACTAACCATTTTATGTTGATGGACATATGGGCTTATTCTAGTTCCTAGCTTTTGTGACTAAAGCAGCTACAAACATGGGTGAGAAATTGTTTCTGTAGTAAAAAGTAGTAGAGTTTTTAGGGTATCTGCCCAGGAGGGGTATTGCTGGATTAAAGGATGGGTCTATTTTCAGCTTTTTGAGAATTCTCCATATTGCTTTCCATTGTGGTTGTGCATGTTTGCATTCCCACCAGCAATGGATGAAGGTTCCTCTTTCTATACATCCCCGCCTGAATTTGTTGTCATTTGAAATTTTGATGCTTGCCCGTCCTAACTGGGGTGAAAGGGAATCTCAAAGTCACTTTAATTTGCATTTCTCTTTCTGCTAGATATGTTGAATAACTCTTTAAGCATTTATTAGCTACTTGGATTTCTTCCTGAGGACTTTCCATTCAAATCGCTTCCCAATTTTATTAGTTGATTTGATTGACTCTCTATTGCTTAGTTGTTTTTTTTTTTGCGTCCTTTATAATTTCTATATATTAGACATTTGTCAAATGTATAGCTGAAAAGATTTTGTTCCATTCTGTAGGTTATCTGTTGACTCCACTGATGGTTGTTGTTGAGTTTCATGATATCCCAGTGGTTGTTTCTATAATTGCCTAGGCTACTGGGGTCTTTTTCAGAAATTTCGTCTTTATGCCTATAGGGTGGAGTGTTCTGCCAATTTTTTCTTCTAGAGTTTTGGGTCTTTTATTGACATCTTTGGTCAATTTGGAGTTGATTGTTGTGTAGGGTGAGAGAAGAGGGTTCAGGTTCATTGTTCTACATGGGACTATACAGTTTCTATAGTATATCTGTTGAAAAATGCTGACTTCAATCAACTGCATATTTTTGGCTCTTTTGTCAAAGATCAGGTAACTATAATTTGATGAAATTATACCTGGATCTTCTATTCTAATCCATTGATATATGTGTCTGTTGTGTGCCATTACCAATCTGTTTTTATTACTAGGGCTTTATATTATCTGATAAAATCGGGTATGGTGATGAAATCAGAAATATTCCTTTTGCTTAGAATTCTTTTATGCTTCCATACGAATATTGAGACCTTTTTTTTCTTCTAATTCATGAAGAATACTGGTGAAAATTTGATTGAAATTGCATTGAATATGCAAATCTTTAAAATTTGTCATGTTTATTTATTTGAGAGAGATAAAGAGGCAGATAGGTAGAGAGAGAATAGTAAAAGAGCAAGAAAATGGGCATGCCAGGGCCTCTAGCCACTGCAAACAAATTCCAGATGTATATGCCATCTTGTGCATCTGGATTTACATGGATCCTGGGGAATTGAAACTGGGTCCTTTGGCTTTGCACACAAGTGCCTTAACTGCTAAGCTGTCTGTCCAGACCAAATATGTACATTACTTTTTCTAGGATGGCCATTCTCATGATATAAATTCTTCAGATCCATGAGCATGGAGGTCTTTCCAGCTCCTCATGTCTCCTATTTCTTTCTTCACGTTTTTATGTTTTCATTGTATGGGTTATTCATTTCCTTGATTAGGGTTATTCCGAGATATTTAATTTTTTAGTGCTATTTTAAATGAGAGCTTCACTAATTTCCTCTATAAGTTCATCATTAGTATATACAAAGACTAGTGATTTTTGTGAGTTCATTTTACATCCCGCCACTATGGTGAAAGAATTTATCATTTCTAGGAGGGTTTTTTTTTTTTTTTCTTTTGGAGGAATGTTTAGAATCACTTATGTAAAGAATCATGTCATCTGCAAATAGGGCTAACTTTATTTCTTCCTTTCCAAGTTGCATCCCTATTATTACTTTTTTCTCTTGCTTTATTGCTTGAGCTAAGACTTCCCCTACTTTATTGAAAAGTCATGATGAGACTGGGAACCCCTCTTGTTCCTGACTTATTTGTAAAGCTTCAAGCCTTTACCCACTTAGTAGAATGATATGGGCTTTAGGTCTGGTATTTATAGCCTTTATAATATTGAGATATGGCCCTCCATCCCACTTTCCAGTGTTTTTATCATGAAGGGATATTGTATTTTGATGGAGGTATTTTCTGCATTGAAATGATCATGTGGTTCCTGTCTTTAAATATATTCATGTGATATATTACATTTATCCATTTTCATGTGTTGAACCATTTCTGTCCTGTGTCCCTAGGATGAAAATTATTTGATTGAGGTCAGTGGTATGTTTGATATGTTCTTTTATTCAGCTTGAAGGCTTCTATTGAGAATTTTTGCATCCAAGTTAATCAGAGATATTGGTCTATAATTTTCTTGATAAGATCTGTTTGATTTGGGTATTTGTATAATGCAGGCTTCATAGAAGGAAGCGGAGAGTTTTACCTCCTTTTCAAATGTGTGGAATAACTTCATAAATAGTGGTTTCAGTTCTTCAATGAAGGTTTGGTAAAACTCATCAGTGAAACCATTGGGCTTGAACCTTTTATTGTTGGGAAGCTTTAATTACATTTTCAATCTCATTTGTTGTTGTAGCATTATTCAGGTGATTAAATCTCTTCTGGGTTTGGTTTCAGTAGATAGTATGAGTCAGGAAATTCATCAGTTTCTTTCAGATTTTCTACTTATATGGAGTGTAGCTTTTTAAAATACATTCTGATGACACTCTCAATTTCATTTGTATCTGTTTTAACATTGCCATTTTCATTTCTATTATTGGTAATTTGAATTTTTTTTCCTTTTAATTAATGAGGCCAGAGATTTATCAATCCTCTTTTTTTTTCAAAGAATCACCTCTTCATTTCATTGTTTTTAATTTTTTTTCTTAATTTCTAATTCACTAATTTCTATGCTTATTTTGATTAATTTTTTCTGTGGGGTACTGTTGGATTTGTATTGTTTTTGTTTTCTAATGACTTCAGTTGAATAATTAAGTCATTAAGCTGAGCTTTCTTTGTTTTTGTAATACAGGCATTTAGTGCTATAAACTTACCTCTTAGGAAAGTCTTCATTGTGCCCTATATGTTTTGGTATGTTGTCTTTTCATTATAATTCATTCTAGAAATTTGTGAACTTCCTTTTTGATTTTTTCATCAACTTATTTGTTGTTTAACAGTGCCTTATTTCGTTTTCAGGAGTTGTTTTTTTATCTACTTATTTTGTTAATATCTAATTTGGTTACATTATATAATTCAGGGAGTTATGACAGTTTTCCTGATTGTTTGGATACTTGCTCGATACCCTAATATATGATCTAATTTAGAGAAGGTTCCATGCATTAGTGAGAATCTGTATTCTGTGGTGTTCAGATGGAATGTTCTGTAGAAGTCTGTTAAGTCCAATTGATCTGTGCTGTTCAGCTTAGTTGTTTCCATGTTGATTTTCTCCTTGCTTTGTCTATCTATTGACAATAGTAAGTGTAAAAATCATTTATTATTATTATATTGAGATTTATTTCTGGCTTACTGTCTAGAAGATTTTAATTTATAAAATTTGGTGTGCCTATGCTTGGTGCATTTAAGTTTATGATTGTAATGGCTTCTTGTTGGATTGTTCTCTTCATGAGTAATAAGTGACTTTATCTCTTTTTATTACTGTTAGCATAAAGTATACTTTATCAGATACTAGTGTAACTGTACCTGCTGGTTTATTTTTTTCTATTAGCTTGGAAAATTATTTTCCCAACTTTTCACCCTAAGGAGGTGCCTGTCTTTGATGGTCATGAGGGTTTCTTATAGACCTTAAATGGAAGGACTCATTCTTCTTTTATAGCCTGTTAAACTGTATCTTTTGATTAGGGAGTTGCATTCTTTAATATTCAGAGTTATGATTGTGATGTACAGGTGAATTCTTATCATGTTGGAGATTTGTGGAGTTTGGTGTTTTCTTAAGCTCTTCATGTTTTTTCTAGATCTGGTTGTTATGTTTTTCCTATTGTGGCCTCTTGAGTTTTTTTGTTTATCTCTTCTGTGTGGAGAATTACCTGTAGTATTCTCTGTAGAATTGACTTCATTTTCATATATTCATAAATCTGGTTTATATCATAGAAAGTTTTACTTTCACCATGTACTATTAATTTTGTTGGACATAGGTTGGGTTGGCAGCCATGGTCTTTTGAATTTTGAAATACTCCCTTTTACAACTTTCAGCCTTTTAGTTTCCATTTTAAAAAAAATCAGAGGTAATTCTGATGGGCTTACCTTTATATATAATAAGCTGGTTTTCTGTTGCAGCTCTTAATGCTCTCTTTGTTTTCAGTGTTTAGAGTTTAGAGTGATGTAGAATTTTTGTTCTTGCTTTTGTTCTATTTTTTTTTTTTTCTTGAGCCTCCTGTATCTGTATGGGTTTCTCCTTTGTGACATTAGGAAATTTTTCTTTAGTAATTTTGTTGAAGGTATGCTTTATGCCTTTGTCCTGTATTTCTTCCCCTTCTTGTATTTGAATGATCTTGATATTTGTTTTATTTTGTTTTAATGTGTCTCACATGTCTCTCATATTCTGTTGGCATGGTTATTTTGAACTTGTCATTATTAATGTACTCCCAGTCCATTTCCTGTCTTTTCCTCATGCTCAGATATTCTGTCCTCTGCATGCTCTATTCTGTTCATGAGGCTTTCCTGGGTACCATTTGAAAAAAGAGATATTTCATTTTTATTTCCCATTATGTGTTTTCCTCAGCATCACCATGTTTTTTATTGAATTCCATTCTGGTTGCTTGATTTGACTTTTTCATTGTCTATTGGATTTACATTTGATCATGTCTTCATTGAACTTATTCCAATGTCCATTGAGTTCTTTTTTATTTCTAATGATTCTCCCCCATCTCATTTATCCATTTTTGAAGTTCTTTTTGATTCTCTTCAATTATGTTGAGGTATCTATTGAGAACATTTTGTTGGTTCTCTTCCATTTCATTTAGAAATTTATTGAATCATCTGTGTTGATTTGAATGTATTTTCTTCATTTATGCTTCGAGCTCCTTCTGTTGGCTTTCTTCATTTAGCCATGCTTTAAATTTTGTTTTACATCCATTTTGGAGATTCTTCTCTATTTCATCCAGCTACTTGTTCATGGCTTCTTTAAGTTTGTTTGGTATGCTTATCATAATTTCATTATGGGAATCTATGTCTGGAGTTCCTGCTATGATTTTGTTGGAGGCTTACCTTATGGAAATAGTCATTCTTTGTGGGGAACTCTTGGCTTGTTGTCTTGCATTATTTGTTTTGACTTGAGGTTTACCCATTTTGAGAAAGTCCCCTTGTTTATTTAACAGTGCAACAATTGTAGCACTTGTGATACCTGTGTTTTGTCGCCTGAACAGCTTTGATAAGATCAGAGTGGGAGGATGGTATATCTCCTCAATTGGGCTAAGTGCATTTGAGTCTGAGCAGTGTCCTCTTTGTAAGCATAGGCTCCAGGTATGTATGAGAGCGGCCCTGTGAGGCCCGACATTCCCAGTGTTAGAGTATTGCCCTGTTCTCCCAGTGCTGTTCACTGCCTATGATTTTGGAGTTAGATTAGTACTGGAACTCTGTGTATTTCAGAGCTAATATTAGCCACTAGGAAGATCAGGAGTTCTTGGAGTTCCAGACTGCACAATGAGGGTTCCTTGCAAGTGTGGCAGCTTTCTGCTCACCGCAATTACCAGTCCATATACTCATGGTGGTGGTGGTAATGTGCATATATGTGTATGTGTGTGTGTGTGTGTGTGTGTGTGTATGGGGGGGGGGTTCACCTGAACTTAGCCTAGTTTTACCCACCTGGCCTTTTGTGTGTACTCAACTCATGGATCCTGTATGCTGTTGTGCCAGTAGATAGAAGGGAAGGAAGTTCTGTGCTTTGGGTAAGAAATTTCACCAGAGTGTGACAACTGTCTGCTCATTGCACTTGCTGGATCAGGTACATTCAGAAAAGGAGTGGGAAACTTTCCTTGTCTTGAATATCCAGTGTTAACATTGGCTGCCTTTTGGTGTGTACTCACCCCAGAACCTTATGGGCTACAGTGTTAGTGCTGCAAGACTAGATGGTGGAGGGGGAGTTCTGCTAAGGGACAATATTTTCCTGAATGTATGGTGGATGTCTGGTCATAGCAGTTGCTGGATCAGTTACAAGTTGGGGGGGTGGTGGTGGGAGGGAGGATGTTTTCTTTGGCTTGAATGTTCATTGTTATCCTCTGCCTGGTCTTTGGTATGTGATCAGCCCCAGGACGCTGGCCTAAAGTGCTAGTGCTAGCACCACTGGGAAGGTTTTACCATGCTGTAGTTTAGGAATTCTGAAATTCCACTGTAGGGTAGCAGTTATCTGCTTACAGAAACTACAGGGCCACATACACAAGGGGGTTGGATGGGGAGAAGATCATTTGGACTTATCACCCAGCCTTACTCACCCTCTACCTACCCTTTAGTGTGTAATAAACCCTGGGATATTGTGGGCCACAGTGCTAGTGTTGCCTGACAGGAACAAAAAGGCTTATAAATATTCCCTAACACCTCACATTGGGAATACGCATATACAAGACCAAATGCCATCTTAAAGTATCACACCCACTCTACAGGTGTGCTCTTTACCTGGTTGTGTAACAACTGAGTCACAGGTTTGTCTCGGAAGCTCTGTATATGTTTAACATATGTCTTCAGCCTTTCTCTTCATGTTTGATTTGTAGGGACCATGCACAGAATGCTTTGGTTTTTCTTCCCTTTGGGGTTGAGGGTTGAGGGTTGGTCTCCACTAGTTCTTCTTTCTGTTTTGTAAGTTTGGTCTTACACAATTCCTGTCATTGTTTTCCTTCCCAATCATGACCTGTGGTTCATAATTTTAGTTTTTTCTTTATAGGTGCATATCCATATTAGTTTTGGCTACCCTAACTTTGGGTCTTAAACAACCTACCAAACATATTTTGGTTGTCTTACTATTTCTTTTTAAGTTAACAAATTTCATTCACTTTCATTCTGTGTCATTGCCAGTGGCAACTGTTACCATTATTATCATTTTTAGATGGTCTCCTTTCTGTTCCACAAAATAGCTGTTACCATTTTCATATATTAATTTTCCCCCTAGAATCAACATTTGTTAAGATTAATTGCTGGGCTGGAGATATAGCTCCACTGGTAGAATTCTTTCTGATCATGCACATGGTATGGGTTTGATCTCTAGAATGACATGAAACAGCATGGTGATTGGTGAAGTTACCTTCTCATTGAGGAAAGGGTTTATTTCAGCTTACAGTGTTGAAGCAAATTCTGACCATGTTGGGTGCAATAGACAGCTTTAAGTTCACTGAGATGAACTTCCACAGAAGGCACAGTTGTGGAGGAAGTGATATTTATTGAAGCTTAAAGATCCAGGGTGAATTTCCATAATGGCAGAAGAGGCTGGCACTGCTTTCCCAGATCCAAGCAGACAGAGAAAGAGAGAGAGAGAGAGAGAGAGAGAGAGATGCCCCAAGTCAAAAGCCAAAAGCCACATTGCACACTTCAGGAACTCCAGGTGGAACTAGGCACTTTGCATATCTTTAGATTGGAATTTGAAGCCCACCACCACACCTGTGATTTTCCCAGTGACATCTTCTCCAGTCAAGTACTTGCAGGACCAAATTACAAACTATTAAAACACTGAATATATTGGGGCCATCTATTCAGACTACCACATTCTGCCCCTGCCCCCCAAAAAAGATTCAAAACCACCACACACTTTAAATTGTCTTCAGTCCAGTTTCAAATGTCTGCACAATCTTGACCAACTCAAGATGGTTCCAAAGTCCCAAGTTTCCTCTGAGATTTAAGATTTTCTCATAGCCTTGAGTTCTGTAAAATCAAACATATAAAGGCAGAGAGTAAACCTTTTCAACTGGTATAAGGCATAGAAAGGCGAGACTAAAACTATGCAAACTTAACCACCATCAAAGAAACATCAAACTTCTGCAGTTCAAGTTCAATATGACCAGTGACTGACAGTCTTCAGATTTTTCAACTCTGTCCCTCTGTCTGGGCAGAATAGCCAGGGAACACTTCCATCTCAGTCCAGCAGTGAGTTCCATGGTAGCCCTTGCATAGTCCTGGTATATCCAGAATATCTTCAGGTTTCAGTGCAAAAACCCATGGTCCATCTTCCAATGATTCTCCCAGCTTATCAGGATCATCACAACTGCCTCATGTCGCATCTCAGCAGCAACTTCTGGAACCATGTACAGTTACTGTCAACACACATTTTTCATGCTTCCAAAACCAATACCAGGTGTGCAGAACACAGTCATTTTCTTAATTCAAGGACAAAATAAATCATAACCTTAAAAATAAATTCTCCAGCCAACTCTTTCCAAAGGAGTTTGCATTTCTAACATTTTTTTTAAATTTTTTTGTTCATTTTTTATTTATTTAATTGAGAGCGACAGACACAGAGAGAAAGACAGAGAATGGGCGTGCCAGGGCTTCCAGCCTCTGCAAACGAACTCCAGACGCGTGCGCCCCCTTGTGCATCTGGCTAACGTGGGACCTGGGGAACTGAGCCTCAAACCGGGGTCCTTAGGCTTCACAGGCAAGCGCTCAACGCTAAGCCATCTCTCCAGCCCAAGCATTTCTAACATTTTTCCTCAGGCATCTTCTCCATTGTTTTAATGTAAAGCAGTTGGGCCATCTTCCTTAAGATTGCTAATGTATTTGACAATAGCTGCTTCAGTAACCTAAAACAAGTCTCAGTGCCTGTAATTTTAACTTGCTTAAGGTTTTCCAACTTAAAATCTTAAATCTCTCATTCCAATATCTTTAGCCAAGTGCATCTGTCCATTACAAATTTAACCTTGATCAGACTCACTAAGCCTGGGCAGCAGAGCACAGCCAGCCCTTATGCCAGTAAGCCCAGTTCCTGCAAAGTCCTGTGCAGTCTTTCCTTCCTCTTTGAAAGCTTATAAGCCAAGCCTCAAAGTTCAATATTTTCTGTATTTAGCATTCTCAAGTTCTTATCAGAATAGTCCATATCACTTGGCTTACCACTTCAGAAGGCATTGTCAGTTGCTATCATCAAGTCCATGCCCACTGCTCCAAAACAAAAGTTCCAAAAGACCAAACTCCACATGGTCAGGTTCATCTCATCCCACTTCTGACACCAATTTCTGTAGTAGACCACTTCAGGTTCGCTGAGGTGAACTTGCAGAACAGGTACAGTTATGGAGGAAGGGATATTTATTGCAGCTTACAGATCCACGGGAAGTTCCATAATGGCAGAAGAAGCTGGCCCTGCTTTCACAGATCCAAGCAGAGAGAGAAAAGTTCCAAGCCAAAAGCCACACAGCACAATTCAGGAACTCCTGGTGCACCTAGGCACTTCGCATATCTTTAGATTGGAATTTGAAAACACACCTTAAGATCTGCTCAGTAAGACTTCCTCCAGCCAGGTGTCTGCAGACCCAAACTACAAACTAATAAAACACCAAGTATATTGGGGGCCATCTGTTCAAATTACTACAGTGGGAAAAACATGAAAGGCCTGAGCAGGTAGCCTAGGGCACATGTTCACATCAATGGGTATGAGGTAGTCTCTCTACTAAGCTTGTAACTGTGTTATGTGACTCTAAAGCCCACCCACAACAACACATTTCCTCCAGTAACACTTTACTTTCCAAAGGCTCCATAACTTTCTCAAATTGCTGCCAGCCAAAATCATCATTATAAAATATTAGTAAATGCTCTCTCATGTATTTATTTTTTTCCCAAAAGAATAAAAGAGTTTTTTTTGTTGTTGTTGTTTTATTTTTGTAGCTGTTTAAATATAGAATCTACCTCAATAGTGCTAATCTGGCTATATCATCAAACCCTTGGAAATACTCCTTATCAGCTTTCCATGCATATAGGCTACAGGTGTGTATACCACACTTGGAAAAAAACATGTTTAAGGAAGGAAGTGTTTCAGGAATGTTGTATTCAGATCATCAATACTAACATAAAATTGATACATAATATTCTTTGCTTGATGTAATACCAACATCAATGTTATTTTAGTTTAGATCCACTTCACATCTTTTCTGATGCATTTTTTAAAATTTTATTTTATATATAATAGGTTAGTGGGGAACTGTGCCTCAGGATATTCTTACCCACTCCATGGCTCTTACAATATTTCCTCCCCCTCTTCTGTAAAGTTTCTTGAGTCATGTTAGGCTTGTTGGTATTCTGTTTTAGTGTTGAGTTCTTTGTAGCTTCTGAATTCTGCTTGCATAGGTTTACATTATTGTGGTTTTCACCAGCACCCTGGGGCTGGTTGTCAGGGTAGTAATAAGAGAAGTGTTCATGATGTTGCTGCCTCTGAAATTTCTCCTGGACCTGGCAGAAATGGTGCAGGTGGGAAGTCTTGTGGTCTGCAGTTGGGTGTCTTCTTGTGTTATTGGTGTATCAAGTCTTTCCTCTGTTTTCTCAGATTTTTCAACCAGGTATGAGAGCAGTTTGGGTTAAAGGGAGTATGCAAGTTGTTCAGGTGATTTTTGATGTACAGCCTTCTCTTTCCTGACCATGGGATTCTGACTTGATTTCTAGTACCATATATGAATTCCTTCTCACTGAATGGGTCTCATAATCCAATTAAAAAAAAAAGATTATTTATTTATTTATGAGAGAGAGAGAGAGAGAGAGAGAGATTGAGATTGAGAATGGAAATGCCAAGGCCCCAGCCACTGCATACAAACTTCAGACAGATGCTCTGCCATGCGCATCTTGCTTATGTGGGACCTGGAGAATCAAACCTGGGTCCTTAGTCTTCCTAGACCTGGGCCTTAACTACTAATCTGTCTCTCCAGCCCTCATGATCCAATTTTTATGTTTAAATCATAGAACTTTTTTTCCTGGTTTGAATCACTACATAATATTTTGAGAATTAGTGTTGCCATGTTATAATAAGACTTAGTAAATGGGTGATAGCTCATGAGCTGCAATTCTTCAATTTCTCATTTTAAAAGCTTATATTAAGGCATATTTTGTATGTAAAAACCCAAAAGTAAAAATTGTGTGTGTGTATCTCTATCTCTCTCTCTCTCTCTATATATATGTGTGTGTGTGTGTGTGTGTGTGTGTGTGTGTGTGTGTGTGTAAAACAGAGGTAGTGTATGTTTTAGTAAATATTTATGAATATGGTACTTCGATTAATTCTGTCATGTCAAATGATTTTCCAATTCTTGATGTACTACTTTGAAGACCTTTTACAAGAACACAGGGCATGTTAGATTTAAAGAAGAGCACCCAATATCTTGAAAGAGTGAAAACACAATCTTTGAGAAATTAATGGATGTATTAGGCAGTAATAATCAGATGAAAAATTGCTACTCAGCCGGGTATGTTGGTGCACGCCTTTTAATTCCAGCACTTGTGAGGCAGAGGTAGGAGGATTGCTGTGAGTTCTAGGACACCTTGAGAATACATAGTGAATCCCAGGTCAGCCTGAACTAGATTGAGACCCTATATCAAAATCCCCAACCCCCCCAAAAATTGCTGCTCAATTAGAAATATGGAAGGCTATTTTATGGTTCTAACATGAATTTGTATTTTGTGGCTTCCAGGTGTAGAAGTACTGAGGGTTAAAAATGCATTTTTAGTTCACTAATAAGAACCTATTCTACTGAAGGGTCTGAAATATGGGATGAACTGCTACTCAGTGTATATTCCCAGACTATTGCATTTAGAAATAAGTGGTTTCTTCTGTGTCTTTTTTTTTTTTTTTTTAGGTCTTCTTGTGCTTTGTTTCTTCTTTTCTTGTGACACATATCACTATTTATTTTGCTTAGTATTATAACTACATATTAAAAGTAAGCTTATGTGTTCATGAACATATTGTGTGCTGTCTTTCAGCTCATTCATTGTCATTACCAGTTGAAGCTCCAGAGGGTAAGAAGTTGACAACCTTTGCCACATTTCTTCAAATTCACATCTATCTTGCATAAGCTAATGATTTTGAAAAAAAATTTCTTCTAGTCTGTTTTTTTTTTTTTTTTTTTGCTTATTTTGTTGTGTTTTGAGGTATGTATGGTTTCACTCTAGCCCAGTCTGATCTGGAATTCACTATGTACTCTCAAGGTGGCCTCAAACTCACAGTGATCTGCCTACCTCTACCTCCCAAGTGGTGGGATTAAAGGCGTGTGTCACCATTCCCAACTTTCTTCTAGTCTTAATAATAAACCACTTCCTGTCTATCTGGTGGTTATGAAAGGATTGACAGAGGAACTTCTGAAGAATTATCTTTCTTTAGGGGAGAGGACTAGGACAGATATCTTTTCTAGTGATCAGTGCAAATTTCTTCCTTGATGGGCAGGGAGATTATATTTGATTCTTTAGATGGGAATTCTAAAGGCAATAACCTATATTAGAGCATATGTCCTATAAAAGACAGAGGCAGTAAAGGCTGTCTTAAAATAATAAACTACACTTTCACAGTTGGTGAAAGTCTGTGAGTCAAATAGACCTGAGTCACACAGACCTATGGGAAAGATCACCCTTAATCTTTGAGTCAGATTTCATTCACAAATGTCAGCAGGAAGAGGAGTCTCATGAGGCCTAGAAATTGAAGTAGAAGTGGCTGGAAGCAAAGTCAATGTCTCCATCCCTGATGTCGGAGAATCCCCATTAGTTCATCTCAGAAATAAGCCCACTTAACCCTCTAATAACAAGCATGATTTTTTTGAATAAAGGAAACATATCAGTTACTTTCACATAGCTGGGGCAAAATACTCAACCAGAAGTAGCTTAAAAAAGAAAAAGATTTATTTTCATCTTCAGAGGTAAAGTCAATCTTGGTGAGGAAAGCATTACAGAAGAAAGAAGCATGAATCACAAGACACAAGTAGGGAGGAGGGAAGTAGAAAGTAAGAGAACACCTAGCAGGGTTGGGCTGTGACATCTCAAGACCCTCCCCCCAGTGACACATTTCTTCCAGCAAGGAAGCTAAAGGTTCCACAACCTCCTCTAATAGAACCATCACCTGGAGATTAAGTATTCAAGGACATGAGTCTATAGGGGACATTTTACATACAAACCACCACAAAAACAAAGTATATTACTATGGTGTTATTACAGTTTCAGTCAGCCCTGTAAGCCTGTGGTTTTTGCTTTGTTGATCTGTCTAACCCCAGCCTGGAAGTATTGGTTTCTGTAACTTAGAGGTGAGGCTTCTGACTCTGTCATGACCTCCTTTTCTGTCACTATCCCAACCTGAGGTCATATCAAGCCAATAAGGGAAAAAGGTCAATTACCTATTTCTGACTTTGATTATTATCTTAGAGGCCATTTTAACAACTAAACTACTACTCTGAATAAAGTGAAGTACATTCTGTTAAGACATGGGAATTTATTTTTAAAAATATTTTCATTTTTATTTATTCTTTTATTGAGAGATACAGAGACAGATGAGGGGGGAGGATGGGCACATGAGGGCCTCCAGTCATTGCAAATGAAGTCCAGATGCATGTGCCATCTTGTACATCTGGCTTATGTGGGTCCTGGATAATTGAACCTTAGTCCTTTGGCTTTGCAGGCAAGCACCTTAACTTCCAAGCCATCTCTACAGCCCAGAATTTTTTGAAATGTCATCAGTAAGAAGAAATATAGCTTAAAAAGTTGTTTACTTACATACAAACTTGAATTCTATGGATTTATGAGGTATGGATCAATGAAGAATGTTACATATACAACCCTTTGGGAAGTATAAGCACAATATTTTATAATTTAAATTCTCCCTACTATATATGTGCAATCTCTTCTGTTATTGTATGCCAACTGTGAATTTTTTTTAATTATTTATTTATTTATTTGAGAGCGACAGACACAGAGAGAAAGACAGATAGAGGGAGAGAGAGAGAATGGGCGTGCCAGGGCTTCCAGCCTCTGCAAACGAACTCCAGACACGTGCGCCCCCTTGTGCATCTGGCTAACGTGGGACCTGGGGAACCGAGCCTCGAACCTGGGTCCTTAGGCTTCACAGGCAAACGCTTAACCACTAAGCCATCTCTCCAGCCCCCAACTGTGAATTTTTGATGTCATAAAGAAACTTGGGAAGTATCCTTATGCAATAGGTCTCACTATGGACTTTGGTTGCTTATCTTATTGCAATTATTTCTAGTTTGCCCCAGGATAAGCTCTGTAATTCATCAGTATCAAATTACACAATTGGCTTCTGTGGGTAATTTCAGAACTCTTGTACACATCTGATTGTTAACTCTTATCTATCTAAAGATGGATGAAGAAATTGCCCAAAATTTCATCTAAAACTAAGGTGGAAAACACTTTAGGAAAGCTATTTAATATCCATGGTGGAGAAGGCATAATGAGCCATCAGTAGGAATTTTGTATGCAGACATTTACTCTCTTTCAGACTGCATACCCCTTGACTTTCATCGACATTCTTTGCATTTAATTTCTATTGGAGAAGTAAATTAAATATGAAAAGTGTTCTAACATTGTATTGGATTCATAGACTTAATTTAACCTTTTTGGTGGGTAATTCTATAGCATATTTGAAATATTCAAGTAAACTCTTTACAGATTAAGCATACAGTTAAGAAATATCAATGTAACCAATATCACCCTCTTAAATAAGCTTTGCATGATACAAGTTTGATAAGGTTCAGAATGAATGATTTTAAGCAACCCTATTTTTAACAAAATGTCAGTGTAGGACATTAGGTTAACTCCTAAGTTCTTATAACTGGATTTTCATGGTACATATAGCATATATGGAGATATTATATTAGGTCTTTCTTTAAATTGCAACAGTAAACATTTATCAACATGAACAGTGCTTATATTTGAATAACATTGTGGCTCCCTGAATCTTAATATCTAAACCCAAATTTATAAAATCTAAGAAATCATGGTAGGATTAATTTCTTGATAGTTGCTTTTAATAAATCCATTGCATAAATATTAATCAAATGTCAGTATGGAGCACAATAACAGTTATCTTCAACCTTTATGACATATTCTTACTATTTTGCCATTTGTTTTCCTGTGCTGAATTTTAAATCCACTTAAAAAAATTATATGCGTATCTATATAAACAATTTACAGGTTATGTACTATTAAGTACACTCCTGTTACCAGGTTGCTATCCTCAGTGGGGTTGTGGGAATCTCTGTGGGGTCATGAAGGCTTCAGTTAATCCCTATGGCAGTTGACCAAGCCTCAGGGCATTCCTACTAGCTCTGTGGCTCTTACAATCTTTCCACCTCCCCTTCTGCAATGTTCTTTGAGCCATGGTAGGTCTGTTGGCAGTTTGATTTAGTGTTGAGTTCTTTGTAGCCTATGGATTTCTGCTTTGATAGGTTTTGCTTGATCACTATGTCTGCTAGCATCGTTCTGGAACTTGATGTTAGGCTGGAAGTAAGAGTAATATTCATCATATTGCTTTCTTTGCAATTTCTCCTGTGCCCTAACAGATGTGGTAGAGATAGAAAGTCTTATGGTGGGCATTTGGCTATCTTATCAATGGTTCTAGGATCTCCTCCATTTTCTCTTCCATCTGTAAAATAAAACAGATTCTCCAATCAAGCACCAGACCAATTTGGACTAAAAGGGGTATTCCAAGTTGTATAGGAGATTTTTTTTTGTGTTGCAGTCCACTCTTCCTTGACCATGGGATTCTGACAGGTTTTCTAATACCAGATCTGAGGATTTTACCATTGAGAGGGCCTAATGTCCAATCAGAGAACAGTTGGTTCTCTTATTGAGAACAGAGGCTACATGACAGTATTACACAGTTATGTACTTCTTGATTTCGTAGTCTTCAGGGTCCCTTGCTTATTCATGATATTGCTGGCAGTTCTCTTCTGGCAGCTCCAATGGGCTCTCTAGCACTATGAAGTCCAGCCCAGAGGGAGCTATTTTGCTTTCTGGACCCATCATGGTATTCTGATGTCCTGTGCCCACAACTTGTGATGTCTTCAGCAATATAGCTTTATGTTTTAGCTCTGGTAGGTAGTCAAATGTTTTGGCAATGGCTTACATTATTTTGTGAAACTCATGAACCCTGGCTAAGAGTTCAGTGTTGGGTGTAACCCAATATTGGGCCTTGGATTTACTAGTCAAAGTTCATGGTGTAAGGCTAAGATTTTTCTTCCTTTTCTCCAGACTGTCCTTTCTCCTTAATTGGTGGTTATATTTTGTAGAATTCTAGTCAGAATGAGGGTTTCCATGGAACTGATTCTTAATACTATCTTAATTTTTGTGTGATTTTCTGCCCACCTTCCCAATTCCTACTCCCCCTCCCCACTTCTACTCCTCTAATCCCCTCCCACTCCTGATATTCCCATCTAGAAATTCCTCATCTTAACCCACCCCATTTTTTATTTTTCATGTTCTCACTCTGGTTTTAGGCCCTTATTCCTGGTGTTAATTTCCATTTGTACTCATCTCCACTTAATCCCAGTTAGGAAACTCATGAGAGAGTACATAGCGCATTTGTCTTTTTGTGTCTGTATGACCTTACTTGGAATGATTTTTTCCATCTCCATGCATTTATCAAACTTCATTTCTTCATTTCCCTTACTGCTGAGTAGAATTTCATTGTGTATATGTACCACATCTTCGTTATCCATTCATCAGTTGATGGGCATCTGGCCTGAGTATAGTTCTTAATATTGTGAGTAGAATTGCAGCAAACATGGTTGAGCAACTATCTCTTTCCTAAAGAGTGGAGTCCTTAGGGTATATGCCCAGGAGTGGTAAAGCTGGATCAAATGCTAGACCTACTTTCATGCTTCAGGAGTCTTTATAATGGTTGTACCAGTTTGCACTTCCACCAGCAGAGGGTAAGTTTTCCACTTTTCCCACAGCCTCAGCAGCATTTGTTGTCATTTGTCATGCTGATGTATGCCAAACTGATTGGAGTGAGATGAAATTTCAGAGTTGTTTGGCTTACATTTCTCTGATGACTAAAAATGCTGAATATCCCCTTTATTGTGTAATGGTAATTTGTATTTCTTTCTGAAATCTACTTTTTAAGGCTTTACTTGTATAACAAACATTCACTCCATTTGGGCTTACAGTTTAGTGTGTATTTAGCAAATATGTGTATAGCATGTACACATCAGTATAACAAATACCAGAGAGAAGGTATTGAACAATATCTATTTCTCCTATACCTTCTCTCAAAACATATTCTAGTTAATTCCCAGTCCCATTTGTACCACAGGAAACCATTGGTTTTTATCTGTAAAGATGGATTTTTTTTCTACTAGAACTTCATATAAATAAAAACAAAGTATATACTCTTGTATCTAGCTACTTCATTCAGCATAATATTTTTGTGATTCATTTTCTATTACTAATTGGTGTCTTTTAATGACTGAGCAATATTGCATAGAGTGGAACATTGGAATCATTTGGGTTTTTTTTTTTAGTCATATGAGATTTGTAGTATACTAATGAGTTAATAAAAGTTTAAATGTATTAAATTACTTTAATAATCCAAAATATAAAGTATGTATGGACAATGACAACATGAAACTTCTTATGCATATCACATGAAATTTTTGTAAGGAAATAAGAACATTAGATTAGTTTTTATGCTTGTTCTACTTACATAATTTTATTGGTAAAATGAGGGGTGTTTAGTATTTTTATTTTTAATGTTCTAGTAATGTCAACTAATCTTTATGTACCATCTGCACAAAAAAACTTTCAATATTTTTCATAGCTTCAAGAACTCATGTAGGCATAATTTCTAGAATAATAATTCCAGGATACATTTACTTTAAGGATAATTTCTGGAGCACACAAGGAAAACCACTATGTAATAATTGGGAATAACTCCAAAAACAATATAAAAACACATTACTTTCCTCCATATTTACAGGCACTAATAAAGGAAAGTATATTAAAACAAATCTTTGGGGACTTAAGCAATATTATGTGTCATATACTCAATGTTTGAATAAGTGTTTACAAATTTTTCTGTAGTGGGCTTTGATTTTTATTCTTGCACATTTGGAAACTTGCTTGATTGTGAATGTGTTTGCCAAGTTGGGAATTTGCTTAATGTTTAACAGGGAGGTTTTATTTCTGATGGCCTTCCTTTTGCCTTCTAGCACATTCACTAATCCTCTACTTCTCAACTACGTCACTTACAAACCTGCTAACCCTAGGGTTGACAAGATTTTATTTCTTTTTACCCACCACATACAAGTTGCCTATTGGTATTTTAATGAGGCAGCACTCTGCAATACTTTTAAGGGAAGGAAGGCAAGTGTACTCTTTCACTGCACTCTCTTTTAAAATTCGATTTTTTTTATTCTAATTTCAAATATTTTCTTTATTGATACTTCTTTTTTATTAGTTATGAACATACTCAGTTTGTAAACAGCACATGTTGGCACCATACATTTGATTTATTTTTAAACAACTCAGCTTTGAAAAAAAAAATACATGATCCAACTCATATATATGAGGATAGATTAATGGAAAGTTCAGTGGTAAACACAATTATTTCTCCTTTTTTTTTTTTTTGTTTTGTTTTTTCAAGGTAGGGTCTCACTCTGGTCCAGGCTGACCTGGAATTAACTCTGTCATCTCCGGGTGGCCTTGAACTCATGGCAATCCTCCTACCTCTGCCTCCTGAGTGCTGGGATTAAAGGTGTGTGCCACCATGCCTGGCTCACAATTATTTCTCTTTTAGAGAGAAAGATTTATTTATTACTTCTGGGACTAGTTTATTTGAATAATTGTTTAACATTTTTAAAACTTTTCTTTATATTAGGAAGATATATGTAACTTCCTTTGAAATTAATCTTTTTTCAAACTTTGGATAATTTAATGTATTAAGGCTTTAGTAAAGCATCCAATTAGGTTTTCTATTATTTAAAATTTAAGTGTTTTGTCAAAATACCATCTTTTTACTAGACATTTAGCTATGTTCATAGTTTTAAAGCTTGGATGTCTTATGGCAATTTTAGAAATAGTCTAACAGAATAAGATCATCTAAAACTACTTACAGAAGAAAATTTATGGAGACATTATCCAGACTATATAAATATGAAGCCTTTATACAAACTCAGTATATTTGTGGGCACTATTTTATCTACCTTGTATTTCAGTGTATAGAGTGAGTTCCAGCATATAGTAGCAATTCACTTATTGAAATGTAATTGACTTTCAGTTACTAATTTCATGTTAATATTTGAAATAATGTGGTTCATTTATCTATCTGTCAATAAAATTCTTTATTCCTTGTTACATTAGTTCACTATCATAAGATAGACCACCCTAAAATTTTAAAGGATATTCACTGAAATTATTGTATATTCTTTTAACCAGATAAACAAAATACAGAAGAGTAAGCTAGAAATACTAGTACACATATTTAACTGTGAGTCTAAATTTGTATTGCTGTTCATTTAATTGTAGAAAAGGAAATTCGAGTTTTGTACAGATGGATTTTTATTAACTTTTTGTCTAAATAACAATAGTCCCACATCATCAGTTTTAATGGTTGCCTGATGTCTTATGTGCTGTTATTTATGTAATTGTGCAATTATTAAGGTACTTATGTATTTATTCACTTCAAATTAGACTATATGTCCTGTATATAATTTGAAATAACATTGTGCGATATATCTTTAGAAGATAATTATCATAAATGTGATTTTCAACCAAAGAAATGCTTCCATAGATTGTGGCTGAGAGGGTAGCTCAGTGGTAGGGAAAACAAGAAAGAGTCCTTGGGTGTAATCACCAGTCCAAGAAAAGGTTATACAAAATTCTGGGATTTGTTCATATATATTTGACTTTTTATCAATAGTTCATGAAAATCACAACTTCTGCATACCTTTATTAATACTGTTGTTTTTTTTTTCCTGATGTTATATCACTTTAAATATGTTTTAACCCTTTATAATATCTTCTGAGTTACCAAAGACATTTGCTAGATTTTCCTTAATCCAATGGAGAATGCAATGGAAAACCAGATGAGAAATTCTGATGTCTCTTTTTTGAACCTGTCAAAAGATTCATAATTTTAAGTTATGTTGTTCTTATCTCACCCCAATTTTTAATGAGAAGGTCTTTCCAGCCCTGACAAATAGGCTTACATGTATTTTAGTGAGTATTGCCATAAATGCACAACTTACCATTCTCATGGAAAAAATAATAATTAGCTATTTTAAATCATTCAGGTTTTTTTTTTATTGTGAACAACAACCCATTGTAAACTTTTACTGATGGGTCCAATGTGTTTCTGAGCTCTTACAACTTTATTTACACTGCATTTTTTACTTTAAAGAGTAAAAGACATATTCGTATCTCTATAGCTACCTATTTCTGCAAATGTACAAGGATATATGAAGATTGTAAGTCTTTGTCAGTGGGCATTATCTGATAAATGACAACTTCTCTTTTGTTGTTTTTGTTCTGTTGTGAGACGTTTTAGAGATTGAAAATTTTTACAACCTCTAATATGAATGCATTTAAATAAAAAAGTAGGATTCTAAGTAAGAAAATGTTTTAAAAATAACAATTCAAAGCTACCTGGGACAACATAGCAATATCTTTTCTGAAGAAAAATGAATGAATAAATAAAAGTGGGAATTCAGACTATATGTAACTCTGGGCAATAAGGCATTTCTTTCCCTGGTTAAGGACACTAATACATACAGAGATGTGGTCTGTGAGAGAGGAGAAGTATGTAGGATTTGTATGCAGGCTTACAAATCAATCATATGCCAAAAGTATAGGATATTTCATCTATTAAATTGATGCTAACTAGATACAATAGTAATTTTCAAATTACTAATCTTTTCTTAAAGACATTTCATGTGAGCACAGGACTATAGATGTGTTCAATCGAAGCATTTATTGGTTTTACTCATCATGCGTTTATTGTTTTGGCATATATGGATATTTAATCAATAATGTTATGTTTACATTTCAGTTTATAAAGATGGATAAAGGGTAAATTTCTATTTTTATTTCTGTGAGAGCAGTTGAAAGATTTTTTTTTGTTTAAAACAAAAGAATGGTCTGACTTCTAAATACAAAACTCATACATATTTATAAATACTTAAATTCTAATTCTTTTTAGTTATAATACTGGATTCATCGAGGATTAGAACTCTAACAGCCTGTGGCTTTTTGACTTAGGCTGTATTGTAATTATTACCTTTTCATGAAGACATTTCTATACCTTCATTGAAACCACTTTTTCAAGGCTTATTAAAGTTAAAAATAGTCTTCTCTCTCTCTCCCTCTATCTGTCTTTCTCTCTGTGTCTGTTGCTCTCAAATAAACAAATAAAAAAATTTTAAAAAAAGTTTAAAAAAAAATGGGCTGGAGAGATGGCTTAGCGGTTAAGCGCTTGCCTGTGAAGCCTAAGGACCCCGGTTTGAGGCTCGGTTCCCCAGGTCCCACGTTAGCCAGATGCACAAGGGGGTGCACGTGTCTGGAGTTCGTTTGCAGAGGCTGTAAGCCCTGGCGCACCCATTCTCTCTCTCTCCCTCTATCTGTCTTTCTCTCTGTGTCTGTTGCTCTCAAATAAATAAATAAAAAATTTTTAAAAAAGTTTAAAGTTAAAAATAGCCAACAAAAATAGCACAAGGTAGATGTGAATGTTGTTACCCAGCTGAAGCCCTATCACTCTTCTACCCATTGTTCATTTTACCTTTTAGTGTCTGCAATGGGCAGGTGCTTCTCTTTCTCTTTTCTATGTGAATGCTGTATATATTTTATACTACATCTCACTTTGACAGTGGCTCTCATTACAATTTTTTTCTTTTCATATTTCCAGTTGATGGGAAGTCATTTTTGTTGTATATGATAGATTCCATCATTTGCTCAGTAATGTATCTCTTGGCAGTGAATATATTACAGGAGAACATCCCAGTGGCTTGAACAGAAAGAACTCAAGTTCTAATCTAGACCTAGCCCCCAGTGCATCTGTTTCTCAAAGGGACTCTTTACTCATGAAAGTCACATATTCCAAAATGGCCTTGTTTCATGTCTCCCATCTCATACCAAAACAGGACAGTAAAAACAAATGACATTTACTCCAAGCATTCAAATGTCGAATATTTGTGAAAAGTTTTCAATTTAATGATAGGCAAATAATGTTGATGCCTTATTTATTAACCCTTCTAGACCTGAGTGGAAATGGTAGACACCAAGTATCATTTGAAGATCAGGGTGTATTTGGGCATGATTTATTTTTATTGGCTCCTTGAGTAATGCTATGGAAAAGACAGAACAGAATATATTTGCAATAAGCTGTAACAAGTTGGATGTGTGAATTTTAGAACACAGAACTTTCATTATGCATTTTTGCATTTATAGTAACTGCAGTCACTTGCTCAGAAAGTACATTTTGCCATCATACATTATACACATTGTTTCTAAATGCCTTTTCTTTTCCAAGAGTTACTAGACACTCCATTATTTTCTCATTTTTTGTTAGTCCTCTATAACAGCATCTTTTTATATAATTACTTAGAAATGCTAATCATGTCAGATAACTTATGAATAAAGGTATTCCTGAAAAAGTTGCAGTCTGAGTTACACTCCATTGGTTTTGTCTCATCATTCTTATGCATACTTGATAATATAGTCTGGTTTCAGAATCTTGGAACTACCATGTAACTTTTTAAATTCCATGCCATGTACTGAAGCAGCTAATTCCCTTCCTGGTTAATAACAATGAGTAATTATTTTTGTCTGTAAATGATATTTATTTCAGGTAGTCATTAAATTTTCTTTGAATTCCTCCCCTAAATTGAACCAAATTGAAGGTAAGTCTTGTGTTATTTCAACACATTTCCATACTTTTTATATGGCTAATAAACTATGAACACTCAACCCTGAATACCATTTATTTATTTATAGTCTACTGACAGAGTTGAGAAACTATCACCACTAATTGCTTTTTGAACATTTCATCATCTCAATACGAAACTTGATTTCCATTGGCAAATGTTTACCAGTTATATTTTAATATTTGTCAGTAATTCACAGCTTTTTATGGCTTAATAATATTCTTTAGTATCAACATATCACATTTGGATTAACTGTTCCTTAGTAATTAGATATTTAAGTTATTTCTACATTTCTACTAAGGATAATGCTATCCTGGACATTTGTATACACATTTCATATATATATATATTTCTGTCTCTTTTGAATTAATGTTTGTTGAACTGCTGGGTCACAGAATACCCTAATTTTTGAGAAATTGTGTAACATTTGTCTAAATATCTGTATCATTTTGTAATTTCACTAGGAATAGGTGAAGAATTTCTTTGCATCCTTAGTAGCTGTTGTTTTTGTTTACATTTTTAATTTTAGAAACAGCAATGATTAGCAATTGAGGATCTATTCAACTTCTCATTAATCTTTATGTGTCTTCAATGGAGACTTGAATGCAATGTGTAAATTGGGTTGCAAGAGTTCTTTTCATATTGTGGACTTTACTTTCTATGATTTTCAACTATTTTCGTGCATCCTGTAGCTGTTTTATTTCATTTACTTGATAATATCGTATAGACTACAAAGTTTAAATTTTTTTTTAATTTTTTTTGTTTATTTTTATTTATTTATTTGAGAGCGACAGACAGAGAGAGAAAGAAGCAGATAGAGAGAGAGAATGGGCACGGCAGGGTCTCCAGCCACTGCAAATGAACTCCAGACGCATGCACCCCCTTGTGCATCTGGCTAACGTGGGTCCTGGGGAATGGAGCCTCAAACTGGGGTCCTTAGGCTTCACAGGCAATGTGCTTAACTGCTAAGCCATCTCTCCAGCCCCAAAGTTTAGAGTTTTGATGGAGTCCAAGTAATCTCTGTGTGATTTTGTCTATTGTGCTTTGAGTCTCAAGAACCCTTTTGTATATAGTCACAAATATTTGCATTGATGGTTTCTTCTAAGGATTTTACAGATAATGTTCTTACATGTAAACCATGATTAATTTTGAGTTAATTTTTATGCATTATGAGGCATTCTTCTGCATATGAGTATGCTGTGATTGAACACTTTTTGCTAAAAAGTGTATTCCATCCAAATTGTGTCAGCTTGACACTTATGTTGACAAATGAATGACCACAGAAAGATGGAGTTTTTTCTTAGTCTTGTTTTCTGAGTTTGTATGTCTGTCTTGATGCTGGCACTACTCTGTTGTGAATATTGTAACATTGTAACAAATTCTGAAGTACAAACCCTCTAACTTTGCTCATTTACTTTTAGAAATTGCTTTGTGTATTCTATATTCAAGATCTGCTTGTAGATGTGGTGAATGCTAGTTCTTTAGCAGCATTCAGTTGGTATCATTGCAGGCTATAGCTTTATTTTCCTTTTATTTAAAATTTTTCATATTACAAAAGTGCAGGCAATCTTACTTGTAAAAATACTAGAAACTCGTTACATTTCTCATAGCACAGGTAGATTAATTGTTGAAGTGGTATGTCATGGTGAAGAATATTGTTGGATTTCTATTGTTTAAAATCTTCCATCTTGATTTGAATATTGAGAATTTCATGACAGCTATAGTCACAAGCAACTATTTTATACCACCTATAATAATGATTTAGGTTTTTCCAACAGTAGGGATAAAAAGCCAAGAATAGAAACCAAGTGGTTACATTTTTCTTATGATTCAAGTTTGCAGTGATGGTATAAACACACTAGTAGAACACTATCACACAGACACACACACACACACCTTTCTACACAGGATATTATTATTATAAATGGTAAAATATGGGCTGGAGAAATGGCTTAGTGGTTAAGCGCTTGCCTGTGAAGCCTAAGGACCCAGGTTCGAGGCTCGGTTCCCCAGGTCCCATGTTAGCCAGATGCACAAGGGGCCGCACGCGTCTGGAGTTCGTTTGCAGAGGCTGGAAGCCCTGGCATGCCCATTCTCTCTCTCTCCCTCTATCTGTCTTTCTCTCTGTGTCTGTTGCTCTCAATTAAATAAATAAAAAATTTTCTAAAAAGGTAAAATAATTATTTCATATTGTTTTTAAATTATGAAATACATATTTTAAGTAATTTATTTATTTTTTCATATTTTTATTAACATCTTCCATGATTATAAAAAATAACCCATGGTAATACCCTCCCTCCCTCATCTGAAACTGATATTTGTATTCTAGAAGTGTTGGACATATACTGGTACATTGTTTCAATTAGATAACTTATAAGATACAGAGTTGAGAAACATTGTCCTGCAGATTAAAGAGAATACCTAACAAATACTGAACATTTTCTATTCAATACAGGAAAAACCCTGAGTCTCTGTAACATGTGATATTTTACAATTATTGATAACTATTTTCTACTACTCTTGCTAATAAAATGTCAAGGGCCAAGATAAACATCCCATAAAAATTATATGTGGATATACTTGGGACTTATATTTGATGTTGTCATTTCTCCTAAAGAACTTTTCCTATCCTTATCAATTCATTATTGATTTTATAAATGAAGTGCATCATAGAAAAAGAGTTTAGTAAATACTTTTAATAACATTTTATGGAGCTATCTTGGGATATGCAGACCTCTACCACTTGTTGGCCCTTCATATTTACAAGAAATCATATCTCTAGTGCTTAAAATACAGAACTAATTTAACTGAGTTCAAGTTAGCTGTGAACAAATGGATTAACAAGCATCTTATTAAAAATTTAATTTACATTTCATTTATCACATTTAATAGAATCAACTGTTTTTTCAGGGTGGTTAAATTATTAATTTCCTAGGATAACTTTGAGTACCATATGTGTTGTTTTTCATAGTTACTGCAATTATGTACTTTTTGCAGCATGGAAATTTAAGACGAACAACATAAATTTTTTTGTTCAAAACCATTTAATTATCCAACATATTAAAAACTATGCTGGTATGGCTTGTATATTTTCTTTCCATAACAAAAATATTTAATTAACAGAATTTAAAGCCTTCCTGATTATTATTTGATGGTTAAACATCTTCATGTTGGGGAAACTAGTCTGGATCTCTATTCAAAGTATTTTGAATTTTTATTATTCATATTGTTTTTTGTTTTTACTTATAAAGTATTTTGATGTTTGCATGACAACATTTTTTCATAGATTTCTAACTTTTTACTATGTGTGTGTTTATGAGTATGTATGCACATGCATGTGCATGTGTGTGTGTGTGTGTGTGTGTGTGTATGTATGGTCATGTGCCTTCATGGGAGAATTTTTCCTGTGGTGGCCTTGTGCTTTATCTCATTCTTTTGAAACATTTATTTATTTATTTACATGAGAGAAAAAGACAGAGGAGAGACAAAGGGAGAATGGGTACAGTGTCTCCTGCCACTGCAGATAAACTCTAGATGCATGCTCCACTTTGTGCATCTGGCTTTTTTACTTGGGTACCCAGGAGTCACAAGCAAATGCCTTTAACCAATGAGCCATCTTTCCAGCCCCCTGCCTATTCTTGAGTCTAAGTCTTTCACTGACACCTGAGCTTATGGATGGATTTCTGATCTCTGCTCCTCTTTGCAGGATGAAGGTTACAGGAGCACATGCCCTGGCTCAGTTAGGCCTAAGTAGGATATGGAGATTCAAACTTGGCTGGATTCAGGCTCCCTCAAGCCCACATCCTTGCATAGAAAGCACACTTAATCCCTGAACCATCTCTTGAGTCCAAAATTTTTAAACATTTTTAGTTGGTTTTGAGACATGATTTTATGTTGCCTAGGTGGGTCTTAAATATACTATATAGCTAAGAATATATTTTAACTCCTAATCCTTCAGCCTTTACCTCTCAAGTATTGGGGCTTGTAGGTGTCTGCTACCATGTCTAGATTTATGATCATAGTATTTAAAGATTTATAAATTTTTGTATGTGTGTACATAGTATGTGCTTTGTCTGATATGTGTATAGTGTACAGTGTATGGATATGTCTGTGTGTGTTTGTGTACAGATGTGCATGCCCTGTGCTGATGCCAGAAGGGAACACTGGGTATACTCCTATTTTGGCTCATCCATCTATTTCCTGGAAACTTCATCTCTAACTGAACCCACAGCTGTCATTTTGCCAGTTTTTTTCAGCCAGTAAGTGCATTCAATTCTCCAGTCAGTCTCTGCCCTACAATAGGTCTGGGCTTAGAGATGTGTGTTGTCATGTCCAGCTGTTTATAGACATTCTGGAGATTCTAACTCAGGTGGCATCAGGCCTTCTCATGTCCCCATGCTTGTGCAGCAAGCACTCTTAACACCTGAGCCATTTTCTTAGCCCCAAGAGTTATACTTTCATTGGTGAAGTCAATTGGCACAAAAATTTATTACATAACCAATAAAAATTGCATTTATTTTTGGTTTTTCAGGGTAGGGTCTCAAAGTAGCCCAGGTTTCCCTGGTATTCACTATGTAGTCTCAGGGTGGCCTCGAAGATGATACTCCTACCTCTGCCTTCCAAATGCTGCAATTAAAGGTGCATGCCAGCATGCCTGGCTTAAATATATATATATATATATATATATATATATATATATATATATATATATATACATATATATATACATATATATATGTATATATATACATATATATACATATATATATATACATATATATATACATATATACATACATACATACATACACACACACATATATATACATAAATATACTTTCTAGATATGGTGACACATGCCGTTAATCCCAGCACTAGGTAACCTTAGGTAGGATGATCTCTGTAAATTCAAGGCCAGCCTAAAACTCCATAGTAAATTCCAAGTCAGCCTGGGGCTATCATGAAACATTACCTCAATAAACAAAACAAAACAAAAAATCAAAATTATTCATTATATATAGCTGTGATATAATCCCCCAAAACAAGGGACAAATGAAGATGATGCTGAAAACACACATATTAAGGAGAATTGATACAAAACATGTACAAATATTAAAACCCTTTTATTCACAGCCCTGCCCCAAAAGTATATTATTTGATTACTTGAGTGAATGTTAAAGACTGACTTCAAATATGGTGTTTGAACTCTGATGCTTCTTATGAAATAACCTTGATCCATTTTCACAATGCCAATCTAAAGACTTAATGACAGAACTTTAATCATCTTATAGATTTCTGCACAAGAACAAAATATGTATATATTTAAGGGTCTATATCCCATTTTCAGAATTAGTATCCTGTCAAGATATTTTTTCAGATTATGTCACTAAAATATCAAAAAGTAACATTTTCTTAAAATGAGACAAGTGATCTAATTTTAATGACAGCTACTGTTAATGTCAGGCACCCAGATATAGTTTATAATGCTTAGTAATTACAGCAATCTTTCTGCTCTTTTACTAATTATTTCAAGACAAAGAAGTAAAAGCCTTAAGAATGGGCACAAAAAGCAGCTATGTTGGATCTTTTTTGTAAAGCAAATAGCTTTCAAATCATTCCATTAGCTGTCGTCAGAGTACAAAAAGAATTAATCAAAAATGACATCAATTTCAAGGGGCTGCCAAAACCTCATGAGAAAAACAATCCTATCATAAAAAGATAGAAATTAAAGGCACTGTCCTTGATTCCATAAAGTGATTGTACTCATTCCTCTGCATATATATAAACTGTAAAAGGTTATATATAATGTATATGCTTATATTATCACACACATTAGAAGAAATAATGTCTTATGCACTGGGTGATTCCTATACTCATTCATATTTTGTGCTTACCTTGATTATTATTTGCTTTGAAAGAATGCTTTCACTGATTTTTTTTTTTTTTGGTTTTGTTATTCTCTGGAACATTGTGTAGACTTGTGAAACATCACATCACCAAGCAAAGCATATATTACTTGAAAACTGAAATGAAGATGAATTGGAAAAGACACAAAGATTTATTTCTATGGAGTCTCAATGTATCTCAGAAATTCTAAGTTGATGTAATTGATTGTAAGATTTCCTTAAGTACATAAGAAGGAGTGTTTTTAATGAAGACAGAGGAAAGTAATGGCACATTTCTTGAGTTTATCATAGTGATATTTCTTAAGTGTTTTAGAGATAATTAATTGGTACTTAACACACACACACACACACACACACACACACACATACATAGACATACATATATATGCATGCATTTATGTAGAATTTGCTGAATAAGAAATACATCATATATATAAATATGTAGATATAAAAATCTCTAGAAAATTTACCATAATCTACTCTAAGCAACGATCATTAGTTGCAACATAGAAATTGACCTTGATTCTTACACAATGAAAGTATGAAACGAGTACAGACTGATTAATCCTGAAACTGGGTTCAAATCTTTCTAAGTGTGATTTTCATTAATTAGTAGCATTGTTATGCTTGTAACTACTATTTTTTAAGTACCAATTTTGCCAAGTAGTGTCTAAGTATATCTAGTATATGTGCTATATCAATCTCACAGGAATCATGAAGGGAAAGCAGGCATCCTTTCTACTTTCTGAGGATAGAAACATCAGTTGTTGGAGAACATGTAGCTGGTCTACAGGCACACGGCTTGAACTGGTAGAATAAATGGATATTGAAAGCCCTGATTTTCCTTGTATGCTGTGTTCCCATAGCTTCCATTGAACATGATAAAATAGCAAAACACCTTTTTAAACTGGTTCTTGAATCAAAAAAATCTGTTGTCATTCTAGAACAATAACCTTCCTATCAGTTTTATGGTATATTCTCATAGGATCAGAATGTATTATTCAGCACACCATGCTTATTTCTTGAATATGATCAGCCCACTGTTTTTTAGAAAATGGCATTCCATATTGTGGTATAGACATTAATCAGTTATCATGTGAAGAGGTTTTCCCTAAATAAAAGGAAATTTAAAATATTATAGTTTTTCTTGATAATTTGACTCAACAAAATCTATGAAAAGTCCTAGGTTGTATTCTAACTGGAAATTAAAATTGAGTCTGTTGTAGTTCTGTATAGGCTGGGGAAGACATAAGGCACCCAACTCTGGCACAAAGAACTTTGTTTCTCATGGCACAGCAGTAGAATGGACATATTATGTTTTCCTTGTTTCCAGTTTACTTGGTGGGGGGTAATGTAAATGGCCTCAGAGAGAGTTGAGGGAACACAGAATTTACCTCTATAGAGTGATAATACCTGCTTTCTTTTATATTTGGCCATATTGATAAGGAAGGACTCATTCTGATTTTCTGTGTCTTATGAACTTGAAAACTTGTCTTGCTTTAGAGGGATATATTGCCTCCTTTTAAAGCTTTTTGCAATAGTGGCCAATTTAGGCACTACAATAAAATTATAGAAACTGACTTTTGGCTTCATTTGCCCCCAAAATGGGCTAGCTACTTCATGGAGCAAAGACTAAAAGAAGGAGATCTAATCTTTAGAATTGTATAAACCAAGGGTGAACCCACTACTTCTTCTTTCACCCCTGTTCTAATGTTTCCATGGCTTCAGCTTCTTCCCACAGGCAGTCATTTCTTTTTAATTGAACCTAAAAATACAGAGAAGAATTAGTATTACATGGGCAAAGGACATAGCACATGTGAGGGGTAAGGAACTTTTGACTCCAAACAATTCTTTCACCATTTGTTAAAGGAAGGAAGTTAGGAGTATGACCTTTTGCACTCTGCTGATCCAGAACCCACATACACATTCTATTCACAAATGCAATCACAGTAAGCACAACTGCCTGTAACGGTTCTGGGAAGCTCTGTGGGCAATTCACCACGTGTAGCAGGTGTTGTCTCCAATGCTGTCAGCATATTTCATTCATATACACATTGGTGTGAGTCAGGAGTACAAGGTTGCTGAGGAAGTATGGCAAGGAGCACAATCTATGATCACTTAGTATCTGTTAACATTCCTTATCAATACTGGTCATCTGTGCTGTTCAAGCCAAAGGTCCACCAAGCGTTACTTTTAGCCAGGCTGATTATATGGTTGTAAGATTAACTTCAGGCAATTTGGAAGTGAGGAACTTTGCCAAAAAAGCATCTCACAGCAATATTCTCAGAAAAATTATTTGTAAGATCCATTAGAAATATTCCTACAGCTTGCCCCATAGTTTACCCCCATATTTCATATGGCTCATTCCCACATTTTGT
This sequence comes from Jaculus jaculus, assembly GCF_020740685.1. Classification (NCBI taxonomy): domain Eukaryota; kingdom Metazoa; phylum Chordata; class Mammalia; order Rodentia; family Dipodidae; genus Jaculus; species Jaculus jaculus. The sequence goes on from NC_059103.1 coordinate 147,792,224, forward strand.
TTTTATAGTTAATTCCCACACTATACACATATCCTTGCAAAAGTAACTGTATAAAAAATAGAAAGTAATCCCTTGAGAAAAAAGGACAATCAATGTTCTGCCTTAGAAGACAGGCAAAAATGGGAGAAACCTATGAAGAATTATCTCTAAACATAGTTGTAAAATTTATCTTTCTTTGTAGTTGCACTTTTTGCTGGGACTTTTTTTCAATTTTACTTTGTATACTATGCCATTTACTCAGCATCCTCATTTAGAAATACACATTGTGATCTCACATTGCTGTGAATATGGTGATTCTATGAATCATAAAAGATGGTATGAGATGATCACTACCTTAAATAGGAACAACTATTATTTCTATTCAGTTACATATAATTACCTAGAAATTGTATTGAAAGGCTAACTTTACATTGATGTATCACTTAGTTACATATCGAGTGACAGGAAACATTTAAAATATTCCGTAAGTTTTCTTTAAAAAGAGAAAAAAAAAATACCACAACATTTATCAGCCCAGTATTACCAAAATTAAGATTTGTAGATCATCCATTTTTCTAAGTATAAATCCAGAATGCTATCTCTCAAATTAAATGCATGAACCTTCTGCTTCTCTCTTGGGATGCTATAGAAGTTTGTAGGGTTTATTATTCACTGCTGTTGGCCAGATTCTTAGGCTCACTCGAGGTTCCTAAGTCTTTTTTTGTCTTCCTTGAAGTATGTTCTAGGGGCATAGGATGCTTTCTTTCTACTCAGTACCTGGGCCCTCAGTCATTTCATCATCTGCTCCTCATCTTTCTATAATCAAGCCAGATGGCTAGATGCCAGGCATCTCCCTAAATATGGTCTTCCTCAAAACTCTGGAGAACATACAGAGAAGCATTGGTGTGAAGGATTTTATTCACAATAATAGTGGGGAAAACAACTGGCCTTAACTAAGTATTTCAGCTAAAGAAACCATAAAATTACACTTCCATACCTGACAATGCTTCCAATGTGTTTGAATTCGTCCAACGATCCCCACTTCAGGTGGACAGAAAACATCAAGCTGTAGTGCTCAGCCTGTCAACTTGTCCCCAGTTCTCCTTCTATCTCCTTATCACTTGTGGTCTGTGATTCCACATTTAAAAAGAATGCTTTTTCTTCATGATTATATCCCTGTGTTTATGAACCTCTCTCTCAATGGGAGACATTTCCCTGTGCTCTTCTCTGCTCACTTGTCCATTTTATTTTCCTTTACAGGGGTATTGAGAAGGTTTTTGAACTCATGTCTGACTACAAAGAGTACCTCATAATATTTCATGCATATCTCTATATTGTAATTATAAAATTTAAAAGTATTATATTTTAATTGCAGGTATATATCTCGGGTCTTAAACCACAAGCTATTAAGGTTAAGTCTTCCCCTGGAATGTTTAGTATTGGTATGGACACAAAGTAGGCATTCAGTGAATTTGGTGAGTGAATGAGAGGCAGGAAAACATAAGGAACATATGAATAACTGTGTACTCTGAGTGAAAACTTAAGGAAAATATTCTACTTACCATCTCATGATTATTTATTATTTGGCATGCATATGGTTAAAATGAGCTGCATCATGGGAAGGGAAATGAATAGGAGAGAAAAATATATGTATTCCAGCCTGTCAATTAAACTAGAGAACCATCAAAAGTATATCACCCAGGAACCATCTTCTTCCTTCTCCTGGACCCCATAAAAAGGAGCCCTAAAGCTGCTCTTGGGCAAACTTGCTCAAGAAGCCTGTTGCTCATTTAAATCATAATTCTTCAGTCCCACAAAGTCTCTCACTGCTTTCTCTCTCTCTTTCTTTCCCTCCCTCTTTTCTCTCTCTCTCTCTCTCTCTCTCTCTCTCTCTCTCTCTGTGTGTGTGTGTGTGTGTGTGTGTGTGTGTGTGTGTGTATGTGTGTATGTGTGCTAATCTTTTGAAGAAGATGCCAAGAACCAGGAAACACCCAGCTAGAATTGACCAGCAACATATTTTCTCTAGTGGTGCCAGACCTCACTTTCTATCTTCTAACCCAAGCATTTCATTGGCCGCCTCTGCACTCCTTCCTAGCTCACTCTTCCTATGTCAGAATGACAGTTTCTATCTCAGGTTTCTCTTTCTTTGTTAAGCTTTGTTTGCCCCATTTCTATGTCCACCATGGAGAGACTGAAAAGACACTTCCAATTTTGTGTTGATACTTTTTTATTGGCACATTTATATACATTTTGACATGTATATTCATCACTCTTTTACTATTAAAGTTTAAGCCTTGGAGAATAAGATAGTTTTTATTTATTTATTTTGCTTTCCCAGAAACCTTAGCATAATGAATGCTTCACATTTGATGATTTGCTGAATGACGGAACTGATTGCTTAATAAATGATGACTTTTGACATACAGCATGTGATTCCCCAGCTGATTCAGTAATAAGAAGCTTACAGCTTCTGCAGTTCACTTTGTAATGCTAAATCTGGCATTCATCAGGAGCAACCCTTGATTTTGACTTTTTTTTTTTCCTGCTGGTCACACCTATAATAAAAGCAGGATAGTTATGTCTTTGATCTCAAATGGGAAATTGGGACTTCTGGGGAACTTGACTATATAATCTTTTTTTTTTAATTTTTTTTTTTAAATATTTTTTATTTATTTATTTGAGAGCGAGAGGCACAGAGAGAAAGACAGATAGAGGGAGAGAGAGAGAATGGGCGCGCCAGGGCTTCCAGCCTCTGCAAACGAACTCCAGATGCGTGCGCCCCCTTGTGCATCTGGCTAACGTGGGACCTGGGGAACCGAGCCTCGAACCTGGGTCCTTAGGCTTCACAGGCAAGCGCTTAACCGCTAAGCCATCTCTCCAGCCCTTTTTTACTTTTTTTTTTAAAATTTTTTTTTAATATTATTTATTTATTTATTTGAGAGCGAGAGACACAGAGAGAAAGACAGATAGAGGGAGAGAGAGAGAATGGATGACTATATAATCTTAAGTAGCCAGGATGTTCTCAGGTTAGAAAATTTGTGTGTCTTGATATATACTTATTAAAATAAAATATTTATATATAAGTGATTTGAAGTAAATATTTATTGACACAAATATTTGAAATATATTTTCTAAAGATTTGGCAAGAAAAGTTTACTTAGTTACTCAAATACTGAATTTTCACTCTTTGCCTACAGTATTTCCCAAATAGAAATCAAATAGACCAGATTAGACTTAGATAAAGTCAAGATTTCCCAAGTAGAAATCAAATAGATCAGATTAGATTTAGGTAAAGCATAGCGTGAATTATGGCAGAGTGATTTCACATAATATTCTTGGTTTGTTTTTATTCTTTCTTTTTTCTTTCTTTCTTTCTTTCTTTCTTTATTTATTTTATTAGTTATGAACATATTCAGTGTGTAAACAGCACATGTTGATACCATCCTTTCCCTTACCTCTGCCCCTCCCCAAAGGGACATTCCTTGTTGACGATGCTGGTCATCCCTATGGAGATTATGGGTTGTGCATTGTGGGGGCAGCCATCAGTTATGGGGAAGAGGCAGTGTCTCTGTGCATAATGTTCCAACTTGTGGCTCTAACAATCTTTACATCACCTATTCTGTGACATTCCCTGAGCCATGTTGAGTTTGTTTTAAGTCTACTTCAGTGATGGGCTCTTAGGAGCCTCTGGATCTCTGGTTTGGTAGACAGTGAGTGTCCTCAGTGTCTATTTCCTTCACCCTTGTACTGATATCAGGTTCATGGAGAAAGCATTGCTCTTTCTCATTTCCACAGTTACTCAATGGTTTCAGCTGGGGCCCTGGTGAAGTACAATGGGTCATTTCTCTCCTCAGGTTCTGCTTCCATCTGAAAAAGAGAAGCATATTATGCAATAGAAAGTGAAGTCAGCACAGGTTAAATGGGATAACCATTATTAGTTTAGAGGGAATTTAATGGGTATAAACCCTCATGTAGCCCAAGATTACTGGAATCTTGATATTGGAAAGCAAACTCATTATCTGCATATGACTCTAACTTGTTTCCCAGGTCCATATATGGGTTCTTTTCCACCAAGCAGATCTGCTATCCAATCAAAGAGCAACTTCTTACAGTGTGGCACTATTGCACTTGTGTGAGCATAGTCAGGTTGTTTGCTTCTTGGTTGCTTATACCTTGAGTTGCATGGACACATGTTGGCCACTTTCCCTCAGTAGCTCATGTAGTGCCTTTTAGCAATAGAAGGGCTAATTATCTGGGGACCTGCTCTCTTCCATATTCCATCCAGGTCTCTCCATGTTCCACACTGACAGCATGTGGTGTCTTCAGCAGTAGAGCCTTGCCATTAACCTCTGGTAGTCAATCTAGTGCTCTGACAGAAGTCTGTCTTGTTTTGGGAAGCTTTGTAAGTCTCTGATCAACAGCTCATTGTGGATGTTAACTGCATTCTGATACTGGGAGTTACAGGCCAGCTCCAAGGGAAAAGAAAGAAGAAAAAGAAATAAAATAGGAAAAAATTAAAAGAAAATAGAAGAAAAAGGAAGAAAGGAAGGAAGGAAAAAGAAACAGGAGAAATTTAAGGTTCGGCTTCATCTCAGCCTCTCAAAAAGCCTTCAACTTGGGTCTGTCTTCCAGGATATAGGATTCTGTGGTACTAGTTACACTTGCTTTCAGTTTTGTTCCCCCCCCCCAACACACCCTTACCCTATATTCAAACCCAACCTTCCCTATTGTTCAAGCCTATGGGGCTAATCCAGGTTAGGAGCTGAAAATGAGTTAGACCATGCAGTGATTGTCTTTCTTTGATTGTGAGTACACAGAGTATGATCTGTTGCAAGTTTCATCATTTTTCTACAAATTTCATTTTGCCACTTTTTCTGATTGCTGAGTAGAATACCATCATGAAGATATGCCACATCTTTTTGAGTTCTTTGTAGATTCTACGAATTAGGCCGATATCAGTTGTATATCTGGCAAAAATTTTCTCCCATTCTGTGGGTAATCTATTGGCTCTGCTTATGGTATGTTTGTCTGGGAAAAAAGTTTTCAATTTCATGAGATTCCAATGTTTGAGTGATTGTTTAAGTTATTGAGCTATTGGGCTTTTGTTAAGGAAGTCTTTCCTCACTCCTATATCACGGAAAGTTCCTCCTTTTTTTTTTTTTTTTTTCTTTTCCAGTAGTAGCTGAGTTTCTGGTCTTATATTGGGGTCCTTGATCCATGCAGACTAGATTTTTGTGCATGGTGAGATGTGTGGGTCTAGGTTCCTTTTACTGCATATGGTTATCCATTTTGTCTAGCACCATTGGTTGAAGACGTTGTCTTTTCTACAGTCTACGTTATTAGGGTTTTTGTCGAAGATTAAACTTGACCTGAAGTCTGGATCCTTATCTGTCCCATTGGTCCATATTCCTGTTTTTATGCCAATACAATGCTGATATTTTTTTCCTCTGGCTTTCTAATATAATTTAAGATCAGATATGGTGATGTCTCCAGAGGTGTTTCTTTTGCTAAGGATATGATTAGATATCTGAGGCCTGCTGTAATTCTATATGAATTTTGAGATCATTTTTTTCAATCTTTGTGAACAAATGATGCTGGCATTTTTATTGGTATTGCACTGAATATTTATGTTGCCTTTGGTAAGATCACCATTTTCACAATGTTAATTATGCCTATCTTGGAGCATGGGAGGTCTTTCCATGTTCTGACATCTTCTTCAGTTTCTTTATTGAGTGTTTTTATATTTCATTATATATGTCTTTCACATCCTTGTCTAGGATTACTCCAAGGTTTTCTTTTTTTTTTTTTTTTTCTTGCTCTTGAGAATGGGAAAGTGTTGCTAATTTCTTTCTCTGTATATTTGTCCTTTGCATATAGAAAGGCTACTGATTTTTGTGTGTTGATTTTGTATCCTGCTCCTTTGCTGAAGGAATTAATCACCTTTAAGAGTTTTGAGATGGAGGCTCTCAGGTCACTTATGTATAGGATCATGTTTTCTGCAGATAGGGCTAACTTGACTTCTTCTTTTACAATTTGTATCCCTTTCATTTCTTTCTCCTGTCTAATTGCTTGGGCTAATACATCTAGTACTGTGCTGAAGAGCAGAAGTGAGAGCAGGTACTCCTGTTTTGTTCCTAATTTCAATGGGAATTTTTGAGTCTTTCCCAATTAAGTATTATTTGGGCTTTAGGTGCTGCATATATAGCCTTTATTATGTTGAGATATAAACTATCCATGCCTATTCTCTCCAATGTTTGGATCATGAAGTGATATTGTATTTTGTCAAAGTCCTTTTCTGCATCTATTGAAATGATCATGTGGTTTTTATGTATAAGTTTATTTATGTGGTGTATTACATTGACAGATTTCTGCTTGTTGAATCAACCCTACATATTTGTGAATAAAGTCTATTTGATCAAGATGGACAATGCTTTTGATGTGTTGTTGAGTTCAATTTTGGAGGATTTTGTTCAGGATCTTTGCATCTAAGTTCAGCAGGGATATGGGCCTACACATTTCTTTTCCTGTTGTAACTCTGTCTGTTTTTGGTTTTGGGGTGATACTAGCTTCATAAAAGAAGTTGGGGAGCATTCCCTGTTTTCTGATTGTGTGGAAAAGTTTGACAAAAATTAACATCACTTCTTCCCTGATGGTTTGATAGAAGTTTGCTGAGAAGCCATCTGGTCCTTGACTCTTCAGGAAGATTTTTGATTACATTTTCAATCTCGATGGGTGTGATAGGTTTGTATAGGAGACTAATCTGCTCTGAGTTTATTTTTGGTAGTTGGTATGTATCCAGAAATGTGTCTATTTCTTCCACATTATCAAGTTTTGTGAAATAAGTCCTGATGTCTGTTGTGATATCTCCTTTTTCATGTCTAATTTTGTTCATATGAAGCATCTCTCTCCCTCTCTCTGTCTTTTTTTTTTTTCTTGATCAAATTGGCCAGGGATCTATCAATATTGTTTATTTTTTCAAAGAAACATTTTTTGTTTCATCAATTTTTAAATCATTTATTTATTTGTGAGAGAGAAAGAGGCAGAGGGAGAGACAGTGAAAGAGAAAGAGAATGGGCATACCAGGGCCTCCAGCCACTGCAAAGAAACTCCAGGTGCATATGCCCCCTTGTTCATCTGGCTGACATGGGTCCTGGAGAATCAAACCGGGATCCTTTTTGGCTTTGCAGGCAAATGCCTTAACCACTAAGCAATCTCTCCAGCCATATTTCATCTATTTTCTTAATTGTTTTCTTAGTTTCCAAGTCATTAACTTCTGCTATGATCTTGACTATTTCATTCTGTCTGGAGATTTTTGGTTTGTATTCTTCTCATTGTGAAGGCATTTCAAGGTATGAAGGCAGTTATAAGTGGAAAATTCATACCTCAAAATGCCTTCATAATAAAGAGAGAGAAATCCAAAAGCAATAACCTAACCATGTATCTAAAAGTATTGGAAAAGCAAGAAGAATACAACCAAGAAAGGCCTCAAGCCACCTCAAATGAACTCCAGATGCATGTGCCTCTTTTTGCTGTCATTGTCATTCAATTCTAAAAATTTTACAATTTCCTTTTTTTAAAATTTTATCCACTACCCACTTATTATTTCAAAGTGTGTTGTTCAGTCTCCAGGAGCAGATACAGTTCCTTGCAAATCTCTTGTTACTTTCTAGCTTTACCACATTGTGGTCTGATATCATGCAGAAAATTATGTATATTTTCCTAAATATATAGAGGCAGGCTTTATGGCACAGTATGTGATCAATTTTGGAGAAGGTTCCATGGTCTTCTGAAAAGAAAGTGTGTTACGTAGATTTGGGGTAGAATTTTCTGTAGGTGTAGGTCCTCTTTGGGGGGGGGGTGCCTTCAGATCATTTAACTCTCTTTGTAAGTATCTCTCTTTCTCTCTTTTTCTATTAGGTCCAGCCTATTGAGTATAGTATTCACACAATTGTTGGTCTTTTGTTGATTTTCTTTAAGTTTTGCCATTTGCTTGGCCATGGTCACATATCTTTTGCCTTCATTTTGGAGTTCTGATCCCATTGTCCCTTCTATGTTTTGATTAGAGACTTCCATTGTGGGACTAGATATACTGTTGGGGGTTTCTTCCACTTGATGTTTCTTGCTTCTTTTGCACTTTGGTCTGTCTATCACAGTCTTATTTAATTCTGGAAGGAGCTATAGTTTATTCTTGAAGTGTCTTCAGTGCTTGTTCTCGTTTATGTTTGGCTAAATTTTGATGACAAAGGGGCCTGTCATTGGCTCAGTTGAGAGGAGTCCTCATGGCCCTGGTGGGGATCTGGAGACCTGATGGTGGTACCTGGTGACTGCGTGATGTTCTCTGAGGCAGGTAGTGGGGTGATGGTGGTAGAAGATAGGATGGTGCTCACCCATTGTACAATGGTGGGGTGGGGTGATGGGATGGCATGGAACTAATAGCATGGACTCAGTGGTGCAGACTCAATGGCATGGCAGGGTGAAGGATGGGATGATCTGGTGGTGTAGACTTGGTGGCATGGATTCAGTTGTGGGAAGCCAGTGGCAGGGAACAGGAGGCTGAAGGGAGAAAAGCAGCAGGAGGGAGAGAGGAATGACAGCCACTTGGCACAGAGAAAGGTGAGATGTGCCTGGCCTGGATCCATGGAGCCCCCAGCCTGCTTGAGGGGTCTGGAGTCCTAGTGGGCTACCCTAGAGCATGGAAATCAGTAGATCCCCTACTGTGGTTCTCCGCACACTCCCACTGGAGGTCTGCTAGGATGTGCTAATCCTGGCACCCCATAGATCTTGTCTGCTATTTCCCTGAGAGCGAAGCATAGTTAGGCAGACACCTTCTTGATCAGGAGTACCCCTTGTTTTATTGTTTAAGAATATGATTGAGGGGTGGAGAGTTGGCTTAGTGGTTAAGCACTTGCTGTGAAGCCTAAGGACACCGGTTCGAGGTTCTATTCCCCAGGACCCCAGTACAGATGCACAAGGGGGCGCTCGTGTCTGAAGTTCATTTGCAGTGGCTGGAAGCCCTGGTGTGTCCATTCTCTCTCTTGCTCTCTGCCTCTCTCTCTCTCTCTCTCTCTCTCTCTCTCTCTCTCTCTCTCTGTTGCTCTCAAATAAATAAATAAAAATAAACAAAAAAATAAAGGCATGTGCCACCAGGCCAGGCCAATTTTATAAAAAAAAAGAATATGATTGAATAATCCAAATAATACAATGCATTGTGTGTTCACTTAGAAGTCATATAGTATCTCTGGCCATGTTTGTAGAAACATGATAAAAAAAGTTCCAAAGTAATCACTAACTGCATAAAATATTTGGAAATACAAAGATTGGAAAGGTATGTAATATGCAATAATCATAACTTAGAATTATATCTAGTGGCTGGATGTGAAGAAATATGATCATATCTTTATAGACATGATTCTAGGAAATATGTGTATAAAACTACAGAAACTCCACTCAGAAACCAATAATTTCGATGTTAAAAATTTCTTCTTGTTTTCAAGGTACCAATTTATAGCTAAGGTTAAGATGTCTTTTGTCCTAGGTTGAAAGGCATCACAAATGAGTTAAGAAGATACAATCATAGGTTAATGAAACAAGTAGTCAGTTGCTTTGGGTTCTCTGGTCACCAGTGGACTTATTTGAATTGAATGGCTTTCCACACAGTGGTGAGGAAGGATGGACTGAGGCAAAGGCATTCTTTGGGTTGTCAAACAAATGATTCTTATAAAGTAAGCATTCACTCTTTATTCAGAGAAAGTGCTGAAAATGCTGAAAGTAAGCATTCTCAGGGGAGATAGGGAGGAACCCTATCTGCCACATCTTCATTATCCACTCATCAGTTGAGGGACATTTAGGCTGGTTCCGTTTCCCAGGTATTATAAATTGAGCAGCAATAAACATGGTTGAGCACATACTTCTAAGGAAATGAGATGATTCCTTCAGATATATGCCTAGGAGTGCTATAGCTGGGTCATATGGTAGATCAATCTTTAGCTGTTTTAAGAACCTCCACACTGATTTCCACAATGGCTGGACCAGATTGCATTCCCAACAGCAGTGTAGAAGAGTTCCTCTTTTTCCACATCCCCACCAACATTTATGATCATTTGTTTTCATGATGGTGGCCAATCTGACAGGAGTGTGATGGAATCTCAATGTAGTTTTAATCTGCATTTCCCTGAAGACTAGTGATGTAGAACATTTTTTAGATGCTTATATGCCATTCATATTTCTACCTTTGAGAATGCTCTATTTAGCTCCAAAGCCCATTTTTTTGATTGGCTAGTTTGATTCCTTATTATTTATCTTTTTGAGTTCTTTGTATATCCTAGATATTAATCCTCTATCAGATATATAGCTGGCAAAGATTTTTCCCATTCTGTAGGTTGCCTCTTTGCTTTATTCACAGTGTTCTTTGCAGTAAAAAATCTTTGTAATTTCATGATGTCCCAGTGATTAATCTGTGCTTTTATTGCCTGAGCAATTGGGGTTGTATTCAGAAAGTCTTTGCCAAGACCAATATGTTGAAGGGTTTCCCCTACTTTATCCTCTAGCTGTTTCAGAGTTTCAGGTCTGATGTTAAGGTCTTTAATCCATTTGGACTTAATTCTTGTGCATGGCGAGAGAGAAGAATCTGTTTTCATCCTTCTGCAGATATATATCCAGTTTTCTCAACACCATTTGCTGAAGAGGCTGTCTTTTCTCCAATGAGTATTTTTGGCATTTTTATCGAATATCAGTTGGCTATAGCTACCTGGGCTTACATCTGGGTCCTCTATTCTGTTCCAGAGGAACCCTATCTGTAGCAGTGTTTAGCACTGCATCTTCTTTAGCACATCAAGTCAGTTTGGACTTGATTATACCTCCCAGTACAGAAAACAAGTCCTGCCCATGAGGATCTGTGTGATCATAGTTTTTTACTTAGACATGTTCCTTAGTTTGAGGTGGGTTCATTGAACATCATTTCGATTTATAGGAACTTAGCAAAATATTACCTCATTCAACCACATTGTATGCTTCTGAAGAAATTTGTGTGTAACTTACTTTTCTTCTTTCTGATGTATTCATGCTATATTTAATCATAAATCTTGATCATTGCACCTGCTTACTGATAAACCATGTATTGGTAAAACAAGTATATACAAACCCATGGAATATAGGGCTACTCAATGTTTTTTTATTCCTGTAAATCAAGGAGACTGAAGAATGTTGAGAAGAATGGACATAAGCTTAAAGGGTCTGCATTCAAAAGCAAGGGTGATAGACAAACTTCCTACTGAGACAAATCATGGGAATATGGCAATTTTGTCCAGTGTATACAACTTGCTTGGCTGTATGCCTATTGTTGTATACCTACATTAGAGGGTATAGCTATTCAAAATGAAATGTTTTAATAAAGAGTCTAATTTTGAATATTAAAAGTGGCTGAATCTCATAGTTGTTTTAATTTGCATTTCTCTGATGATTAGGGATGATGAACATTTTCTTAAGTGTGTGTTTGCCATTTGTATATCTTCCTCTGTGAATTGCCTGTTCAACTCTGTGCCCCATTTTGTGAGTGGGGTATTTGTCTTCTTATTGTTTAGGCTTTTGAGTTCTTTGCTAGAGATAAGGCCTCTATCAGTTGGATAATCTGCAAATATTTTCTCCCATTCTGTGGGTATTCTATTGGCTTTGCTTATTATATGCTTGTCTGTAAAGAAACTCTTCAGCTTCATATGATCCCATTGGTTGAGTGACTGTTTAAGAACTTGAGCCGCTGGGGTTTTGTTCAGGAAGTCTTTTTCCATTCCTATATCATGGAAAGTACTTCCTAAATTTTCTTCCAGGAGTATTCGAGTTTCTGGTCTTAGGTTGAGGTCTTTGATCCATTTGGATTTGAGTGTAGTGCATGGTGAAATGTGTGGATCAAGTTTTAGTTTCCTGCATGTGGTTATCCTGTTTGTCCAGCACCATTTGTTGAAGATGCTATCTTTTTTCCAGCCTATATTGTTCGGGCCTTTGTCGAATATCAAGTAGCTATAGTTGCTTGACCCAAAATCCGGGTCCTCAAGTCTATTCCATTGGTCTATACTCCTGTTTTTATGCCAGTACCATGCTGTTTTTATTACTATGGCTTTGTAGTATAGCTTTAGATCAGGTATGGTGATGCCACCAGAGGTATTTCTTTTGCTGAGGATATGTTTGGATATGCGAGGCCTTCTGCCTTTCCATATGAAATTCGAGAAACAAGTCAGAACCATACCCAAACACAAGCCCACTCTCCAATATCAAGCTACCATCAATCATGGGGTACAAGAGGGCCTACACCTATCAAACTCTCTATCAAAAAAGTAAGTGTTATCTCAATTTTTCCGGGTGCTAACTTACTCTCTGTTGGAGAATCTGCTTCTCTTTTTCAGATACATGCAGATCCTAAGGAGAGAGCTGCCCCAACATACCTCAAAAGGGGACCAACTGAAATTAAGGACAATTGGCGAAACAAGCAAGGGTGATGTTTTCCTGTGAACCGGATACCAGCACAAAGGGGAAGGAGACCAACACAGAGAAAAATCAACTCCTACCAAATCAGAGAGCCAGAGCCTCAGAGGCCCCCAACACCTCAGCACTGAAGCAGACCAAAAATGAACCCAACATGGCTCAGGTAAATCTTGTGGAAGAGGGGGCGGAAAGATTGTCAGAGTCACATGTTGGGTCATGATTTGCAGAGACATTTATCATACCAATAACTGTGAGCTAACTCCACAGTGCACGACCCATTTACATCAACAAGGAGGGTCCAATGGGAGGGGGTAGTTCATGGATGAGCCTAAACAATGGTACCAAACTGCCTGTATTTGCTGAAAAGAAAACTAATAAATTAAATTTAAAATAAAATAAAAGTGGCTGAAGCCCAAAGCTATGTGGTATTTTATAGCACTGACATGGAACAGTCAGATGCTAGTTTGTTAGCCATATACACTCATTAATTTTGCCAGAAAGTATGATTACAGAACTAATTGAGGTTTTTTTGTTGAGTATTACATCCTTTAAACAGAGTCAGGTCATAACAATCATAAAAGCATAACAAATATTTCTATCAATATGATTGTATATGGCTATATTCATTTTCACACTGAGTTACCACATGGCATTGGATAAGTTTTTAAATGTGACATTCTATCATGTAATCTACAATCTAGCTGTCTATCATCTGTAATCAATCCATTTATAATTATTAACTATTATTGTCAATCATTTCTCTATCCATTTATCTTATTTATAAGTAGTATCTGTGTTTTGCAGTTATTAAATTGAATTGAAAAATACAAAGTTATATTTAGTGAGTTCAGAGTCATAATTAAACCAAAAATCTTTTTAGCTAAAACCATAATTTCCTTATTTCACATACATACAGGTAAGTGCACAAAAGCACAACTAGTAAAATGATGTGAATTCCAAAAGGACATGTTTGTAGGCACATCTTAATGATGTATTATAAAATTTTAAGGAATATGGGATTCTTTTAAAAGAATATGGATATCATCTTCTCTTTTTTATTTATTTTATTTTATTTATTTTTATTTTTATTTTTATTTATTTATTATTTGAGAGCGACAGACACAGAGAGAAAGACAGATAGAGGGAGAGAGAGAGAATGGGCGTGCCAGTGCTTCCAGCCTCTGCAAATGAACTCCAGACGTGTGCGCCCCCTTGTGCATCTGGTTAACGTGGGACCTGGGGAACTGAACCTCGAACCGGGGTCCTTAGGCTTCACAGGCAAGCGCTTAACCGCTAAGCCATCTCTCCAGCCCTTCTCTTTTTATCAATCTTGAAATTACCATCAGCTGAGGTTTTAAATGACAACTGATGTTTGGAAGAGAAGTCTGGTGGCCAATTGTTTTCAAACAGTGCATATGTAAAACTAGGAGAAAGCAGTGAGGCACAGAGGAGAATCCTTGGTTACTTATAAAGTACACATGGCCAGCTACATACATTTTACAAGTTAGGTGATGTAATTGTCACTCCAAAAAATGTACATTTGACAGTCATATGAACAGGTAGGGCAGGATTGCAGTATTTTAAAGATATAGGTAAGAAAATCAGAGCAAGAAGCCAGGATTCTCTCTCTTGGAGTGTCTACAGGTGTTGAGGACTAACCTTTAAAAGCAAGAGTCTTAAACTAAAGTATGGGCCTGTTCATAGTTTATAAAGTGAACTGAGGGTGGAAACAGACATCTGAGCCAAGGTTACATCACTTTTAAATATTGAACTGGCAGTAAACCAGTAAAAAGGCATTTGAGCAAAAGTGGGAAACCAGATTGAAATAACAAGTCACCAGGTTGTGAAGAAACTAAAAAGATATAAGCAATGGTATAAATGTCAGATTGTGCTCAGTGACAACAATTAGAATACTTTTCCAAAAGGCAAGTGGAACCAATCAGGCTAATTATTTCATCAGACTTCTTAAACTTTTCATTTGATTTAAAATAGAAATCCAGATGTTACACTCTACTTTCTTTGTGTCAAAATATCAGACCACCAACAAAATACCACAGACTAGGTGCTAAACCCAGGCATTTTATTTTGCATATTTCTGCAGGCTAGAAAGTCCAAGATCAAGATGATAAAAATGTGATTCTTAGAGATTTCTTTATTCCTGATGTTTAAATAGCCATCTTTGTGTGTGTGTGTGTGTGTGTGTGTGTGTGTGTGTGTGTGTGGAGAGAGAGAGAGAGAGTGAGAGACAGAAATGATGACAGGGGATGGGAGAGAGGAGATGGGAAAGAGGAGATGGGAGATAAAATGGCAAGCTTTCTACTTTTTACCAAAGGCTTTAAACCCATCATGGGACACTGATTTCATGACTCATCTCAATCTAATTGCATTCTGAAGGCAGTATCTCAAAATAGCATCATATTGTAAAGTAATATATCAACTTGTGAATTTTGGAGGGACAAAATTTTGTTTTCCATTCATTATATTCCTTGGCTTCCCAAAATCCATTTCCTTCCCACATAGAAAGCCCATTCACTCCATGCCAGTAGCTCTCAGTAGCATCAATATTAAAGTTTCTCAAAGTATCATGTAAACCAAACATGAATAAGAACTGATTCATGTCTAAAGTAGAATTTCTGTCTGCTGTGAATCTGTGCAACAGTAAATTCTAAAATACATGGACCAGTACTGGCAGGATTGCCTTCCCATTCATAAAGCGCAATAGTCATATGCTATGTGTTTCTCACAATTAGTAGACATTCCAGTACTGTAATAGAGAAATAGGAAAAGAGGAAAAGGTATTATAACAAATGCTTAGTAAGTACAAAGCCTAGTTACTGATTTTTATCCAGTTGTAGGGATCAAGGCTAGGCTTCTTTGGGTCCATGTACTACTTCTGAACCCTCTGAGATGGTGGTCAATAGTAAGAAGTAAGATTAATTTAGTCATTAATTCTGCTTGACTCTTATGTCCTGTGGCAGAGTAAAGTCCTTGCCAGGATATCTGTGAATTTCCCTCGTCTTCCATTCTCAGTTTTCTTTCCCTGGACAATCCTTGGCCTGCATGTACCAGATCCATGTGTACCACACAGTGGCAAAACTCTGCTCTTCTCAAGGTGACCTAAGCAAAAGTCAGTGACATACAATGACATGGGCATGCTGAAATTTATTGAAAGGTTTTGGAGTGCCGTAAGGAACACAAGCAATAAATATGAAACAAAAGCCCAAAATTAAGGAGTTGAATGCCGATCATTTTGTTCCGTAAGTGCCTGCAGCCATTCTACTTCAAAAAGCTTCCACTGTCTGTATGTACAGTGTCCTCACTTCTGTGCATCACACTTTTTCCTTCTGGTTACAATTCATCATTATAGCTTCTCCCCAAGGTGAAAAGAACCACCTTCTTGCAGTCTACCTCCACCTTCCTTTCATTTTTATTTAATTTACTACTATTATTATTATTAATATTATTATTATTATTATTGCTTTTTTGTTTTCTTGAGGCAGGGTCTCACTGTAGTTCAGGATGACTTGGAATTCATTGTGTATTCTCATGGCTATCTTCCTACCTCTGCCTCCCAAGTACTGAGATTAAAGGCATGTGTGACCATGCCTGGCTCCCTTTTTGTCATAACTCCTGTTGGCATCACTTTCTCTGCTGCCAGAATTCATGTTGAGTTACAATTAACTCATCTAATTATTTCCTTAAAATCAGTATGCTTGCTGGGCATAGTGACACACATATGTAATCCAAACACTTGGATATAGAGGCAGGAGGACTGTGCGTTACAGGCCAGTTTATTCTACATAGTGAGTTCAAGGCACCCATTATATAGTGAGGACTTGTCTCAAAACAAACAAACAAACAGTAACAATCACACACACACACACACACACGCATGTACACCAAGGGACTGGGCTAAGGGACTGGGGATGTAGCTGAGGCTAGGTACTTGACAACTGTACAAGGCTATTACTTTGAGCAGTAGCATTCCAAAAGCTATGTTTCTTTACTAGGATTAGTTAGTTACACAGCCAAATGTAATGGCATATAATATTGTTATATTCTTCCTCAGTAGAACACAAAATATGAAAAGTAGATGACAAAAAGGAGAAAGATTTCTGAGTTTACCATCCCTAGGTAGATTCTAGCATTTCGCCTTGCCTATTATGTTTCATGCTTTCTTTCTGGTCTTTCATTTTGCATGCTTTTTATATGCAGATAGCATAATGAATGGGAAGTACTTAGAATATGTGCTGGCCATTTGTTTTATCCACGTAAACTTGGTCAATGCTTTCCAATATCTTGAGATATATTTCCCTCTCATTATTTACAATGACCACTTAATATCTAAGTACAAGCACATACCATAATTTATTGGTGTTTTAGTGTGGAGCAAAATGTTTCCAAATTTTTGCTAATGTAAACAATGCTTTGAAAGACATTCTGCAGCACATATCATGTCCTCATACTTATGTGTCATAATTCTTAAAGATAAATCTCAGAAACTGAGATGGCTACATCAAAGAATATTTTTTTTTCCTCATTTGAATCATGTTGTAAAGACTTTTCAGGCATCACAGTAAGAGATAACTAATCTAATGTTTAATAGGGCCATGTCCTTTAAGCAGATTGGGGACTCCACAAGGCCTCTGGCAAAGTGAATAGTATTTATTGTGGTCAAAAAGAGGTTGGAACCTCAAAGTGAATCCTGTTCTTTGATGACCTAAGGGCAGGGATAAGGCATATATTTTTTTTCATGCAAGCTTTCTACTCACAGTGTACATAAATTCTCAAACACAAATATATACTCTCATTTCTATTCCATTAAACACACACACACAAAATTCATATATGCTGGAGAGTGTATTTCAAAATGTTCTTTACATTAGCAAATGTGCATGTGTACATACACACACACAAACACACACACAAAGGTGTTTCACAATGAGCACAACCATGAATATAGCAGCTGTGCTTGTTGCTTCAAGCTGTTTTAAGAGCTCTTTTGGCTGGAAATTTAATGTTAGTTTCAAATACCTTTTACTTTCTGAAAAAAAAATGTGAAGTATGCAAAAAACACCCTCTCTTCCACTGACAAATTTAGAAGTAAATTAATACATAGAACTGTGGAGAGGTGTTTGTGTGAAGTGGCACTAGAAGTCGTCATTGCAGCATCTGTAAGTACTGTCTAGATGAGTAAAATATTCCCCATGGTGTCAAGTGCCTTGTAGTAGCATTGCATCCTCCTTCCCATTAAAGGACCACTTAGTACAATAGGGTGCAATTAAGCCAGTCTAGCCTCGGTAGTCTGAAAGGTAGCTTTTTTCCAAAGTGCTTCATTTACTTCTCTATGCTAATAATGGGTGGTTTTCCCACATGATCCTATCATAGGTTACTCACTAGTAATGACATATTCAGATATAGATGAGATGGAACTGAAGGAATATTTCATCATCATATTCTCAACTCATTTACAAACATAACCTTATTTTTTCATGCTCTCTCCTAAGTACTCATATAATAATTTATATAGTATATTCTGAATTTTATTGGAAAAATGATTTGGGGATCATGCCCTTAGTATATTTTATTCTTCCTGCCTGTGTTCTGTCTTTTAGTTTGAATCATGAGTTCATACAGAACCTATTATTTCTACCTTAAGCACAGCCCTAATAGATTGTTGATGGTACGGATGTATTAGTGATTATTATGAAAAAAATTGTTCTCTCCCATGGGAACATTATTAAATTTTTCTCGACTTTAGATGATATGTCATCCTGGCAATATATATAGTCATTGAATGATTTATATTTACTCAAACAAAAAATATTTCTCTGACTTTTTATGAGGGGTAGATTGTTTTCTGTAGAGATTCAGTTTCCTCAATATTTTCTATATAAAGACTATTAGGAAATATTTTTTAAATATCTTGGCCATTTTCTAGTTACAATAACTTGTATGACCCTGTTAGTTTCTTCAACAACTTATTTTTCCTAAATCTTCTCTTGTCATTCTGGAGACTTTGCAAACTAGCATTGTCTCATTCCATCCTCACGGGTAGTACCTCCCTTGCCTTGCCTTGTCTTATTCCCCTTAAAGTTGAATCACTGCTGTTTATTTTCACTTAAAATTTTTGGTTAACTTTTCTTGAATTGTCCTCATTTCTTTACACTTTGTAACAGAAATTGTATGTAAGCCTTCAAAAATTGAACCTATGATGCAGTCATTGGACCTTTCTTCAGTTTATCTTTAATATAAGCTGGCTGTGCCATGCTCCACTCTTTTATGCTTTTCTTCTATATTTACATAGAACATTCTTAAGCTATGAAAGTGGTAACTTGATTCTCTCATTTCACTCTTGCCAGGCTCAAAAAAACATCCAAGTAGATGGTATTAGTTCACAGAAATCCGGGTGCAGGTGGTCTAAGAGCCCACCTCCGTGTGGAGATGATGCTTGTGGTCTAAAACCTGGCTCCTGCCAGCATGGTTCTGCACCTGCAGCCTTGGTCTCACCTGGAAACTTGTTGGCAAGGCAGGGCCTCCTTTTCCTCCTCAGACAGGACTCTGCCTACATAAGATTCATGAGTGGTTCCTGCATGCGCTCGCGAGAAGCCCCTCAGTGACTGTCCTAGGGCCATCACTGTCAGTTAGACAGGCCCTTTTATCAATGTAGGTTCTGAATGTGGGCCAAAAGTTGAATGGCTGGATATTTAAATCAATATTTGATGAAACTTAGAGTTGTGGCTTGTGTCATTACACAAGATCTGGCATACAAAAGTAACTCTGAATGTTTTCCAGTTATGAAGGATTAATGTTGTAACTTAGATGTGTGATTCATATTTTTAAAACTTGAATTTGTAATTAAGGAAGTCAATTTTTCATCACTCTGAGGTTCTTGGTTGGTCCTGCAGGCATCTTACCACATTTGTGTGATAGATGCTCCCTTTCTGACTGTGCCATTGCGAAAACAACAAATGAATCTTGGAAAATCTATGGCATATGCAAAATTAAAAATATCAAAATAATAAATTCACTTAAAACTGTTTGCTTTAATGTTATGAATTCCAGAATGTAAAAGATTTTTGAAATCAGAATTGTCCCAAATAATACTTAATATAGAGAGACTGGAGGAATTCCCATTGAGATCAAGAAAAAGACAGGGGTGTCCACTCTCACCTCTGCTCTTCAATATAGCATTGGAAGTCCTAGCTCAAGCAATAAGACAGGAGAAAGAAATAAAAGGGATACAATTTGGAAATGAAGAAGTTAAGTTAGCTCTCTTCACTGATGACATGATTCTATACATGAGACACGAGAGACTCCATCCCAAAACTCTTGAAGGTGATTATCTCCTATAGCAAAATATCAGGATACAAAATCAGTAGCCTTTCTATATGCAAATGACAAAGGTACAGAGAAAGAAATACGGGACATGGTACCATTTTCAATAGCAACAACAACAAAAATAAAATAAAATAAAATACCCTGGAATAACTTTAACTAAGGAAGTGAAAGATCTATACAATGAAAACAAAACAAAACAAAACACTCAAAAAGAAATTAAGGAGGAATTGAGAGAATGGAAAGACCTCCCAGGCTCCTGGATAGGCAGAATTAACATTGTGAAGATTGCAATTTTACCAAAGGCAATATGCAGAATTAGTTCAATTCCAATTAAAATCCCAACATTGTTCTTCACAGAGATAGAAAAAAAATGATTGCAAAGGTCATATGGAAAGGCAGAAGGCCTCAGGTATCCAAGCATATCCTTAGCAGAAGAAATACATCTGGAGGCATCACCATACCTGATCTATTACATAGCCATAGTAATAAAAAAAAAAAAAACCCACATGGTATTGGCATAAAAACAGGAGTATAGATCAATGGAATAGAATTGAGGACACAGAATTTGGGTCAAGCAATTACACCTAGTTGATATTTGACAAAGGCCCTAACAATATAGGCTGGAAAAAAAGACAGCATCTTCAACAAATGGTGCTGGAAAAACTGGATAACCATATGCAGGAAATTAAAACTTGATCCACACGTCTCGCCATGCACAACACTCAAGTTCAAATGGATCAAAGACCTCAATATAAGACCAGGAACTCAGCTACTACTGGAAGAAAACATAGGAGGAAATTTCCATGATATAGGAATGGAAAAAGACTTCCTGAACAAAATCCCAGTAGCTCACAAATTTAAAAAGTCACTCAACTAATGGGATCGCATGAAGCTGAAGAGTTTCTTCACAGACAAGCATAAATAAGCAAACCCAATAGATTACCCACAGAATGGGAGAAAATATTTGCTGAATATTCAACTGACAGAGGCTTAATCTCTAGAATCTACAAAGAATTCAAAAACCTAAACAATAAAAGTCAAATAACCCAATCACAAATTGGGGCAAACAGCTGGACAGACAGTTCACAGAGGAAGAAATACAAATGGCAAACACACACTTAAGAAAATGTTCATTATCCCTAATCAGCAGGGAAATGCAAATTGAAACAACTATGAGATTCTACCTTACCCCAGTAAGGATATCAAACATCAAAAAATCAAATGAAAATAAATTCTAACAAGGATGTGGAGAAGTAGGAACACTTATCCACCACTGATGGGACTGTGAGATGGTACAACTACTTTGGAAAGCAATATAGAGACTACAAAAAAGCTGACTATAGAGTTACTAACAGACCCAGTTATTTCTTTACTGGGCATCTACCATAAAACTCTCAAGCCTCAGTCCAGAGAGATTTGTTCAACCATGTTTATAGCAGCTCAATTTGTAATAGCTAAGAGCTGGAATCAACCCAGATGTCCATAACTAGAAGAATGGATAACTAAGATGTGGTATATCTACACAATGGAATTCTAAACAGAAGTAAAAAAAAAAAAAAAAAAAAAAAAACTGACAAAAAGAAATTTGAAGAAAAATGGTTGAACCTCGAACAGATCATTCTCAGTGAACTTACCCCATCACAGAAAGATAATCCCACATAGTCTCACTCATCTGCAGCACCTAACCTGAATCTACCCAAGATGCCAATATACCTAGCAAGCATCTCAAGTACTAGACAATAGGGTGTGTGGGGAGAGAGGGGAGGTAAGGGATGGGGTGGGGGACACAAATTTGGACCCAAATGGCAATGGTACCATAAAATTCTACATCCTTAAAGGCAGACCAAATGGTTTAGCCTTCACCAGGCCCTTAGAGGGAACACCTGAGCCACAAGGCACTAGAGAAGGTATGATGTAGACTAACCTTCATTTTCTACAGTTTTCTCTCTCTTCTCTCTAACTTTTTTATATTAGTTATCTTTTTCTGCCTACTCTATTTTTTTTTGAATCTGTGTTTTTATTATAATGTACAGTCTCAAATATCAAAGAACCACCTCAATGCAAATGCTACTGTGGAAAAAGCTTACTAATATTTTCTAAAGCTGAGTATACTGATACTTAAGGAAATTATCTCTATGGTTGTTTTGATATTTTAAGTGTTATTTTGCAATACATTATAAATTTCCATTTAAGTTACTTGATTGTGCTTTTTAAATATCTTTAATTTTTTATTAATTAGTTTTGTATTCCACAAATATAGTCAGTTTGGTACCATTATTAGGCTCATTATACATACCCCATCTCCTTATCCTCTCCTTCTTGAGGTATATGGGTCATGCATTGTGGAGTTAGACCACAGTTATTGGTACGATAAATGTCTCTGCATATCATGACCCAACATGTGGATATGACTTTCTTTCCACCCCCTCTTCAGCAAAATTTCCCTGAGCCATGTTGGGTTCATTTTTGTTCTGCTTCAGTGATGAGGTGTTGGGGGCCTCGGGGTCTCTGGCTCTCTGATTTTGTAGGAGTTGATTTTTCTGTGTGTTGGTCTCCTTCACCCTTGTGCTGGTACCCAGTTCACCAGGAAAACAGCATCCTTGCTTGTTTTGACAATTTTTTTTAGTATCAGCTGGGGCCCTTTTGAGGTATGGTGGGGTGGCTCTCTCCTTAGGATCTACATCTATCTGAAAAAGAGAAGTAGATACTCCCAGTATCAGCATGGGGCTATCATCCACAATGAGCTTTTGATCAGAAAGACCTACAAGGTTTCCTAAAAGAAAGACATATTTCTGTCAGAGTACTTGATGACCTGCCAAAGGTTAGTGCTAAGACCCTACTGCTGAAGAAACCATAAGCGGTTGACATGTAAAATGGATTGTCATGGCTGGAAGCTGGAAGAGAGTCAGTCCCCAGACAGTCAGTGTACCTAGTGCCAGAAGGTGCTACATGGGTGACTGGGGGAAAATGACCAATATCTGTCCAAGCAATTCATGGTCTAACCTGATAACATGATAGCAGCAAATAACCTGTCGTGGTGCTCACACAAGTGTAATAGTGGCACACAGCCATGGTGGGAAACCAACTGCTCTTGATTTGGCTAACTGTTCCTCTCAGTGGAACAGGACCCAAAGCTGGAGCTGGGAAACAAGTCAGCACCATATCCAAACATGAGCCCGCTCTCCATTATCAAGCTACCGCCAATCGAGGGCTACAAGAGGACTTACACCTATTAAAATCTCTGTAAAAAAGTAAGGGTTATCTCATTTGTCCTGGTGCTAACTTTACTCTCGTTGGACAATCTCCTTCTCTTTTTCCATATAGACACAGATCCTAAGGACAGAACCACCCCATCTTGCCTCAAAAGGACCCTGGCTGAAACTAAAAATAATTGGGAAAACAAGCAAGGGTGCTGTTTTCTTGGTGAAGCTGGTACCAGCACAAGGGTGAAGGAGATCGACACAGAAAACAATCAACTCCTACCAAATCAGATATCCAGAGACACAGAGGCTCCCAACATCTCATCACTGAAGCAGACGAAAAATGAACCCAACATGGCTCAGGGAAATTTTGCAGAAGAGGGTTGGAAAGAATGTCAGAGCCACACATTGGGTCATGATCTGCAAAGACATTTCTGTACCCATAACTGTGGGCTCACTCCACAATGCATGACCCATATACCTCAACAAGCAGGGGCTGCAGGGAGGGTGTGGGACATGGAGGAGGCTAACAATGGTACTAAGTACTAAGTTGACTGTATTCACTCAATACAAAACTAATTAATTAAAAAAAAAAACTGTCAAAAAATCCCCAGAAAACTAATAAATGCATTTTCTTTTCTTTTTTTTTTTTTTTTTTTTTTTTGGTTTTTCAAGGTAAGGTCTCACTCTAGCCCAGGCTGACCTGGAATTCACTATGGAGTCTCAGGGTGGCCACGAGCTCACAGTAATCAGAAATGCATTTTCTTATTTTCCATTCTATTTACATATTTTTTTGTATTTTTTTTGGTTTTCCAAGCCAAGGTTTTACACTAGCTCAGACTCTCAGACTGACCTGGAATTCAATATGTAGTCTTAGGGTAGCCTTGATCTCACACTGATCTTCCTACCTCTGCCTCATGAGTGCTGGGATTAAAGGTGTGTGCCACCACGCCCAGCTAAATTACATCATTTTTTAAACCCCTGATACTTCCCAGCTACAAGTTAAAATTTGTAATTAAAAAAAAGTATCTCATAAAATTAAAAGCTTGAAAAGGTGCACTAACATTTTATTTTACTTTGACAACACTATCCAATATCCACTCATTGGTAGAATCTCAACATATAAAAGAAGATATTCGGGCTGGAGAGATGGCTTAGCGGTTAAGCGCTTGCCTGTGAAGCCTAAGGACCCCAGTTTGAGGCTCGGTTCCCCAGGTCCCACGTTAGCCAGATGCACAAGGGGGCGCATGCATCTGGAGTTCGTTTGCAGAGGCTGGAAGCCTGGCGCACCCATTCTCTCTTTCTCCCTCTATCTGTCTTTCTCTCTGTGTCTGTCACTCTCAAATAAATAAATAAAAATTAAAAAAAAAAGAAGATATTCACCACACATAACTTAAATGTTCTCTTTGTATAAAAGTGAATATTCAGATAGTAATAGTAATCTGAAGAACATGCTTACTTTATATTCTTAATAGCTTATTTACTGCTCTGTAGGCTGGTACCTTGCTATAATCAATATTATCAGTCAGGTACAATACCTGGATTTCCAGAAATACCTCTCCTTACAATCAAATCACAATATCAACTTAGACTAAATAATAATCTAAACTCTACTAGCAAACTGTTGGAGCTGATAAAAACCTACAGCCACGTAGCAGGATACAAAATAAATACACACAAACCAGTAGCCTTCATAAATGCTAACAACAAACACATAAGAGGATGAAATCAGAGAATCACTCCCATTCACAATTTCATTAAAAAATAAATAAATAAAGTACCTTGGAATAAACCTAACCAAGAAAGTAAAAAAATCTCTATAATGAGAACTTTAAGACACTAGGAAGTGGAAAACACCCCTTGTTCCTGGATTGAAAGAATCAATATTGTGTAAATGGCAATCTTACCAAAAGCAATCTACACATTTAATGCAATCTCCATTAAAATTCCAAAGGCATTCTTCATGGAAATAGAAAAACAATCCAAAAATTCATTTGGAATCACAAAAAACCTCAAATATCTAAAATAATACTAAGCAACAAAAATAATCATACCTGATTTTTAACCTATACTACAGAGCCATAGTAACAAAAACAGTGTGGTACTGGCTCAAAAGCAGACATACAGAACAATGGAACAGAATAGAGGACCCATATATAAGTCCAGGTAGCTATAGCCACCTGATATTTGATAAAAATGTCAAAAATACTCATTGGAGAAAAGACAACCTCTTCAGCAAATGGTGTTGGGAAAACTGGATATGTATCTGTAGAAGGCTGAAAATAGATCCTTCTAGATCCTGCTAGAGGATAAAGTAGGGGAAACCCTTCAACATGTTGGTCTTGGCAAAGACTTTCTGAATACAACCCCAATTGCCCAGGCAATAAAAGCACAGATTAATCACTGGGACATCATGAAATTACAAAGATTTTTCACTGCAAAGAACACTGTGAATAAAGCAAAGAGGCAACCTACAGAATGGGAAAAATCTTTGCTAACTATATATCTGATAAAAGATTAATATCTGGAATATACAAAGAACTTAAAAAGTTAACTAATAAGGAATCAAACAAGGCAATCAAAAAAATGGGCTATGGAGCTAAATAGAGATTTCTCAAAGGAAGAAATATGAATGACATATAAGCATCTAAGAAATTGTTCTACGTTATTAGTTATCAGGGAAATTCAGATTAAAAGTACATTGAGATTCTATCTCACTCCTGTCAGATTGGCTACCATCATGAAAACAAATGATCATAAATGTTGGCGGGGATTTGGAAAAAGAGGAACCCTTCTACACTGTTGGTGGGAATGCAATCTGGTCCAGCCATTGTGGAAATCAGTGTGGAGGTTTCTAAAACAGCTAAAGATTAATCTACCGTATGACCCAGCTATAGCACTCCTAGGCATATATCCTAAGGGCTAATCTTATTTCCTTAGAAGTACGTGCTCAACCATGTTTATTGCTGCTCAATTTATAATAGCTGAGAAATGCAACCAGCCTAGATGTACCTCAACTGATGAGTGAATAATGAAGATATGGCACATTTATACATTTGAGTTCTACTCAGCAGTATAGAAAAATGAAGTTAGGAAATTTGCAGAAAAATGGATGGATCTGGAAAGGATGATACTACGGGAGGTAACCCAGGCTCAGAAAGCCAAGCACCGCATGTTCTCTGTTATATGTGGATCCTAGCTACAGATGATTGGGCTTCTGCGTGAGAAGGAAAAAACTCAGTAGCAGAGGCCAATAAGTTAAAAAGTAGATATAAAGGGAAGAGAAAGGAAGGGAGGAGGGTACTTAATAGGTTGGAATTGTATATATGTAAGTACAATGATTGAGATGGAGTGGGGATATGATGGAGAATGGAATTTCAAAGGGGAAACAGGGGAGGGAGGGTATTGCCATGGGATATTTTTTATAATCATGGAAAATGTTAATAAAACTTGAGAAAAAATAATGTAAACTCAAAATTTTCTCCCTTTATTGTAGAAGCACTAGTTTTATACTGTGCCTACAAGAGGACATTTTTTAGTTTCAGCTATAGTTGTTAGTTTTGTGGCAGATTTATTTTTGCCATGTACAATATCACTTTATTTCTTTAATATGTAACAGTTTATGCTTTTGGTATTAAAAAAGGCAATTAAAATATTCCTCAATAAAACTATATGTAAAATTTTAAGAAGAAATGTTTTCCTTTTCTACTTTTATTGATTAACAAGTTTGAGGTCTTATCAAACACATTGCTTAAATGAGTTTCTTGGTTAGATTTGAGACATTTGCAGATGACACACAAACATAAAGCACTTACTTTTGCCAGTATACTTGGCTATTTGACATTGGATTCTTTGAATTTCATGATTTCTTTTACACTGACATAATTGACATTTTTTTTTAAACCAAAGGAGAATTTCAGTAAGTTTTCAAGCTACATTCAATTTTACATATTTATCTTATTCTGTACTGGCAAGGAGAGAAGGGGGGGGGGGGAGAGAGAAAGAAGAGAGAGGTATGCACCCAGGTCTTGCAAATGAACTCCAGATGCATGGACCACTTTGCCCATCTGACTTTTCCTAGGTACTGGAGAAATTAGCCTGGGTTGTTAGGCATTGCATGCAAGTACCACAACTACTAAACCATCTCTCTCCATCCCTTTTTTTAAAACAAAATATTTTATCTACATTTAACTTCTTGATCCTTAAATTTATGACTTGATTTTTTTTTTTCAAAAACTAAATTTATTGGATTTTTCTCAGGTTTCCATGTATAGACTATAAGTCCTATTTCTGAATAGTAGAAGCTATACATTTTTTAAATTATAATATTTTAAAAATAATTAACTGTAACTTTGAGAACAGTCCATTTTTTGACATTTCTGTCATGGTCTTTGCTTTGATGATTAGTTGACCTAACAGTAGAGAAGCAGCAACAATAGAGTTCAAATTCAATACTTAATAATCTGTTTTACACAAAGTAATTAAGTAATTTTTTTTGAGAAATTTGTCTTGGATTTCCATGACAAATAAATAAATAGGGATTTGGTTAGTAAACATTTATTTGACAGACATCCAAAACAAATTCCTCTGTCTAAGCAAACTAACAAGTATCTAAAGGAATAATTATGAATATGTAACTATCAGATGGCTATCAACTACAATTCCAGTGAAAACAAAAAATACAAAGGAAACAAATAATGCATTCATGTTTATACATAGGAGACATTGCAGTGGAGGTTTGAAACTGCCTCAAAAATTGAGGACTTTGGAAAGTGAAATACAAAGGAAAAATCAGTGGATGTTAAGCAACTGTTATAGAAGGTATTCAGTGGTATCCTTGGCACTGGTCACAGCTTAGCTTTTTGCCTAACTGAAAAGATAGAGACAAATAATATGTGTTATATTCCATATTTGTGGTATGTTAGCATGCATTTAGAGGCTGAAATAGTAAATGATACTGTCCTAAATTATTCCATAAGCTTTTATAATATAGAGATGATTATCATAAAATAATTAGTATTTATGCATAGAATTGTAGCTGTCATTTGTACAAAAATCAACAGTCAGAATAGAGGAAATATTAGAGTGAAAATTTAATTAAGAAGGGTCCATATCTCTAAAGATGTAATTAGAAGTTGTTGCCAAGTTATCTAGTATGATGTATTTTAACATACTGATTATTTTACCACACTGCCATGAGATGTTTTCTAGTTGGTAATGTTGTAATTTGTTTACTCAGAATTTTTTTCATACAAATTTGAAAAATTGTATTTCCTAATATAGTATAATTTCTATACAGTATAACCCTCTTCATTGGAGCTTACTATTTCCATGCTATCATTATCAATAGATATTTATTGTCACTGAGTCCTATTTACCAACACTGCTTCTGGTGGTTTCATTCTCATTGTTCATGAATATGTAATTCTACTGATGCTCCTTTAAAAGGCAAGAGAAAGCAGGACAGTAAAAAAAGAGGTTCATATATGGCCTAGGTGTCCTCACAAATCATTGTATAAGAAAGGCCTATGATTCTTACCTTTATAAGCAGTGGGACTGTATCACTTACTTCATGGTAGGCTGACTATATAATTTATTGTCCAAACTGAGACACTTTTGAAAGTGAAAGGAAGTACTATTAATAATTACAGTTGGGCAACAGACATAAACCATAACTGTCCTGAGCAGCCAGAATGTATGGCCATCCTATTACATGGTGACAGTATAGTGATGTATGGGTGGGATCTTTCAAGCCTATATTGTAACTTGGGTTGGAATTCTTTTCTAGGCTAACATTATCTTGCTTTGTCTGTATGTAAGTTCTGCTTCTTTATACCTAGGCTGTTAGACAGCTTCACACAAAAATTGACTTTCATTTCTCCTTTTAGAAGAAATTAACTTCCATCTCACTTAGAATTTATTCAGATGCAGGAATCCTTTGGAGATGAGATTTATAGTAATGTATAGTATTATTCGAATTCATTTAGATAATTTATTATTTTTTAATATTATTTATTTGAGGGAGAGAGAAAAATAGAGAGGGGAGAGAGAGAGAGAGAGAGAGGGAGAGAATGGCACACAAGGGCCTCTAGCCACTGCAAACAAACCCCAGATGTGTGTTGCTACCTTCTGCCTCTGACTTTAGTTTGTCCAGGCTTTGCTGGTAGGTGCCTTAACTGCTAAGCCATCTCCTCAACCCTAGACAAATTCTTAATATTACTGAAATTAAGGTTTTAATAACTAATTGTATTGAATTATAACAAAGGAAAATAACTTTTAAAATACCTACTAAGTCTTGAGATGCGTCTATATTAAAAATTAAAATAAGAATTTTCTGTTCAAGAGATACATCTATTTAATTGTCTCTTAGTTCTGTTATGTTTTGATTTGGCTTATACTTTGTCTATTAGAGCTATCAAACTTTGAGGTATGTTACATTCCAAACTGCAATCTACATTTTTCAACAGTTCATTGCATTTTAATAGTTTTGTTTTATCTTTAAAGTATCATATCATTGATACATAACATTGCTAATGCTGTGTGTGAATTTAATGTGAGAGTTTATGCCTTTTTCATTCCTTGTGACTTTTTCTGATATATTAATGTAACTGTTAATTTTGAAGCTTTTTATATTACTATCTCTCATATATTCATACGTACCTGCTTACTCTCTCATTTTGTTCAGTGTTTTATTACCAGTCTTTCAAAAATTGTTGTTTTAATTGTGTGTAGCAATCTAGATATAAAAATATTTTGTATTTTGTATTAATCAATTAACCTTGACATTTTCACAGCTTTAAAAAAATCTGATTTTAGTTTTGACTCTTACTAAGTCCAATTATGACTTTAACTTTCAAACTCAGTTGCAGTCACTTTTTTCCTACAATACTCCAGGTTGTTTCAATTTCACAGTCATGCCATTTCAGGAAGAGGTGACTGGTTTCACTGGCAGGGAAGGGGGAAGGCTAGTACACATGAGCTTCAGTAATTCCTTGGTGTATACCCTCCCACACCCTACAAATGGAATGGGATTTTATGTTTGCATGGATTTTCACATAGGTGAAGGGAATGAAACTCAGTGTGAATTGGGCCCTCTCTGCCTCTCATGCTTGTGCAGCCAACATTTTTACTCACTGAACTTATTCCCTAGCCCCTCTTTTCCTGTGCATGATATTGCTTGTTGATCAAGTCACTGCATATGTGTTTTATTTCCTTTCTGTTATGTTAATATTTACTTTGTCCTTTCTCAGTTGAGTCATAGTCAGTCAGATCTATGAATTTTACAATTTTTACATTATTTTTGTTTATTTTTCTTTATTTGAGAGTGACAAAGAGAGGGAGAGAGAGATTGGGTGCGCCAGGGCCTCCAGCCACTGCAAATGAACTCCAGACGTGTGCGCCCCATTGTGCATCTGGCTAACGTGGGTCGTGGGGAACTGAGCCTCGAACCAGTGTCCTTAGGTTCACCTGCAAGTGCTAACCTGCTAAGCCATGTCTCCAGCCCAAATTTGCTTTTTTTTTCACGTTGTTTTCTTATTTTTTTAAATTTTTCTCTCAATTTTCATTAACATTTTCCATGATTATAAAAAATAATCCATGGTTGGGCTGGAGAGATGGCTTAGTGGTTAAGTGCTTGCCTGTGAAGCCAAAGGACTCAGGTTCGAGGCTCGATTCTCCAGGACCCACATTAGCCAGATGCTCAAGGAGGCGCTTGTGTCTGGAGTTCGTTTGCAGTGGCTGGAAGCCCTGGTGCGCCCATTCTCTCTCTCTCTCTTTCTTTCTATTTCTCTCTCTCTCTCTCTCTCTCTCTCTCTCTCTCTCTCTCTCTCTCTCTCCATCTTTCTCTCTCTGTCACTCTCAAATAAATAAAAATGAACAAAAAATTTAAAAAATACCCATGGTAAAACCCTCCCTCTCCCCTCTTTCCCCTTTGAAATTCCATTCTCCATCGTATCTCCTCCCCATTTCAATCAGTTTCTCTTTTATTTTGATGCCATGACCTTTTCCTTCTCTTATGATGGTCTTGTGTAGGTAGTATCAGGCACTATGAGGTCATGGATATCCAGGCCATTTTGAGTCTGGACGAAGCACGTTGGAAGGAGTCCTACCCTTCCTTTGGTTCTTACATTCTTTCCGCCACCTCTTGTAAATTAGACCCCAAGCCTTGGAAGGTGTAATGGAGATGTTACTCAGTACTCCAGTTGCTTCTTTACAACACACCTTCTGAGTCGTCTCAAGGTCACTGACATCTGAAAGAGAAGATTCTCTACTCAAAGCAGATGTATTACCCCTGGGACTCATGACTATCCATGTTTTACGTTTTCAGTATCAGGGATGTATTCCCTCCCATGGAGCAGGCCTCCAGTTCAATTGGAGGGCAGTTGGGTTCCACCATGATAGATGTGCCACTATTGCACCAGTTGGCTCATTTGGCCTGGCTGGCCAATTATAGGGTTTTCAGTGTCCACTGTTGAATATCTTTACTGGTGGTATCTCTTTCTCCCATTGAACTGTATGTAGAATGGCTCCTTCCAGCTTTCTGTCAGCTGGTCTACATGAGGGAGGTTATTAGCTCAGTTCCAGTAGGATTTCTCAGTGGCCTTGTAGCCCAAGTATGTGGAGTCTTCAGCAATAGGGTCTTACCATCTATTCATGGTGGGAAACCAAGGGACTCAGCAATGGCTTATAATGTTTTGGGGGCAACAGGGACCTCCCTGGCCAACAACTCACTGGAAGGTATCCCATCCCTGGCACTGAAAATTTTCTAGCAATGGTCTATGGCTCCTGAGTGTTCCATTGTAGAAAACCAGAGGATTCCATATGGTTTATTTATATCCTCTTAGATTTTGATTAGCCCTTTCTCCAACTTTCCTTTACTCAATCTCTTCTCCTGACCTCACTTTGGGCCTTTTCACCCTCATTAATCTAGTCTTCTACTTACGTTTATACAATACCAACATATCAATTACCCTCCTCCCTTACTTTCTTTTTTCTTTATAGCTCTTTTTTAGATACTGGCCTCTGCTACTGAGTTTTTTTCCTTCTCACACAGAAGCCCAATCATTTGTAGCTAGGATTTACATATGAGAGAGAACATGTGGCGCTTGGTTTTCTGGGCCTGAGTTACCTCACTTAGTATAATCCTTTCCAGATCCATCCATTTTCCAGAAAATTTCATAACTTAATTTTTCTTTACTGCTGAGTAGAGCTCCATTGTATAAATGTGCCATATCTTCATTATCCACTCATCAGTTGAGGGACATCTAAGCTGGTTGCATTTCCCAGCTATTATGAATTGAGCAACAATAAACATGGTTGAGCACGTACTGCTAAGGAAATGAGATGAATCCTTAGGTATATGCCTAGTAGTACTATAGCTGGGTCATATGATAGATCAATCTTTAGCTGTTTTAGGAACCTCCACACTGATTTCCACAATGGCTGGACCAGATTGCATTCCTACCAACAGTGTAGAAGGGTTCCTCTTTTTCCACATCCCTGCCAACATTTATGATCATTTGATTTCATGATGGTAGCCAATCTGACAGGAGTGAGATAGAATCTCAATATAGTTTAATCTGCATTTCCCTGATGACTAGGGATGTAGAACATTTTTTTAGATGCTCGTACACTATCCATATATCTTCTTTTGCGAACTCTCTATTTAGCTCCATGGCCCATTTTTTTCACTGGCTTGTTTGATTCCTTATTATTTAACTTTTTGAGTTCTTGTATATGCTAGATATTATTCCTCTGTCAGATATATAGCTGGCAAAGATTTTTTTTTCCCCATTCTGTAGGTTTCCTCCTTGATTTATTTGCTTTATTCACATTGTCCTTTGCAGTACACAATCTTTGTAATTTCATGAGGTCCCAGTGTTTAATCTGTGGTGTTATTGCCTGAGAAATTTGGGTTATATTCTGAAAGTCTTTGCCAACACCAATATGTTAAAGGGTTTTCCCTACTTTATCCTCTAGCAGTTTCAGAGTTTCTGGTCTGATGTTAAGGTCTTTAATCCATTTGGACTTAATTCTTGTGCATGGAGAGAGAAAAGAATCTATTTTCATCTTTCTACAGATACATATCCAGTTTTCCCAACACCATTTGCTGAAGAGACTGTCTTTTCTTCAATGAGTATTTTTGGCATTTTTATCAAATATCAGTTGGCTATAGCTACCTGGGCTTACATCTGGGTCCTCTATTCTGTTCCATTGATCTACATTTCTGCTTTTGTGCCAGTACCATGTTGTTTTTGTTACTATGGCTCTGTAGTATAGGTTAAACTCAGATATGATGATACCACCAGCCTTATTTTTGTTGCTCAGGATTATTTTAGATATTTGAGGTTTTTTGTGATTCCAGATGAATTTTTGGATTGTGTTTTCTATTTATGTGAAGAGTGCCATTGGAAATTTGATGATGATTGCATTAAATGTGCAGATTGCTTTTGGTAAGATTGCCATTTGCACAGTATTGATTCTTCCAATCCAGGAACAAGGGATATTTTTCTGTTTCCTAGTGTCTTCTGCAATTTCTTGCTTGAGTGTTTCATACTATTCATTGTAGAGATCCTTTACTTCCTTGGTTAGGTTTATTCCAAGGTACTTTATTTTCTTTGATGCAATTGTGAATGGGAGTGATTCTCTTATTTCATCCTCTGTGTGTTTGTTTTTAGCATATAGGAAGGCTACTGATTTCTGTGTATTTTGTATCCTGCTACATGGCTGTAGGTGTTTATCAGCTCTAACAATTTGCTGGTAGAATCTTTAGGGTCTTTTATATATAGAATCATGTCATCTGCAAATAATGATAACTTGATCTCTTCCTGTCCAATTTGCATCCCTTTTATGTGTGTCTCTTGACTTATTGCTATGGCTAAAACTTCCAGTACTATAAAAAATAAAAGTGGGGACAGTGGACACCTTTGTCTTGTTCCTGATTTTAGTGGAGAAGCTTCCAGTTTTTCCCCATTTAGTAACATGTTGGCTGTACGCTTCTCATAAGTAGCCTTTATTATATTGAGATATTTTCCTTTTATTCCCAGTCTCTGTAGGACTTTTATCATGAAGGGATGTTGGATTTTGTCAAATGCTTTCTCTGAATATAATGAGATGGTGATGTGATTTTTGTCCTTCAGCCCATTTATATAATGTATTACATTTATCGATTTGTGTATGTTGAACCATCCCTGCATCTCTGGGATAAAGCCTATTTGGTTGGGGTGAATGATCTTTTTGATACATTCTTGTATTCTGTTTGCCAATATTTTGTTGAGAATTTTTGCATCTATATTCATGAGGGAGATTGGTCTGTACTTTTCTTTTTTTGTTCTATCTTTGCCTGGTTTTGGTATCAGGGTGATGCTGGCTTCATAGAAGGAGTTTTGTAGGATTCCTTCTTTTTTCTATTTTATGGGAAACCTTAAGAAACAGTGGTGTTTGTTCTTCCCCAAAGGTCTGGTAAAATTCAGCAGTGAATCCATCTGGTCCTGGGCTTTTTTATTTTGGGAGATTTTTGATAACTGCTTAGATCTCCCTGCTTGTTATAGGTCTATAAGTGATTACTCTCATCTTCATTTAATTTAGGTAGGTCATATAAATGAAGGAACTCATCCATTTCTTTCAGATTTTCATACTTTGTGGAGTATATGCTTTTATAGTATGTCCCTATAATTTTTTGAATTTCTCTGACAACTGTTGTGATATTGCCTTTTTCATCTCTAATTTATTAATTTGTGTCTCTTCTCTCTTTCTTTTGGTCAGATTTGCTAAGGGTTTATCAATCTTGTTTATCCTTTCAAAGAACCAACTCTTTGTTTCATTGATACTTTGGATTGTTTTCTTGGTTTCTATTTCATTAGTTTGTGCCCTAATCTTTATTATTTCGTCCTGTCTACTTATTTTTGTTGGCTTTGTTCTTCTTTTTCCAATACTTTAAGGTGAAGTATTAGTTGTTTACTTGTGTCCCTTCTAATTTCTTAACATAGGCACTTAAAGCTATAAATTTACCTCTTAGGACTGCCTTCATTGTGTCCCAGCAATTTTGGTATATTGTGTTCTCATTATCGTTTGATTCTATAATTTTTTTGATTTCCTTCTTGATTTCTCCATTGACCCATTCATCATTTAGTAGTGTGTTGTTTAGTTTCCATGATTTTGTGTAGCATTTCTTTCTATTCATTTGTAGTTTGATTCCATTGTGGTCAGATAGAATGCAAGGAATTATTTCAATTTTCCTATATTTGTTAAGATTTGCTTTGTGTCATAATACATGGTCTATTTAAGAGAATGTTCCATGTGCTGCTGAAAAGAATGTATATTCTGCAGCATTTGATGAAATGTCGTGTAGGTATCTGTTAGGTCTATTCTTTCTATGACCTCATTTAGTACAGATGCCTCTTTGTTTATTTTTTCCTGGGTTGACCTGTCAATTGATGAGAGTGGGGTGTTGAAGTCACCCACTACCACTGTGTTTGGTGTTATTTATGACCTTAGTTCGAATAACATTTGGTTGATGCATTTGGGGGTCCCCATGTTAGGTGCATATATGTTTAGGATTGTAATGTCCTCCTGTTGGAGTGTGCCCTTAATAAATATAAAGTGTCCATCCTTATCTTTCTTAACTAATGTTGGACTGAAGTCTACCTTGTCAGATATTAGGATAGCAGCCCCTTCTTGTTTTCTAGGTTCATTTGATTGAAACACCATTTTCCAACCTTTCACCTTAAGATAGTGTCCAAACTTTGTAGAAAGGTGGGTTTCTTGGAGGCAATAAGTTTAAGGATCCTGATTATTAACCCAGTCTGTGAACCTATGCCTTTTGGTTGGGGCATTGAAGCTGTTGATATGAAGAGATAATATTGAAGGGTGTGTGTTCATTTTTTGCCTTTGTGTGTGTGTGTGTGTGTGTATTTCTTCCTGCTATACTTTTTCTCTCTTGTGTTAACTAGTATTTGTGCATTGTTTGGTTTCTTGGTGGTTCCTTATATGTGTACTTTTCTTTTTCTTCAGCGTGGAGGATTCTTTCAAGTATTTTCTGTAGAGGTGGTTTTGTCTTCAAATTCTCCTTTAGCTTACTTTTGTTGTGGAATGTCCTTATTTCTCCATCTATTTAAATGGATAGCTTTGCAGGATAAAGTAATCTTGGCTGACAGTTTTTATCTTTCAGGACTTGGAATACATCACTCCACACCATTCTGGCTTTAAGACCTGGTTTCCTTGCAAGAGATCTGGCTTTTAAAGTTTGTGTTGAGTAATCTGTTGCAGTCCTGATAGGCTTGCTTTTGTAGGTAACTTGATTTTTCTCTCTAACTGCTTTCAATATATTTTCTTTAGTTTTTGTGTTTGGTAGTTTGATTATAATATGGCGAGGCAAGGTTCTTTCCAGGTTTTGGCTGGCTGGTGTTCTAAAGGATTCCTGTATCTGCATTGGCACCTCTTTCCCAATTTGGGGGGGAGTTTTCTATGATTTTGTTGAAGATGCCTACTATGCCTTTGGAGTGACATTCTTCTCCTTCTACTATGCTCTGAATTCTTATGCTTGATCTTTTCATAGTGTCCTGAATATCTTGAAATTCCCAATCATACTTTTCTATTCGTTTGTCTTTCCCTTTGTTGGACTGTATTAGATCTGCCACCTGGTCTTCTAGCTTAGATATTTCGTCTTCTCCTTCATCCATTCTACTGGTGAGATTTTCTATAGTTTTTTTTTTTTTTTTTAATTTCATTAACTGTTCTTTTATTACTAGTAATTCTAGCTGGTTTTTCTTTATTATTTCTATTTCTTTATCTATGTGCAGTATTGGCCTCTTTATTTCATTAAATTGTCATCCTGTGTCTTCTTTGAATCCTTTGATTTCTTCTTTGACTTCTTTGAACATATTTATGATCCTTCTTTTGAAATCTTTCTCAGGCTCTAACTCATTCTCACTGGAGGTCATTACTGATGCATTAATACTTTTTGGTGGATTTATATCGTCTTGATTTTTGGTGTTTGGTTTTTGTGCTATAATGTATATATTTTTACATCCTTGATTATTTAATGATTGGAATTTCTAGTTAGCTGGGTATTATTAGATGTATCAATCAATCTGATGTTATATATCTTTAGGGTAGGAACTTAATGTGCTAGGTGTGGCTCTGAAGACTCTCAGAGTATCTACAAGAGTGACTCTAGGTGTTGGGTTTGCCTATTATGAGAGTATTCATGTAGGCTGAGTGGAACCAACTACAGATAGTTTGTAAAATTTAACTAAACAATATACACTTTCAATGAAAAACAGCAAAGAGTAGTTATTCAAGAGTAGGTATTATAACAAACAGATCCACTGTCGGTCCCTTAGGCTGTGTGGTGCCTCACCCACTCCCTTAATCCTGACAACAAGGAGGTTAAGATTATGGTCTGTAAAGGGTTCCAAGTCAGCTTGTGACCAGGTGAGACCATCCCTAATGTATAATAGAAGAGGAAACAAAGCCACTATATATCAAGAAGCAGCAAATAACAAGCCCAATGTACAGCTTGTTTACTAATGGGAAATCTGACCATCCATCAGATTTAACAATTAGCACTTCTGGCTCAGGCCTTTATACCAGGTATATTAGGTGTGCCTGGTGTAATCCTAGCTATCTTTTGGGATGACTTTGGTCTTAGTTATGCTTGGGGCCTGCCATTGATTCTAGTAGGTGTGGCTGGGTCCCTGGACTGTTGCTCTGTTAGCTGGAGCTGGGCACCGGTGGTGGGGGAGGGGAGGCTGCGGATGCTGCTATAGTTCTCTTGCTGTTACATGTGTTCTTCTACCTTGTGATCTGCTCCTCTGATGCTATCGTTCTCCCTTTACATTTCGTGAGTTTGCAGAGAGTTCCAGTATGAGTGGAAAATCCCCTCACCTGGCTTTTCCTGCAGCATAAGCTGAGTCTAGCAGCTGCCTAACACACCACTGCTGTGGTTCGGCACAAAGACCTCCCAGAGGTGCTTCTGCCAGCCTGTGTGGGCTCTGGATGGTGTGGATCTCTCCTACTTCTCCCCTGCTGTTTCAATTTCCTATATACCTCACTTTTTAGTAGAAGTGTGTATTTTGCTGTTTTTTTTCTTTTTTTTTTTTTGGCTTCCCCCCCCCCCCCAGGCTGCTTTGGTGTGGTACCTAAGCCACCAATCTTAACAGGAAATCTCCCTGAATTTGCTAATTTTTGAGAAAAAGATACCAGCCTGTCTCTAAATACACCAACGTGGTATGATTTTTAGAAAACTTTGAATTTCCCTTCCTCCTGTACCTTTTCTTGATCAATATGTTGATATATATCACTCATATTAAAGAGTGATTATTTAGGATTAATATTATACATTTTTGTAGACTATTATTTGATTTAATGTTTGATATAAATTATGTACAGGCATAATCATGTACATACTATGCATATAATGATAAATCTCAAAATTTTTTGCTGTAACCTTATGCTTCACTGCTCTTTGCAATGATGTCTCCATCTGGCCTCATTTGAAAGTTGGTTAGATGCTTTTTGTTTTTTTATTCCCTGCATGTTTTTGGGTAGTTTAGTTAGTTTGTGTGTAGCAATATACATACATATATGTATGTGTGTGTGTGTGTATGTGTGTGTGTATGTATGTATGTATGTATGTATATATACATACATACATATATATATATACATACATATATACATACATATATGTATGTATACATACATATATACACACACACACACACACATATATACATATGTATGCATGTATTTGTTGCTTTTTTTTAAGTATTTAAGGTAGGGTTTCACTCTAGCCCAGGATGACCTGGAATTCATTATATAGTCTCAGGGTGGCCTTTAACTCACATAAGTCCTCCTACATCTGCCTCCTGAGTTCGGGGATTAAAGGCATGCTGCATCCTGCCTGGATTGATATATATTTTTGATG
Organism: Jaculus jaculus; assembly: GCF_020740685.1. Classification (NCBI taxonomy): domain Eukaryota; kingdom Metazoa; phylum Chordata; class Mammalia; order Rodentia; family Dipodidae; genus Jaculus; species Jaculus jaculus. Next base: position 147,831,146 of record NC_059103.1, read on the forward strand.
CACAATTTTGGATTTCTGGGAGGGTTTATGAACCCCAACTTTTGAGCTCTTGTCTGTTTTGACAGAAAACTGGAAAAGAAGGCTGAAAACGATAAATTATTGAATTTATTTATGTAGACATTATGAATTATGAGGTTTACTTAGGGAAAATTGTTGTCTAGGAAAGGCTAGAACAGTTATACACGCACATGGAAGATAAGACCTGGATGCCCACGTGGGAGAGTTGAAAGAAATACTCACACATTCACATGGGAGCAAAACATAAAACACCCATCTGTCCACCTCCATATAGAAGAGAGTCAAGAGATTAGGGAGTGAAGGACTTAGCTCCTAAGGAAGGATAACAGAGGAAAAGAACCAAATCAAGGACCAAGAAATTCAGATGCCTGGAAAATGAAAGCCAAGAGAATTATTACACACGTGGTTGGCCAGAGGTTAGAGGAAAATCCGACATATAACAAAGAGAAAAGGGCATCTAGAGACAGAATACAAGTAAAGAATGAATAGAAAGGCAAGTAACAAGACCCTTCCCCTTTCTGAGCCAGACTTGTGGCACTGGTGTTCAGGTGAAAGAACCACAAGTCAGTCAGGTCGCTAGAATGGAAGAGAGAGAATTTAGCATGACACAACCTTCATAGGTAATTAGGATGGATTTAGCTATGAAAGGGAGAGACTTGATTTGGTTCATGGGCTCAGGGGGTTGAGCCAAAGAGAGTAGTCTACCCAGGTACCCTAGAGTGGGGAAGTTGCAGGGGGCTCTGTAGCCATGGTGGATTAAACTGGGTAAGATGCTGAAATTCAGCTCTGCTATGACAGGATGGGTGACATCTTCTTTGTTCTCCTTGTGCTCCTAGTTGTATCTCCAAAAAGCTATGTTTCTCCTTCATTCTGAGTTCTCAAATACTCTCAAATACTTTGCTTTTCTCTCAAAAGGTAAATGATACCTTAATTATAATGTTCATCTTTTGTAAATTTCTGGAATTACAATGTATAATGATATCCTTAAAAAATGAAAGAGTGTGGCTAGGGAGATAGCATAGTAGTTAAACATGTTTTCTTGCTACTTGATATTCCAAGTAAAACTCCCAAGCACCAACATAAAGCTGGACACAAAGTGGCACATGTGTCACAATTCTAACACACCTTTGTCAATGGAACTTTGACCTGAGAGAATATGGAAGCTCACAGCTACCTAGGCTGGAACATACACTTGCACAATTGGGAGAAAACAATAAGGGAGTCCCTGTTGTAAGGAAGCTCTTAAAAGGATAAACACCCAGATACTAATATTTGTAAAAACACACAGTGGTGTGTGAATATCCATTCTCATAAGAACACACACCATACATATCCATACATACCTGCACACAACATACACAATACACAAACATATTTTTAAAAAAAGGGAAGAAAAAGATATAGGATTCTGTCCAGGTATATATTTTTAATTGTATACATTTTTTTTTCTTCTCCCCTCCTCTCCTCTATTCTTGCCTTTCTCTTATCCCATCCCCCTGTATATATAACTATATAGACCAAGTCTAGAACTCATTTTACAGTTCAGACTAGCCTCATGATAATTTTGCCTCTCCTTCCCAAGCTCCAGGACTATGGGTATTCCCCATGACACCATACCTGGTTGTATACCTTTTGGTAACTTACAAGATTTTCCTTTATCTTTAGAGTTTATGAAGGTTATTAATGCATGCCTAGAAGATTCTTTGTGCTCCTTGAGGTACCTTTGAGGTAGACAATGACTGAGCTAATGAATCTAAAAACACAGGACAATTTTTATCTCAGTTATTTTTTTCAAAACTATTTTAGTCTATTGCCTTGTTTCTTCCAAATTTTGTATTTCTGCATGTTTTTAAAAATATGTTTTTAGGTTAGACTTGATCCTACCCTCTCCACTGTCTTATGGTTTAGGTGTTTCCTATAAGGCCTGGTGAAGGTTCAGTCATTTGGTCTGCCTTTTAGGAAGTAGAATTTTATGGTACCATTGCCATTTGGGTCTAGATTAGTGTTTCCCACCCCTTTGATGCCCTTCCCTCTGTCCCCGTCCATCCTAGTGTCTAGTCCATGAGATTCTTGCTGGGTATGTAAGGTATCTTGGGTAGATTAAGGTTAGGTGCTGCAGATGAGTGAGACTATGTGGTGATTTTTTTTTTTTTTTTCTGTGATTGGGTAAGTTCACTGAGAATGATCTGTTCTAGGCTCAACCATTTTTCCTCAAATTTCTTTGTGTCATTTTTTCTTACTGCTGTATAGAATTCCATTGTGTAGATATACCACATTTTAGTTATCCATTCTTCTAGTGATGGACATCTGGATTAATTCCAGCTCTTAGCTATTATGAATTGTGCCACTACAAACATGGTTGAGCAAATCTCTCTGGCCTGTGGTTTGAAGGTTTTAGGGTAGATGCCCCATAAGGGAATAACTGTATTTATTGGTATCTCTATAGTCAGCTTTTTCAGGAGTCTCCATATTGCTTTCCAAAGTGGTTGTACCATCCTACATTCCCACCAACAGTGGATGAGTGTTCCTACTTCTCCACATCCTCACCAGCATTTATTTTCATTTGATTTTTTGATGTTTGCTGTCCATATTGGGGTAAGGTGGAATCTCATAGTTGTTTTAATTTGCATTTCTCTAATGATTAGGGATGATGAACATTTTCTTAAGTGTGTGTTTGCCATTTGTGTTTCTTCCTTTGTGAACTGCCTGTTCAGCTCTTTGCCCCATTTTGTGAGTGGGGTGTTTGACTTCTTACTGTTTAGATTTTTGAGTTCTTTGTAGATTCTAGAGATTAGGCCTCTATCCATTGGATAACCCGCAAATATTTTCTCCCATTCTGTGGGTAATCTATTGGCTTTGCTTATTGTAAACTTGTCTGTAAAGAAACTCTTCAGCTTCATGTGATCCCATTGATTGAGTGACTGTTTAAGATCATGAGCTACTGGAGTTTTGTTCAGGAAGTCTTTTTCCATTCCTATGTCATGGAAAGTACTTTGTAAATTTTCTTCCAGTATTATTCAAGCTTCTGGTCTTATATTGAGGTCTTTGATCCATTTGGGTTTGAGTGTAGTGTATGGGGAAATGTATGGATCAAGTTTCAGTTTTCTACATGTGGTTATCCAGTTTTTCCAGGACCATTTGTTGAAGATACTGTCTTTTTTCCAGCCTAGATTTTTCAGGCCTTTGTCGAAAATCAAGTAGCTATAGTTGCTTGGCCCAAAGTCCGGGTCCTCAATTCTATTCCATTGGTCTATACTCCTGTTTTTATGCCAGTAGCATGCTGTTTTTATTACTATGGCTTTGTAATATAGCTTTAGATCAGGTATTGTGATGCCTCTAGAGGTATTTCTTTTGCTGAGGACATGTTTGGGTATGCAAGGACTTCTGCCTTTCCATATGAAATTTGGGATCATTTTTTCTATCTCTGTAGAACACTGTAGTGATTTTAATTGGTATTGTGTTAAATCTATATCCCTCCCTCCCTCTCCCCCACTCCTCTCTCTCTTCCCTAACTCTTGTATATTAGTTATCTTTTTCCTCATTTTCTTAGTGGGCACTGACATGTAACTCCCATTACCAGCATGGGGCTATCATCCACAATGAGCTTTTGATCAGAGAATCCTACAAGGTTTCCTAAAAGAATGACAAATTTCTGTCAGAGTACTTGATGACCCACCAAAGATCAGTAGTAAGACCCTGCTGCTGAAGACTCCATATGCAGCTGACACGTAAAATGGAATGGCATGGCTGGAGACCAGGAGAGTCAGTCCCCAGACAGTCAGTGTGTCTAGTCCCAGAAGGTGCTACATGGGCGACTGGGGGAAATGACCAATATCTGTCCTAGCAACTCATGGTCTTACCTACTTAGCAACAACCAACCTGGTGTGATGCCCACACAAGTGCAATAGTGGCACACAGCCATGGTGGGGAACCAACTGCTTTTGAGTTGGCTAACTGATCCCCTCAGTGATGCAGGACCCATAGCTGGAGCTGGGAAACCAGTCAGAACCATATCCAAACATAAGCCTACTCTCCAATATCAAGCTACCATCAATCATGGGGTACAAGAGGGCCTACACCTATTAAACTCTGTTTTAAAATAGTAAGGGTTATCCCATTTGTCCTGTTGCTAACTTATTCTCTGTTGGAGTTTCTGCTTCTCTTTTTCAGATAGATGCAGATCCTAAGGAGAGAGCCACCCCATCATACCTCAAAAAGGCCCCAACTGAAACTAAGGAAAATTGGCAAAACAAGCAAAGGTGCTGTTTTCCTGATGAACCAGATACCAGCACAAGGGGGAAGGAGACCAACACAGAGAAAAATCTCTACTACCTCTCCTACCTAATCAGAGAGCCAGATCTTCAGAGGCCTCCAACACCTCCAATAACTGTGGGCTAACTCCACAATTCACGACCCATATACATCAACAAGGAGTGTCCATTGGGGAGTGGGTAGGTCACGGATGAGCTTAATAATGGTTCCAAACTGCCTGTATTTGCTGAATATAAAACCAATTTTAAAAATTTAAAAAAAGAAGGTCAGGATTAAGAAATAATATATATATATGATCTATTTATTTTCAAGCGGAGAGAAAGAGAAAGAGAACGGGCATGCTAGAGTCTCTAGCAAACAAGCTCCAAATGCATGTCCTGCTTTGTGGGTACTGGGAAGTTGAACCTGGGTCACTAGGATTTGCAGGCAAGCACCTTAAGTTTGAACCATCTCTCCAGCCCTCTTTCTGAAATTTTATTAATCGAATGCATGGGATCATTGCCCTGTTCTCCAAGGCTCATACTTTCTACTCATAATTTTGCCCCATTATTATATTATTTTCTGAGCAGTGGGAACATTCTCACATATGGGAGCTTTCATATGTGTTTGTTTCCTTAATGTTATGCATCGAATTGTTTAACTTAATTGATTTTGATTTGTATTTACATTTTCATCAAATTAGTTTTATTTAACTTAGTGTGAATCCTGTTTCCTTTTTTTTTTTTTTTTTTAACTTTAGTTGCTAGGGGTCTTGAGGTGAATTTCTATTTTTATTCCTGGGCTGTCCAATAGTTGTGGTAACAGTGTTTCTTGTTTTTATAAACTCATTCCTTTAACATTTGCCTTGAAGTCATATGCCAGACATCCCTCATTTTACCAACACAATAGTATGCTTTGGACTCCTGCCTCTCTTGTGCACCCCCCTGCCCTAAAGACTGTACTATTTACTACAGAGATGCTTGTTCAGTTATGATTTTAGCTGCTCTACTCACAACAGCTAGGAACTGGGATCAACCCAGATGCCCATCAACAAATGAACATTTAATGAAGATGTGGCACATAAACACAATGGACGTGTTTCTACTCAATGGTAATAAAAAAAAAAAAAGAAAGAATGAAATTTGGAGGAAAATGAATGGCCTTGGAAAAAAAATCATACAAAGCAGTCACAGGACACAGAAAGACATACTGCATGTTCTTTTTCTTATGAGGTTCCTAACTTGGAACAGCTTGAGTTGATTGTATATGCCCCAGAAAGGTATAGCTGGATCTAACAGTAGGTATATTTTCAGCTTTTGGAGGAATCACCACACTGATTGACAAAGTGGCTGTACAAGCTTGCTCTACCACCGAGCAGTGTGTGAAGGTTCCTGCTTCCCATAAACCCACCAGGATTTGTTGTCATTTGATTGTTTGATGACTGCCATTCTGACTGGAGTGAGATGGAATCTGGACATCATTTTAATTTGCATTTCCCTGATGGCTAAAGGTTTAGAATAACTTTAGGTGTTTATGGACTGATTATATTTCTTCCTTTGAGAACTATGTTCAATTCTTTGCCCCATGTTTTTGAGTAGGTTGCTTGATGTTTTTTGTTGTTTACTTTCTTTTAGTTCTTTGTAAATTCTACATAGTGAACTTCGGTCAGGTGTATGTCTGACAAAGTTTTTCTCCCATTCTATAGGTTGTCTATCGATTCGTTGATGGTTTGCTTATCTGTAAAATAGCCTTTTCATTTCATGAGGTACCAGTGGTTGAGAGCTTGTCTAATTTCCTGGGCTACTTTCCTTTTGCCTCTATCTTGGAGTGTTCTCCACATATTTTCTTCTTTAGGGGGCCATCCCTGATCATGGGCCAGAGGGGCTGGCAGCACACATGTTCATGTGGGTAGCTCACCTGGGCTTAGATGACAAGTACTAGACTTACTACATGGTCATTTGAATTGGGATCAACTCCAGGACTCTCCTGCTGACTGTTATAAATTGACGCTACCTTGAGACTACATAGTGAATTCAAGGTCTATCAAGGGATAGAGTGAGACCCTATCTTGAAAAAACCATAAAAAGTTATTTAAATATAATAACTCATATGACAACTTGTAAATTATAAATGTTGTCACTGTCAATTAATTATATGTTATAATGAGGAGCTGTCAGCATGTAGCTCAGTGGTAGATCATTTGTCTTGCATGTACAATGCTGTAGATTTAATCTGAAGTAGCAAAAACATCCCGCCAACTATAATCTATTCTCCAAAGTCTCAAAAATCAATGAAGAAACTGAAGTAGGAAACACTCAGAGTGACATGACTAACCCTTGTGTAGTGAGCAGCACAGCTAGGATTTGAACCTGACCAGGTGGCTCTAGATTCTAAGCTCTTAATTTTTATGCCCTATCGTCTGTGATAATAAAGTAGGTTTGATTAAACAAAAATTCTTGTGGCAGTATATTCCTATAATCCCAGCATTTAGGAAGTGGAAGTTCAGGAGTCTTTAGCTACACAGTGAGTTTATAGCCCATTTGGTCTACATAAGCTCTGTCTCATAAAACCAAACATGGTAGAGCAAAATACCTAATGACTCACAAAGACTTACTTTTCTTAAGAATAAATTAAGAGAACATATTTACTTTTTTTTTTTTTTTTGAGGCATGCCCAACAGACTGGCCTTTTTTATAAGAGAGAGTGAGAACGAGAGAGAGAGAGAGAGAGAGAGAGCGCTGGTACTCTAGGGCCTCCAGCCACTGTAACAAACTCCAGATGCACATGCTACCTTGTATGCATTTACAACTTACATGTGTCACCTTGTTCATCTGGCTTATGTGGGATCTGGGAAGTCAAACATGGGTCCTTATGATTCACAGGCAAGTGCCTTAATCACTAAACCATCTCTCCAGCACAAGAGGATATATTTTTATGGCAGTTTTGAATATTTCAGTGAAGTAAAGTATGTTAGATACCTGGTGCATCTTATCTTTAAGCAACTTTCTGTCATATCTCAAAATTTCCATCCACTGTACTTTAAGAATTCTAGGGCTGAGAAATGGTTCAGCAGTTGGGGACACTTGCTTGAGATCAGATGTTTCTGATCCTCAGTGCCCATTTGAAACCAGTTCACAGGGAAGGGCATGTGTCTGTAGTTCTTCTGCAGTGGTAGGAGACCCTAGTGTTGTGCTCATGCTCTCTCTCTCTCTCTCACACACACACACACTCTCTCTCTCTTTAGATTATAAATAAATTTAAAATTTGTCTAAGTTAATTGGATATTTATGGGTCATCACCCTCTTGTGTCCTGCAGCTTTACACATTCTTCATCATAATCTGTACTGTCCTTTAGATTCTATTTCTCTCTAAAGACTATTATGTTCTTTTCCAATGTCTCCTTTTTCCATATAAGCCTCAAAAATTGAGGTGCTTCTTGGTATGTGACCATTTCTTATATATTTGTCCTATATGTTCTCATATATCATCATCAAGTTCATTAATATGGGGTACCTGGAAGTACAGAACTACATACAGATCAACTCTTCTATGCATGCCCCTAACACGTATCACTCGCCATTTTCTCCCACATCTTCCTGTGTATTTTAAACTCAGCATGCTGCAAACTGGGCCCATTACAGTTTTTAGCCTTCTTCAGCTCTTTCTCTGATCAATAGTGACACCACAAAGTCATCTGAATGCAAAAACTTAGGTTTTATTTATGCGCTTCTCAGTTCCTCCGACCATATTCTGCTAGACCCTAATTATACTCTCCTTTCATAATGCACCTCGTTCTCTACCTCAAAGCTATGGTAGTATGAATCTAGTTGTTTGTCTCACTTCTCATAGACACAAGAAACTCCCTAAGTGATACCTGTGATTGGGTGATTTTGTTTTCTATTCTATCCACATTGTTTTTAAAGTGGTTTTTCTGAAATGTGCTACATTATTTTTCATCTCATTTCTTTACTTCAAAAATGTCTATAGGTTTTCTCCTGGGTAATATGTGGTGCTAGGAGCTCATGATACAGAATTTCACTTTCACTTTGCCTGCTCCATTCCCTTTTCTCAATTTCACACAGTGGGTATCTAATGCAACAGGAAAAGGATGGGTTTTCTTTAACCTTCCCAAGTCACTTTGGACACAGTCTATGCTCTATCTATCCTCATTATTTTTCATGAGAATGTGTTTAGTACCATGAATAAATGATGGGGAAAGAAAAAGAATGGATACTATATTGTAAAAGGACCTAATCCATTTGAACAATAAGATAAAACTCCAAGCTACAAAGAAGATATTAGTTTATTTTTGCTTATTTTTATTTATTTGTTTCCTTATTTGATAGAACTGTGCTTATTTTTACTGTGTGATAATTTTATTTTTTACTAAAAATACATTAAAATACACTGGGGAGGTAGCTCAGTGGTAATGTACTTTCCACATAAGCCTGAGGACCTAAGTTTGGATTCCCTATACTGACATAAGATAACCAGTCAGGTGATATATGCCCGCTGAAAACTTAAAAACAAAAACATGAATAAACTATATCAACACACTGTGATTATTATATATTTTAAGGATAGTTTTCAATCAACATTTTAAATAATTTTACATGCATTTAAGTACTCATTAAAGGAATTCATGTAACCCTTTCAAATGGTTAGCTAGGTAAAACATTGTTTTGAATGATATGTGCTATTTATTTGCTAAATGTTTTTTGTTTTTACCTACAAACTTTCTTGAAATAAATGTTATAGATTTTTGTTGAAAAAAAGTTTCACTGTCTTCTGTATAGTCCTGCAATAATCTCATTGGTATAATCTGAAAGAACTGATGACAGGTTAATTGCATTCTAAAAATAGTTTCTATGATTGAGAACCTTGACTCCAAAGATCAAACAACATCCTTAAGAATGGTGGGCTATTTTTCAAATGGTTGTTTAAATTATTATTTTATTTTTCTCAATTAGCCTCACTTTATTCTTGCTGGCTTTTTGTCAGGAAGATAATTTTTCTGGTCCTTTTAATTTTTACTACACAGCAGACACTTCCTTCATGACCCTCACTCTCCCACACTTCATAAAAGTTCAACAAATGCAAAATCAAAAATTACAGGCAGCTGATAGATAATTATTTGCAGTTATAGAAGTTTGTTAATTATAAACCAATTTCTAGGCTGTCACCATGCTAAATAATGAGAATTTGAGATTAAATGTACTTATTTGAGAATCAACTCTGACATGAACCAGTGTTCATTTTATTTTCTGGTCCTTTTTCTTTGTCTGCCAAATAGACATTTCACAGAATTAGTGTGACACATGCATCATCATTTCACCACTCATCAAGTCTTGGTGCTCAGAATTCTTCTACCTAGATTAGTGCCTGGTCCTTAATTACATTTGTTGAGTGAATGAATGAGTGAATGAGGAGGGGTGGTTTTAAAACTAACTGAAATGTTTTTATATTAATTCACAGACCCTGAATTCATAAAAGAAGGCAGCTTCAGGCTTTTCTGCAGATTTAAGGTAACAAAACAGAAATTTCAAGTAGACATTGACTAAGCCACAACATTCAAAAAATTGTTTGATGTGTTTTAAAAGATAACTAGAAATAACAACTACATAGTGGCAATTTAAATGATTTTCCTTTTTTCTGAGTTTATTATGACATGAATTAATAATTTTAAAGTTCTCTAAGGTCTTTTAAAACAAATATTTAATTAGTTAATTAACTTGTTTATTTGCAAGGAGGGGGACAGGCAAATATAGAGACAGAATGGGCACACCACGGCAATCACTGAAAGCAAACTCCAGACACATGGACCACCAGGCACATCTGGCTTTATGTGGGTTCTAGGGAATCAAACCTGGATCCTTAGTCTTCACAGGCAAGCACCTTAACTGCTAAGCCATCTCTTCAGCCTTGAAATAAATATTATTTAGACTCTTGGAAAATAAATTTCTTCTGGATGATACGATAAATACATTCACTCCTTATTAGCCAATGGAGATTGGGTCCAGGAACACTGTGGATACTAAAGCTATAGAAGCTCTAGGATCATGTATAAAATGGCATTTGCATATAACCTGCACAAACTTTAAAGCCCCTCAGTGTTCTCTGTCTCTCTTCTCTCTACCCCAACCCCCTCTCTCTATATATATACATGTATATATATATATGTGTGTGTGTGTGTGTGTGTGTGATGTATATTCCCTTTAATTTATATAAATATGCATTATTAAAAGTTTAATAGTATGTTGAATTAAGGTAATGTATGTACTTTGTATACACTGGAATACATACATACATGCAAATATATATACAGTCATGTATGAATCAATTTCACAATCCCCATGATAAAGGATTTAAGACATGTACACAGATTCACTAAACAACTCAGTGACAAAGTGCTGCTTTTGAGGCAATTTCATATGGCACAGACAGCAATAAAAGTTTGAGCTCATTGTCAGGGATACTGGGATTACCATAACACAGTAGTTGAGAGTTGGAGCTCTATTGCTTCAGTTCAAATTCAACCCCAGTAATCTCCATGTTGCATATAGGGGTTACCCTCCCCCTATTGCTCAATTACTTATTGTTGAAGCATATATTAGCACTCCCTTACAATGTAGTAGGGAGGAGTAAATGATGTGTAACAGGGAAGGGCCTGTAGTAATGTCTAACATGTACTGTTTATTCCATGAAGTTACTTACAAAATCTAACTTCCATCATTTCATTGTGAATTCACAAAATTAACTTCCTCTACACCCAGTCAAATTAGAATGATAATATCTCATTGGCATATGGTGAGTCACAAATTAAAACATATCAAATATGTTTAATAAAGACTGGAACACTGATAGTGGATATAATTGAGAGAAATGGACTACATACAATTCAAGGAATAGTCTTGGATTTCCTTTTCATACTTTTTAAATGTCTTCCCCCAGTTCACAGAGATATAACAATGTAAGCTATAAGGGGGACAGCCTTATATTAGATACTAATACTTGATTCTATCCTTACTTTTGATTTTAATTCACTTATTTGACAAACTTAATTAGTAAAAGGTAAATATTACAAAGTCTTTTGAATTTTTTTTTTTACATTACTCATCAAAGCCCCAAGGAAGCAAATGTGGTCCTGAGGTGCCTTTTGACTTGCCTTATGGATGAGTTGAATAAATAAATGAACAATGGTTAAAAAAGACAGAAAATAATGAAAATAATGCAATATTTTGAGAAGACACTAACAAATTCAGGTTAAGTTATCTTACAGTTTGAAGGGACAAATTTAACTGATCAATGGAAGTCAGGCTAGACAGAATCTAAGTCAAAATTTTAACCTGAATTCTATATGCCCTACAAAGCTGTGAATGGTTGATACCAATGTGGCTGCATAACAAAGCCATAACCTGAGCAGGTTGTATGAGAAACATCATATATTCAGCCTGTTGATCTGCAGATGCAGTGGCCCCAACCTCTGGGGTTGTATTAAAGAGTGGGAGGAAATGCTGTGAACATAATCTATGACCAAAGCAAGCATTCCAGCACTCTAATTCGCCCAATAATCCTGAATTGTTGTGCAGCCTGAAACCATGGGAATGAGAGTCTTGGGTCACAGGTGAGCATTTGGGGTTGAATATATGCTTCATCTGCAGAGACATGGTGGTATACATAGTGTGTCCCAGGACTAAAGGGGGGCTACCTTGATGTTTCATACTCCTTCCGGCCAAAAAAGAGCTGAATCAATTCATTTTTAGACAGTTAATGTTAAAGAGACCGCTGTATCAAATTTTAATTCTCAATACATTGAGACAGTGGTTCAGATGTTTACACGGCTTTACAATATTTAGCAGAATTAGGTATTGAGTTGCTACAAAATTCTATTTTATTGTAATAGTTCTACACTCATGCTCAAACACTTGAAAAAATTATTCTCATTAACTGCTATTACCTTCTTCAAACATATAACCTTGGCAGCTCTGGCTCCCAAGGCAAGCCCATCATCAGCTCCCATACTTCAAGCAGGAGAGTAAGCACCAGCTGTCAACAGTGCTTTCAATCCAGCTGTCAAACCAGGTGTAGTGGGCGTACTGTGCTGTGCTCTGATGCTAATGATGGATTAATTAAGGCAGTGTGTGTGTGCAAGCAATGGAATCTCTGGGGTTTTGCTATACTCATTTGGCTGGGGCTCCACTGTAGGCCTTTTGTATTCCCTGGAGGCCTCCTCTCAACTTGCCAACAGGTCTGTGTACACCAGTTCAAAAGCAAACAATCTGCTTATCTAAATTAAAACCAAGGAAACCCATGACTAGCACAAAAGCCCGTGATTTTGACAGAGACAAAGCGCTTCACTTGCTTGGCAGACAGAATAGGAGGCAGAGGTGGTCTCTGTGTCTTCACTTCAGCTAGTAGCCTAACCAGTTTGCAGGTACTTCAGGGAATAGTGGCATGCTATGTACCACAATGGGATTTTGCCATATTTAAATGTTCCCTAAGTACAAAATTATTTGCAAATGCAAGTGATATTAAAGTTGTCAGCTGTTGTAGTTGACCCTCCTTCTTCAAGAGTTGCCTCTTTATTAATGGTTAAATTTTCTCTTAAGGTTGTCTGCCTATCTTTTGTCTACAGAGTTCTTAATGACTGTCTCTGGGTCATTCACTGGTAGTGTCCTATCAGGTAACACAGTTTTTTTAGGAGTTGAGGACTGACTACCTGCAGATTCAAATGTATATTTCTGTGAATCACAGCTGAAAATGGAGACTTGGATTTTGTACATGGAACAATAATACTGGTAAGTATAATTAGCATAATTATCATGCTTTGGAGTATATGTGTGCTGAACGCTGTGCACACCATTGCACATACAGGTGATAGGTAATTGCATTGCTGATCATTTCATAGAAGCTAAAGTTCAAAGAGATTCAGTACTCTGCCTGAAGATGTCCAACTGGAAAGTGAGGTGCATTTGTAAAAGATGAATTTAGCAGGAAGCAGGAGTGAGAAGCTATCAGGAGATAATCTTGGGTGTGAAGCACAAAGAACATATGGGTTTAATATTTATTAGCAAGCATCTAGAACCTATTGTGGCTGCAATGCACTTATCCTTAATAGTGAAGTGAAATACTATAGGACTGAGAAATGTCATAACAAGGAGCTTTATTTGTGTTTAGTTTCTTCTCACAAGCAAAAAATAAAATTAGTTTTTGGAAGATAATGGCAAGAAAGAGATGCTTGGGTTGAGAATATCTAACAGAATACCTTGATGAAACTGTACCATTGATGTACAAATTGCCATTGGTGCAGTAAAGAAAACCCAAGGGTGAGCAGTATGTATACCCTTGCAATACAGACAGCCCTGGACAGCCAGTGGAATGGGAAAGTCTCAGACAACTGAATATAAGAGTCCTGGCCTCTTGACATGTATAATAGATATCATGTGAAGGACAAGGGCACATCACGTGATTTAAGTTTTTTTCATATGTATTAACTATTTGATTCATGCAACATGTCAATGAGGTACACTCAACTGAATAGATGAATCCAGTGGGAAATTCACAGTGTGCTTTCTATACTTGCTATTTCGACAAAAAAAAAGCTGGTCTTTTAGGAAAGTATTTTATTATGTTTTTAGCTTTAGGAATTCACTACTCATTTACACTCATAATACACCTTTAGATTTCATATGCATCATTATCAACAAGTTGCTATGCTATGTTTGGGAATTCTTCAAAGAGGCTTGGCAGAATTTCCGAGACTGCATTTGTGTGTGGAATTTTAACATTTAGGCAATAGCAATTAGATCATACTATATCTAGAAACTAAGGAAATATTTTATGCACTACCCCACAAGTTCTCACCAGAAAAATAAATTCTGCATGGCTTGAATCTGCACTACTGTCAAATGGATTTAGAACAGAGTGAAGGGACCCAAGCAAAGGGTAATGATAGCAATAATAATGATGAATGGCAAAGCTTTGAGTTAGAGCCGCATGTGCAGTTGGCTGCTTTTATTTAAGATGTCTAAGTAATGTGAAAGCTGCAAGATGCATTAGCGAGTGAGCATGGAAAATGATAATCTAAAATCTTTTTGCAGATATCTTGCGCCTTCCTTATTGCAATTATATGTTTCTATTATTACTCAATTAAAGATAAAAATAACTATATCAGTTCGCCTGCAGGATATCTCAATATCACACTATCTCAAGGATTCTCAGTTTTTTTTTTTTCTTATTGTTATACAATCCAGGACCACTAACTATCCAATGTGAACACATTGTTGTTTTTTTCTAAGCTGAAGACAGATGTCTAAATAGATGAACTTTTCAGTAAAGAGATTTTCTTTTTCCTATAATCTTACTACCATAGGGAATTACAAATATTACAACGTATATTAACCAGCTTGTGCATAGATTTACATAGAATTAACAGTCCTCTGATAGTGAATTTTAAAATGACATATTCATTTTTAGAGATTGATTGTAAAATAAGATTAATGTATATGCAAGTTGTCTTTGTGATGACTTCATAATATGTAATGGTATTCAGTTTGACAATGTTTACACTTTTTAATGACTTCTGTTATGAGTGATAATTGATCTACTTCATTATCATATTAAATCCTTGATCATGTGCCATTAGTTTGATGTAATAAATGATCTGTGTGATTTTTGGTGTAATGAACTAATTAGACTAATTAAAATCAATATGTGTGCCAATAATATATTCTGAATCCAAATGCTTCTTATGGTGCTGGCTTAAAATCAGCAACTCAGTTAAAAGGATTTAATGCAGATTTATGAGGACTGGAGGAGCACGAGGCAGAATAAATTGCTTGTTGTAGTGAGACAGCATTAGTGAAGTACAAGATACCAAGTGCATTGTAAGGTCAGCAGTAAGAGTGCACTTACACATGTAGTTATATGGCACCTTAAACCTTCTCCTAATAATTCAGAGCACTGAGCAAAATTATTTGGTTTAAATGCCAGCCCAAGTCCTCTGCACTTGTTCCATGAATAACATTGGAAACATATAGCCATCCCATTTAGGTGATAGGTCTACCACTGTAATAAAATATGTATACTTAGTTTGATATGTGCCTTTCAAGAACTGATTTATTTTCTGTAATGATGGAAACACATTTTAAAATGAAGTTTGAATAAAAAGTTTTCTACAACTGTGTATTTTTGCAACTGTAACCCATCCATTTTCCTTTTGCATTCTATAGAAATTATGAATTACAAATTTAAATAAGCTAATAATTAATTGCTTCAGAATTAAACTGTTTGCACTTCTTGAAGAAATCTGGTCTGATTGCCAAAAGCATAACATTTTTTCACTTAATTAATCCTTAGATATTTTCTTTAACTTAGCAAAAATTTGAACTACATGATAGATTGATTAATTGTGATTGTTGGTGTTCAAATTTCTGGAGGGTAAACTACACAACAGAGCTTCACATGTGATTCCTGTCTGTGTATAGTTAATGAGTTGCCTTGTACACAGAAGCTGAGTAGTGCCTCTATTAATTTTTATGCTGTAATTAATTACACAAAATAAAGGTTGATTATGACAGTTCAATTCATATATTTAATGGGCTTTAAATTTTCTTTTAAATATATATTCTTTGGAGCAGAGAGTATTATTTTAATAAAAGAACATTTGCATGATAACCAAGTTTTTTGGGGGGTGGGGCATTTCAAGGTAGGTTCTCACTCTGGCCCAGACTGACATAGAATTCACTATGGAATCTCAGGGTATCCTCAAACTCATGACAACCCTCCTACTTCTGCCTCCCAAATGCTGGGATTAAAGGCATGCACCACCATGCCCGGTTAGACAACCAAGTTTTGATCCACAGCACTAAAATAAGGAGAGGGGGACAAAGATCTGCCTATTCTGATAGAGAAGATCTGCTGAAATATTTTGTGGAGGGCAGCAATGTCATTATGAATTATAGATATTGGTTGGCTCTCTCATTGTTGCAAATATCTGTAATGATTGTGAATGTTATGAACAAAATGAACCCTAATAGAGATTCTAAGTATTTTTTAAAAAGCAAGTATAAGTTTAATAAATATTATAGTTTGTTAAGAACTTCTAACAAATGATGAGAAGCTTAGCTTCTACTGATACTTAATTACATGTGAACCCTGTGATTGACTATATTTTCTTCTCAGCAGAAAGCGGGGATAAATAAAATTGATAGAGACATTAAAAAGAAGGTTATAAGAAATGCTCTCAAGTCTTGGGGGAAACTAGCATGTAAGATACCTAAGTGTGGACCTATTTCCCCATTTTGTGCAATTGAGCACAAAGGCTCCATCCCTGTAGATAGCACTGGGTGATGGAAACTGCTCAGGGGGAAACATTCAGTGCTAGAATGTGTGAACTTGCCTCAGAGCACTGGCTGCTTCAGCATGGACTCTGAAAGCATTGTCCATGTTGTTTGTTGTTGTTATTCTAAAAAATGGACATGAGGAACTGGAGTCTCCTGTTTTTTGTTTTTCTTTTTAAGTAGGTATTTCTTTTTTAATTATTATTAGTTATGTACACAGTGTGTATACAGCAGTGTTGGTACCATCCTTCACCTCCTCCCTGTCCTTCCCCCTCTGCAGGGACCCTCCTTCTTGGGGAATGTGGGTTGTGCATTGTGGGCCTAGCCATCAGTTATGGGAAAGATGCAATGTCTCTGTGCTTAATGTCCCAACATGTGGCTCTAACAATCTTCCCGCCCACTGTTCCATGAATTTACCTGAGCCATGTTGGGTTGGTTTTAGGTCTGCCTCAGTGGTGAGATCATGGGAGCCTCTGTGTCTCTGGATATCTGGTTTGGTGGAGTTGATTGTTCTCTATTTCCTTCACCCTTATGCTGGTACAAGGTTCCCCAAGAAAGCAGCACCTTTGCTCATTTCTCAAATTACTCTATGGTTTCAGCTGGGGTTCTGGTGAGATGCATTGGGCTGATTTTCTCCTCAGAATCTGTGTTCATCTGAAAAAGAGAAGCAAATTCTCCAATTGAGAGTGAAGTCAGTACCAGAAAAATGGGATAACCATTATGTTGGAGACCTCTGGGTCTCTGGATATCTGACTTGGTAGGAGTTGATTGTTCACTGTGCTGGTCTCCTTCACCCTTTGCTGGTACCTACTTCACCAAGAGAACAGCACCCTTGCTTGTTTCACCAATTATTCTTAGTTTCAGCTGGGGTCCTTTTGAGGTATGATGGGATGGTTCTCTCCTTGGGATCTGCATCTATCTGAAAAAAAGAAGCAAATTCTCCAGTGGAGATTAAAGTTAGCACCAAACAAAGAGGATAATCCTTATTATATTATAGAGAATTTAATAGGTGTAGGCCCTCTTGTAGTCCATGATTAGTGGTGACTTGATAATGGAGAGTAAGCTCATGTTTTGAAATGGTTCTGACTTGTTTCCAGCTCCAGCTGTGGGTCCCATACTACTGAGGGGATCAGTTTGCCAAATCAAAAACAGTTGGTTTCCCACCATGGCTGTGCACCACTATTGCACTTGTGTGAGCATCACGACAGGTTATTTGTTGCTAAGTAGGTTAGATCATGAGTTGCTTGGACAGATATTGGTCATTTTCTCCCAGTTGCCCATGTATTAACTTCTGGCACTAGAAGTGCTGACTGTCTGGGGACTGAATCTCTTCCAGCTTCCAGCCATGTCATTCCATTTTAAGTGTCAACCTCATATGGTGTCTTCAGCAATAGGTTCTTACCACTAACCTTTGGTGGGTCATTAAATACTCTGACAGAAATATGTATTTCTTTTAGGAAACATTGTAGGTCTCTCTGGTCAAAAGTTCATTGTAGATGAAAGCCACATGCTGGTACTGGGAGTTACAGGTCAGTGCCCACAAAGAAAAGGAAGAAAAAGGTAACTAATATAAAAGAGTTAGAGAGAAGAGAAACTGAAAGAGAGAGGGAAAGAAGCTGTACAAGATCAAGGTGAGTCTTCATCATAGCCTTTGTGGTGTCTTGTGGCTCAGGTCTTCTCTCTAAGGGCCTGGTGAAGGTTCAACCATTTGGTCTGGCTTTTATGATGTAGAATTTTATGGCGCCATTGCCATTTGTATCTAGATCTGTGTCTTCAACCCCCTTCCTTGCCCTCCTCTCCCTCCCCACCCATCCTATTGTCTAGTCCTCAGGAAGTTTGCTGGATATGTCAGCATCTTGGATAGATTCAGGTTAGGTGCTATAGAATAGTGAGACAATGCGGTGATTTTCTTTCTGTGATTGGGTAAGTTCACTGAGAATGATCTGTTTCAGGTTCAACCATTTTTCCTCAAATTTCATTGTGTCATTCTTTCTTAATGGTGTGTAGAATTACATTGTGTAGATATACAACATTTTAGTTATCCATTCTTCTAGTGATGGTCATCTGGGTTGATTCCAGCTCTTAGCTATTATGAATTGAGCCACCATAAACATGATTGAGCAAATCTCTCTGGATGGTGGTTTAAAGGTTTTAGGATACATGCCTAGTAAGAACTTTCCATGATATAGGAATGGAAAGACTTCCTGAAGAAAACCTCAGTAGCTCACAGTGTTAAACAGGCACTCAACAAATGGGATCACATGAAGCCAAAGAGCTTCTTTACAGACAAGCATACAACAAGCAACGTCAATAGATTAACCATAGGTTGGGAGAAAATATTTGCTTATTATCCAATTGACAGAGGCCTAATCTCTAGAATCTACAAAGAACTCGAAAACCTAATGAATAAAAAGTCAAAGAGACCACTCACAAAAGGGGGCAAAGAGCTGGACAGGCAGTTCACAGAGGAAGAAATACAAATGGCAAACACACACTTAAGAAAATGTTCATCATCCTTCGCCATCAAGGAAATGCAAATTAAAACAACTATGAGATTCCACCTTACCCCAGTAAGGACAGCAAACATTAAAAAAAAAATGAAAATAAATGCTGGAGCGGATGTGGAGAATTAGGAACCTTCATCCACTGTTGGTGGGAATGTAAGATGGTACAACCTCTTTAGTAAGAGAATCATTTTATATGTTGAATTAATACTATTGTTTAAATACATAGCATATGTAATGTGCCACCTGATTTGTCATTTGTAAGATGTCATTAAATGTGTGCCACATGTCTTTTCCATGGTGATTATATGAATTGCAGAAGTATCTCCCTAAGCCCTTTGTAAACTGTAAAATGCCACAGAAATACATAAATTAGTAGAAGTTGCAGCAATCATTATTAATGACATTAGTTTGTTGAGAAAGATTTTGAATGCTCACGGCAACATCTGATTTAGTTTCAGCCTACATCTACCACATATACTCATTTTATGTACCTCCACTGTTGTAACTAAGCTTGGATCCAATCACTCATAGCACCCTTCAACAGTGACTTCACAGTTTCTTGGTTACTTCTCATTGTATTTTTTGTTTAATAACACACATTTTCCCTGCTTTTGATAGCAACCTAAATATTTGGTTAACTCTTACTAAAATCATTATGCTGAAATGCTGACATAGAGCTTGGGCACAGCAACCCAAACTAACACAACTGACCCTAGTACAAAGAAAACATGATGCACTGATACACTTTCATACCTTACTTTGCACCTTGTTTCCTAAGCTGCCTCAGCCTCTCCAAACTTTTCCTTTAGCTTTTAAAAATTTTACTGCAAACCGTTCCAGAGATTTCTAATAAGATCTTCTTTTAGTATAAGCTCAATGTGGTTACATATGATATAAAGTCAGTGGTTTTATGGTCTATATATCTAATAGTAGTGTGTTTCTTTTTGCCTAGTGAATGTTTAGTATATGTACAATTTTAATTCACTCCAAATACTCAAAATACTTTCAGATTGCTTTTGTAAGTGTGCATATGTATGCAATACTGAATGAATAATTTATCAATAAATGATGTCTGACTGAAGTAGAAATAGCAAAAGCATGAACTTTTAATTTTATGGCATACTTCCTGTGGCATTTAGGCTATAATATCCACCTGCAGTCATGCTGTTAAAGAGAATGACTCAAAATGGCATAATTGAAATGAGATTACTTTCACACTTCTACACTTCCTATGTTTAATAACAATCAGACACAAAATTGTTTTCAAAAGTAAAGACTAAGTAATAGAGGTTTATGGCCCAGTCCTCTCATGTTTAGAAATAGCCTGAATTTCCAACTAATTTAAAATGAGTTCATTCATTTTTTGTTTAGCTGTAAGATTAGCAGAAGATTCAGGCCAGAACTCTGAATCTGGTTTCTAACCAAAATGATATTCAATTGTGACTTTTTTTCTAATCAGATTTTAGTTTTTGGTATTTTTCATGAATATTGCTCTGTTATCTCTTCTTTAATATGTATGTGGATACACATTATAAGATAGAGAGGAACAGAAATTATCATCTCATAAATTATGTAAAATGAAAGAGAAAAATAATAATTTCATCTTTAAGTAGGTATGACTTCTGAAAATAAAGTGGATATTTTGTCTAAAAATTATATAGTGTTTTCTGGCTTTTTAATGACTTGGGTTGGGACTGTTAAGAGATTTCTTTTCTCTTTGAAAGCACACATTGAAATATGCTGCTCAACTTGTGGAGAATACAGTGAAAAAGTTGAGTGATTTTGTTTGCTGCCAGCACTGTTTTTCTGCTTGTATGGAATTATAGTCATATTGTGTTTATTTATGTTATGATTATTAGCTTCATTATTTTAAATTTGTGACTGTATGCTTGCTGCCTACCTCTTGATTGGTACAGTGTGACAACAGGTAATAGATACCAAAGCACTAAAACAGTCATCGTCACTACTGGGAAGAAAACCCCCTCCTCTTTGCTTTTTTTAACCTCCCTCAGCTGGACAGTTTTGACATCTGCTGGTTTGGGACATGGCTGAGCAGCTGTCAGCAGTAGGGTAGCTGCGTTCAGCAGCAGTTGGAGGGATGGCAGGGTGCCAGCTTGTACCATCTGTGCGCCTGACATTTCATTCTAATTAACAGTAGGGTTAATTGTTCTGGCAGGCTCAAATGTAGTGTCTAACATTACCCAAGGGAAACATGTACAAGTGCAGGAGTGGCAGGGAGCTGGGGACAGCATTGCTAACAAACCCATCCAGGGAGAGTGGTTAACAGCTACCGATGATTTTACTAGCTGGCCACTTGCAATAAGGCGGAGGTATTTTTTATTCTGATGAATTATGCCAACCCTGTAATGATGTAGAAGGAATCAAGCTTAGATAGGCTGAGACTGCTGCCTTAGGGCAATTGTGAGGGAACAATTTGCATGTTATTACTGCATATTCATACCTAATTGTGTTAGGCTTTGCTAATAGAGCAGAATGACAGTATGAAAAATCGAGCAACTGCTTTAGAGGCAACAAAGCTGCTGTTTTTTTCTTCCTACACTGTGAGTGCTGAATGATCATTTAGACGTCTAGTTGCTCAATATGACAAGTCTACCATTTGTTAGCTTGACATATTATAATTTATAAAACAGTATTCCAATTTTACTTTTAGTTTATTCTCCTCATTTTATACAATATTCATGATAGCAATTTGAATGGAGATATTCATAGCTATTGTGAGGAGTTGTGAATCAAATAAAATGATATTTTGTATGAAGCATTACCATTGTTTTATGATGAATTAATTTTAATGTTTAAATAGCTTTTTCATATGTTAATATAACCTAAACCAGGAGTTGATGAGAATTTCTTATTATAGCAGTGCTCATTCACATTGCTATAGTTAATGTCTCAACATTTCCATTGTATAAAGGCCTATTTTTAGTGTGGCTTGGACAAAGAAATTGTCAGGTGGTTCAAAGCCAAAAGTGTGCTGTTTTAGAAAAGTGACTATGTACAGATTCACTGAACTTGGTATCAGGTTCTCTCTTCTAAGTAGATAATAATCTTAAGAGATTTCAAGTACAAAGGTACATTTTTTATGTTATCCCACAATGCCATTTGAAATCTTTTTATAGAAGTTCAGAGAAGACAAAGAATCAGAAAATGTAGCTTTAAAGTCTACATTTAAAGATGAGGAAGACATATATCCATTGTAATTTTATATCATTTCAATTTGTAAGGCCATAGTTATAACCTCAAGTTGCCCTACTTTGGTATTTGAATATCCATTCATTTCAAGTTATGAGGCACTCACAGTTTATGGTGTCTGCTCTAAGAATCCAAACATGTTGTAGAGTTAATCCACAGATTGCAAAAAAGAATTTTAGGAGTTTTTAATAGTTAAATTTTAGTATACTAAAAGTTTTGATTTTTTTTTTTCCTGGTAACTTGATTTTTCAGTGTGTAACTGTTAGCTTATTAATTTTTCAAGCTTTGAGTATCTATCTAGTGGGCCAAGTTAAAAAAAAATGTCCCATGTTAATGTGCCTTACATCTCTCTTCCCCAAAAGCTTAAGTGTTTTCCCAAGTGAAATGAAGTTGGCTAAATAACAGATAGTATAAAATATTTTAGATCCAATGTGTTCGGAGCTTACTTGCATAGTAAAATAGTAAAGGGTTATAATTTAAACAAAGTATCATTTTACTCAGTTAATTTATAAAGCTAAAATGTTGGCTATTGGTTTGTAATTTAATAGTTTTGGGCATAGGCATTTAGTTCCCTATAAAAGATTTGTTCTATATTGTTCTATATTTGTGCATTTCTGTGTTACAGGGCAAACAGAAGCCTTTGTTATGTAGATGAGTCATCTGTCTGCAAAGAATATATTTTGTTACAATCAGCATGTTTCATTAAATTCTTCTTTTAAAATTTCAAACTTTTTATGGAAGGGTAGAAAGTTAGTACATTATTTAGAAAACATGATCTAATATGTCATCTGAATTTAAGCAAGTGTTTTATAAAAGACATCAAAGTAACCTTATATGTTATCATGTTCTTCCTTGCTATTCTCATTGAAGGTTCTTGATGCATATAACCTAATAATGAATCACTCTTTGTCTGTGAAGAGGAAAAACTATGTTTATAAGAAGGATACAATACAAACAAATGAAGATATTTGAGCCAGAATTGTTTTTCATTCAATAATTCTGAACATAACCCATATAGATAAATTTTTTCAAGATGCTGACATACATAAATAGCCACTCATTTTTAGTGTGGATTATTTGTGAAGGAAAGTTCTTTGTTTTGAGTCTACTGTGTAGCTGAATTTTGCAAATGAAAGCACATGAAACCACTTGATTAAAGACTATTACTACCATAATAATTGCTATCTTCTTTGGATTTTTGAACTAGAGACTTGATCAAATCTTTACCTTACATCATCATCCAATCTATTGTCATTATCAATTTCCAGAACTACATCTTACTTTCTTTCCCATTTTCCTGGTGGTGTCTCTCCAACCTAAGACTCAATGAATGGTTCCCTTCTGTCATCTTCTTGGATAATTACAATGAAATATAAACATCCATTGATGATTGCATTCCAAAAGTGTTTCTAAATTTTTGTGTATTTCTTCACTTAACAATTCAATTGTATGACAATTCAATTTAATTGAATTGTATGACAATTCAATACAATATGTGTCATTGCTTTCTTGATTTTTATGATGAGGAAACTGAGATTTAGCTACAATGTCTTAACTCCTAGTTAATGAGCAAAAATTAGATTCAGAGTAAGTTATTTTAATTATGCCATATACATACTATCCACAGAAGTGGTGAGTAAAGCACAAAGGAAAAGATGAATGCACAGGAAACACTTTTTACAAATAAACTTATAAGATACATCGTAAATGCTAAAGGCACAACTATTGACAGAATGACTTTGGAAATGTTTATTCAGAAACTTCTGTAGAGATTAGAAGTGAATGCTTCATTCTTTATGTAGCATGCTCAAAATTTGGGATGCAAATATATAAAGCATGCTTAAAAGAGATTACTAGATGTCCTTTCAGAAGAGGCTTAGGCATTGTCTAATGGAATGTCTGTAATTATTTGATTATAAAGGGGTGTGCACATTTGATTAACTTCCTATTGACTGTGCTGTTTTATAACTCAGTAGGGGTAGAAGTTAACCTGTAGAAAACTAATAGCAATGCAAATGATTTTTGTCCAAAGTAAGGAAAACATTTTTTTCCCAGTAGAAAAACAATTGATTTCCCCTCCATACAAATATAAGCCCGGACATTGCACATCATTGTCAAACATTTAAAATGCATTTTAAAAAATGTTAATAATCTTTACATCATGAGTAACTCATGTCAGTGTTCTTGGCATGCCATATTTTACAGTATTTTTGGAACTAGCCTTTTCAACTAAATTTATTTAATTGGCACATAAAAACAAAAGTACACATATGAATAAGTATCATGTGATATTTTAATATGGGAATATATTGCATGTTTATGTATGTGCATATATATGTTGATACATTTATTTCTTCATGATGAAATTTTTCCAAGCCCTATCCTGTAGCATTTTGAACTGTATGGTACATTATTTAGGAAATAAAAATTGGGTAGGCAGTTTAGGATGATAGAACTACAAAGTGAATAGCTCTCTTTTTAATTAAATATGGGAGTTGTGCTTGGGCCTGTAAAGCAAAGTCTAGGTAAGTTTACTTTACCATCACAAGAATCTGGCTTTCCTTCTCTCTACCCCCTTAGGGAATACTTTCACTTCCTTCCAAGAGAAATAAGATTCCTGAGAAGACTGTCCTTTTCCAAAGATCTTGACTCCACACACCTGACATCAAGATTAACTGGATAAACCAGACACCCATCTAACGGGCTCATAAAAAACCCAACTGTTTTGTATTCAGCAAATACAGTTTGGTACCATCATTAGGCTTATCTGTGACTTATGTTTCAATTCCTTTCCTTAAGCCCTATTTCTCCCTCCTAAATCTTTAAGGTATAGTAAAATCTTTCAGAACCTTATCCTATGGTCTCTGGGTTTCATCCTTCAAATTCATAAGGATCTAGGAACACCTCAAAATGTGTTGTTATATAGTGGTACATTGTCAGGAGAACACCCAAATTCCTGTACCATTATATAGTCACCTATAGTCACCCTGTATTAAATGAAATCAGCACTTCCCTAAAGACAAGTACAATACACTTTTACTGTGTTTGTAATCTTACTAGTTTTAATTTCTATTGGGACCATTATTAATGGATGGAACAAATTCTTTGGCACATAGTTATAACTTGAGTGATGTTTGTTTGTACTTAAAACTTTTTGAAAATCATATTTTGGTAAGCACTATGAGGTTAAAATAAATCGTAATTGAAGAGGTAAAAGAAACGTGACTGGATTTTATGATTTCCTCTGAGTGAGTCCAGGGTTATCTAAGTCCTTTTCATCCATTGTCTATTTTAATCCTTTGAACAAATTTTTGTGATGCTTATTAATCTCCTCATTTTACAAATATGAGGCTGGACATGGAATTATTTATAGGAACAGTGTCCTGGGTTCCATCTTCTATGGGTTGTACATAGATCAGACTCCACAACTTTGGATTATTGTATAGGATCAGTACAGCTGATGCAAGGTAAAATACAATGAACACTTCACTCAAATGTTCTCCTACAGGGAATGGGGTAGTCAACTAATAAGGTATTGATAAGGAAGATACTGTTTTCTAATGGGAAGCCTTGGATAACAATCTGTTTTGTTAGATGTGATTCGATTTTGTTAGAATCTTGAGGGTCCTTTATTTACATGAAGAGTTTTCTCTTTGTCTTAAGGAATGTTCCAGCTAAGTCTATCTAGGTTTATCTCTGGCAAATACTCTCCAAAAGTTTAAAGGACTAGCCTCTTTCAGTCAAAAGTATGGAACTTAAAAATGAGTTTTATTAGGTAATAAAATGTAATGAAGCATGGGTTGGTTTCTCATAGATCTACATGGTTACTTCAGTTGCGATACTAACAGATTGAATCAACATGCTATTTAAACTTTGAACCTTAACTTCCCTGTCTGAACTCATGATGAGATACCTGTTTGGAAATGATACACTAAAAAAAAAAATGTACCCACTGATATGAGAAATATACAGATGAGGTCAGTGAATTCTGTTTACATGTGTTGATTTGGAATTACACCTGGCCTTCAGAAAAAGTTTTGTTATAGAGTTACTCCTCATGTCTTTTTTCCTCAAATTTCAAGTTTAGCAAAAAGTCTTGTGTAAAGAGATACACAATTATCTTATTGAAAAAATTATAAAATATTGTGTACTTAACCTAATTTTTTGGTTTCTACATATGAAAAGAAAAGCCTATGTAATTCTAAAAGGAGTCATTTGTATTTATTTTAAACTATAAATTATACTAAATGCCTTTTCATTCTTTATTATTTCCTGAATTTTAAGTTTTCTTTGAGTCAAGCAAACATGATTGATAAGCAGCACATGCTAACTGAATATTATCTTTATCTTGAGAACTTTCTTTGGGGAAAGAGAAAATGCTACAATGAATTTATACTCACTTCATAGATGAATTATTTTTGTCACACTTTTACTTGGCAGTGAGTGTTCACATATAAAAGTCTCATATGGCTGCATATTTCATTTAGTTACAATTTTTTTAAATTAAATTATTTATCTATTCACTATTTATTTATTGGAGGAAAAAAGAGAGCATAGGGCCTCCAGATACTGTCAACAAATTCCAACACCTGCACCATTTTGTGCATCTGGTTTACATGGGTAATGGGGAATCAAACCTGGGTCTTTTTGGCTTCATAGGCAAACACCTTAACCACTAAGCCATCTCTCTAGCCCTGATTTTTTTTTTAACTGACTACTTACTTCATTTTTTTTTTCCTGTTTATTTTTTCAGGTAGGATCTCACTGTAGTCCACACTGACCTGGAATTCACTATGGAGTCTAAAGGTGGCCTCGAACTCACGGCAATCCTCCTACCTCTGCCTCCTGAGTGCTAGGATTAAAGGCATGCACTACTATTCCTGGCCTTACTTCATTTTTAAAAAGCATAAAATAACAATCTATTAATTCATTTTTGGTACAATGAGTGGAAAGTTTAACCATAGATAATGTTATAATTGGCAGTTTGTTCCTACAAAACTCATGCTGAAATTTCATTGCCAGTGCACTGGTGTTGGCAGGTGGCAGCTTTGATTGGGTCACCAAGGTTCTACCGTCCTGGAAGGGATTAATAACATGATAAAAGGCTGAGGTCAGCCACCTTTAGCCTCTGTGCCTTTGTGCATATGCCCTGCTATGGTACAGCAAAAGCATCCCCACTATGCTGATAACTCCATGGTAGACTTCCTAGCCTCTTGCACTTTCTGAGGTTTTTCTGCTTTAACACAAATTTAGAAGTTAGGCCTCTTAGAGCAGCCCCATAATTCCAGCTACTCAGAAGGCTGAGGGCAGAGAATTGCCAGGTCAAGGCTCCTTGGGCTATAAAGAGTTCAAGACCAACCTAGGCAACATAGGAAGACCTTGTCTCAAAAGAAAAACCAAAAATGAGCCTGGTGATGGACCTCAGTGGTAAAATATATGCCTAACTCATTCTAGACTGTAGGTTTAATCCATGTTGCTGCAAGATAAATTTGGCCTAAGTATAAAATTTCTGAGCTGGTTCATTCAGCATTTGAGATGTATTAGTTACTCACTAATTTCTAGCATAAAGTGATGACTTGAGAATTAAAAAGCAATCTGGTTCCCTTTTACATTAAAAAGAAAGTTCAAAGCAGATAAAGGGTTTAAGAAATATAAATTTTTATTAACATACAAAGAATTGGATTTCATTATAGTGATTTTTGAACAAATTTGTCTTTTTATGCCCCTTTCCAGATAAAAGATTTTTTAACTCTTTTATTGATATCAATAAACATAAACAATATACAATAATCATAATCTCCTCCTGCCACCATCTATCCTTCCCCTCCACATATCCCCCTCCATTGTATCCCTTCTTTCTAACTAGTATCTCTTCTACTTTGTTCTGATTATTTTTTCTTCCTTCTATTATGTTCAGTAGTTTTAGTAAAAACTTGTTGGTGTTGGTCATTCTAGGTTAATTTGCTCCCTTAAGCACATTTATATTTTTCACTTGGGGTTGATATTTCATCATCTGTTGGGTTCCATTGCTGTTGATTTTACATTTGAGGACATTTGTTATATACATCTTCATTATTATTTATTGTCTACATCACTGCATTTTGCATCTTAAATATTTAGTTTATTTACTTTGAAATAAATTTGCTTTCTATGCTATTTTTCTGAAGACATTTTCTATCATGCATACTATGTAGCTTTTAGAATCTCTGAGGTAATGTTTCATTTTATTTCCATTTTTGCATTAATACTCATTCTTTATTTTATCATTTCCTTATTCCAACCATATTACTTGTGAGTTTTTATAAATTATAGTTTTATGCTATTTTATACATCACACATTTCTTATTTTCTTTAATTCAATTTTAAAATATTAAATTAGAGTTTCAATATTTTATAGGCAAGTCTTGTATTTATTTACTTCATTGGAATTGTGATCATTTACTAAATGAAAGTTAGTGTTCTACCTAATTCTTTCCTATCATTTATATTTGGAAAAAATAAGATTATTCATGTACTTTGAAATAATATTTGTATTGTGAAGCCGGGCATGGTGGTGCACGCCCTTAGTCCCAGCACTTGGGAGACAGAGGTAGGAGGATCACCATGAGTTCGAGGCCACCCTGAGACTACAGAGTTAATTCCACGTCATCCTGGACCAGAGTGAGACCCTACCTCGAAAAACCAAAAACCAAAAAAAAAATATTTGTATTTTGAGATTAATATTTATATAATTAACTTTACATAATATCATGGGAATATTTGGCCTACTTTTTTCTAGGTTTTCATTGTTTGAGTTGGATCAATAATAAGCTAATTATTCTCTCATAGATCTTCTATGTTTTATCATACATTTATAATTATGTTAGAAACATAAGTACATTTTATTATTGTTCAGCATTATCATAAGCATTTTTGAAAGATGCAAAAAAATCTACTAGGCCAGGTGTGGTGGCACACACCTTTAGTACCAGCACAGGTAGTAAGATCACTGTGAGTTTGAGGCCAGCCTGAGACTATTTAGTAAACTCCAGTATAACTTAGATTAGAGTGAAACCCTTCTTCGAAAAACCAAAAATAGGTATTTCCGGCCATATGCAGACTGCCTAGCTGTGCTGCAAATACTAAGGAAAGAATGGCAAGATATTAAGTGTTCAATGGATCTCTTAGAGGAGAGCAATCTCCAATAGATTGTCAGTGAGAGGGCATAGAGGGTGGTGGGAACAGGGAATCACTGATCCCCTGGTGGGTGAGTAGCGGGTAGCCCACCCCTCCCCCCAAATAGCCAATGTTATCCACGGTGCCGCCAAATGCCGATTGATCCCTGTGTGCAGAAGCTTAGACTGCTCTGCCCACTTGCCCCCTTCCTACTCCGGCCACTGCACATTAGTTAAGCAAGTTCTGGCAATAACAGGGAAGCACTGATTCCTTCGCAGACGGGTAGCCCACCGTGACCCCCAAGTAGCTGCCTGCCCAGGAAGCCACCATGTGCCGATCCCTGGGTGGGGAAGATTACATTGCTTTGCCCATTCTCCCTCTCACTGCTCTAGCCACCGCACATTTAGTGAGTCCTGGCAATAACAGGGAATCCCTGATTCCCTCAGGAGCAGGTTACTACACCCCTCCCTCCTAGTAGCCACCATATCCATGGCGCAGCCGCTCACAAATTGATCGAGCCCAGTCCAACAGCAATTGCCACACAAGCTCATACTGTGTCCCTTGCTTGCACCAGCTCAGGTGCTATCCCCTAACTGTCTGCCGTGGAGGCCTTCTGCCATTGTCCTGTGGTGGGGAACACAGACTGCTTCCGGGTCCCAGTATTCCCAGCTAGACTTTGGGCTGCTTCAGTGCTTGGTGCCTCAGTGTCCCTCCTAGCTTGAACTCAGACAGCTTTGGTGCATTGCCACTTGAGAATTCAAGCAACTTTGGTGCCCCTACCAGGCAGTAGATCAGGCGGCTTGGGAAAGTGAGAGCCAAAGCCCAGGCTACAGTTCAACTGCCCCAGGCTGCCTCAGATTCCCATTGTGTTTGAGCCCAGGCTGATCCTCCCACCTACGTGCCCATACACTTTCATGGACAGACCACAGCACAAAAGAAATAACATGAAAAATCAAATGCAAGAAAATCCAGTTAAATCACCCAGCCCTACAACGAATACATCTAACCAAAACAGAAGAGTCATTATGATCAGAACATCAAATTGAAGCTATGAGTAATGCAACCCTGACCAACCTACTGGTAGAACTTGCAGGAAAGCAACAAAGGACTGATAATCATGTGGATGCTGCCATCAATAAACTATAACTAATAGATAAGAAATTGGAAGGAGTCCAAAGAGAGTTAATAGATTTGAGGGAGAGTGAAAAAAAAACAAAAAAAGAAGACCTTAAAAATCAGCTGGCCATGCTAAATGAAGACATAAAGAAATGCAAGGATGAATTCCAAAAATCATCAACAAAATCAGAAAATGATGTGAAAAGGGAGCTTGACAGAGGGATGGAAATAATACATAGAAAAGTAGTAGAAAATGCAAACTTAATTGAACAAGTCTAAAACTCTCCAGAAGCTCTCAAGAATAGAGTCAGCCATGTGGAGGATAGAAACTGATCTGGAAGACAAGATGGAAGAAACAATTTGAGAGTTCAAAAATCTCAATAAGTTCAAATGTTCCTATGAACAGAACATGAGGAAATTGTGGGATACCCTTAAATATCCTAATATCAGGATCACTGGAATACCAGAAGGAGAAGAAATTCAGACCAAAGGCGTGGAGAATTTATTTAACAAAATAATTGAAGAAAATTACCCCAGTCTCTTAGAAGAAAGGCCCATCAAGATATAAGAAGCCAACAGAACTCAAAACAGACTGGACTGAAGGAGAAACTCTCCAAGACATATTGTCATTAAAACTAAATATTGACACCAAAGAGAAAATCCTAAAAGTAGCTAGGGAAAAACAGCACATCACTTTCAAATGTAATCCCTTCAGAATTACTTCAGACTTCTCAATGGAAACCCTGAAAGCTAGAAGGGCTTGGAAAGAAACACTGCAAAATCTAAGAACCTATGGCTTCCAACCCAAGCTACTCTACCCAGCAAAAGTAAGCCTCATAATAGATGGTGAAAGAAAAAATTTCCATGACAAAACTCAGCTTTACAATTATATGAACACAAAACCAAACCTACAAAGAGTATTTCAGAAAATTCTCCACAGAGAAGAAACAAATAAACCCAAATGTCTACAAGAAGCATATCACAATAACCAAACTCAGAGTAGGCACAAAAATCTTCAAAGTTCTTGAAAACACCAACACACATCTACCATCACAATATGGCAAGGATCAAATCAAATCTCACAGTCATTACCCTAAATATCAATGGCCTTAATTCACCCATCAAGAGACACAAGCTAACAAGATGGATCATAAAATTGGACCCCTTAATCTGTTGCCTTCAAGAAACCCAGCTCACCACTAAAGACAGACACCTTATCAGTGTGAAAGGGTGGAAAACAATATTCCAAGCCAATGCAATAAGAAACAAGCAGGTGTAGCTATATTAATATCAGATAAAATAGATTTCAAACCAAAAATAATCAAAAAGACAAAGAAGGCTACTTTCTACTTATCAAGGGAATGATCCATCAAGAGGATATTACACTCATAAATCTATATGCACCAAACACAGGGGCACCACAGTTCATAAAACAAAACCTACTTGACAATGAAACAGAAATAACTACCATCATCATCATAGCTGGGGACTTCAAAACACCATTATCAGTAATAGACAGATCATCCAAACAGAAGCTCAACAGGGAAGTAAGAGAACTCAACAAAACCATAGATCACTTAGACCTAATGGACATCTACAGAACTTTCTCTCCCAAATCCACAGACTACACATTCTTCTCAGCAGCCCATGGAACATTCTCTAAAATAGACAATACACTGGGTCACAAAGACTGCCTCCACATATTTAGGAAGATTGACATAATTCCCTGCTTCATATCAGATAACAATGCTATATTGCTAGAAATCAACAACAAAAGACCCACCAAGAATCCCAACGGCACCGGGAAACTGAGTAGCACACTTTTAAACAATAAATGTATAGTGGGGTGAAATAAAAAATGAAATTGCAAAATTTCTGGAATTGAATGACAATGGAACACATCATACCAAAACTTACGGGACACAATGAAGGTGGTCTCTCGGGAAAATTCATAGCACTAAAAGCCTTCATAAAAAAGACAGATCCCAAATCAATAACCTAACCATCCACCTAAAGGCACTGGAAAAACAAGAAAAATCCAACCCAAAGAGTTCCAGAAGGAAAGCAATAATTAAAATCTGAGCAGAAATTAATGAATTGGAAACCAAGGAAACAATTAAGATGATTGACAAAACAAAGAGCTGGTTCTTTGAAAAAATAAACAAGATTGACAAACCTCTGTCCAATTTGATCAAGCAGAAAAAGGAGAAGCTTTAAATTAACAAAATTCAAAATGGAAAAGGAGAGATCACAACAGACATAAGTGAAATTGGGAGAAACATCAGGACTTATTTCAAAAACCTCTACTCTACAAAACTGGATAATGTGGAGGAGATAGATAAATTCCTGGATGCATATCATCTATCAAAGCTAAACTCAGAGCAGATTAATCATGTCAATGAACCCATCACACTCATGGAGGTTGAAAAAGTAATCAAAACCCATCCCCAAAAGAAGAGTCCAGGACCAGATGGCTTCTCAGCTGAATTCTATCAAACCTTCATGGAAGAACTCAAACCAATCTTCCTCAAACTGTGCCACACAATTGGAGAACAGGGAAAGCTACACAACTCCTTTTATGAAGCTAGTATTACCCTAACTCCAAAACCAGGCAGAGATGCCACAAGAAAAGAAAACTAACAGCCTCTTTCCCTAATAAACTTAGATGAAAAGATCCTGAACAAAATCCTCACAAACTGAATCCAACAGCACATCAAAAGCATTATCCACCTTGACCAAGTTGGCTTCATTCCAGGAACACTGGGGTGGTTCAACATATGGAAATCTGTCAATGTAATACAACACATAATCAAGGTTAAACATAAAAAAAAAAAACCATGATAAATAGATGCAGAAAAGGCCTTTGACAAGATACAACATCACTTCATGATCAAAACATTGGAGAGAATTGGCATGGTTGGTTCATATGTTAACATAATATAGGCAATATACAGAGCTCCAAAAGCCCAAATAAAACTTAATGGAGAGAGACTGGAGGAATTCTCATTAAGATCAGGAACAAGACAGGGTTATCCACTCTCACCTCTGCTTTTCAATGTAGTACTGGAAGTCCTAGCTCAAGCAATAAGACAGGAGAAGGAAATATAAGGTATACAATTTGGAAAGGAAGAAGTTAAGTTAGCTCTGTTTGCTGATGACATGATGTATATGTAAGAGATGCAAGAGACTCCATCCCAAAACTCCTGAAGTGATTAACTCCTTTAGCAAAGTAGCAGGATACAAAATCAATGCATAAATATTAGTAGCCTTTCTATATGCAAATGACAAAGACACAGAGAAAGAAGTAAAGGACATAGTCCCATTTTCAATAGCAACCAAAAAAATAAAATACCTTGGAATAGGGCTGGAGAGATGGCTTAGTGGTTAAACGCTTGCCTGTGAAGCCTAAGGACCCCGGTTCAAGGCTCAGTTCCCCAGGTCCCACGTTAGCCAGATGCACAAGGGGGCGCACGCGTCTGGAGTTCGTTTGCAGAGGCTGGAAGCCCTGGCGCGCCCATTCTCTCTCTCTCCCTCTATCTGTCCTTCTCTCTGTGTCTGTTGCTCTCAAATAAATAAATAAATAATTTTTAAAAAATACCTTGGAATAATGTTAACCAAGGGAGTGAAAGATCTATACAATGAAAACATAAAAACACTCAAAAAATAAATTGAGGAGGACTTGAGAAAATTGAAAGACTTCCCATGCTCCTGGATTGGCAGAATTAACATTGTGAAGATGATAATCCTATGAAAGGTTATATACAGATTTAATGCAATTCCAATTAAAATCCCTACAGTGTTCTTCACAGAGATAGAAAAAATGATCTCAAATTGCAAATGGAAAGGCAGAAGGCCTTGCATATCCAAATGTATCCTCAGCAAAAGAAATACCTTAGGAGACATCACCATACCTGATCTAAATCTATATTACAAAGCCATAGTAATAAATCAGCATGGTACTTGCATAAAAACAGGAGTATAAACAAATGGAATCGACTTGAGTACCCAGACTTTGGGTCAAGCAACTATAGCTACTTGATATTTGACAAAAGCCCGAACAATCTAGGCTGGAAAAAAGACAGCATCTTCAACAAATGGTGCTGGACAAACTGGATATCATGCACTACACTCAAGTCCAAATGGATCAAAGACCTCAATATAAGACCAGAAACTCGAATACTCCTGGAAGATAATTTAGGAAGTACTTTCCATGATATAGGAATCGAAAAAGACTTCCTGAACAAAACCCCAGTAGCTGACGATCTTAAACAGTCACTCAACCAATAGTATTACATGAAGCTGAAGAGTTTCTTTACAGACAAACTTACAATAAGCAAAACCAATAGATTACCCTCAGAATGGGAGAAAATATTTGTGGATTATCCAACTGACAGAGGACTAATATCTAGAATCTACAAAGAACTCAAAAATCTAAACAGTAAGAAATCAAACACCCCTTTCACAAAATGGTGCAAAGAGCTGAACAGGCAGTTCACAGAGGAAGAAATACAAATGGCAAACACACACTTAAGAAAATGTTCATCATCCCTAATCATCAGAAAAATGCAAATTAAAACAACTTTGAAATTCCACCTTACCCCAACAAGGATAGCAAACATCAAAAAATCAAATGAAACTAAATGCTAGCAAGGATGTGCAGAAGGAGGAACACTCATCCACTGTTGGTGGGAATGTAGGATGGTAAAACCACTTTGGAAAGCAATATGGAGAAGTCTGAAAAGGCTGACTATAGAGATAACAAAAGACCCAGTTATTCCCTTACTGGGCATCTACCCTGAAACCTTGAAACCACAGGCCGATTTGCTCAGCCATGTTTGTAGTGGTTCAATTTGTAATAGCTAAGAGCAGGAATCAACCTGGATGTCTATCACTATAAGGATGGATATCTAAGATGTGGTATATCTACACAATGGAATTCTACACAGCAGTAAGAAAAAATGACACAATGAAATTTGAGGAAAAATGGTTGAACCTAGAACAGATCATTCTCACTGAACTTATCCAATCATAGAAAGAAAACTGCCAGATAGTCTCAAAAATCTACAGCACCTAACCTGAATCTGCCCAAGATACCTTACATACCCAGCAAACATCTCATGGACTAGACAATAGGATGGGTGGGGAGGGAAGGGAGAGCAATGGAGGAGTGGAAAACACATATCTAGACCCAGCAGCAATGGTACCATAAAATTCTACTTCCTAAAAGGCAGGCCAAATGGCTGAACCTTCACCAGGCCCTTACAGGGAACACCCAAACCACAAGACACTCAAGAATGTATGATGAAGACTAACCTTAATCTTATACAACTTCCCTTTCCCCCTCCCTGCTCCCTTCTCTTTAACTCTTGTATACAAGTTATATTTTTCCTCCTTTTCTTAGTGGGAACTGACCTGTAACTCCCAGTACCAGCATGGGGCTATCATCCACAATGAGCTTTTTATCAGAGAGACCTACAAGGTTTCCTAAAAGACAGACAGATTTCTGTCAGAGTACTTGATGACCCACCAAAGGTTAGTGGTAAGACCCTACTGCTGAAGACACCTTATGTGGTTGACATGTAAAATGGAATGGCATGGCTGGAAGTTGGAAGAGAGTCAGTCCCCAGACAGCATGTCTAGCGCCAGAGGGTGCTAGATGGGCGACTGTGGGACTATGACCAATATGTCCAAGGTCTAACCTACTTAGCAGCAAATAACCTGTTGTGATGCCCACACAAGTGCAATAGTGGCACACAGCCATGGTGGGGAACCAACTGCTCTTGATTGGACTAACTGATTCCCTCAGTGGTATGGGATCCATAGCTGGAGCTGGGAAACATGTTTGGACCATATCCAAACATAAGCCCACTATCCATTATCATGCTACCATCAATCATGCACTACAAGAGGGCTGAAACCTATTAAGTTCTCTATATAAAAAAAGCAGGTGTTATCTTATTTGTCCTGTTGCTAACTTCCTCTCCGTTGGACAATCTTCTGTTTTTCAGATAGATGTAGATCCTAAGGAGAGAGCCACCCCATTCATACCTCAGAAGGGTCCTGGCTTAAACTAAGAAAGATTGGCAAAACAAGCAAGGGTGCTGCTTTCCTGATGAATCAGATACCAGCACAAGGAGGACGGAGATTAACACAGAGAAAAATCAACTCATACCAAATCAGAGACCCACAGGCCCCCAACACCTCATTACTGAAGCAGACCAAAAATGAACCCAACATGGCTCAGGGAAATTTTGTGGAAGAGGGTCCGAAAGGAATGTCAGAGCCACATATTGGGTCATGATATGCAGAGACATTTTTCCTACCCATAACTGTGGGCTAACTCCACAATGCATGACTCATATACCTCAACAAGGAGGGGACAAGGGGAGGGGTAAGTCACAGATAAGCCTAATAATGGTACCAAATTGACTGTATTTGCTGAATACAAAAACAAATTAATATGAAAAAATAAAAAAAAATTACATATTCCTAGTTACATATGCTTCACCAAATTCATATAGATAAAATTAGTACCTCAGTTTTTGAACTTTTTCTTTACATGTTTGCATATATTATGTGTGCTGCAGTATGTGTGTGTGTGTCATATGCACATGTGCATGCGCCTGCATTCATCATGTGGGCATTCATGTGGAGGCGAGAGATCATTAGTTTCCTCTTCTGTTTTGTTCATCCACGTGTTTCCTTGAGACAGAGTCTCTCATTGAACCCATGCAGTCTGACAACTGAGACCTGCAATTCTCTGCCCTCTACTTCCCATAAGTCTGGGTTTATAAATCTGTGGTCATACATAGCTACTTATGTTTATGCTGAAGAATCTAACTCAGGGTTCATTTCACTGTGCTTTCATAGTTGGCAGCAGTTAGATTGGCTTGACCCATGTCTCCATCCACAAGAGTTTGAGATGTAAACTAAGTTGACTGTGTTATTCATAATAAAACACAAATGACTTGATGCATGTATAGTACTTATCTATAGATTATGTAGAAGAAAATAAAATCAATTTTGGAAGTAACCTATATTTTATGGGAAATATATAGAAATATACATATGAATACATATATGAACATATATATGGCCATATATGTATATGTATGTAATATGTATGTATATGTATATATAACATACATAATGTAATATATATGTATATATACATATATTACATACATATACATTATATATATCTCATGGTGAAGTTGTGAGTATTTTCCCAATATTTTAATATGTACTCCTTACTTTTCCAATTGTGCCTATGGAAACATGAATTTGAAAAAGAGGGGACATAATTGAAGAGCTGTTTAATCTAAATTAAAAGTCATTTCCTAAGGAAGAGCCACCAGCTTCCTTGGAAACATACAGCTCTCAGGATGTTGTTCTTAAAACAACCTCAACTGGAACAAGATAATAATGTCACTTCGGAAAATTTGCAATTTATCATTTTCAGGTAGTCAGTGATACCTTAAGAGTTACATATGGAATGACATAGACCACAAATATTTTGTGCAAGCTTCATGTCCTTCATCAACCTGAGACGTCAAAAGATATTCTATAGACAATTCATTGTCAAATACAAACTATACTTTATTTGAACTTATTGTTTGCAAATGTGTCTATTTTCAAACAGAAAATACATCTCTCTATCATCTAGATACTGACAGTTGGGTGAATCTTGTAAACTAAAGCCTGTGATATGGTGAAACTGGCTGGTATACAATTTCAGTCTTTTCTCTGTGGTATACAGGCTGCAAGAAGCCATAGCTTCTTTTGCACACTAACATGTAAGCAAAATAAACTTATAGGTCTTCCGTTAGTGAAGCTACCTGCTAAGGCTCATTTAAAACTAGTCTACACTAAAACACAATCTAACATATTCCACATACTACTGGAAAGCATGATAGACTCTTCAAGTAGAGAAGATATTCTAAACACACTTTTGTGTGTGTGTGCATATATGTTTATGTTTATATGTGTGTAGGCACAGGTTTATATGTGAGTATGTACACACATTTCTGTTCTTTTAAAGGCTCAAGGACAAGTTTGGGTGTCATTATCAGAAAGACCATCCACTTCCTTTGAGACAGGCTCTCTCATTGATGTGAAGCTCAGTAATTAGGCTAGACTAGCTGGCCAGTGAGCCCAGGGTACCTTGTCTCTGTCTCCACATCACTATAATTAAAGACCCATACCCTCCTGCCAGACATGTTATGGAGTACTGAAGTACTAGGGATTGAATTCAGGTTCTCCTGCTTATGAGGCAAGTACTTTACAAACTGTACTTTCTCCCTATCTCTTCAAACACACTTTTGATTTTACCTTTTTTGGGGTGGGGGGTTGGTTTCAATGTAGAGTCTCATTCTAGCCCAGGCTGACTTGGAATTCACACTGTATTCTCAGGGTGGCTTTGAACTCAGGGCGCTCCTCCTATCTCTGCCTCCTGAGAGCTTGGATCAAAGATGTGTGCCACCACGCCCAGCTTGATTTTTCCTTTTGAAATAACAAAATTTAACTGCTTTTTCTTTGAGATAAAATCAAATGAACTAGGTATGGATTTCCATAGGCATATGCCTACAGGAGAAAAGCAAAGGGAATGGAGATAGTTAATGTTAAGAAAATCATTCACTGAAAAGAGAAGACAACAACAGACATGACATCTAAGCCAGAGAGAATACCAGGACAACAGTATTGAGCTAGTGCATTCATCCCTGGAAAAACTAGTACGTATGATGATTCTAACCTCATGTCTGGTTTCTATGGGTGCCTGGCTCTGCTTCTGGGTTTCTAGACCACTGGGTAATCCCAAGTCTTAGTCTGTGCAGAAGGTGCCATGAAATACTATCCTTTATATTTCCTCTTTCTTCATCTGTTTTCCTTTTTTTCACATTTTACCAATCACTGCTATTTTTTTCACATATAATATACATTTAGGTACATTTGTAGGTATCTTGACTAGAATAGTCAGAGATTTCTCAGAGAACATTTAATATTTTCATGTCAAAATGCCAAAGAATAAAATATCTTTTTATGTTAATATAATTTCACCAAGCAAAATTACTTACCAAGTGATCAATCATCCCTAATTGACAGACTTCATTAGATATTCTAACATCATATGCTGTTTGTACAGAACATAGAATGACCTGGCTGGAATATGGAAGAAAGTCAGTCCCCACATAGTTAGCTTCTCTAGTGCCAGAAGGTGCTACATGAGCTACTGGGGGGGGGGGGGATGACCAACATCTGTACAATCAACTTGTGGTCTAAGATATTAAGCAGCAAACAACCTGATGTGATACACAAGTACAATAGTGGCACATAGCCATGGTGGCAAACCAACTGCTCTTGATTGGGCTAACTAATCTGCTCAGTGGAACGGAACCCATAGCTGAAGGTGGGAAACAAGTCAGAACCATATCCAAAATACAATCCTGCTCTCCATCATTAAGCTCCCACCATCTGTAGGGTACAGGAGGGCCTACACCTATTAAATTCTCACTAAAATAATAATGGTTATCCTGTTTATCTGCTGCTGACTTTACTCTGCATTGGAGAATTTGCTTCTCTTTTTCAGATGGACGCAGATCCTAAGGAGAGATTCAGCCCATCACACCTTACGAGGGCCCCAGCTGAAACCATGGAGTAATTGGGGAAATAAGCAAGAGTGCTGCTTTCTTGGTGAACCTGGTACCAGCACAACTTTGAAGGAGATAGATACAGACAACACTCAACTCCTACAAAACCAGATATCCAGAGACACAGAGGCTCCCAAGACCTCATCACTGAGGTAGACCTAAAATGAACCCATCATGGCTCAGGGAAATTTGTGGAAGAGTGGGCGGAAAGATTGTTAGAGCCACATGTTGGGACATTATGCACAGAGAGATTGCCTCTTACCCATAACTGACAGCTAACCCCACAATGCACAACCCACATTCCCCAAGGAGGAGGGTCCCTGTGGAGGAGGTAGGACAGGGAAGAGGCTAGTGATGCTACTAACATGGCTGTACACACACTGTGTACATAACTAACAAAAATAAAAATAGAATAGGAGGTATTATTTCTACTTATATCTTTATCTTTAATTTGAAAAACATTTTTATAATAGCAACAATTTTGTTTTAACAAAATTAAGCTGTAAAATTTTTTAGCAGTATGTATGTGAATATTGAATTTTTACTTTTATCTTCACATCAAGCATGCATTCTGTCTATGCTCAAAGTAAATACATTAAAATGAACACATGGGTTAATGGTCTTAGTGGTCTAAGAGTGGAATAGTAATTGTAATCTAAAGTCAATCAGTTCTATTTTCAGTTATAGTTTCTTAAAGAATTCTGCTATGTAAGACTTCATAGATATATGATTATGAATTTTTGTAATTTATCTTAAACAAAGAGGAACATATTAGGTAGTTTTAAAATATTAAAACCTACATTCATACTCTTTTCCTATTAATAATAGAAGCATTAAATATGCAAATAATTTCTCAAGTCATGGAATTATGAAAAGATTGTATGTCTTAATATATCTTTGATATATTATAGGTATAGTTTTTGAAGTACTTGGGAGTATATCATTTAATTTCAATATATCAACTCCATTGTTCATCCATGTAATTAATAAAAATTGTGATTTTGTGGTTGGAAAAGAGTTATTGAGACAAAGGCTTTGTCTCTGAGGCACATGGTATCAAGTGAGGAGATGCTCAGGTTGAGTCCAATGGTTTAGTTTGGAAACCTTATCTCGATGTGATAGCATTAGGAAAACAGGATGGAGATGGTGGACTTTATGGGAGACATTGAAGACTAGACACCTTATCCTCTTAGTTAAAGGGAGAAAGATTTTTTTTTTAATTTAAGGGGATATTATAATCAGGTTTGTAGTCAATGGAATAAATATACTCATAATGCAATTTGGAAACCATTTCAAAAGCCAATGTTCTTAGAGGTAAGGAAGGTGATGTGTATGAAAGAATGGGGAGAGATAAAGTACATAGTGCAGTTAAAAAGAAAAGCTGAATGAGAAGGTTTATATAGGACCTATTATGAACAAAGGAATGAAAGTTTATTTTGAGCCCTTTGAAGGAAAACAAATGATGTTATCAAGAACATAAAGCAGTTGTGAACATGTAACTATAGGGAATGGATGAAGATGACAGATTTCATGTTGAACAGGTTGAAATTGTGGTTTGGAAGGACAAATGGAGAGTGCCAATTGGCTGCTGGAGATGTGGCAGCAAATTTCTTTCTTCACATCAACATTTGCAATAACAATCAAAAACTTTCTTCAAAAATTCAAAGAACATTACATTATTATCTGTTCTGAAGGAACTAATTAAAATGTAAATCATAAAATATGTAGTTGTTCAATATCCATGCATTGTCCTTTAAATTTTAGTACAAGGGACTTGATATTAAATTAGTATTGGGCATGCTCCATAGACTAGTTGGGATTCAGTATGATACCACCATACTCTCGGCTCATTGCTAGTCTTGGTAAGTGTGTACATCTAGGAGCTATAACAATGTCTCATATTGCATATATCTATGAATGAGAAGGAAAAGATGAATGGATCAGTGGATGAGGGAGCACATATATTGATTTTTTTGAAATTTTGGAAGTTATTGATCTTCCTTTTTTGGTATAATGTTAGGAGATAATATGATGGGGATATATATTGAAACCTTGAAAAATGTTACATTTCTTACTTATAATGGTTACCTTTTGTTGTGTAGCTTAAAACACAAAAAGGTTTATGTTTAATGTGAAGATTTTCAAACTGCAAACTTGTTTTCATTTCCTTATTTATGTATGGAACAGGAGAACAGTACAAGTTTGGTATATTTTCCCTCATAAAATATAAAGGCCACATTTTTAGGACTAGACTTTTCTTCAGGCAATTGCCCAAGTCATTCATGCCACTGCATATGTGCTAACTGTGTAGTTCCCAATAACATATGGATAAAAATGTCCATATGCTCTGTGACATCGTACGATGTAGGTAACTTTCTAATGTAAATGGATGTCAGGAGTTATGGGCAATCCTTTTATTCTTTGGGTCATTACTCTACCCTATATTATGGACATTTAGATGGATTTTAAGTTAACAATGTGGACTCATAAATCTTATATATCTATTCAAAATTTTATTACCTTCTATAAAGCTAGGCAAACACCAAGAAAGAAAGACCAGGAATTCACAAGTTCTGATTCTCTACCAAGTAATAATTCCTAGTGTTGCTATGTGTATTATGTTTTGGATTTGAACCCCCTTTCCTCCTCTGCTCAGGATATGTTGAAGTTTCAACTTTCAGTACATGAGAATATGGCCTGATCTGAAAATAGAGTTCTTGAGATGTGATTAAGATGGAAGAAGGAGGGGCTACTGATACTCTGTTTTAGAGGAAGCATGGCTCTGCTGACCCTTGACCTCAGTGTTTTAGCCTCTACGTAGAATGTAGCATTTTGACTGTACTGAACAACCTATTTTTAGTGTTCTTTTCCTATAGTCTTTGGAATTAGAGAGTAAAACATTATGTGATGTTACATCATGATTGTTTATGGTCTGTTAACATCTCTATTATGTTTTCATGACAGTGCTCAGAAACTTGTACTTTCAGAATTTTCTGTACTTTGGAAAACTATGTCTCAAAAGGCTAGAATCATAATGAAGCACTTTGACATTTCAGGCATTCTTGTCAGCTTCATCTTACATTCATTTTTAGAAAATGCAAATATTACTAAAAAGCTACATACCTCTTTATGTCTTCTGTGAATCTTTTAATGTGTTTGGGCCCAAGAAGATTGTACACCAATCTCACCTTAAGTGTAAGCAAATCACTGATAGTTTTTGAAAGAATGACCAGATACAGTGTTCCAGAATAATGAGAACCCATTATACATTATGAAAACTGACATATTTATTACTCTTTCAACTCATTAATTACTATACGAAGTCTTTTGACATGAAAAATCTGGTCATTAATTCTTTCCTTGCTTGAATTTTGAGATGTATTAATTAAGTTTTAATTCCTTAGGCTATGAAAGATCAACCAATTATTTTGGGTGGATTTTTATT
Organism: Jaculus jaculus; assembly: GCF_020740685.1. Classification (NCBI taxonomy): domain Eukaryota; kingdom Metazoa; phylum Chordata; class Mammalia; order Rodentia; family Dipodidae; genus Jaculus; species Jaculus jaculus. The sequence continues at coordinate 147,874,836 of NC_059103.1, forward strand.
GTCAGATAATCTTATAGAACATCATGATATACATTAAATTTTCCTTATCTTTAATTTTTTAAAAGTATGTAAGTTTGAATGCTAATTTAATATCTCCCCTCCAAGCATGGTAATTAAATGCTCATTAAACATCAACAACTAGTTTGTATATAATAAAAATACCGTAATTTATCTTTTTAACATCTTTCAGCAATTATTCTGAACTTTTTCTGTATTTACTAGTAGCTTTAGAAACAACATACTTGAATTTCATGATGTTTCACTAGCTAAACTGGTAATCTATTGCAAACCTGTTTATAAACAAATTCAGATGCCTGTACTTAATTTTAGCCATATATTTAATGTTACATACAGAAGTGGCATGCTTTGAGATGGTTCCTACATTATTTGATCTCAGAAAAGGGAAAACTTGTAAGAACATGGAATCACACAATGTTTTCATACTGTGACATCATGCACTGTTAAGACCACTGGTCACTTCTCTCTATCTACTTAAGAAAAACACCCTTTCCATTTTTGGATGTATGTTTTTGTTTGCATGCATGATTAACTAATGTGTACAGCTCACTTACATAAAGGTACTGAATGAAATATCCTTTCTTTTAAGAGGAAAGAACCAATAATTTGTTACATTGGAGGGCCAGTAATACTCAGCATAGAGCAATATATGTAGAACAATAGCACCTTACAGAGTGAAAACCATGGTACTCTCATTATCCATAATCTCAGCTGGTCACCATAGTAACAGCATTCTATTTTCCAAGATGAAAGCCTTTATAGTTCTCTAGAATTCACGTCCTAGGCCTCTGTACACACCAGCGGCATCTAGTGGCTGAGACCTCAGCTGAAATTTTTGCGCTTTACTATGTATTTGTATATGTTGTTGAAGAACTAATATGGAAGCACATATGAGAGTAGCAATCTGTATGTCTTACTCACTATTATGGGTGACTATCACTTAATTTTACCTGAGGCATGTTTGTGGGTTGCAATTAAATAGAATAGAATATACATACAAGGAAGTTTTTTTACACTTTTATAGTTTTGGACAATTGGGGACTGGTGCGATCTTACATGTTCTCTAAATTTAGAAGTAAATTGAAAATATTTCCAGACATGATAATATGGTTTATCTGAGAGTATATGGGACATATTTCTGGAATGTATAGGGCATAGATTTGTGAAAACATGGAATATAACCATGTGTGGTGGCCCATGGCTTTAGTCCCAGCACTTACGAGGCACAGTAAGAGAATGACCATGAGTTTGAGGCCTCTGAGTCACTAGAGTGAATTTAAGGTCATCCTGGGCTAGTGAGAGACCCTACCTCAAAAACCAAAAAAGAAAAAGAAAAAAAAAAAAAAACCGCCTCCTCCCTGAGAATATATCAATCATTAGTGCAGCCTCAGAGCAGTTAAATCATCTTTATCCTTTCCATTTTCTAATTCAAATGACTAGGGTGTTCTTTATGAAATATATATATATAAAGGGTTATTGTATGTATCAGATGATTACCATGGCCTACTCTAAACTTGACTATTATAGGGCCACTTAAAAACTATTTGTGCCTAGGGTGGTAAAAGGAGGTTTCAAAAGTCCATGGGAGCTCTACTTTCAAGTTTTTCAGGAGTCTCTATATTGATTTCCATAGTGAGTATACAAGTTTGCATTCCTACCAGCAATGAATGAGGGTTCCTCTTTCCTTACATCCTTGCCAACATTTACTGTGAACCAAGTCAAAATCCTACAGAGACCAAAATTGTGGATTCATGAGAAGCTTCCACTAGTCTTTGGCCAAAAATGAAGCCAAACCCATGAAAATCTGTCTAAATTAAAAATGCTTGTAGTCTTTAACATATCCTGATCTTACTCTTTATTGGAGAATCTGATTTTCTTTTTCAGAAAGCAGCAAGAACTGAGGACAACCAAAATCTATCAACAGGACAAGCATAGCTGACTCCATGCCAGTAGGTTAGCCACCCCTACCTAAAATAGCAGCTAGGGTCCCAGGTGAAAACACAAAGGCATTGGTGAGATGAGCAAGAGGGCTGTTTCCACAGCAGGCCAGACAACCTGAGTCAGGGTGATGGAGACAGACACTGAGGATACTCAAGACATGCCAAAGCTGAAATTCAGAGGTTGCTGAACTTTTAACACTAAAGTAGGCTTAAAACACACCTACCAAGGCTCAGGGAATTTTGCAAAAGAAGGCGGCAGAAAAAATATAAGAGCCACAGTGTGGGAAGGAATATCCAGAGGCATTGCACCCCACGCACACAATCAATGACTTCTGCTCTTATGACTCTTAATCAACAACTTCATGGTGAATACCAGCCAGCCCATTGAGGAAAGCCCTCAGTGGCATAGGGGCAGGGAGGAAAGCAAATGATGGTACTACCAACATAAGATGCCCCCCCTCTCTTTCTCTCTCTCTCTCTCTCTCTATATATATATATATATATATACATATATATGTATATATATATACATATATATATATGTATATGTATATGTGTGTATATATATATATATATATATATATATATATATATATATATATATATATATATATATATATAAACACTATGTTCCTGTGTGCTTAGATTCTATAGAAGCTACTAGGAGGATTATGTAAGCACACTGGGTACTTTTTGAGGTGTAATTTACCACAAAGTTATAGTGATTGACTTATTCATAAAGTCAACAGACATTTATTATTTTCAGTTTGTTACAGGGAGACTGGAAAGAGTTGATATGGGTGATGCCTAGGGCTGACTCATCCTTGAAAGTTGCTACTTCTTAGTTTACATTTTCCCAATATATATTTTTTTCAATTTTGCTTTTCTTTTTAAAATTTATTTCATTTATTTAATACAGATGAATTTCAAAGAAATGATTTTGCTGAGTAATAAAGTATGAGTTAAATACTTATTCTCAAATCCATTTTAATCTTAAGTTTTTAAGAAAAGAGCGTAGCATGTCCTCCACTTGTAAGAAAAAAATACACATGCATACACACACATACACACACACACACACACACACACACACACACATATATATATAAATTGGGCTTTTAAAGCACAGTAATAGGGTGATAAATATACTAATAATACCAAAATGAAACTGTATATTGACTTAATTAATTTTTTTTAACAATTATATAATTTTTTATTAATTAGTTTTGTATTCAGCAAATGCAGTCAGTTTGGTACCATTATTAGGCTTATCGTGACCTACACCCTCCCCTTGGCCCCTCCTTGTTGAGGTATATGGGTCATGCATTATGAAGTTACCAATTTTTGAGAAAGATGGTATTCAGTTTTTTTTTTGTTGTTGTTGTTGTTTGTTTGTTTGTTTTTTGTTTTTTGAGGTATAGTCTCACTCTAGCTCAGGCTGACCTGGAATTCACTATAGAGTCTCAGAGTGGCCTTGAACTCATGGCAATCCTCCTACCTCTGCCTCCCAAGGGCTGGGATTAAAGACGTGCGCCACCACGCCCGGCCTGTCAGTCAGGTTTTTTGAAAATAGTCTGATATGGAGGTTTGTCTGAAGGAAATCTACTGGGGATCTATCTTGGAACGAAGCCTGTGACAATGAGAGGAGCAGGACTGAGCTCACCTCAGTGCTCATGAGCAGTGCCATTAGAATGGCTGGTTGTTCTTCCTCATCTCCAAAGAAGATTAGAAGACCCAAGACCCTGCCATCGTGTCCCTCCCTTGACCAGCCATGGGAGATAGGCTCTCTTCAGGAAGAGGACATGAGTTTGGGTGGATCAAATGTTGTAGGCAAGGCTCAGAGATAGACTCAATGGGAGGCAGCTGTAGCATTGTTCCTGGCAGCTGAGGGGAGGACTCTTTTTATTGGTGAGGAAGAATCTGAGAAGTGCCTCACTTGTTGCAAAATCAGCCTTCCATTTATATAATCCTGTCAATCTAATTTTCAGGCTCTTTTACATTTCAATATTTAACATTTGCCATACGCTGAATGGAATTGTTTTTCTGTGTCTGCCACGCTGAATTGTTCTGGGCTTACAGGTCTGTCTCTGATGCTTTTGTTCTTTTCTGACTGCTTGTCTAGAATTCCCTGGCCTCTTTGTGTCCACTTTCTTTTTTTTAATTTTTTTAATTTTTTATTAGCATTTTCCATGATTATAAATAATCCCGTGTTAATTCCCTCCCCCCCCCACTTTCTCCTTTTACTTTCTTATCCTAATCATTTGGTTATGAACTGAGTCATGTATTGTCCTTCCTACAAAGATGTCTTGAACAAAAATTCTCAAACTTTAATATGCATGAAATCACAAGATACGGTATCTTTATATTACAAGATATGGTAACTTGCAGGTTTTAAGTAGGGTCTATATTAGAGTTTTGGGCCATCAGCTTTAATATAGAATATCTAATCTGGGGTTCTTTGTTTAGATTTCAGTAGCAGAGCAGAACTTTTATGCATAACATTAATTATTTCATAGATCTAATTCATGTACATAGTATCATCTTGTAGCAATCAAAATTTATCCTCCAATTAAATTGCAGGCCCTTTATACTCTAGTTGTGTCTGAGATGTTTCTGCATTCCCCACAGTTCTCAGCACAGCGATAATGTGGCTAGGAAATGTGAAGATGTCTGTGCACTGATTTGAAAGAAAAGACTGACATGCAATTTGTAAATTTTCAAGCTGAACATGTGAATTTCAGGGTTTTCTTTCTGCTTTACCTGCATAATGAGAACTTCCTATGAGCTCTACATTTTTCAAGTATTAATAGTGCTCTTTACCATCCCCAGTTAACAAAAGGATTCACATCCCCAAATGTTTCTCTTGTGGAACTAACCATTCATCACATTAGCTTCAGGAGAGGTGCAATCACTCTTATGAATGTTCAAAGGCACAGAAAACAAAAAAATGTTAGACTAAAGATTTGGGAAGATGGGAGTGGTGGCTCACATCTTTAATTCCAGCACTTGGGAGGCAGAGGTAGGAGGATCACTGTGAGTTTGAGGCCACCCTGAGACTGCATAGTGAATTCTAGGTCAGCCTGGGCTAGAGCAAGATGCTACCTCGAACCCCCCCAAATAATAATGACAATAATAATAATTATTATTTTAGGTCAGACTGGTTATCATGGGAGCCTCATTTGCATTGAGTAGATAGGTTCATAGTTTTTCTTGTTTGTTTGTTTGTTTTAATATTTTGGTAAAAATAGGACATATTTGTTTGTAATTCCTATATTAATGACCTTGATCCACATTTCTTTTAGCTTCAAAATACAATGAGTGACATGGGACATTCAATAATATTTGTCAATGGGCCTTTTCTGTTCAAGAGGGCTTGAGAAACATGGTTACATTTGAAGAGTATCAATTAAAGAACAGTCTCAAACCTATTTCCAGGGAATACCTAACAGGTACATTTGATTGACAGTTTTACCCAAATGGTGATTTCAATTTCTATACTCTGATTATTTCCAAAATTTCATGTAATTTCCTAATTATCAGCAATCTCCTCTTCCTCTTGCTCTTCTGCCTGTCTTCCTCTTCTTCCTCTTCATCTCCTATTACAGCTCCTCTCTCTCTTCCTCCTTCTGTTTTGCTTTCCTCTTGGTAAAATGCAGACTAGGAAATGTAGCTTTCTCTGACTAACAAATCAACCAGAATGTGTGATGTTATGCAGTTGGGATAAACTTCTTATGAGATGATTACAAGTCCTGATTTCGTCAGTGAAATCTATACCTCTTCTGATTGCACAGTGTCACAAGAGACAGACACACTATTGACAAGATAGATGCTTTTTCCTTGGACATTATTATAATTCTGTGTTGTAGAATAAAGTTATTGGTTGCTGTTCCAGCTACAAAATAATTCTTACAATGCATTTCTGTATTCTTTGGAAATCCAGGATAGTTAATACTAAGTATTTGATAAAGTACAATCATTTTAAAGAACTCTAATAAATCCCCTTAGTCAAAAAATACAGAATTGCAAAGAGTATTGATTATTGCTGGTTGACAGCATATGTATACTCATACGTTGGTTATTTTGTTGGAAACTCAGGCAGCAAGCATAGCTGTGCACATTGATGTTATTATGCAAATAAAATATGCTTAAGGAGACTGGATTAGCAGGGCTTCAATGGTAAAAGGCTATAGTTAAATCTTTCTCTTGGTCTTAATTTCTGTTTCTCTTTATAACTGATTAATGTTCATTGGTATCATAGATAAAAATAATTTATAATTCATATGGCTGCTCGTTTATTAATTGTTTAATTTCAAAAAGTAACTATATAATAAGGAAATTCAAGTTGTCATTTTGTTTAGAAGTAGAGTGTATATTAATATCTTCAGTGTACAGTGTCTAAACAGAGAAATACTCTGAAATGTTGGCATTAAAAATTATTTTATATTTTCTTATTTGAGAGAGAGAGGCAGAAAGAGAGAGAGAGAGAGAGAGAGAGGGAGAGAGAGAGGCAGAAAGAGAGAGAATGGGCATGCCAGAGTCTCCAGCTACTGCAAACGAACTACAGACACATGTGCTACCTTGTACATCTGGCTTACGTGGGTCCTGGGGAATTGAACCAAGGTTCCTTGGCTTTGCAGGCAAGTTCCTTAACCACTAAGCCATCTCTTTAGCCTGACATAATTCTTATAAAGACAAAAGGGTACCAAGGTGAACTTGATGAAAACTGTATGCTCTGGATTGATTTCCTTCCTTCCCCACTTTATGTAATTTCTTTTGCATCAGTGATTCCATGTAATGTGCTAACTATAAGATGAAGTTAATTGAATGAACCATGATTATTCCTCATAAGGAAATATAATTAACTATGGAAGAATAGTTGTAATCAACATCCACTGTATTACAATTCCTTTGGAAGCTGGACTAATGATTTTAATTCTGAGAATTTAAAAGATCACAGACTATGTGATAAAATTCATTTATTTTATCAATGTATATGGAAACATTTGTTGTCTTAGGAAAATAAATACTGTTCTAATCATAAGTTTGTAATAATTTTATTCTTACCTATATTTTAAATGAAAACCAAAATCTCATTCATATGTATATACACTAAAAATAAATGTTGTTTGGCAAAATATTTTCAAATACTTAAAAGCTGAAGGTATTATCTTCATGAATCATAACTTTTACTATCATATGTGCAAGGAACAAAATTTAAGAAGTGATGGATGACACTGAACATTCTCTTCAAAATATTGTGAAAAAAAAGTAAGTTTCACATCGGAAGCCTGTTAGAAAAAAAAGGTAAGTTTCACATCAGAAAGTGAAAGTGATGCTTTTCTCCAAGGTAATATTGCAGGAGAAGAGGAATGGTTTTAATTATATATCATCTTTCACACCTAATTCAGTTATTTAGTTCAAACCATCCATTTTTTTTTTTGTACAGTTATAACTACCACAGTGTTAAACTGTGGAAGGAAGCCTGTCCTACTGTCCTACGTGGGCATTCCAGTAAGTACTGTTGTTTTTGTGTGCTCCTTGTTTACAGAGGAGGTAAGTAAAAGAATCAAAGAACATATAATCTTGGAAAATGATAGGCAAAAAAAATCAAATAGTATGTGTATGTTGGAAAAACAGGGACTGGAGAAATGATTTAGCGGTTAAAGCATTTGCCTGAAAAGCCAAAGGACCCAGTTCAATTCTCCAGGACCCATGAAAGCCATATGTACAAGGGGGCACATACATCTGGAGTTCATTTGCAGTGGCTAGAGGCCCTGGAGTGCCCATTCTCTCTCTCTCTCTCTCTTTCTGCCTCTTTCTCTCTCGCAAATAAATAAGTAAATAAATAAACAATTAATTTTAAAAATAATAAAATCTATCTTAAAAAATAAGAAAAGACAATGGTTACATGGCATTTTATTTACTGTTCTTGGTAGGCTGTGAGTTCCTTAAAGGCATGATGACATACATTTAATTTATATCATCCAGTGTATATTTTAGTAGTGAATAAAATTATGTTGCAGATAACTTTTACTTAGGTCTTTCCAATACCTTATCTTACTCATTTCTCCTTCACCTAATTTTAGACTCCCTACCTCTTACATGACTAAATATTCTCAAATTCATGCATACTTAATGACCTCCTACACACCTTCACTTAAAAGTGAAGGCATTCTTTAACTGTTTTGCTCATGCCTTAACTGTACACTAGTGTAATTGGTGGCTTTCTCCAGAATGTTACATTGACTCTGTTGTTTCTCTTAGTTTAAAAATTGTCTTTCTTTATGCAGGTACTCAGCTTTGACCAGCTTCAGCTATTGCCAGTTTCTCATCCTGGATTGTCTAAGCCTTTCAAGACAATCCAATCCTTCTTTCATTCTGCTCATTCATTTCTCAAGGTACTACAAACTGATTTTACCATCACGGGTGCTTTGGAAAATATCACCATTGACATTTTAATTCCCAAATCAATTTTTATTTTTTATTTTTTCGTTTTACAAGGAAGGGTCTCATTCTAGTTCAGGCTGACCTGGAATTCACTATGTCGTCTGAGGGTGGCCTCAAACTCATGGCAATCCCCCTACTTCTGCCTCCCAAATGCTGGGATTAAAAGTGTGCGCCACCATGCCTGGCCCTCCCAAATCTATTGGTTTGTCAGCGAGGTAGTCCTGGATCTTATGGCTCAGCCTGGCACTTTGATACTCCTTTCTTATTTTGTTTTTGATGTATAATCTCAATGTAGCCCAGGTGGACTTAGAATTCACTATGTAGTCTTAGGGTGAACTCAAGGTGATTCTCCTACCTCTGCTTTCTGAGTGCTGGGATTAAATGTGTATGCCACAATACCCAGACTTAATCTTTTTTGTAATTAAATTGAATAGTAAATTTATAAATGGACCTCAAAAAGTGCTAGCATATTCTTCTTCCTACTCCCCACTTTTAACTTATTGGAAATGTAATTTTGTTGTTTTAGATTACTCTTTTGTGGATTATCTGTACATGTTTTGCTTACTTTGTTATTGATTTGAGTCAATTTAGAATGCAATTCAGAATTTAAGCTCTTATTACTAGTATGAATTGAAATATCTCCTTCTAGATATGTAGGTGTGGGGACTTTCTCCAAAGAATTTGGAGTTTGTAGTTTCTCTCCCAACTACTACTACTACTTCCTCTTCTCCTCCTCCTCCTCCTCCTCCTCCTCCTCCTCTTTCTTCTTCTTCTTTTTGATTTTACAGGTAGGATTTCACTCTCCCAACTTCTTTTTATTAATGGTTATTTTGGTGCTTCTGCTTCCATTTTAAATTACATATTTGCAATATAAAGACAGTTGTAGTGGCCCTCTTAAGATGCTATAAAAATTAAAATTGAAGAGTGTTTGGGAAGAAGTCATCAACAGTCTTAACCAGTAGTGGACCATGTAAACTTTAAGGCTGCCCAACCAGACCAAATGTGAAAACTGGCGCAAAAGTGCATGACTGACAGTGTGGTAGCCAACTTCTCTGTGATTGAATTTGAAGCCCACTCAGGGGATGGAATTTGTGTCTGGCACTGAAAACATAATCAGAAGCTATGACTGTGGAGATCATAAGCCCTAGGGGAGAAACTACTATGATAGTCTGGCTAAATGTCCACCAAACTGCTCTCTAAATACTAACATTTATGAGCATATATTAATACTACTCTTACTTTTGGTTATAGAGACTTCTCTTTTCAGATGATAGTGACCACTGGGAAGACTCAAAACTCATCAAAATGATGAGAAGAGTCGACAGTAGTGTGTTCTACACTACGTGAGACATTTCTGTCACATCTCGCAAGGCTTAGAAACCATTGTGGAAGAGGTACCTGAAAGAATGTAAGAGCCAAAGTTAAGGGGGTTTAGAATACTGTCTTCTGGATACAACATACTCTGGGCATTCTTTACCTCACAGTGGCAGAAACTTTCTGTATAAGACCAGCATAAGAGGAGGGTAAAAATGATAACATTAATGTAGAAAGAAGACTAGTTGGAAAGAAGTGATTCAAGAGAGGGAGAATGGGAGGGAGAAAAAGGTGTGGTGAGAGGGAATTATGATCATGGCATATTGTCTATATGTATAGAGGTTGTTAATAAAAAGTGAAAAACAAGCCTGGAGGGATGGCTTAACAGTTAAGGCACTTGCCTGCAAAGCCAAAGGACCCAGGTTATATTCCTCAGGAACCATGTAAGCCAGATGCACAAGGGGGCACACACATCTGGAGTTAGCTTGCAGTGGCTGGAGGCCCTGACATGCCTATTTTCTTTCTCTCTCTGTCTCTGCCTGCCTATTTCTCTCTCTCTCTAATAAGTAAATAAAAATAAAACTTTTTAAAGTTAAAAATGAAGAACTAAAGTTGGAGAAATTCTTGAGAACAAAGTACTCAATGAATATTAGCTAATATCATTACCTTAGTCTCAGTATGTAGGCATGAGAAGTGTTTTCCAAGGTTACATTCACTTGCACATGCTCTTCCATTTGCAGTCACTTTGTAAATAATGTATGAAAGAATAACATCTAATACTTATTGACTATTGATATTTGAGTTCAATTTTTTTCTAAGAGGTCTGTGACACTATATTATGATAATGCATTCATATGTGATGCAAGGTAACAGTATGCTAAGTTTATATTTAATTTGAATAATTTGGGAACTAAATTATACTATATATCCATGTCTGGAGATAACCTTAGATCAGCCTATACTTTCCTAAATTTTAAATGAACTGGAAAATATTTAATTTTCTTACTAGTGTCAACTCATTATATTGATGATACAATGTGATATCAGGAAAATGCTAAATTAATATTTCTCCCTAAATTTCATGTTTTGTGGAAGCATTACAAGCATAATACGTAATATTGACCAAAAAATGCTTCTCCATTCCTGAGAAAATGACTTGAATCTTTTAGGAATTTACTAAAAACATGACAATATCAAGAATAATTTGGGCTGGAGAGATGGCTTAGCGGTTAAGCGCTTGCCTGTGAAGCCTAAGGACCCCGGTTCGAGGCTCGGTTCCCCAGATCCCACGTTAGCCAGATGCACAAGGGGGCGCACGCATCTGAAGTTCGTTTGCAGAGGCTGGAAGCCCTGGCGCGCCCATTCTCTCTCTCTCCCTCTATCTGTCTTTCTCTCTGTGTCTGTCGCTCTCAAATAAATAAATAAAAAATTTAAAAAAAAAAACATAAAAAAAGAATTTTATTTTAAAATTTTATTTTATATATACATATTTAGAGAAACATATGCATGTATATCTATCTGTCTATATATCTTTGTCTCTATATCTATATCTATATCTACATTTGCATATATATCTGTATTTTTCATATAGCATATTTTATATCCCTTAATTCCCAGTCCCCATTTCCCTGAAGGTCATCCTCTGTAGGGTCCTTGGTGTTCTCTGTGGGGTAATTAGGGCCTCTGTCAGTCTGGGTGGGGGCAGATATTTCTACTCACCCTGTGGCTCTTACAGTTTTCCTCCTGCTCTTCTGCAATGTTCTCTGAGCTTCTGTAGGTGTGTTAGCAGTTTGTTTTATTGTTAAGTTCTCTATATTCTCTGTATTTCAGTTCCCCACCTTATTTGTTGATAATCCGTTGGAGGTAGTTTTGGGGCTAACATTGGGAGCAATACTCATCATTACTGCTATACAGTTTCTTTGGGACCCTGGTGAAGGTGGTAGAGGTGTCACATCTTGTGGTGGGCAGTCAGCCATATTATTATTATTATTATTATTATTATTATTATTATTATTTACTGATGTTTTTATTTAAAAAAAAAGGTTTTGCTCTTAGACTCCCTCACCCCCTCCACAATTCTGCTGAGGGTCATCTTCATTGGGGTTATTGGTATTCATTGTGGGAACCAAGAAGCCTCAGTCAGGCTCTGCAAAGTGGTGGTGGAGGAACAGTGCCTGAGGCTATCAGACCCAACCTGAGGCTCTTACAATCTTTCCATCTCCTCTTATGAAATGTTCACTGGGCCTTGGTGAGCAAGATAGGAACTGATTAAATGTTACTTTCACTGTAGCCTCTGGATCTCTGTTTTTTATTAGATCTGAATGACCACAGTGTCTGCAATTATCACCTTGGAACTGATTTTTAGGCTAGCCATGAAAACAATGTGTGTTACCATTGCCTCTGTAATATCTTCTGGGCCCAGGCAAATGAGGTGGCAGACAATCAGCTCTCTCTTCTTGATGTACTGATGTATCCTGGTTCCCTCCAGTATTTTCCACCATGTGCCTTACACAAGCATTGCTGGATCCCTCTGCTGTCTGTTCTTACATTGAAGGATCTTGGTCTGCCATCTGTTAAGTAAACAGATGCTTTAACGAATTCAGAGCCTCATAGGCAGGAAACTCCCTACTGCCAGAGAAGCTCCCATTGTTCTTTCGACATGTTGAGTGGGTATCTAAATCAAAATGTCTCTCAAAATTATATACATACCCTCCTTAATCAAAGATTTTTCTCTTCTCATTTATATATAGTTTAGACATTGTGATAGATAGGGAAATTTGCATTTTTTAAGGTTTCAACATTATGACCTTTGCTAGCTACAAAAGCCATTTTGTGGAAGCTAAAAGCATGAACTGATGCACCATCAGTTCTGGGCTAGAAGTTACATGGCAGACAAACAAATCTTGCCCAAGTAAAGGACGTGCATACAGGAATCTTAGAAGACAAATTTAAGCAAGTGGTTTCTGGTAAACTGACAGGCTTAAAATGATAGCTAAACAAATGGACTTTGGAGTCTTCTATGTTAGGATAGGACTCTTTTTCTGCCATCTACTGGTTATATAACCTACAGGAAACAATATTTCTCAACAACATGATAGTGTCCTTTCATTTCTAATAAGAAATGGTTCTATGCTGTGACTATGCTAACCAAAATTATGACTACAGCAAAAATTTGGGGTGTTCAAGTACCTTATATAAAATAGCATTTTATAATAGTATTTGTATGTAAACTACAAATATATTCTTATATTCTTTACATCATTCCTAGAAAGCATATGATGTCTAAAATAATGTAAATGCTAAATAAATAATCATCATATGGTATTATTTGATTTGTTTTATTTTTTTATTTTATTGTAACCTCACCCCCAAACGCACTCAAGTGCCTTCTATCCATGATTGGTTGAATCCAAGAATGTTGAATCCACAGAGACGGAAGGCCGGATTCCTTAGCTTATCTTGCTGGAGTTGTTCTAAAGAGTAAAAAAGAATACATATTCAAAGTAATGAGGCCAGTATTTGGTTAATATGCAGCACAGGGCAGTAAATCACCTTGCAAATGGGAAAGCCAAGTCCAGCAGTGTCATCTGCCTGATTCATTTGGTAGCAATGTTTTCACTGGCAGGTGATAGGAAAGACTTGAGACTCAGAATTTAGGGCCCAACACATTCCTTTCCAAGAGTGCTTTCTTGCAACAGAAATTTAAAAGATAAGATAGACTTATGGGAACTATTTAGGGCAGTCTTAATAGATGTTTGGTGAAAATAAGTTGATTTTTAAAATCATATACAAGGGTATTTATTAATAAGAGAGCAGTAAAACATACTTAAATATGAAACAAATAACTACAAAACAGTTATAAACAGATACAAGAAATTTGCTTATCAAAATCATAGCATCTATATATGTTGTTAATGATCATATTCAAAACAAGGCAAGGCAAAAGTACCTGTAAGTTTTCCTATGCCCAGCCAAACATTTTGTAGACTTCTTAAAAGAACTACTTTTAGTTACTTAAAACTGATTTATCAGGGCTGGAGACATGGCTTAGCGGTTAAGCGCTTGCCTGTGAAGCCTAAGGACCCCAGTTCAAGGCTCAATTCCCCAGGACCCACGTTAGCCAGATGCACAAGGGGGCGCCTGCGTCTGAAGTTTGCAGTGGCTGGAGGCCCTGGTGTGCCCATTCTCTCTCTCTCTCTCTATCTCTCTCTCTCTCTCTTTCTCTCTCTCTCTCTCTCTCTCTCTCTCTCTCTCTCTCTCTCTCTCTCTTTCTCTCTGTGCTTCTTTCTCTCTCTGTTGCTCTCAAATAAATAAATAAAAAAAATCAACAACAACAAAACTGATTTATCAGCATGGTTTAACTACACCTTCAATTTTGTGTCTGAGTATTATAGTCAATTAGAATGTATATACACTCTGATATAAATTTCAAACACATATATAATTAGGATGAACTAGCAGTTTTTACAAAAAATATTGCTATTCCCTTCAACTGCAGTTACGGTCTTTGTTTTCTATACTTTGAGGGGTAGAAAAAGATGAGAATTTGACTGTCATGGATTGAACTAGAATCCAAGAGGTGTCTAGAAGGAATCATAATCTACAGATTTGTGTCATCGAAATAGGGTAGTTTGCCTTCACCCTCCTTCCTGAGGCTGACCATTGATTGTTTTATGTGTGTCAAGGCCAAGTTATAATTAAACATTTTTCCTTTTGTTCAACTTAGAGAAAAATATGTAAATTGGTTGAGCTAACATTTAAAGACATTTAGTCCCACATTTAGTTATTTGTTTCTCAGGTCATTTCTGTTCTTATACTATTCTTTCTAGAAACAATACAAATTAATTTTATAATGAGATGGAAAAGTCAATATTTTTTGTAAGGTTTCATTCTGCTTTTTAATGTCTAAAAATAATCCAAAATGATACAGACTATTTGACTATGCTATAAACTTTTAGTTTTGTTTAAGAAAAAAGTAAGCCAACTCTATGAGAACTATTTTATTATGTCAAATGCATACAACATTGTCATATTCTCCTTCTTTATTATTGTGTCTATAAGAAAAACATGTACCCAACAAGATATTGTTTCATCAAAATCCATGATAATTGAAGTAAGATAATCAGTGTGGATCTAGCCTAATAGACTTAGGTAGTAGAGGACTTCCATCTGATCTCGAGAGACACCTGCATCTTCTTTAGAGGCTGCTACTTTTGCTTCCCTATTGCTGGGACAAACGCCTAACCAGAAGCAGCTTATGGGAAGAAAATTTACTTCATGCTTAAAATTTGCAGGGGAAGCTTCACCATGATGGAGAAAGCAGGGTAACTTCACCATGCATCCAAAGCAGACAGACAGCAGCCTGTACCAGCAAGCCTGAGCTGGCTTGTTACACCTCAGTGCTGGACTCAAGATCTACCCCAGTGACATATCTCTTCCAGCAGCAGTCTGCCTGCTAAAGACTAGCTAAGAAGGAAACTTCATCTGAGGCTATGGGGCCATTTACATTCAAACCACCACAGAGAATTCTTGGAATATCATAGGATAGAGAGTGATCTCAAATCATTCTGAGAGAATCCTAAGTATTTAAAGCTGCAGTTGGAAGTCACTGATTTAGAAGAGTTTTAAATAGGAAGATAATTAGAGCATGGTTCATATATGCATTTTTATACACCCAAACAAGAGTGACTTTCTAGAATTAGTAGACATATTTTTCAATCTTAATAATATTTTACTGCTTTGCTTTATTACAAGGAAATCCTTCACATTCTTTTAAAATTAAAAAATAAGAGTATTCCATAATAACTTTTTATAGTCAAGCAATTAATTTTTATAAATCAGAGAACTTCTGTTAATTAACATGTCATTTTCTAAGCTTAAATTTGAATTATTTCCCTTGTAGAGATATTATTTTTAAATTATATTCAGTATTTAACTTCTTATTTGGAGGTATTATTACCTTATTGGCTATTTTTCTTCATAAAATCATAACAAAAGAGTTTCTAAAATTGGTGAATGACATTATCAGAAGCAATTTTTATGTACAAGAAAACCTGTAAAAAACAAATATGATTCTCTAAAAAACTAAGATCCTTGTTTAATGAGAATTTTCTTATACTACTTAAAACTTTAAAACAATGGTAGCATGCACTACCATTTTTCCAGTCTCTGGAAATTTTATCAACAAAGCATAACATCTGTGTATGAAAAATTAAAAGCTTCACCTGCAACACTTTTTTGTTGCTATGGGCATCTTCTGTCATTCCTGTCATCAATATTCTCCTACTGTGGGGGCAAGGAGAAGAGTGACCCTGAGGGAAAGAGGTGACCTGGTGAGCTCTTCAGTCCTTGAAGTACCTGTTATCCATAGATTTCAAAGCACTTAATCCTGTTTGATAGTCCTATGAGTTAAGAATTGCTTCACTACTAGGCTGTGAACTTGTCATAGGTCTCCAATACATTATTGGAAAATATAACCTCTGGGCTATTTTCCTGACTCTGGGGTCAATGTTCAACTCAAGAGACAACAGTTAAGCTTTGGCTGACAGGCGGATTGAGTAGTGATAGTTAATACTGCTAATAATTGATCTTCTTATTTTTTGTTTGTCTGTATGAATGGAACTTATGACATTGAACCTCCTGCATTGCAGGATCTTTGTGGATGGAGAATTATGTTTCTCTTCCATGAAAAACTGAATAATTTAAGAAGCATATGATTGTGCCCTGAACAATTGAAGTCAAAGAAAAGAATGGTATGCCATAAAAAGCCTTGTGATAAAGTATAATTTGGAGGAAATACATTAAGACATAAGCCACTTTTGAGATATTTATAGACTTTGACTTTGTGAAGGAACTTTAGCTTTGACTGTGTTTATTAGTGAATGAAAATTTATTTCCCTATGTTGAATGAGCATTTCTTGGCAGGCAAACTGTGCACAGGCTACAATGAGCTTCAATGGAGTGCTTTCACGTTTCATTCCCACTGAGTTGAAAGCCTTCTTACAGTCTCTCAAGTGTGTTTTTTTCCCCCCATGGAAGATAGCTTTGTTGAAAATTGCTTTTTCTTCTCTTGATTATTAAATCATATATTATATTCAGTTCTTCAATAGTTTGTAGAATATTGGTAAAACGAAATATAATGAGTATGATTCTTCCTTACATTTTGAAGGCTATGTAGATTCAACTCTAAAGAACTTGGTGAATCTAAACCAGGCTTTGAAGACAATTATTATTTAACTAGATATTTTTTTCTTTCTCTATAACTGTTATCCCTATTTTCCAATGTTACAAGTCCTATTGATAGCTTTTTCATTATGTCTCAGTAGCCACAGTGACTCACATGCCTCCTTTAATTATAGCCCATTGTTTCAGCCAAAGGGAATAATTTAGGTCAAAGGTAATGTTCTCTAATTCCCCAATATCAACATCCTATAGCCTAGATTTGTATTTTCTTCTTTTGTCTTTTTATTTGCAATTCTATGAAGTCATTATTTGAATGTACTATAAACACTGAGAAGAAGTTACGGTACCTAAGACAAATATAAAATAACACATATATATCTTTCTACACTGAGAGTGGCATAGGATTTAGGGGCTTAGAGGAACCTCCAGATCTGTGAACCCTAAGCATTTGGCTCTTCTCCATTTTAACAAAAAGTTGAGGAAATGGACTCCAAGAAGAGTGTGCTATGAAATATTAAGTTTACTTAGGGGGAAATTATTAGTTATGACATTTACCTAGAAAGAGTCGGTATCCAGAGGAAGGCTAGAAAGACACTGGCCAAAAGGAAATTTCTCTCCTTGCCCAGCTGGTAGGAGAGTTGAGGAAAGGCAGCTTAAGGCAATTTTTAAGAAAGAAGCCCATGGCACATATTGGAGTCCAGGCCAAAAGATTCAGAAGAAGAAGCACAGAAATACATGTGGGAAATGGGACCTGAGAATATAAGCCCCTCACCTTTACAATCACATAGGGGTATGGACAGTCTAAGAAATAGGATAGTGAAGGACTCAGGGCTTAGAGAAAGGTCACAAATGTAGCAGAATGAAAAATCACCAAATCAAGAATCAGGAGAGTCCAATCTGGAGAGTCCAGTACTAGGAGAATATAATCATGAGAGCAAAGAGGAGTTGCTATACACATGGCAAACCCAGAATTTAGAACAGCATCATGCATGTAACAAAGAAAAATTTCTGAAAATAAAACATATGTAAGAAGCAAGGAGAAAAATACCCAGGCAAGGAGAAAGAACTATCCCCTTTCCCAGGCAGGATGGAGGTGGGAAAAGAGCTTATCAAAACAGGGACCAGGAGATTCAGACACCAGGAGTAGCCAAGAGAGCCATTTTTCATGTGGTAAACCCTTCAATGTCAGACATCTATTTAGGATGGACCTCATCATCCAGTTCAAGTGTGTAAGGGAAAGAACCAATTTGTTCTTGGACCCAGTAATTTTTTTCTTGACTCAGGAAAGAATAGCCCACCTAGGTGTGTTAAATTATGTAAGAAGTACCAAGGCATTGTTTGTAGCTATCTTGTATGAGAGTGGATCAGATACTTGTTTTAGTTTATGTCAGGGTAGGCAAGGTAGTAACTTCTTGGGCCTTGTTACTGGCTGACTGCCTTTTAGGAGCTACCTTGCTTCTTACTGTACTTCCAATGTGTTTCAACTTCTCTATTTCAGAATTATACTATGCATCATGAAAATATAGAATGTATCTCACCATACTTTCTGCTTACTAATACTTTTGTGTTGTGGAGTGATCATAATACTTCTGCTCCCTCTTTTCAGAGCAATTAAGTTTAGTTGCTGTATCATTAACTTGAAATAACAAGGTGTGTCAATCAACTTCTACATGCTTTCCTGTTCCTGAAATTTCTACAAAATAAAGATAAGAATGCTATCTTCAATAATGTAGTACTCAGCTATATTGTCATATGGTAATTTTGTACTATTATGACATATAGTTCCTATATGTCTTAATAATGACTTTTTAATGCAATTTTTGGTGGTAGAGACAGACATGAATCCAACAATTATTTCAATAAATATAATTCTCAAGCTGGATATGGTGGTGCACTCTTGTAAGCTCAGTACTCAAGAGGCAGAGGTAAGAGGATTGTGAGGGTTTTTTTTTTTTTCATCTTTAGAGAGGGGGGGGGAGGGGGAGAGAGAAAGAGAGAAAGGGTCTCAGCCACTGAAATCAAATTCCAGAAGCTTGTGCCAACTAGTGGGCATGTGTGAACTTGCACTTGTCTCGCCTTTGTGCATCTGGCTTACATAGGATCTGGAGAGTCAAACATGGGTGTTTTGGCTTTGAAGGCAAGTGCCTTAACCACTAAGCCATCTCTCTCGCACAGTATTGTGAGTTTGTATCAAGCCTGGGATATATGGTGAGACTATGTTTCAAAAAATAAGACAAATATGCATATCTATCTATCATCTATTTGTATCAGAATATGTATTTATTTTGATAAAGAGGTAGACAAAATACAGTTCATGATAATTACTTTGAAAATTATTGTGGGATCTGATTAGTTCTGGAGCATACATGGTAGGACATCAGTAAGAAAGAAACATTTGAACGGAGATGGAAAGTGATGAAATTAATCAGTTTAAGAGTAGGATGACTTTTCTGGTAAAGGGAATTGCTGAAATTAGAAAAAGCATTATTGACATTCAGGAATCTAAGAAAGTGAGGGGGAAATGGATTAACATTTGACATTGGCTGAAGGAAACTTCGTATTTCAACTAGGAGATGATGAGCTTGGAGCAAATTCTGGTTAAGCTTTTCTGTTGTTGACAAGTGCATGCATCTCATCATGTACATTTATTCCGTGGAATCAGAAATGAAGCAATGGTTGGGAGTGGCAGACTGTGAAGTTATGCTGGCTTAAGGTCAGTACAGGAATCACTGTGAATCGAAATCACTGTGTGGAGAATAGCAAAGGTGCTTGACCTGTGAATGTAGTACAATTGCTAGGAAATATTAAGCTTCTTGTGTATGTATACTGATGAGCAGTTAGATAAAGGAGTACATATCCACTGTTGCATTCTTAATCGCTAGTATTGTCCAGCTGCCTGAAGTTAGGGTTGATAATAAAATATAATCGGATCCATTCAACTTGTATATTTTTCCTAATAAACAAAGTATAAATTCATATAGTTAAATGCAATGATCACAATGGTACCTAATAAAACTTGCACTGATAGAGGTGAGAGTGAAGATGTGAAGGGATGAAGTATAGTGAAGGGATCAACAAATTGATATTATAGTTGTGATCATTTTAAGGTGTGCTCAATAGTAGTGAAATAATATCAAAATGTAGCAATCAAGAAGCAGATTCATAAAATCACAAAGATTGGGTGAAAAAAATGAAAGATGACCAACCCTCATGTATGAAAAGTAGATCAGTGGGAATGGGAAGACAGAAGAGTCACGAAACCAGGCTTTAGGATGCACTGCCTGTGGCATTCTGAATCTTCTCCTCATGTGGCTACGGAGGTTGTTCTGAACAGAGACTTTCAACAAATGTAACAGCTGGGGATCTGGGATCTTACCAAGTATGATTGTGAGAATCAGAACAGAGAATATCTGGCTAAAGCAAGAAGAGTCTTATAAAAGCATATTGATGTTAACAGTTTATAAAGGAAAAAAGAACAATTTTGCAATTCATGCTTTTAAAAGGAAGTATGATTTTGTCATAATTTGTCATTAAAATACATTCTTTGATTTTCATGCAATTAAAGGTAGAATGTCAGTTTTGGCTTAAGGCCTAAAATGTCATTTTAAAACTTGCCTGCTTCTGGAAATTTCAGTATTACTTAAGAGCTTTTTGGTATAAATACAAATATATACATACATTTTCTGTATGTAGTTGAAAATATCCTATAACTTAACAAACAATACCAGATACTTGATAGTACATTGAGGTCTGCAAATATTTAAAGGTAGGGAAAACACTTTTTTTTTGTGCAACTCATGATGGTACATGTCTATGATTCCAATTCTTCAAAGGCTGAGGCAGGAGGATTTAAGGCCAGCCTTGGCTGCATAAAAATATCACTTTAGGGCTGGAGAGATGGCTTAGCGGTTAAGCGCTTGCCTATGAAGCCTAAGGACCCCGGTTCGAGGCTCGGTTCCCCAGGTCCCACATTAGCCAGATGCACAAGGGGCGCACGCGTCTGGAGTTCGTTTGCAGAGGCTGGAAGCCCTGGCGCGCCCATTCTCTCTCTCTCCCTCTGTCTGTCTTTCTCTCTGTGTCTGTCACTCTCAAATAAATAAATAAAATTAAAAAAAATATATCACTTTAAAAAACCATTGAAGTAAAATATGATAATCATAATGGTTTTGAAAATACAAAAAGACTATGGTAAACTAAAAGGGTATTAACATAGTTGCCTACAACCTTGTCTACTTTCATGTATTAGAAAAGAAGTTTGATCATCCATAAAAGTATTAACTTCTGTGTTTGTGCAGCCTGACATTTCAATTGCACCACCAATAAAGGAATTACATGAAGTGACTGAAATGATTTGCTTTATGGAAAGCATAGAGAGCAAGGTTTCCATGGTGATCTATCTGTCTGTACAAGCAAGGTCAAGGGAGAAGGACCTGTCAGTGAGTAACCTTTGGTTTTCACCTAGTACAGAAATGTGCTTAAGATTTCTTTGTTGGTTTTCTTCTTAAATAATAATGATGACTACCTAGTGAATGTCTTTATTTGCTTTTAAAATGTTTATTTTAAACTTGGATTTCTAATTATAAAACAGACATCACATTTAAGAAGTTACTAGAAATACATTGGTGTTTCTTAGAACCTCATAAATTACATCTGTGCTGTGATCATTTCCTGAAAATATTGGTAGATGGAAAAAAATCTATACATTCTTAATGTAACTTAAGAGAAACTCAAGTTCTATTACAGTTTTTAATGTTTAACCAGATTCATCTTCAGTGTAAATCTTATCTGTATTCTATTGGGCTGAAAAAGAAGAAACAGTGTATACATATTATAAATTATTGTTATGTATAATTAATAACTAAACTATGCCTAAAATACTAGGAGCTTCATATATTGCTTTCTTCAGATATATTTTGTTGATGCATAAAAGAGGGCTGTACTAATAAATGTCTCTTGAATTACACATGGTGTAAGGAAATGAAAGCCTTTGGGTTATGAATCTTGGATTTAAAGAGGCAATCATCAAATATTTAACATGAAAATGCAGTAACACATGCTAGCTGTCATGTGTAAGTTTTGTGAATGTTATGACAAGGTTTTTAAAACATTCATAGTTGGAGTATTTTTATGAAAATATTTATTAATTCAAACAGACATTCATATCTGGCAACCTGCATTTTAATCGCGATATCTAAGTGCATGAGAAAATCAGTAAAGCCGTGAAATAATGGGTGAAATATATAGCAATCATGTGTAAATTATACATTATAAAGCATACATATCTGTATGTTGTCATATTATGCATTAAATTTAATGCATAAATCAGATTTTATAATCCTAATGTCGCCAAAAGGCACACAATGTGACAAACAGGAATAGGCATATAGATATTATCATATTCAATAATTCAATGAGCATTGTTTTATGGAAATTAACTTTCTATTAATAAAAATTATACTCATTTATTATATACCACTTTCATATGATAATTAAAAAGTGCCTTTTCCTAAAAATCATTACAAAATGTGAATAATGCATTTGTTTAATATCTATAAAAACAAGATCTTAAATCAGATTAGTTCGGAAAATGAAAGTATTATTGATTTCTGTAATAATTTTTATAATAGTGCTACACTGCAGGCCTGAAACTGCTAATCTCATTTTTGCAGAGAATACTATGCACTTGAAGGAGTTTAAAACTTTCTGAAAATACATAATTTTAGTTTTGGTTGGATAGGAATGTTACAATTTGTAGAAAAAATGCATTAGCTATAAACAGAACATTTTGTGAGAATTTTAACAAAATTTCTAATTTTAAATTCTTCTTCCAGAACTGCATTTAGTTATTATAAATATTTGGAAGTCCATCTCATCAACACTTATATTCTATATCTAACTGTTTAAAAAATTAATCGTAGTCACATTGATAAGATTGGGTTGTATAATATCTAGCTTACTTAAAACATTTATGAAATGTAACTCTAAGTAGAATCAAATGATAATATTGCAAAGTGCCCTCTACAAACTTCTTTTGTAAAAAGTGAGGTAGTATCCTATAAGAGGAGGTATATATTTTCTTATTTTTGCTACACTATCATATTTTAATGCTTTATTCAGGTCATACTATTTTATGCATGAAGTTTCATCATTGTAAGCATATTGCAGTTTCTGGTTGAGCCTTGTAAGTATTCATTTAAAACATGAGCGGTCTTTTAGATGCTGAAAGAGTCTATGTATTGTCACACATAAAAATGCTTATAAATTTTTAAGCCTATTTTAAACAAATTAGTGTTTTCGCTTCCTGAAAGAAGTTCAACAAAGATGCTATATTGAAAAATGAAGTAAACTCCAATTTAAATTTTAGACCACAAAGTTAAGAATCAAAGAATATGTATTGTCCATAATTACACGTGCCAGCTCTGTAGTGTTTTGTGCCATCTAAGTCTGTTAGGTTGGGACTGGGGAGATGGCAGAGTAGATGATATTCTGGCTGTGCAAGTGTATGTATTTGAGTTCTACAGGGTAGCACTTCTCTGTAATCCCCAAATGCATCTACAGTGAGATGGGAGATGGAGCCAGGAGAATCTTATGTAAGCTCACTGGCAAGCTAGCCTGGTAAACTGAGTGGGGAACAAGACACTTTGACTCAACTAGGGTGAGAGGTAGATATCAATACCCCGGATTATCCTCTGACTTTCATATGTGCCATGCATGCAATGTCAGATGAGAGAGGAAATAATAGTATGGATAATAGAATGAGAACATGATTTAGAAATAGACAAAATTGGTATGGAGAGAAGGGTCAGCAGTTAAAGGTGCTTGTCTACAAAGCCTAACAGCCTGGGTTTGCAATCGCAGTGACCATGTAAAGCCTGATGCTCAAAGTGGCACATGCATCTGAAGGCCCTGGTATGCCCATACTCAACCTCTTTCTCTCTCTCTCTCTCCCTTTCACACAAAATATTTTAATAAAGATATAGATAATGTTATCAGCGAATACTTGGTAACAATTTAATGGCTATTCATTATGTTTTACAAACAAAGATATATTTATGGAGCAGTGTACATTCTGTCTTATAGCCAGAACATGGGCACTCAGGAACTGAGTGACTTCAGAAAAATATCTCTGCTATGAAAAATTATAGTCTAGACTTTGTAATCATTAATATTCATTTTAAGTTTCCAAAGATCTATGAATCACAATGTATGTTTCTTAAGAAATTTTCTTTAATGATGTGACTTTTTATTTGAAATCAACATTAATTAAAACCAATATTTATATGTTAACTTAAAACTCCAAATATAACTTACTACATTTGAAGTAGAAGTAACAGAAATAGTTAAATAATTTGATCAGATTTCTGGATTGTCTACAAAATAGAGCCCAGAGAAATAATTTGTAGCCTGTGAGAAGTACTTGTGGAAAATTAATGCTTCAAAATCCTACAATGGAATCCCAGCACTCGGAAGGCAGAGGTAGGAGGATCGCTGTGAGTTCGAGGCCACCCTAAGACTCCATAGTGAATTCCAGGTCAGCCTGGGCTACAGTGAGACCCTACCTTGAAAAACCAAAAATAAAAATAAAAAAATTCCTGCAATGAAAGTATTAAATATGATTGTATCTATAAAGGGAACAGCAAAACCTTACTTTGATTTGGTTGAGGCAAGAAGAAAAATGAGAATCTATGTTCTAGTTGCAAAGAGTGGTGATCACTGAGTGAGTTAGTATTAAAAAAAAAAAAAAAAAAAAGGAAAAAAGAATTTTTACCTCTAAGGTCTGCCAGATATCTCTTCTGTATAGGGGAAAGAAGCAATGGAGGAAAAGCCTGCTATCATATGGCAAAACAGGGCTCATTTTTTCATATTCCAGTAATGTTCCTACTAGCTGGAGGAACGGTAGCACTCTTCAAAGTAAAGAACTACCTGGAGCTGTTGGAGAGAGGAGTCTGCACAAAGAAAAGGTATGAGATTATGTCCCTGTTGTAAATTGTAGGTAAACTTTGCTATATCCTAAGATTATGCTAATTGTGTTTTACAATGGAATGTGTGTAGCCAACAATTTTACAGTAACTAAGTGGCAGAATTAGGCAAGGATGGAAATAGTGAAACAAACATGTAATACTTTTATGGAAAAGAAAGTCAAGAGATTAAAAAAAGTTATGAGAACTTAAAAAAGTTTTGTCAATGTCTATCAGATATTTTTTTCTATTGGCATAATACCCAGATTTACTATAAAAAAGTCGTTATTTAACTTGTTTATGTGTTTAATACATGTCTATATACATATATATATATATATACATCCATATATATATATATATATATATATATATATATATATATATATATATATATATATATATATGTTTGAAAGTGAGGAAGAGAGAGTGAAGGGTGGGAGGGAGAGAAAGAACAGGCATGATGCCAGGGCCTCTAATCACTGTAAACAAACTCCAGACACACGCACCGCCTTGTACATCTGGCTTTACATGGGTCCTAGGGAATCAAACCTGGGTTCCTTGGCTTTGCAAGCAAGTGCCTTAATTACTAAGCCATCTCTCCAGCCTGCAAATGGTCATTTATGAATTGTATTTTGTTGAAAAGATTTTTTTATAACCATATAGGCCTTTATTTCTACAAAGTTTTTTTGTGTGTTTTGTTTGCTCAGCTCTCAGTTATTTAAGGATACGTTGTGTGCATTGCCTTCAAATTTAAAGAATTACTTAGGTAAGGGATCTTCATCAACTTTATCCTTGTTGTGACAACACAGCTACCACAAACAACTTAAAAGGGAGGAAAAAATATTGGGGATCAAGGTTTCAGTCTATGGTACTAGAGAGTGCAAGGTAGAACAAAGCAGCTCAACTCACAATATCCAGAAAGCAGACATGGAGAGTGGAACCTGAATACAGGTCTAACCTTCAGAAGGTGACATGTAGTGACTGCAGTAAGGTTAATGCTTGTCCCCCATTGCCTCAGATGTTAAAATTAAACTTTTAACCTGGATTTCTAGCTGTGTAGTTGGAGGAGGTGTCAACTGGGGACAAAACCTGGAGTCCAGCTCTAAGGTGTCACTGGTGTTAGATATGAATTCTAGCCCAAAGGTGTAAGAAAGCAGTTTGAGCTCTGAAGGTCTTGCTTGCTGCTGCTTTTGTGTTTGCTGCTTTTTGGTGTTTGCTGCCTGTTGGTAATTTCTCTCTCTGCTTGGATTTATGAAGGGGAGTGTTGCATTCAGGTTCACATTGCTGGTAGAAATCACATAAACAAGAGCAGCTTGTGGGAAAGAGGTTTATTTTGGCTTATAGGCTTGAGGGGGAAGCTCCATGATGGCAGAGAAAATGGTGGCATGAGCAGAGGGTAGACATCAGCCGCTGGCCAACATAAGGTATACAATAGCAACAGGAGAGTATGGCAAACACTGGCATGGGAAAACTGGCTATAATACCCATAAACCCACCCCCAACAATATACTCCCTCCAGGAGGCGTTAGTTCCCAAAATCTTTATCAGCTGGGAAACTAGCATTCAGAACACCAAAGTTTATGGGGGACACCTGAATCAAACCACCACAGGGAGCTAGCTTTTTCTGCTATTAACAGCACTTCCCCCAGATCTGTAAGGTTGAAATAAATCTCTTCCTCCCATAATCTGTGTTAGGGTGAATGCTTATCCCAGCAACATGAAACTGACTATATTATTGACATACAGCCTAAAACAAGATCGCACTTCCTAAATTTCCAATATACCCCAAAATAAGATGACCAGTTGTTGACCAAATGTGCAACAAATGAAACTGTGGTGGACATTTCATATTTACACTGTAACACTGAACATAAAATGTGTCTATGCTTTCCTTGAAAATGTTGTCTATGTCCTTAGATATAGACATCATTCTTCTAACCGTGACATTAACAAAAAGCTGTCATGGAGATGCCTAGCACCAGTTCATGAAACCACCTTAGAAATCATTTTGTTCTTATTATCTGGATACCTACAAAAGTCCTTCACATTTAATGTCTTTTCAAAAGAAGAAATATCAATGGTCAATAAACATTTAAAAAAATATTTAGCATTGCTAGGTGTGGTGGCACACTCTTTTAATCAAAATACTTGAGAGGCAGAGGTAAGACAATCACCATGAGTTCAAGGCCAGCCTGAGACTACATAGTGAATTTCAGGTCAGTTTGGGCTAGAGCAAGACCTTACCTTGAATCACCACCAATACTACTACTACTACGACTACTACTACTACTACGACGACGATGACGACGACTACTAGTAGTAGTCGTAGTAGTAGTAATAATAAGACGAATAGTAATAATAAATAAAAATGCAGCATCAATAGCTATTAGGGAAATACAAATTAAAACTACTTTGAATTTCCATCTCCCTCAAGTTAGAATGTCTATCATTAAGGAATCAAATAAATGTGGTGAAATGTGAGGAAAAAGGAAGCCTTATCCATAGTTTGTAGGATTGTAAACTGGTTCAGCCATTATGAAAATCAGTGTGGAGGATTCTGAGACAGTTAAAAACGGACTTTCACTATGACCCAGTTATATGACTCTTGGAATATAATATACTCTTAAGGACTCTATGCTTTACTATAAAGATACTTATTCATCAATTGGCTTTGAACCTAGCATTCAGAACACCTAAATTTATGGAGGACACCTGAGTCAAACCACTGCATCATATGAGAAGTGTGCAAGTGTAGCAGATGGCTTCAAATTGCCGAGATAAACCTCCAGACCAGACACAGTAATGGAGGAAGGGAATTTATTGGAATTTCCATATTGGCAGAAGAAATTGCCCCCCTTTCATAGGACAAAGCAAAAAGCAAGAAAAGACAGAAGTTTAAAGCCCAAAAGCCACACTGCTCAGCGCACTTAGGAATTCCAGGCAAAGTCCAGGCACTTTGCATATCTTTAGACTGGAATTCCAAATCTACCTCCACACTTTAGGGTTGGTACCTAGGACCTGCCCAGTGACACCTCCTACAGCCAGGTGGCTACAGATGTAAATTACAAAATTTAATAAACTCCTGACTAAATTGGAGGTCATCCATTCAAACTATCAAAGCAGGTAATGTAATTAATATGTTAATAAAAGGGAACTATGAGAATGAGAATGAGAATGAAGAGCCAATGAAGAAAGATATTGTTTTTGTCTACTTAAAAATAAGGGCTAGTGTGAGACCCTATCCTGAAAAATGAAACAAAACAAGCAAAAAGAACAACAACAAAAAAAATAAAAAATAAAAATTAACCTAAGTGGTCCCAACAAATTTATCCAGTTGTATATATTTTGTATGTATTTCTTATTCTAACCTTAACCTAGACTGAAATGAAAGGTACTGGATGCTTTCTTCTTTCTCACTCTATTAGTTACTTTTTGAATTGCTGTATCAAAATACCTGCCAAAAGTAACTTAATGGAGGAAAGATTAAATTTCACTCACAGTGTCGTAAGGTATTGTGGCTGGAGTGGTCTGTCCATTTTTGTTTTGAAGGAATGTGTTGGCAGCTTCTCACATGGGAGCCAGATCAGGAAGCAGAGTGAAATATTCCAGAACAAGGGCTGATTATCATCACCAAAAGCCTGCTCTGGTGGTCTGTATCTGCCAGATATGCCCATGTCTCAAAGGTTCCTCATCTTCTAAAGCACAGACACTATTTGGGGACAATGTATTCCTACACATGAGTCTGTTTCAGACATTTCAGATTCCACCCATAACTGTCACCATATAACTATCCCCCACCTCTCTTCAACTAAATAACCTACATGTCTTCCCTATTATTTCAAGGATATATGATTCATTGATTTTTTCCCCCCCTTTCTGTTCCACTGCTGCGGTCTTGGTTAAGCACCTCATTATTTCTTGTTTGTACTATGGCAATCACCATTTAATAAGTTACCACACTCAGCTCTTACTTTTCCTCATCCTCTTTCTTATGAAAAACTATGGTACAGGAATGTGGTCATTTTACTGTTGCTCAAAATTCATTTGTATCCTCTGGCTATATTCTGAAAATATGTACATTTATTGCTACACTTATCAAGAACAATATCTAGTAAATCCTTTTGCTTATATAGTGTACATTTATATCACTGACTTTATTTCTTGCCCCCGTTTTTTTTTTTTTTTTTTTTTTTTAATTGCACATTGCTCATATTATGACATCCAGGAAACAGGGCACAGAGGGAGGGACCTGAGTCCAGGTATAATGTGGAATGTGATTTGTAAGCAAGAATAGTCCACTAACACTGTGGACTTTCAACTATTCTATGTCTTACTTTGTACAATCTGCTGATTTACATCTAAATATAAAATATCTTCCTCTTGCTTCTTTTTATAAACTTATTTTTTGACAATTTCATAGGTATAAATAATGAATTTTGATTGTGTTCACTCCCCATCACCCTCTCCCACTTTCCTTCTACTTTGCTGAATTTTCTTCTTCTTAACTAGTCCCATCCTACTTTCATAACTTTGATTTTTTAAAATGTTTTATTTATTTGATTTGAGAGAGGGAGAGAGAGAATAGAAGAGTCAGAGAGAAAGAGAGAGAGAGGGAGAGAGGGAGAGAGAGAAAGAGAGAATGGGCTCTTCAGGACCTCCGGCCACTGCAAACAAACTCCAGACATATGCAACCACCTTGTGTATCTGGTTTACATAGGTCCGGGGGAATTGAACCTGGGTCCTTAGGCTTTGCAGACAAGTACCTTAATGGCTAATCCATCTCTCCATCCTGTAACTTTGTTTTTTGACCCACTGAGTTTAACTAGATTTGTTTGCATGAACATGAGTGAGGGGTTATCTTTTAATTATAATTTTTATTTTGTGAACTATAAGAGGCATATTAAATTCAAAAAACAGTGTGATGAACAACTTTGATTCATACAGAATTAGCTATTGTTAACATTTCATCATAATTCATTTAAAATATTTTATCTAAAAATATTTAAATAAAAGACATAATACATTAAAAATAAAGACAATGCTTCATTTCCCAGTTTCTTCTAATTTCTATACCCTTCTGTTTCATCTTTCCTTATCAATATGTATGTTCATTCAGAAAATTAGAATACAATCTTTTTTTCTTTTTTCTTTCTTTTTGTTTTATTTTTGCTTTTCTGAGTTAAGGTCTTACATTAGCCTAGGCTGATCTGGACCTCATTCTGTAATTCATAGTAGGTACTCTACCTACCTCAGCATCTTGAGTGTTGGGAGGATAATGAGCCAACGTGCCTGGATCAGTGCACAATCTTTTAAATGTATTTATGTGCATATGTGTATAGCTGTGGATGCAAATGTGATAAATATGACTTTGTTTCCTAAAAAGTATGTAAATGATATCTAAAATATCAATTCATTGGTGTATAGAATTCCATTGTGTAGGTTTTAGGCATGAAATCAAATTATAATTTTGAGATTTACAGATAACTATCTTATTTGTCTAATTTTCAATTTTTTTGAAAAAAGGATTTTAGAACTCTGGGAGACTGCATTTAGTTCTGAAATATGCTTAACTTCATTTTAGTAACATGACTCAACATCATGTTAGGATTCTATTAAAATAAACAAATTGCTCTTTTAGAAGACTTCACTTAGACTCTGAAAACATATGCCAGGAACAACTGATTATATGAATTGATTTTCATCCACACATTGTTTCTTAAATTTTAACTGAAGATGAAGCACAATAGCAAATTGAAACCAAACTCTAGAAATTAAGGAGAACTGTATAATCTAATAAATAAATTCATTTCTATGATTTTTAGGGCTCTTTGTCTTATTCAATTGTACTCCACTGAAGACCCATCTGTGTGTGTGTGTGAAGAAATAAACATTATGTATATAATTGCAACAGCTTGCTTCAATATGAGGGTGTGTGTGTGTGTGTGTGCATGCACACGTGCATGCATGCACGCACATGCACCGGTGCACGTGTGCGCGCACACACACACATATACACACTGAGTTTGTATATTATGTCAGCAGTGGGAAAAGAGTGAGCCTAAGTCATACCTAATTAGCAACAAAAATCCCAAAAGAAATCTCCATAGTATTAAATTCTAGTTTTTCATAAGTATAATGAAAATTAAATAACTAAATTAGTATATATACTCTGAAGTTCATCTATCCATCAAAATAATTGTTTTTGTTTCTCATTATTACTTTATTATTCAGTCTCTAGTAAGTAACTGACCCACTCCTACTGAGTGTACGCATGGGGGCTTCATTTTTTCTATTGCAAACCTATGGGGTTTTATGCTAATTCACTGCCTCTCACATAGACAAACCAATTAATATATTGATATTGAGAGAAACTGTCAGATTCTGGGACTAGTATCAGTTGTTAAGTCTATGGAGTTTTATATAACCTGCAAAATAAGTCTCTTCAAACAATACATTAAGCCTCCATTTGTCTACACTCACATGCTAGGAACTCTATTACTAGAATCATGCCTTCTGTTTTAATGCTCTCCAGTGTGCTCAGCAATGTGGAGGATAGGGCAGTATATTGATGTTTTTCTACCTCATGTGTTTTGCTTCATTCAGTCTCTTTAAACAGTGGTCTTAGACTAGAGTTTAGCAGCTTCAGTGCTATGGATGTTTTAAACTGGGTGATGCTTTGTGGATGTAGCAAAGAGAGAGCTATCTTTGACTATAGTACTTAGCAGAATTTTATCTTTTGCAAGTAGATATCATTTTGGTCATAAAAAGTATCTATAGACCTTGTGAAACTATTCCAATGATTTCTTCAAGTGGAGGAAAGGCAGCATTGTTTCATGTTAGAACCACTGCCCCAGACAATAGTAACACCTTCACTATTACTGCACTTGGTGTTTTGTGTATGGGCAAAGTTTATGTTTGTTAAAACATAAATCTATTCTTTGGAGCTATAGTGGCTCCTATTTATTAGTTTGGACCAAATATATATGGAGACTTGTATTTCATATAAGGGGTATTTTCATGTTTATGTGGCATGTATATATGTGTATGTTCATATATGTATATACTGTATATGCATATGTGTGTTTGTGCCCGAAGAAGCCAGAGGACATCCAGTATCTTAATTGATTGCTTTTTTACAACAAGGTCACTGATAATGTAGATATCACCAATTTGGCTAAACATACTTGCCAGGGAGCCTCCCGATTTCCTCCACCCCACACCCCGCCAAAGCTTTGGAATTACAGGTGCACACCACCAGGTTTGGCATTTACATGGGATCTGGAAATTCAGGTCTTTATTTTATCCACTGATCCATCTCCATAGCCCTATCTTATATGCTTTATTTCATTTTAAAAGAAAAGTTGAACATATTTTTTATATACAAATCTCATTTCTGAAAGGGAACTTACCTGTTTCTTTCAACATTTCTCTTCATGATTCTGAAAGCAGAAGAATGACAGTGTATGGGGCCAGGCCACAAATAAATGGCCATGGTTATTGCACATAGTGGGACTGTGGCAGCAGAGCTGCCTGAGGCTAATAGCCTGCTGGGCAGAGACCATGGGTTACCTGAAATAGCACTGATCATATTGAGATTTTTCTAATACTAATTTCATCGAGAAAAAAAATGACTATAGGTAACCTATTTATGAAGTCTTATCTGCATGCCTCTTATAAGAAATTACCAACTTGGGAACTTAAAACAAAAGAGCAAAGCAAAACCATGGGCCCTGCTTCACTAACTGGGACAAATAGATTTCTCAGCCAGTGATAGCTGCCAATGTATCTCAGAGATCTTAGGAGTGGGCTGACTTCTCACCTAAGGCTTCTGTTCACAGGTGAGTGGGAAGGTCAGGGATTAGAGGACAGGAGTTTAAAGATTTGAAGTTTCAGATGTATAAATTCTACGCAGAGCAGATATGGTTTGTGTTTATTATGCCAGCATAGAATTGATCAGGAACAAAGCGACCGAATAACCACTAAGTGTTTGAGGCGATTAGATTAGTAGAGAAACCACAGGCTTGATTAACAGAAGCTGTGATCATATCACCTCTCAAAGACTCCCAAGTTGCAGAAATAAAACATGTTAGAGAGCGATGCATCTCTCTGCAATGCTGACTGCAGTCGAGGCACCAAGAAAAAAGTGCAGGAGCATTGTCCACTGAGAAGTGATAGTATTTTTATGACTCCTACCCTGGAAAATGTAAGAAATGCTATGTTGTGACTTATTCTTACTTCATCCAAATAGGGAATTATACTTTCTGCCATCTTATTTCTACTGTTCCTTGCATAATAATTTAATTTAATGGTCACAAGCAAAGAAAAACCACCAGTTTTTGTGGGTCCCTGGCTCATAAGGACACATAGGCAGACCTAATGGTGAGGACTGTATGACAGAGAGACCTGGACCTCATTCTCTGTGTACTAGTAAGATTAAATTTCAGGATTAACCGGCCTTTACAAGGGGGACTTATACAGATAGTAAATACTTAGGGAAAAAGTTGATGGCTTCCTGTTATCTCCAGTTTTGGTTTTAAAATATTGAGATGTCAGCAATCATTTATTCTCTAGAATAGTTTCATGCTTGGTGTCCCTTTTAGCTATGTTTGGCCCTATGAATAATGGTATTGGGATAGGTGATGATGTGATGTGTGCCATTTGTGGAATACACTGTCAAAGAAGCCTGGTCTTTGCTTCTCCTTTCCTAGTTTCACACTGGCTAACCAGATGATGGAGCAGGAACCCCTCCTGTGCAAAGATGAGGACAAGCCCAGTGGAGAGCAGAGTGCAATATTCAACCAGCTGTGACCATGACAACCTTGTTGAACAACTGATCATGTTAATTTTGACCTTCATGTTAGAGGTAAATCATTTCTTTTTATTATCAATCACTGTTAAGTTTTCCTCTGGCATACACTTATTTAAATACTTCTGTATTATGAAAAAATTTCCTTAGGTTAGCTGTTCCTTCCTATTTAAGACTGGAGTTGAAAGAACCAAGTGCCAGGTATTTCTTTGGACCCACCAAGTGTAAGTTGCTGTGCTTTTGCTGCAGTAGCTAATTTTACCATGGAAAAGTTCCTCAATCTTCTATTCGGTCAGAAAACTGGGCAGTCAGCATGTGTGGCATGTGGGAATGAGGTCGGAAGCAGGCGGCCCACACTTCTCTCTTACTTTTTTCATGTTCTTTCCATTACAATCACTTGTCTTCCCCCTTTTCTCCTTCAGCTGAACCTTGTGTTCCCAGTCCACAGCCTCTTCTTCAATTTCTCCAGTTTTGTGCTTTTTTTCTTGTGAGGTTTGAGGAATGGGTCTTTATGTGATATGGAGACTTTAAGCCATTCAAAGGCTTTATCCTGCTTTCAACTAAACCAGAACATCCAATTTCAGCATCTATTCTGCCAAAGAATCTCTCTCACTGCCTACTGCCTTTCCTAACTGGAAACATACAAAAAAAAAAAAAAAAAATGGGACATGAAGTTCAGCCTACCAAGTTGAGACATTACAAATCCACGATGGCAGATCAAAGAATGCTGAAGCTGAAGTCTGTTATGTCTTGGGTCCTGGTTAATCTCTGTCACTGTCTGTATCTGACTCTGATGTCCTTACAAAACGGAAAGCAGACCTTAACCATGCATCATGCAAGCTCTCCTGCCTTCCAGCTTCTGGTTGAAATTTGGCCAGCAAAGTGCAGGAAGGAGGAATGAAATGAGCAGGCAGGCAGCCACACTAATCATTTCCCATTCATTGTTTCCCTGCCTGGTTACGGTCTCTGCAGCAACTGCATTTCACAGTGGCCACAACTGCTGTCCAGATGATTGTTATTCAAGTCCACTGTACTCTTTAGGCTCTGGAGATAACATTCCTCTGCCTTGCCCTGTAAGCTTGAATATGGAGTCTGTTACTTTGCAGCCACTGACCATTATTGTCTTGATCTCATATGTAAAAACAGCCTTATTAATTAATTTCCATTTATGAAAATTGTTAATATGCCAAGACATGAGCAGGGTATGGTGGCACATGCCTTTAATCCCAGCACTCAGGAGGCAGAGATAGAAGGATCGCCATGAGTTCAAGGCCACCCTGAGACTACGTAGTGAATTCCAGGTCACCCTGAGCTGGAGTGAGACCCTACCTCAAAAAGCCAAAAATAAATAAATAAATAAAATTTTAAAAAACAAGAACAATGTCAAGACATCATCTCTGTTTATTGGGCCATCTGTTTTTATTTATTCATTTTGCTGTTTTATTGAATTTTAGAGGATGTGTACACACATGTACAATATGTAAATTCTGGAAACTAATTTAAAAAAATCTATTGTAAAAGGAGATTTGATTTTAGTAGTCTTGTAACTTTAATATTTATCTTTCCCCCTTTCTGAAGATAGCAGCTAATAGGGCTTGCCTGTAGTTGCACCTTGATTCCAGGTGTGTGCAGTCACCAATTTTGTATTCTTCAGTAGCTCCACACTGTTGCTTCTTTAGCTCCATGTCCTTTTCTCCCTTTCTACTTAATTTAGAACTCCATTTGATCATCTTTCATCACCAAATATGATTTTTGTCTCTATCACCCATCATGTTCTCCTATTGGTCACATTTTCTTTTATCTGTCCTCTTACTTGGAATATTTTTACTATTGAATTTTCTCATAGCAGAAACCTTACATGAGATCATCTTTTATTTCTGAATCTTGAGCAGTAGGGTATTAATTAATGGGTTAATAGGAGAGGTTTCACTTTACAATTTTCTATTTTTAGTGGGAGGTAGGTGGGAGAGATTAGGGTATCTAAATGTCTTGTTTTGATCCTCCTAGCTTTTAGCAGATTGCTTCATATATTGAGCCAAACAAAGGTCAGGGAATAACACACACTCAAGTAAACTGTAATAACTTCTTAAAATTTCCTGATACAGACACCCCGTTATTACACATGGTAAGAGTAGTAACTATACTATCCTGGATTTTTCTCTGATTTCTTTTACTGTGCCCAAATATAGCTTCCCAATTTCCTCTTTCTTATTACCTAATGTGGGCAAATTTCATTACCTTCAAGACAGAAATGATCTGGAGTAATTTGTACATTATTTATCTTTTTTTGGAGCATATAAGATATGGAGATAACTGTCTGTATGTGACAAATATTTTTTTCCACTTCACTAAATCTATTTATTCATTGCAACCATCATTGAAAATGTGGAAGCACTCATGAGTTTATTGAGAACTAGTGGTGGAACTTGATGTCACTCAGCAAATTGACAACATTTGATAATATGCATTAATGGTTTCCTTCTGATGGATACACCTTATCCATGCTGCATTCTATGCAACTAGTTCTGTATTGCCTTTAATATTATTAAGTTTACATTAGAAAGATCTTTTGAATCTCTTGGATTATTAAAAGCCCTGGTATAATTTTTACCCTTGATATCCAAATTCAGAGATATTGAACAATAATAATTTTAATAATGATGGTAGTAGGTAAATACAGATGTGTTGTATTAATAGGAAAGTATAAAATAGATTAGCCAATAAAATTAGAAAAGAAAGTTTAAGAAAATAAAGTTATCAAAAATAAATTATCAAGAATAGAAGAGACATTTGGGCTGCTGTTTCCAGCTGTATATTAGAAAAATATAACTAGAGCTAGGATGATATCTTATTGAATAAAGTGTTTGTTGCACAAGTATGGGTGTCTGAGTTCAGATCCCCAGCACACATGTAAAGCTGGACACTGTTGTGTAGCATTGGTATTCCCAGAACACCTATTGTGAGTAGGAAAGCAGAAACAAGAAAATATCCCAGAAGCTGGTGGGCTACTAGTGTGGTGAAGAATAAGAGACTCTGCCTCAAACAAAGGTGGAAGGTGAGGATTAGCACTCGGAACTTTCCTCTGACCTTCACATTTGTGGTTTGGGACATACATACCTGCACACACACATGAACACAAATAACACACACACACACACACACACACACACACACACACACACTCACACTTAAATACAAATCAAAAAAACAAAGTGATATGTGAAGGGCTAGGCATCCTTGTAGATCATTTGCAAGGTGTGTGTAAGGTTCTGATTTTGGCCCTATGAAAGTATCATTTCTCTTTTTCATTTTGCATATGCATGTATACATGTTGTGGACATGGGTGTGTGTGGTTACATATACATGTATGGCTAAGTGGATTTGGAGGCCATAGTTCAGTGTTGGGTGTCTTCTTTCATCACTTACTAACTTACATCTTGAAACAGGATAACCAGTGAATGGAATCTAGAATTTAAAGATTTGACAAGTAGCCAGCAAGCCTTACACACATACACACACAGGGAGAGAGAGAGAGAGAGCACAGACTTATAAAAAATTAAGTCACATAGCTATGAAAAGTTTGAAGTCCCACAATTTACAGATAGCAACCCAGAAATCCAGAAGAATAGGTGGTGTATAAATAGCAGTTTGGATTCCAAGGACTTAGGACCATGGAGAACCTATGTGCTATGCAGTGCCTAATGTATTGGTTACTATTCATCCTCTTTGGGAAGGTCATCAACCAGCTCTACTCAGAGTACCAATTCAAATTTTAATATAAACCAGAACTTCCTTGTCCAACATAATCCGGAATCAGTTTTACTACATACAGTGACATCCTATTTCCCATTAAACCTATTAAAATTAGTCTTCATTAGGGACTGGAAAGATGACTTAACAGTTAAGGTGCTTGCCAGCAAAGTCAAATAATCTAGGTTTGATTCCCCAGAGCCCACATAAGCCAGATGGACAAGGTTGCACATGCATCTGGAGTTCGTTTTCAGTGGCTGCAGGCCCTGGTTCACCCATTTTTTTTTTCTTTCTCTCTCTCCCACTTTCCCTCCTCTGCCTCTTTGTCTCTCAAATTAAAAAAAAAAAAACGTAAAAATAGTCATCACAGTACTCAAATTTATTACCTGTAACATTGGAGAAGATGAGGAGAGAGTAACAATTTTTGTAGCTTAAGCATCTTTCCCCAACCAATCAGCATACATTTCTTGCTGTGGATCTTCTAACCAAGGTTAGTTATTAGCACCAAGGATATAATTTCTGTTTTAAATGGGTCTGTCTTGGATTACATTTAATTATTTATTCATTGGTTAATGTGCACTACACAATGTTGCAAACTTCTTGAGGATAATAAATATAGGACTCAGTATATTGTTATTTCATAATGTTATGTTACTTGAAATATAGAATTTTGAGGTCTAACTAAAGTGGTATCCTGCATCATTTGTAGAATTGCATATTGTTGACCATAAGAGTTGGAAGAGAACTTAGAGATGTTGAGACAATTCCTTTCTTTTCTTGGAACTACACCAAAACCAGAGGAATACAGGCATTCAGAAAAATAAAAACTGCTCTTATTCCTTTTGGGTTATTTTCTCATGTGTATTAAAGTATATAACTCAGAAAGTAAAATTTTCTTTAACTTAGTTATTTAAATGTAGAATCTGGCCTTAACCAGCAAATATCTTCCATTGCTGAAGGACTAGCAATTGACCCTAGAAGCTCTCCATAGAGTCAAAATAAAAACTAGACCAACCTTAAAAACAAAGATGATTTCTGTCAGAAATGAGGAGGCAAGAATGCTCTTGCACAGAAAAGTCACAGGATGTCATTGTTTTAGGAAGATTATCACAATCTGATAATTAAAAGTCCACTTTATATGTCATAGAGTGTTTCAAGGAAGAAAAAAATTGGTTCTTAAATTGGAAAATTAAAGGAAGAGTGAATCAAAGATATTATTAAAAAAGAAGCAAGAAAAATTCATTACCAATTTAATTTTCATGGAAGAGATAGAAGAAATAAATTATTTGAATACAGATTTTAATATTCTGAGAGCTCTAATACAAGATTTAAATGAATATATTATGCCATTGAGGATTGTACAGGAGATTTGAGTTACTAAAACAAGGACTATTGTTTATTTTTCATTTTAACATTACTGAGAGTATATCTAAATGTGCTGGCTATGCATCATTTTCTTTAAAATAATACTAATGCATGGCAGTCACGTGGGTAAATTTAGCAGGTTGTTAAGCAGAAGTCTAAGCTGGAAGAGTCATTTTCTATATATCCACCAGGCTGCTTAAAGATTTTACTTAGAAGTAATTATTTGGGGGCTGGAGAGATGGCTCAGTGTTTAAATGAACTGCAAAACCTGGTCGGATGAATTTGATTCCCCAAAACCCACATTAAGCCAGTTACACAAAATGAAGCATACACCTAGAGTTTGCAGTTGCAAGATGCCCTAATGCACCCATTCTGTCTCTCTTCTTTCAAATAAATAAATAAAAATGCTTTTAAAATATTGTCAATGAATATCTTTCAAGTATGTTTAACCTAGTTTTTAGCATGACATAGCTAATTCCATTTCTATATACATAATATAAGCATTCCTCATAGGCTGGAAAACAGTGTCCCAGTAAATAATTTCCAGTTTGAGAGAATATGTATTATATTTTGTGCTTTGATGATTAATGAAAACAAAACTTTAGTGGTTGAAAGTGCTCCTTTATTTATTTATTTTTTGAGATAGGCACTCACTCTATCCAGGCTGATCTGGAATTCACTATGTACTCTCAGGGTAGCCTCAAACTCATGGCAATCTTCCTACCTCTGCCTCCTGAGTAGTGGGATTAAAGGTGTGCACCACCATGCCTGGCTTGTTTCTTTAGTTTTATTAAAATACAAATATTTTCATTAGTAATGAGTAATAATACTCTTATATTGATTTTATGCACATAAACTTCTGTTACAAAATTTTTGCAAATGGCTAAGATTTAAGGCCCATTTCAAATTAGTGTAGTTTGAAAATGAAGATAAAAACATACAGTCAAGGGCTAGAGAGATGGCTTATTGGTTGGTTGCTTACCTGTGAAGCCTAAGGACCCAGTTCAAGGCTTGATTCCCCAGGACCCTCCTTAGCCAGATGCACAAGAGGGTGCATACATCTGGAGTTCCTTTGCAGTGGCTGGAGGCCCTGGCATGCTCATTTTCTCTCTCTCTCTCTCTCTCTCTCCCTCCCTCCCTGTTGCTCTCACATAAATAAAAATAACCAAAATAATTTTAAAAAATACAGTCAAGTTTTAAAATTTTTAACCTTGTTTATATATATATATATATATATATATATATATATATATATATATATATATATATAATGGTTAAAAAATAGAACCATAATGTATTTCTATCCTTTACCCCTGACTTCAGCTCTACTCCTAAGTATAAATATAAGTAGACATATATCATGGCAAGTAAGAACTACAGATGTTTTGGTCAAACTTTTCTCTTTTGAAAAGTAAGTAAAAAGCTTCTTTCCTTCTGCATAAATGTGCAGAGTAGGATGTTGCATGCCTCTTCTGCTTTTAATAAAATTTATGCTAAAAGTTTTAGTTCATAATATGAAATCAAGAGGGAAATGATACTTAAAAACTTGAGCAATCTTCAACCATTCTAAGGAGGAAATTAAAGGTTAAAGGTAAATATTCAATGTCATTTTAATTTTTTTGTTTATTTCATTTATTTATTTGAGAGTGATAGAGAGAGAGAGAGAGAGAAAGAGGCAGACAGAGAATTGGCACACCAGGACCTCTAGCCACTGTAAACAAACTCCAGATGCATGCGCCCCCTTGTGCATCTGGCTTACGTGAGTCCTGGGGAATTGAGCCATGAACTGAGGTCCCTAGGCTTCACAGGCAAGCTCTTAAACTACTAAGCCATCTCTCCAGCCCAGTGACATTATTTTATCTGCATTTCCCAACTATGCTTAGCATCACTCTGTCACTTGGATTTGCTATATTGCCATGCTAGAAGTGAAAGTGACTTCCAATAGAATCTTTGGTTATATTCTGTGATGTATCCCCATTCTCCACAGCATATTATACACAATAGAAACTTTGGCTTCAGATTTACCAATGGGATCCAATTTGAATAACTTGTATAACTTTATTTGCCAAAGTGGCAATAAACTTTTTATATGGAAGGAAGAAACTATATACTAACTAAATTTTACATAATTGTTGTTATGTTATTGTTATGATAGCTAAATTGTTTTTCTCAGAAAATATTCAAGGAATTTTTGGGTATTACTGCCAACAGTTATAGGCTTTATGATGACCTTTCTACACTTTCACAACCAGGAAACACTGACATATATTTAAAATCAGTGCCTTATAATGTTTGATATGTTTGGTGGTTTGATTCAGGTGTGCCCCATAAGCTCATGTGTTCTGAATGCTGGGTCCTACATGGGTGTCCATATGGGAATTGGAGCCTCCTGGAGGTGATGTATTGTTGGGGCTTGGTATGTGGGTGTTATAGCCAGCTTCTGCTCACCAGTGTTTGGCATACTCTCCTGTTGCTACTATCTATCTGATGCTGGTCAGGAGGTGATAATCCCATCTCTGCTCATGCCATTCTTTTCTCTTGCCATCATGGAGCTTCCCCTCAAGTCTGTAAGCCAAAATAAACTCTTTCCTTTAACAAGCTGCTCTTAGTTGGTTGTTTTCTGATAGAAATATGAAGCTGACTGCAACCATTAGTTAACATTAAGAGGAACAAAAAATCTGATGATAGTACTTATGATCATGTTCAGCTTCTAATCAATTGTTAGAAATATTAAAATGTAATTTGGCTAGCATATAAATCAGATGGAGTAGAATATAAATTAATTCTGCTTGAATAATTTTGAAACTTTCTTTCTCCTTGGCAGAGTTTGCCTCTCATCTTGATGACCCAGTCCCAAGTTCTATTGATTTACTACAGGCATGATGTTCACTGATTTACTGCAGGTATTATAGTCATTTATATTATTTTAAGTTCAATGTTTACTTCCCTATTCTCACAACTATAGTTTTTCTATATCTTCACCATACAGAGGAAATGATAAATGGTTAAGGTGATGAATATATTAACTAGTCTGATTTGATTATCACACAACATATGTGAAATGTCACATTGTACACATTAAAAGTACAATTATTTTATCTCATTCAAGAATTTTAAAAGAAAAATTTAAGACAAAACTCCATGTGACCTCTTCCATAGTTCTAAGAACAAGGGAAGCCTTATGTGAAGTGACTAAATTTAAGAACAATGGGGTCAGGATACCTGGGCCACCAGATTGAGAGAACCCTCACTCAATAACAGTAAAATTACATTAGTAAGAAATAAACTTATGATGTGATAAACCACTTAGTTTGGGGTTTTACCTCTCTGACTACATCCCTAGGCTACACCACCTCTTTTTCTAATTTCTCCCTTTCTTATTTATTACATATGGCAACTGATGAAAAAATGTCACTAATAAAGAGTCATATTTGGGGAATTTTGTTTGAAATCACTGTGGGAGTGCAATGTCATGCTTGAGAAGCTTTTTGAGGACTTGGATTTAAAGTTCATTCAAATATCTATTCAGTTATCATGTGTTATTTGAATATCCAATATATTAGAGAAACTTTCTTGTATCCTACAAATATGAAAATGAGCTGAAAAGTAGAAAGGCATGTTTTTGTATTACTTAATTCAACTGTGAAGCACCGCATATGAGCAATATAGCTATGTCAATGCACATGTTACCAATAGAAATATCAAGCAGAGAAAGATAGTGAAGATTAATGGCTCAATTTAGAATAAATGGATGGGGTGAACTCATTGAAAGAGTGACTTTAGACAGATCTAAGAGAAACTGGGTAACAAAACAGGTGAACTGATGGGAAGAGGCAACTGTGAGTAAAGAAATGTTGGAGCGTACTTTGGAGCATGTTTTGTTTAAAAAAAAAACAAAAACAAAAACAGAAAACAGAAAAAAAACACCAAACAAAAAATGTAAGTGTGAGAGGAGTCTAGAAAATGAGGAGAAATTACCAGCTGATACATTCAGGGGGTGGAAAAAAAATGAAGAGAGAGTACCAAATGATACATTCAGAGAGGGAAGAACATGAGTAGAAATGAGGAGAGTACCACCTGATACACTCAGAGAGGGAAGAAAATGAGGAGAGAATACCATCAGATAAACTCAGTGAAGGAAGAAGATGAGGAGGGATTACTGGCTGATACATTCAGTGAGGGAAGAAAATGAGGCAAGAGGACCAGCTAATATACTCAGAGAAGGATGAAAATGAGGAAAGAGTAGCAGCTTATACACACAGAGGGAAGAAGAGCTTACATCATTTAGTGCCTTGAAAAATCATATGGATTTTAGCTTTTTTCTTTTCCTTCCTTCCTTGCTTCCTTTCTTCCTTCCTTCCTTCTTCCTTTCTTTCTTTTTGAGCTAGAGGGCCACTGGAGGCTATCAGCAATGAAATTTCACGTATGAATTAAGTTTTAGTGAGGTCATACTATGCGGAGAGCTGGCTGAAGGAGTGTAGCACTGAAGCAGGTAAATAAGACATGCAAGGCTAATTGAAATAGTCCTCTTGAAAGATGCTGGTGGCTCAAATCACCTGAGAAAAGGTAATGTGGGGAAGAAATGATAACATTCTGAATATGTTTTGACATTCAAGACCATCTGATTTGTTATCATACTAGACATGGGGTTCAGAGAAGTAGTCAAAAATGACAAAGTTTTTAACCTGAATAACTGGAAGAGTGAAGGTGTCATAAATTAAGATGAGGGAGAATATGGATGGTACAGTTTTGAAGGAATATCATAGATCAATTTTGGGTGCATCAAAGTTTGTAGTGTCTGTACTGAGGATATGTCAAGATTCTTGAAAATATGAGTCTGTGATTCATGGCAACTCAAGGCAGAAGATATAAATTGAAGAGTTGTCAGTAGGAATTTGTGCTATTTATAGCCATAAACTGGGTGGCACCATCCATATAATGACTGAATCAATAATGGGTGTAAAGATTGAGTCAATAATATTTCCAAATTTAGAGGTCAGAGGTTAAAACAAAACAGCAGAAGATTTTGAAA
Organism: Jaculus jaculus; assembly: GCF_020740685.1. Lineage (NCBI taxonomy): Eukaryota > Metazoa > Chordata > Mammalia > Rodentia > Dipodidae > Jaculus > Jaculus jaculus. The sequence goes on from NC_059103.1 coordinate 147,918,651, forward strand.
AGTAGGAAAAAAAAAGAAAATCCAAATGAGTGTGATGTGTGCAACATTACATTAAAGACAAAAGGAAGAATTCCTAGAAGATATTACCTGTGTCAAACATTTCTGATTGATGCAAACAGACAAGCTTTGAAGAATGCTACTTAGGTTATTAAGGGGATTGTGAGTATGAAAGTTATACTGGCTCTTTCCAGTAGCTGTGGTCAAATTTAATTTAGTGGATTCAAGAGGAAAGGAAGGAATGAAAACATTATGCATAGATTCTCTGAAGTTTTATAGAATTTAACAAAATGGATAAGTTAAAGGGAAGAGTTGGGACTAGGTAGGTTTTGTTAAGTAATAGTTTTGTTTGTTGTTGTTCTTTAAATAATTTCTTTATTTGGAAGGTGTAGCTTGCTGAAAACATAATACATCAGGATTCTGCTCCAGACTTTATAAACCAATGCTTGGTTGTCATGAACACATGTGCTTTGATAAACACATTCAGCAAAGCTCATCCAGTTACCAGAGCTGAGGGCTATAATGTAATAAATGCTCTTTATATCCTTAAACTATGCAACACATCAACTGTGCCTGACTTGCCAGCCTTAGATTATTTTTCGTGTCTATTTGTTTCTTATATTCAAAAATTTTAAAAACCAGACATCCAGAGCAAGACCTAGGAAGCCAACTGCCTTCTAGAAAATGACTTTCTCACAGGGTTTAAGAGTAAAAAGAGAGAAGTATTTTTTTTAATTAAATAGTTGTATGAATACATCATATGTTAGTTTCATTATTTCCCTCCTCCCTGACCCCATTCTGCTAAGTATCCTCCTCAGTGGGATTGATGTTATTCCACCTAGGTTTTTGGATTATGAGATGTGAGAGCAGCAGTCAGTAATTGTAAGGCAGGTTGGGTGGTGGGGGAGGCAATGTCTCTGGACATTACCTTCCATGGAGTTGCTCTTACATTCTTGCTGTCCCCTCCTCTACAAAATTCCCTGACTGTTATGGAATGTTTTAAGCCTACTTTAGTGTTGTGCTCTCAGCATGTTCTGGATTTCTGTTTTGGTACATTTTGAGTATCCTCAGTGTCTGTCTCCATAATCCTGGTATTGCTTTGCCAAGATCACTGTTAAGACAGCACTCTTGCTTATTTCACCAATTTCTCAGTGGTTTCACCTGGGCCCTAGCTGAAGTGCAAAGGGTGCTTTATCTCCTCATTCTAGCTGCTTGCTGAAGAAGAAAATAGATTATCCAAAAAGTAAATTTCTAACACTACACCTGAGGTGCTATCATACTTAGTATATGTCTCTCAAATTTAATTTACTGTTACTATCTCTTATTTTCCAGTACATAATAATCTTATGTTCCTTGTTATTTTTGTAATTAATTACTAAATAATTGAATTAATTTTCCCTACAGTGATTCTGACATTTTTCTAATTCTTAAGATGATATTTATGTTTAAAGTCGTTCACCATGAAACACTGATTACTTTGTTTTACAGCTTATATTTTTAGTTTCTTTAATTATTTATTTGAGAGAGAGAGAGAGAGAGAGAGAGAGAGAGAGAGAGAGAGAGAGAGGGAGGGAGAGAAAGAATGAGCATGCTACTGTAAATGAAATCTAGTACACCACTTTGTGCATCTGACTTAATGTGGGAATTGGGGAATCGAACTGGGGTTAGCAAGAAAGTGCTTTTTGCCATTGAAAATCTCTTTAGCTCTATTTATTGTTTCTGATTTTACATATGCTTTGAGATAGTCTATTGGTATACAGTTGTGTGAGCTTTGACCATTGTATGGAAACATGTAAACACCACTATAATCAATACACAGAACAGTTTCATCATTCTTGACAACTATCTCATGCTGCCCTTTATATGAAATCTCTTCCCACTCTTAATCCCTGGCAGCCACTGACTTGTTCTTTGTACCTATGGTTTTGACTTTTCCAGAATGGAAATCTAATCAGAATGTCATTGGTCTTTATTCATGACAGAAATTGTATTCACCCAATTATTCAAGACAGACATTTGAGAATCATTCTAAGCGATTTCTTCTTTGGGCTATACATCTAATCAACTACATGTTCTTTAATATTCCTACAATATCTTATTTCCTTTCAATGAACTAGGTAAAATAGAAAAAAGTTAGAGGCTAATATTTAATCAGTGGGGCTTAGATGTTAATGGTCATTTTTTTTTCAATTTTATCTTGGGCCATTCCTTATTGCTTTATCAATTTATTTTATAAATTTATTTTGATGTAAGCAGAATTAATTTTGAAGATTTAACACATAAATATTAAATTGAAGTTATATTGTACAAAAGAAATAAATAAAGTAAAAATATTTACTTGGAATGAATAGAGACAGTAAAGATAGAGAAATTATAAAACTGAAAATTGATATTCAGTCTGGTATAGACCATTAGATTAAAAATACCTTTCTTCTACTTCCTCACCATTCAATTAATACTGAGTTATTACTGCATTGTGTCAGTTACTTCCTCATTACTGAGACAAACCCTCTAGAAGAAGCAGCTTAAAGAAGGTAAGGGATTTATTTTGGCTTACCATTTTGAAGGAAATTTTCATTATAGTGGGGAAAGCTGGCCAAGAGCAGGAAGCTGGCATCATATCACCATATCGATCAAGAGGATGTACTGAGAGCAAGGACTGTATCAGCCCTAGACTATAAACATTCAATTTCCAGTGCCCACCCCTCCAGTGACTCACTTCTTCCAGCAAGACTCCAACTCCTAAAGGCCCCACAACATTTCCAAATAGTGCCACCAACTAGGGATTATGTATTCAAACACATGTCTATGGAGGATATTTTACATTCAAACCACCACTGCAATGTTTATTATTGACCTTATACACATGCTATTTCCTTTAATTCTTATTTTTTTATCTAATGGTATTGAACTGGGGTGCATAGAGTGGTAACTTCCTCAACCTCTAATTATTTTGTATGTGTGTGTGTGTGTGTGTGTGTGTGACAGAGAGAGAGAGAGAGAGAGAGAGAGAGAGAAATGTATTTATGTCTATAAGTATACTGGTTTGTGTGGAGGCTAGGAGGCTAGAGGGCAACTTCAAGTGTCATTCCTCAGGTACTCCATATGCTTCTTATTAAGACAGTGTCTATCATTCTCATGACCTGTAATCCACTAAGTAGACCGGCTTGCCAGTGAGCTCTAGGAATCTTGCTATATTTAATATACTACTGCTATGATTTGAAGTGCATTCTATTATAACCACCATTTTTATATAGCCACTAGAGACTGATCTCAGGCTATTGTGCTTGCACAGCAAGCACTTTAATGACTGAATTATCTCCCCAGCCTCCACATCTTTCTTTTTGATTCCCCTGCTTAGATTCACCTGCACACTTAGTTGAGCCAACTATTTTTAAGAATATCTGACATGTATTTTATCTTCAAACTTTATATCTAATCAGAAGGTAGTTGATTACCCCATGGCATGTGTATCACTATTGCACAAGGTAGTAATCAGTTGCTCTCTGATTGCATATGAGGCCTGTTCAAAGGGAGGGAACTCATACCTGGCACTGAGGACTGAGTCAGAATCCCATGAAAAGAAAGGCCATAGACTTCAAATAAAAGGTCCTACTGTTTGGCTAAGAAAAGAGGGTATGTCATCAAAAAGTCTTTGAAAGCACAATGTTTACTTCCTTCAATCCATAATACTCTCACTCTTGGTTGAAGAATCTGCTTTGTTTTACAGATGGCACCAAATCTCTGCAAGAACTAAGATCCATCAACACAACAAGAAAACAGCAGACTGCCTTGCACAAGACACACATCATCTTTATCACATCTACAAGGGCCCAGGAGAAAAAGAGAAAGTGGTGCTTTAAACATGAGTGCTGTTCTCACCACTAGCCTGACAACCTCTTCCAGGGAGATGGTGGTAAACAACTAAGGTGACTCAAAATTCATCAAAGCAGAAACACGGAAGTTGTAGAGAACTCAACACGAAAGAAGACTCAAAACACACACATCAAGGCTCAGGGAACATTGTGGAAAATGAAGCAGAAATATTCTAAGAGCCACAGGGTGGGAAGGAGTATACTGGAACATTGTCCTCTACACTGAGACTGGCCTCACAGTGAATACAGACACTCCACTGATTAGGCCTTCAGGAGGATGGGTGCAGGAGAGAGGGATCATGAGTATAACCTGTATAACTGTAAAGTTCATAATAATAAAAATAATTTGAAATACCTTATAAATGTAAAGTTAATTTTGACAATAATTGAATTTGCATTCTATTCTAACTTGGTTTTATAATACTTATTTTATAGAATATAGTATACATAATACTTTTTTATTCATAGACTGATATGAATCCTAAGTAACATGGTCAGCATGTATGTTATAATCCATACTCAGTTAACATTTATGTGTTTTATAGAAAATTGTACAGTGTAAAGCTTATAATGTGTAACTTGAGTGCTGGGGTTTTAAACTTTTGAAAATGTAATTAATACATGATATTCTTGCTCCTAAAGAGAATGTAAATCAGGAAAAAAAGAGTAAGTATGTCAACAACTAGAAACAATAAGAAATCAAATACAGAAAAACCATATATTTGCAATGATTTGCTGATTGATTACATTCTCAAATTTATCATACAATTTAACTGAATATTGAGGCTATGTCATTGAGGAAATTTCAGACCATGGGGCTAAAAGTGTTTCTCGTCAGTTGTAGGTTCTAAAAGGACAGAAAATTAATGCCCCCTTTCATTTGGTCATGTAAAATAGCATGGTTAAGGACAGTTACATAGATCTTGAGAGCATAAGGCCCTAAAGTTCCCACCAGTCTCTAAAGCTCCAGGACTGATCCAAGACCAACTTTGACGTAGGCCCACACTTGTTTAAGAGCCGAGATAAAGGATATTTCTGCGCTCCCCTGTCCCTTTCAGTGCTCCATCTTGTTGCAAATGTGAAAAGAGTGAACGCTGAGCCCTAGGCTGCCTGCTTTCACCTGCACTCATGCCTTTCTGCCTTATATTAGACAGTAGAATTCAGCTAGTTTAAAAAAAATTCTGTTAAAGTATGTATATTTTTCACTTATTCACAAACAGAAAGAGAAAGAGAGGGAGAGGGAGAAAGCAAAAGGGACAGAGGGGCTGGAGAGATGGCTTAGCGGTTAAGCGCTTGCCTGTGAAGCCTAAGGACCCCGGTTCGAGGCTCGGTTCTCCAGGTCCCACGTTAGCCAGATGCACCACAAGGGGGCGCACGCGTCTGGAGTTCGTTTGCAGAGGCTGGAAGCCCTGGTGCGCCCATTCTCTCTCTCTCCCTCTCTGTCTTTCTCTCTGTGTCTGTCGCTCTCAAATAAATAAATAAATAAATAAAAATAAATAAAAAATTTTAAAAAAAGGGACAGAGGTGATGAGTGTGTTAGAGCCTTTTGCTGCTGCAAACAAACACCAGATGCATGGGCCACTTTTTGCATCTGGTTTTATATGGGTGCTGGGGAATTAAATCCAGGCCAGTACGGTGCAAGCCAAGGGCCTTATATTAGTTATTACCTTTACCCCAATTCACTTATTTTAATATTTGTTTAATACCTTTGGAAAACTTGCCTCTTGTGGCATATGCTTCCATTTAATAATATACAGGTTTTCTGGTCCCCATGAAAGTTTCATTCTCTACTCTGAAATTTGACTTTAACTGAGTAAATATTATTATGTTAATATACTTTTTCTAGAATTGATTGGATTCAGTTTTGGAATTGCCAATCTAAGACATATAAGCATTTGTAGCAGAGCAATTATTTACTATCTTGCCCAATAAAATTTTCCTCATAACCATTCTATAATACAATAGACTAGAGAAAAATTATTTACTTCAGGTGAGAGATTTTAAGGTCAGTGGTTAAAATTCTGAATCTAGGGCTGGAGAGATGGCTTAGTGGTTAAGCGCTTGCCTATGAAGCCTAAGGACCCCGGTTCGAGGCTCAATTCCCCAGGACCCACATTAGCCAGATGCACAAGGGGGCACAGGCTTCTGGAGTTCATTTGCAGTGGCTGGAAGCCCTGGCGTGCCTGTTCTCTCTCTCTATCTCTCTCTCACACACTCTTTCTCTCTCTGTCGCTCTCAAATAAATAAACAACAACAAAAATTTTGAAAAAAAAATTCTGAATCTGTCACCAGTTTATTTTTGATATATCATCAATTGACTTTCCTATTTATTTTATTCACTGTTAGCTGGTAGAATTTGGTTAACTGTGTATATAACAACAGGATCCTTTCTCCAAATAAAGATGTACACTAAATTCAAATGTTTAGAACAAGCTAGATCTTCTTTAAGTTAATGAGGGCAATTGGGAAACTCGAAACAACTGTAACTTGACTTGAAAGAGTTCACTTGAAACTGAGAGTTCATTTTCTTTTCGACTTTCGTGGTCTGTGGAGTTACTTGTCCTTTTAACTTCCCATGAGTTCAATTGCATTGAAGGCATGTGGAGATTTAATTCAGATAATATGTCTTAAACTGTGTGAATTACAGGGAGATCGAATGAAAGGAAAGCAAGATCACCCAAAGGACTTAGGTTTTTCTTCTTGAGCTCAGTGTTAGATCTGGGTTATTATTTGCATAGGGCTCCACAAGCATCATGGCATTAGCTGTGTCTGCATTTCGGATTATAAACCTACAGCTCGCAATCACATGCTGGAGTCTTGGAATATATGACTTGTGGAAAAAGGAAAAGATAATGTCTGAGAAAGGGAGGGCTAAAAAAGGGTACATTAATGAGTACTAACCACATGACTGTATCGAGTTCACTCTTCACTCCAGCTACTGGCAAGTAGTAAGTTTTCTTGTCAAGTATTAAGCCTACTCATTTCCATTCTGCTCATCAATACTCGTGGAATGCCTACTCTGTGGCTTTCGCTCAGCTAGGTAGCAGAGATAGTAAGATAAATTCCAGACACACTTCAATCCTTTGAATTAGAGAAATTGCATGTGATGAAACAGAAAAAGATTAAAAATTACTACATCTCTATTTTCTACCTTAAAATACTGGTTTAGGAAAACATGAGAAAAATCTGGAAAATTTTGATATATAAATATGCTGGGTTTTAAGGGCATAATTGAGTGATTCCACTTTCTCATCTCTTGTGACTTTATTTTACATTTGTTTTACAGAGTACTGAGTTTCCTTTTTCACATCAATTATTATTTGGAAATAAATGAGAGATGAATGGGACAGATAGGAAATAAAGAGGAGATAGCAAGTGTATATATTAAAGGTTAATGGGAAAGAAGATAGGGCATTAAGCTAGCATTGAGAGGAAGTATTAGTGGAGTACTGAGAAGGAAATTGAATGGGACTAACACATGTTCCAAAGAACAAAGGGAAGAGAAAAGACACAGGAGCCATCACAAGAAAAATTAAACGTAAGACATACTTATGGAAGTTTTGAAGGAGATATTAAAATCAGGTTTTTTTTGGTTTTGAATAATTTTAAATACAGTTGAAGCTTTAGACTTGAGTTTTTCAAATGTCACTGCTACTAGGAATGTGTATTCTTGGAAATACTTAAAACAGGGTGGTATCATTTCATTAACACTATATAGCATAAATTCATAATATAATAAAACATATGTAATTATTTATGTAACTCTTATTTAAAATATTGTAAAGAATTATTCAATAAAAAGTCTTCCAAAACATTTATGTCTTTAGTGATACTATCAATGGGCTGATGATCTTTAAAAAGAAAATCCAACCCTATGGAGGATTTAGTGATAAAAACCTTACATTGATTTTGAGTCTATATAACATATGAAGCCAAAGACTAGAAGATCTATTGTTTTTTTTTCCTGCACATTTATGTGGGTAAGCATGGATGGATATATATTTATATGTATATGAGCATACACAGGTGTGTGGGTGAATGTTAATGTGGAAGCCAGAAGCCCGTGTCAGTTGTATTTGAGTGTTCTTCACCTCCTTATGAGAGAGAACCTCTCACTTACTCTCAAGCTCACTGATTTGGCTATACTAACTATCCAGCAACTCTGAGGGATTGCCTTGCCTTTGTCTCCCTGCTCCTGAGATGACAAGTGTATGTCACCATACTTGGCTTTTAGGTGGGTTCTGGGGATCTGAAATATGGTCCGTATTTTTATACAACAAGCTTTACCCACTGAGCCAACTTCTCAGTTTCTATAGATTACCTTATTTTGTTGAAGACAAAAATTTGAGAATGATGCAAATTTTAAATAAAGCATAAAATACATTTCCTACTCTTGAAGACACTCATAAGTTGACTATCTCTTAATTTCACCTGATAATTCACATGAAGACAACTCACTTGTAGCTAATTTAACATTTTATGGCAATAGGCAAGGCATGGGATAATGGCGCTTTAGAGAGGTGGATATAAAGATGGCTGACAAGTTGCAATAAATAAATTGTGGTGGTTTGAATGTATGGGATCATAGACTCAGGCTTGCATCTTGAGTCTCCAGTGGGCGGAACCCTACTGGGGAAGAAGTCTGTTGCTGGGGGACAGATCGTTAAATGCAACCCCAAGGTGTGTGGAGAGCAGTTTGAGCTCTGGTTGTTTTGTTGTGCTGGCTGTTGGTGGTATTCATTTGCTTGGATCTAAGGAAGGCAGCAAGCTTCTTCCATTGATGGGATTCCTCTGGAATTTGTAGGACTCCAAAAGCTGTTTTTGGTTTGATTCTTGTCCAGCAAGGAGAAGATGACTGAAACATTAATTGATATTCCTGCAGCACATTCCAGGGTAGAAGATGCCCTTAGTGAGAGCAACCTTTCCTCCAGATGTCATGGCAACTATGGCTCTGTGGCTGGCAATAGCATATACTACTAGACTGTGTAACATGCTGCATTAACATAGAACTCTTGCCTAGATTGCATATTTGTTGTCAAAAACTTTTTTTTTTAATGTGGCTTTATTAAACCTCCATTTCCCTCACTGTTTATAAAAATAGGGGAATGATGGTAATAACTTCCTAGAAGTATACTTAGAATTCCACTTAGTGCATAGAGTCAAATATCAGTGAGTTAGAGCCTAAATTTCACACACCAGGCTTTATTCCATCTACTTTACTGTTCTGTCTCAAACAAATGCTGGAAGATATATATTAAATGCTACTGAGTAAAATAACATGTCTGTTAAAGGTAGCATCATGAAACACAGAAAACAATATTCTGGGCTCTTTAGTATACCTCTGCCTTATTGTAAGTGAACAAAACCAAAGGTTATCATGTGCTTTTGACACACTTCTGAACATGTGAAGGTAAGAAGTTAGCTGGATGATGGAAGCTTGGCTGCACAGAGAACTTGGGATCTTGGAGCCAGCATTTACCATCCAAGGACTTGAGCCATGATCTAATTTTTCTGATCAAACCTCATCTGTCTGTAATGCTGAAATAGTAAACTTACTCTGGGAGAGGTTTCTCTGAGAATAGAATATGGTAACATATGAAGTCATTCATACAATTTGGAGGATATTATACAATTGTTCACAAACAATATAAATTTATTCATTAAAGCAGTTAGCAAATATCATTCAGATATATACATCAAATATACACACATACAACTAACATGTGGTTATTGTTGCTAGAACTATTCATCATAGTAATGTGGAGGGGTCAAGTAAAAAGGCAATTAGTAAATACCCAAAGAGGTCTGAGGAGAGATTACAGGATTTTAGCAGCATGAGTAGAGAAAAGGTCAAGAAAGGCTTCCTCAAACAAGATTTATCTGGATAAGTCTTGAAGCAAGAGTGGTTCAGAGGCAGATGCAGGGAGCTGTACCATAACATAGAAATGAGGATGTGACAAGAATGCACGCACCTTCAGCAATTCTGAAGCGCCCAGCACAGCAGAGGAAGCCATGTATGCTGCTAATACATTGAAAAATTTCTGGGCAGATTTCTTTAGATATTATGCCATATTTTATATGTTCATATTTCTCCCTTTTTTTTTTTTTGTTTGTTTTTGGAAGTAAGGTCTCACTCTAGCCTAGGATGACCTTGATTTTACTGTGGAGTCTCAGGGTGCCCTCAAACTCATGGAAATCCTCCTACCTCTGCCTCCTGAGTGCTGGGATTAAAGGCGTGTGCCACCACACCTGGCTCTCTTGAATTTTTAATTCAAACTTTAAGAAGTATATTCAAATTCTAAGAAGAAAAGGGGATTATTATTATTTTTTGTAATTTATGGATGAAGACACTAAATCTGATTTTAGAGACTGGTTTTCCATTATATACATTTTGGGAATGAAATTTGAGCCTTGATTCTACTTGTGTTGAGTTTCTGGTGTGCTCTGATCCAGAGCAGAAATAGAATGCTTGCAGCAGGAACTGTTACATGACAAGTTTCTTAAGTAATGGCACTTGCTAAAATATTTCATATGCATTTTTGGAATTATTGACTATTAGACTTCTCATAATATGTATATTGGTTCTTCTAAGGGCTGTTATTTGAAATTTTTTCTTTATGTTGGCCTAAAAATATTTGTCTTCTGCATGGTGTTCAATAGACGTTTGTTGAGGAGATGAGTGATGGCTGATTAGTTACCTGACTCCTGGTTATCAGAGTTACTCCACATACATTTTTAAACACTGAAATGATTTTTTCCTTATTAAAATGTATGTACAAATGACTAGCAGTGTGATTAGCAGAGGACTCTTACACACTAGGTACTGTGCCTGGTATGACAAGGTCATCTCAACAAATCCTCATAGCAACCCAGTGATTCTTTTTATATATATATAGAGAGAGAGATGAGGGAACTCTCAAAGAAAGATAAATTATAGTCAAGTTTAGTACAACTACCCAACAGCAGGATCAGTATTTCAAGCCAAAATCTTCTGTCTCTCTGGATTTCAGTTGAATTCTGTATTCATTCTACTATCTAAATTTGTACCTATTGGTTTTGTCAAGATTATGTGCACTTTCCACTTGAGTCCCCTTGCTTGTCTCACTCAAAGGAGATTTCTGTGCACCCTTTAAGGCTAGTGAGCATTGCGGATTAGGGAGCAGAAAGGATGTTAGAGCCAGAGAGTGCACTGGCATACTTCGAGGTACTGTCCTTCTGACATAACTGGTACATTCATGACACCCCAGTGTTTCCTGATTACTCCATAAGATCAGCATGATTCTGAGTCCATCTACATTTGACATGGAGGAATGAGGTGATCAAAAAGAATGGATATCTAAACAGAGGAAGGACGACCTTGAAAGCTGAAGGTCCTCAAGGGATTGAGACCAGGAAGAGGGAATAAAAAGGAAAAATAAGATAGAAACACAATCAAATTATTCTATGTACATACATTAAAATTTTCTATAAAATAGAATCCCTTAAAAACATGAGATTTGAACTTTTTCTTGTTTTCATTTTTTTAGTCATTTGTCATTCATCTCTTAAATATTTAAATAATGGGTAAAATTTGCTTTAATGAAATCATATTTTCTCCTATTGAATAAAATGCTTTTATCCCAAAATAATGTATTAATCTAGAGTTCTGCTGCTACTGGAGGTTACCTTTGTAGTTTTGGTTTTAGTCTAAAAGAAAAAGAGATTACAATAGTGTAAGATCAGTGAGCCTTAACAATTGAGGGAGTTCTTAAGCCTAGGGACAGGATGAAGATGCCTTCTGTACTTTTTCCTTAGTTACACCAAGGCAGGCATTTCCTTCAGTGAAAGGATAGAACTTAGACATAGGATTAAAACCAAAGGGACACTTTCTTTTTCCTGTCATTACTTTCCATTTCTGTTCTATCCTTAAAGCTCCACTTTTTGGAGGCATATCAAGAAAAGAGAAAATATCTGTAACTATACTTCTTGTCCTTTTCATATAACTCGTGAAATTATCAGTTTTCTTAGTTTCTTCCTGGAATATGATCTTTATGTAAGTACTTAATGGGATTTATCTATACCATGGTGGTCGTTTCTTAGAGGTCAGGGTCTGCTATTGCTGTGTACACATCTCTATTGATAATTGGACAGTGAGCATTCTGTCCAGAGAAAATATTTAACAATTTTAAGTCTTTCATTAACACCACCAATGCTTCAATGGCCCATTTTATATCCTGTACACTGGGGAAAACATGTTCCTTTCTGTAAAGACTGTCATTCTTATGATTCACTTAGCACAGAGTTAAAGCCTGCAGGACCTCTTGTCTTCCAAGAAGAAAAGGGTGGCTGTATAATGCTAGTTGCATATATTACTGACTGTTACAGAGGACAGGAAATTACCCAGCCAGGATAGATATGTCTTTGTAGCTTTGTATCCGCATTCTAATAGCTGCAGAGTTTATCTTAGTCGGAATGAACCTCTAAGTTATTAATTGTTTTAATGATTTCATTGATTTCTGTTAATCTAGGTAATGTGCCTTACTAAACTTTGTAGTTTATTTTACTTTTCAATTAACCTTTTACTTTTGTCATATCATTTTTTATTAAAAACAAAGGTTTTCTCTATATTTTAATGATATGCCTATCTGAGTGTATTATGAAAGATATTTGGCTATCTGTATAGACATTTTCCTGAATACTTCAGGTTAATTAATAGCAAGTTGTTATGGCTGAGTATTTTTATTACAGGTTATTACTGATATGAAATAGCTTTAAAAAGTCTTTTGAATAAATTTTGGAATCTTTTATATCTAACAAAAGATTTTTTTTTAAGTTAAGGACTACAACCATAGAGGTAATATAAAAATGTACCATATGTAGCAACTCATTGAGTTCAAGCAATGTGCAAATGCTTTAATTTAATACAAATTATTTAAACTTTATTCAATTAATAGCTACAAAATTATGTTATAAACACTTTGAAAATTTGTTTAAAATGACATATTTAAAAAGAAAAAAATAGTATGCATATTCTTATGGTAATTATAACTGTTTAACCAGCTTACATAGATTATTTGTGATTTAATTAATTTTGCCTAACTATGGGCTCGATTTACTTTGAAAGATATAAAAACATGTATTCACAAAATATTAGCAAAATGGTATCAGATAGTGAGAAATAATTCTTCATTTCTGGAGAGTCATTCACATAACTTTTATACCAATTAAAACCTGTTAATGACAAAACATTGTCATTGATTAGTCTTTGTATGTTTACAGCTCACTTTAATTGCTGAAAAACACCATTTGTCAGTTTCATGTTCTATTGACAACACCATTGATTTATCTGAATTTGGCTTTGTCTTGTCTCTCGTACATAAAACTCACATATGCAGTTCAAATGGGAAATGACTGTATTGATTTCCTTAACTTGAGCCCAAATGCTAAAGATTTTTGGATAAGCTTTCTCATTACTTAAGCCAAAATCAATAAGAAAGAGCATCTTTTAATGAAAGAGCAGTTTGAGCAACGTACTTCAGAAATAGGGTCCTGTTCATTCTTTGCTTTACAAATCGATCTCCTAGGTTCCTTAAGTGAGGCCCAATTGGTTGACATTGTGGCTTGTCTTTGTGTGTAAACTTGCAGCTCCAGAAAAGAGAAGCTGAGCTGGAGAGACAGTGGTAAGAATGTGCTCCCTGTGAAAGGAGTTATCTGCCAGCAGGCAATCCAACTTACCAAAATACCAATATATCTTCACATTTTCTACTCTCATGCTGGTATATTTTGTAATTGCCACTTCATTTCTTCTTTGGCTTATGTTTTCAATAATTCTATGTGCATATTACATGCATTTATACTAATCTTATTTCCAGACCTTTAGCTTTCATTTAAATAAACCCTACTGTAATTTACTGCAGTATATGAAATGGAAAATAATTCACTGAGGCATCAGGGCATTTTTAAAGTAACTTTTGTTGGAGTAATCTTTTATGTTCATTTTTCTTTAGTGTTAAATGCCCCGTCTTCAGGAAGGCATGCACAGGAAGTGAGCTGCAAAGGAGAAGCCTGGTTAAGAAGATCAGAATGAAATGAACTTGTGAAAGAAGTTGTATGGACAGGCTCACTGCCAGGTACTGTACTTCAATGCCATTAACTCCCATGAACTACATAAATTAAGCTGATTATGCCTTCACTTAATTAACTGAGAATGACCTATTGATGCATAGGCTGAGTTAGCTAGAGACCGCTTGCTGCGCTGTACTTAATTTATTGGTTTTCAATTAGTCCTTCTCTTGTCTGTGATTGTTGGTAAAAAGTAGCCCATTTGCATCTATGTCTTGTGGTATGCTTTTAGGGATGGTGGCTTTATACTTAAAAGTTTATTTTGAGTTATTATTTTATTATTACCTATAATGCTTAGCTTGACATGAGTAATAATTTTAAATGATATCTAGATTAAATAAATGTGTAGATTCATGTTTCTTGTTTTGAGAACATGATGCAAATTACTATTAAAACTGCATATTGATCTTCAAGAATGATCCCATATTCATTTCAAGAAGAAAATTGTTTTAACTAAATTTTGTAAATTGTTTTTGTAATGTTTAAACATATTTTATTTATTTATTTGAGACAAAAGAGAGAAAAGGCACAGAGAGAGAAAGAGAGAGAATGGCACACCAGAGCCTCTACCCAATGCAAAGAAACTCCAGACGCATACGCCACCTTGCACATATGGCGTAAGTGGTACTGTGGAATAGAATCTGAGTCCTTAGGCGTTGCAGCAAGTACCTTAACCTCTAAGCCACCTCTTCAGCCCCTAGAAACTATTTTTGTATCATCACTACTGGAAAAGAATATTTTTATGAAGATAGTTAATTTGGTAAACATTATAGGTTCAATTTTTTCGGAAAATTAGAGTTTTTCTTTAGTAAAAAAAATTGACATGCTATGCTTTATTTATTATAGGAAGTAATGCTAAAATATCTGCACATACTTTTGGGCAAAATTTATCCTTCAAATTTTAGCATTGTAAATTCAGAAATTATAATCATCTATATTCTTTATTATGAAACCATCTGCTTTTTACCTTTATGAACCTTAATCAAAATATATTTATTTATTGGAGCATTTTCAAAGTTCTCAGTGTCTTTGCATTTGACTAGTTCATCCAATATTGCTAATCTGATTTTACATATTATAAATGTTTAAGATGACTTATTATTGATCACTAATATAATATGGTCAGTCCAAATATAAAACTAAACAAAATAAAATAATATGTGTTACCTTGCACTGGTGAATCATTTGTTTTTTTCAATCCCAAGTTTTCATTTGGAAACAGAATAAATTAGCAGTGGGACTTGGCTCAGAACTCTTCTAAGATATGTCAACTTTCATATATATATTTGATATAATTGTTACTTGTTTGGGAAGTTTATAAAAGAGAAATATTTCTGTGAACTTGGGTAGTCAGGGTTGTGCTAAAAACTTAATTGCTTTAACCATACATATACAAGTAAATTAATTGATAATCTATGTTAAATTTTACTATAGAGGGTACTGGGGAGTCATGATAATGACAGCTGGAATTAGTAGGCATAGGATTATGACAGTTGTAATGATCAGCATAGAAGAAAAATAATGAACTTTATAAACTCTAAATATTCCAATGATTTAACTTGAGATCTAAAATTTTTAGCACATGATTATATTCTTTATCAATGTTTATATTGTACCCAGCTAGAAGAAAGGTACCATAACCCTTTGGAAAGTTTCTACATTTACACCATTTTAAAGAGTTCTTAATCAGAACTATGTTTTCATGGCATTTAATCATATACAGATATTTAAAAAAAGAATTCTATGGATATGAAAATTTACAAACTTTTTGAGGTTTTTACATAATTTAATAATATAAATTTATCCATTTGGCCTTTACTATCCTATTGTTCCAATATAGAAAAGTATTGAAAAGGGCATTTAATTAAAACTTAATTTACAAGCTAACAAATTGAGGTCAGATGTGAAAAAGCACTCTTGCAGCTATAGTGCATATTTAAATGTTTTTATTTTAAAAAGTACCATAACAAAAAGTGCATGTTGTTGTTCAAGGCTATGTACAACATAAAATAGAACTGTTTAAAATTTCAAAGACTTCATGGAAGATGATGAATATTATGTGCTAGAGAAAAAAGCTTGGTATAGTAACTGCAATTTTGCTAACCTTGTGCATTGACTAATTTTAGTCATACAGCATGCACTTTATAATTATTCTCTCAAATATACTTCTAGACTTTCAACTCAGTGTGCTTTATTTTGGACAGCTTCCTTGTTTGCAAAAATGTGTAGTTGCCATGCATGGTGGCGCACACCTTTAATCCCAGCACTTGGGAGGCAGAGGTAGGAGGATGACTGTGCGTTCAAGGCCACCCTGAGAGTGCATAATGAATTCTAGGTCAGCCTGAGCTAGAGTGAAATCGTACCTTGAAAAACAAAACAAACAAAAAACAACAACAAAAAAATGTGTAGTATTTCATCCTGATCATGATGAGATATCTGAACTCATTAATTATACATTTGCTAAAACAACAAATTACTTCCACATTCTTCCATTGATTTTTCTTTAGTAGAAACCTCTTCAGTAGGTTCTAAGGTTCTTGATATTTCCCCCATTAAAAACTTGCATCCGAAGTGTCTCTCTGGGTTAGCATCCTTTCACCATGGCTATAGGTATTCTCCCACACGAACAAGCAACCAGCTTAGCAAACAGAATAATTGGGACCATTCTTTTCACACACACAAAAGTAAGTTAAAACTGGATAGAGCTTTCATCATCAATTGATTCTTAGAAGTCTTTTCTTGATATTTCAGCCCCAAGGCTTATATCAAAGTTGTTTCCTTCAATGTGGAAACTTCAAGCTTCCAATTCACCAGTCTGCAAACCCTAAGCATCAAAGCAGATGTGCCCTGTGATCCACAGATAAGCACTTACTTTCTTGAAGCAATGCTTAGTGTTCTGATTCAGCATCAAGATCTAAAGATGCTGTTATGGCAAGATAAATTAGGGAGCCCAGCGATTACACCCTTTGGCCTCTACTGAGATCTTCCTGAACAGAAGCACTTGTCTCCAATTCCTCTTTGACCCTTTATTGTTTCCACACGGAGGCCACTGCACAGAATTCACACTGGACTAACATACCACCCTTTCCTGGGAGACTGACGTAGGTAAAACCTGCTACACACAGCATAGCTCTTGGGAATGCATGTTAAAATAAAGGTTGTGCAGCTGCACATTGTCTTCTTTGTAGCTACCAGTGTGTTCTATGCCAGAACCTACATTTTGTAATGGTACCCAGATCTTTAAAGCAGCAATTTCATTGTTTTAAAAAATTATATGGTAGTTTCTGATTTCAATCTACCAGGCTAATGGTTTTATAGTATCTTCACATAGTTACATAAACTGTAGTTTTAAAATCATCAGCAGCCTCAATCCGACCCAACTGAGATTTAAATAAATAACAGGAAAACTGAAATATATAGGATTTATTAACATGGCCTACTTTTCATATTTATTTTACTCACGAGTAATTGTCATATATGATAGAACACAGCATGAGCTTCTTGAAAAGATGTGTGTGTATATGTGTGTGTGTGTGTGTGTGTCTGTGTGTCTGTGTGCACATGCATGAGCATGCTTGTATATGCGTGTGTTGGGAATGAAACATATGCCAGTCAAACACTTTATCACTGAGCTAGCTATATGACAGTCCTATGCAAAGAGATTGGATCTGGAAAAATCACCAGAGGTTGGAAGGTGTTTCAAACATGCCTATTACCTTTAGTACAGCATTTCACATGACCATGATTTGAGAAGTACCCTCCTTTTGTCCAAGAGGAAGGCATATCCTTACTCCTGAAGATATAGGGTCACAGAGGTTGCAACAGTGACTTTATCATTACATTACAATGCCTCTTATCTCAAAAAACATACTGTATAATTTTATATGCTTTTTTTCTTGTTAATCAGTCTTTTATTATAGGGGCGTCAGCCATGAACACAGTAATGATTAAGGAAAATAAATTTTTCCATACACACAGACTTCATCTATCCCTATATGTTACACAGCAGAGACTTAATAAACTGCTTAATTGTTCTGATACATATTTTTAAAAAGGAAGTGATAATGTAGAATGTGACTGCTTAATGGCATTAATTAATACCAGGGTGGGAAGACTATCAGCTGCTTTTCGAGTCTCTCATCTGATCATAATAAGTGCCCTATTATTTGTTTGAATCAATTAGATTTCATTACTGAGTTGGGGCCTGCTAGGCCTCTCTCATGTCCTATTCTCCTCTGTCCAGCAGTCTACCTTCTACTCAGCCACCCACTGCTGGACTGGTCTTAAAGCATTTGATGCACACAGAAATTTGGTTGTTTACCTGTTGAAATGCCTAACTTAAGTTCTGTTGTCAACTTGGTCAGAGAAGGAATCCCATGCGGGAGAAGCCTGTCTTGCTTTGAGTGCTTTTTGCCTGGCTCTCCTTGCTTCTGGCTCATGCATGTAGAAGGCATTTGTACCCGGTGTGTCTCCAACTTTCTGGACTCGGCAGCAATGGGGATCTCTCCTTCTTCAGCCTACAGAGAGCTGTTATTGGGCTACCCACTCCAAATCTTATACACTAATCCAATATGTCTCCTTTTAAATACATATTTATTCTATCTGTTCTGTTCCTTTAAAGCACTCTGACTGATTCACCCCTCTAATTACCATTTGTCTATATTCCTAAGTCAATATAAAAATTGAATCTCTTTCCAAGCACTCTCATCAATAGGACATTAAAGAGAAGCTTGCCTGGATGAAAGATGTGTTGAGCTTGTTCCTGTCATATTTAGCACTTATCCTATGTGTAAAAAATACACATATATATTTATTTATTACATCTAGCTAAAATTATATTGAAAGCAAACCAAACAGTAAACAGTTATGGGGAAAATTATCTAATCCATCAAATCAAATACTAGCTTTTCTACAGTACAAACATTTCCATTTCCTATTTATAAATTGTGAGATTGGAAAAACATCTCTGTAACAGGTATCTAATGCCTTTTTTTTTTTTGTTTGTTTTTGTTTTTGTTTTTGTTTTCCAAGGCAAGGCAGGGTCTCAGTCAAGATCAGGCTGACCTGGAATTCACTATGTAGTCTCAGGGTGGCCTTGAACTCATGGTGTTCCTCCTACCTCTGCCTTCTGGGTACTGGGATTAAAGGTGTGCACCACCATGCCTGACTTCCATTGCCTTTTTAATGCATATGTGAGGCACTGCATAGATGGCTTAGCAATTAAGGTGCTTGCCTGAAAAGCCAAAGGACCTCTGTTTGATTCCCCAGGGTCCATGCAAGCCAGATGCACAAGGTGGTACATGCGTCTGGAGTTTGTATGCAGTGGCTGAAGGTCCTGGCACACCTATTCCCCCTCCCCCCATTTCTCTCTCTGTCTCTGTCTCTGTCTCTGTCTCTGTCTCTGACTCTGACTCTGACTCTGACTCTGACTCTGAATCTTTCTATCCTCTCAAATAAACAATAAAAATAAAATATTTGCTATGTATGTGTAGCCAAAGTGGCCTCGAGAGGTTTATACTCACAGAGTAAATGCTATGGAAAATCTTCACTGAAACCACAGCAAGGGCAGAGTTCAAGAAAATTAAGAATAAATAACATCTACAATAGAATGATTCTACTTTCTACATAGAAGTTGCAACACAATTGGTCTGTCACATACAGCAAAGAACCAAAAACCTTCATGACCTCTTCTAGCTTTCTCTATTCAGTATCTTTCCTACCACTGTGTTAAATCTTAGAAGTGTTTGCTGTGAAACAAGTGTAACCTCCTTGCCTCATTCTGATGCTGTTCCTCCCTGCCTGTAATCCTATGCTCATCCCTGATTACCTAACTTATGGTTGTCTCATCTTGGTGCACTCAATAATGTGTTTTCTTAGATGAAGTGAATAAACATCCTAAATCTTGAAATCCAGTGTCTCACAGAGACATAGGTACAATGATTTCATTCAAGCAAAAACAACTTTCTATCATAAAATTCTTGCTCAGACTGGCTTTATCCATTCCAGTTCTAGAATGTTGATCAATGTCTTTAGGGTGGATTTATTTATCCTAAATTTGAATATGGTGTTTCATAGAAGAGGCACATCATGAGAAAAATGATGTTGACTTTACAACTGTAATCTATATAAAACAGATAGAAAAGAGTACAGTTTTTATTTAATCATTAGAGAATAATTAATGGCCAAGAAATTCTGTGGTTTGCTCTGACCTTCTTATGGTCAGCCATTCCTGAAGCAGTCATATGTGACCTACATAGCATTCTCCTGCTACACTGGAGTGTTGCCTTCTCATAAACTATTCATTTGTCTACTTACATACTTTTATAAAGCAGAGCTGTTATGTGTATTATAATAGCAATATTTATAACTTGTGCAAACTAATGAAGTTTATTGTGGTATTTCTATACATGTTTATATATAAGATTTTGATCATTCATCTATCATACCCCCTTACTGCTCCCTTCCCAGTCCTAGAAATGGGGTCCCTTGGACTAATTTTCAGTTTCTCCTACCACATGAGCATATGATGCTTACTTCTATGAATCTAATTTGTTTTGCTTAACTTGATCTCTGCAAGTTATATCAATTTTCCTGTAAATGAGAGGATTTTATTCTTATAATTAGTCTAATAATATTGCATTGATTACATATACTATCTCTCCCTTATCTATTTATCTGAAAGGCTTCTAGACTGCTGTCACATGGTTGCCTGTTTAAATAGGGATACAATAAACATTTATCTCTTTTTTGTTTTATTTCATTGCTTTTGAACACATATTTAGGAGTAGCATAAGTAGCATATAGATTATACCAAAGTACTATTGTCAGTCAAAAATTGCACAGATGCAATTACTTAGCTAAGGAGATGTTATTTCATTTCATTTACCCCTGGAAAACATCCTATTTCCTTCTTATAGTACTCCTCAGGAATACTATGTATCTTGACCCATGTCATTTAGCCATTTGGTCTACTGTTATTAAGAAAAGAAGTAACTTGGCATTAAAGCTGAACAATATTCTACATGGAATTGAAATGTTAGTAGCTACAATTCTAGCTAGGTACAAACTACCTTGACAACCCAGGCTGCTTCAGTGTAGCCATGCATAATTATTGTTTTATAAATGACATGTTTTTCAAAGATAGGAAAGTGATTAGTATGTGCAAGAAATTTCTTTTCATTATAAACAGAAGATCAGCATGAACAGAGATGTGTAGATATGTTCAAACCTGCTCACAGAATCAGACTCAGGACTGCTTTCTGACTCCCTGTTGGATGATAGTATGTTGAGAACTTGCAATGACCATGGTAGAAGTGTTTGTACCATGGAAGTTGGCAAGTACTGCAAGTGAGAATTTGTTTTACTACAATAGTAGAACCAAGCTTTCCACTATAAAAATATTTATTTATTTATTTCAGAGAAAGGGAGAGAGAGAGAGAGAGAGAGAGAGAGAGAGAGAGAGAGAGAATGGGCTTACCAGGATCTCCAGCCACTGCAAACAAAGTCCAGACACATGTGTACCTTGTGCAT
Organism: Jaculus jaculus; assembly: GCF_020740685.1. Taxonomy (NCBI): domain Eukaryota; kingdom Metazoa; phylum Chordata; class Mammalia; order Rodentia; family Dipodidae; genus Jaculus; species Jaculus jaculus. The sequence goes on from NC_059103.1 coordinate 147,940,154, forward strand.
CTGGTTTACATGGGTGCTGAAGAATTGAAACTGGGTCATGAGGCTTTGCAGGTAAGTGCCTTACCTGCTAAGCCATCTCTCCAGACCAAGACTTGCACATTTGTATAAATTTTATTACCTAATTATTGTCAACTTATGAGTTATATGTCAACATTATTTCATCTTATTAATTGATTAATTGACATGGCCATTTCCAAAACACATGACCACATTGCAAACCCAATGACCCCATCTTTCCTGCATTTCTTATGGTCCACTATATCAGGCAGGGTACCAATTTGTTAATCTGGGGGGGGATAAAGCAGGCTTTGAAGAACAGGACATTCCTTGAGCACTCTAGCCCCTTCAAAAATGTTTACATTCTTCCTGTTGTCCCAGTGCATAACAGCTGGCCCTATCTCAAAGGTTGTAATCTCTCATAAAATTGCAGCTGAAGGAGCAGAAGTTTCAACACAAATATTTCATTTCTTTGTCATAACCCTCTGCTCACACCTGTCCATTTCTACACACTGCAACCTGGCAAAAGTTCTCAGGACATGGGCATGACCGCAAGCCTCTCACACAAACTGCTTCTAGTCCAGTCCAAACAAAGCTCCTTTCCACCTCAGAAGCCGAACCTCACAGTCCATAGTTCTTACTGCCTTCAGGTCTTGCAACTGTGTCAGTGAGGCTGTTGATGGGTGAATTAAAAATAGCACCACTTACCTTTCTTAGACTCATCGTGTTCAAAAAGTATTCAGACTTGTTACCATGCTCTCCACTGCAAATCGCAATTTCAAAATTTTCAAGATTGGAAACATATTATACACATATGTTAAAATTAGTTTCTTTAAGATAGACAATAATGGACTGGAAAATATTATAGAAAGAGAAAAGTTTAATAAAAAAACTGATTGTATAAGATGATTACTTCATTTTGAGGTCTTTATTTTTCTTAACTATTTCTTTATTCTAAAGTTGGTGGGTTAATTTCATATTTCATGATCATTTTTATTTTTCTTAATATTTTTCCTATCAATGCATGCATATGTATGTGTGCTTCCCCCCCCCTCTCTCTCTCTCTCTGTGTGTGTGTGTGTGTGTGTGTGTGTGTGTGTGTTGTTTGTTACTCAGGACTGAACCCTGGACTTTATACATGCAAGGTAGGCACTCTACAAGCTGACCTATATCCCCAACCCATCTAGCCTTTCTGGAAACACTCAAATTTTAACTGAATAAGTGTACAATACAAAAGAAAAAACATAAAACAGTAATAGTTTTAAACCATAAAGATGAGTGCTATCTTTGTGAAGCTCAAGTGAATAGAAGTGTTTATGTCAATGACAGTGTTTCTCTGCAGTAGCTCATTTCCAATTCTTTTGTTTGCCTCTTGCTTTTGAAGTTTCTTCTGAAACATGTATAGTAGTAAGATAATTTTTATGTTCATTTACATAATTGCCATATCTTCTTTTTCATCTATCAGCTTACAATAAAAAAGCTCAGAATGTTTCTATACAATTATTAATTTTTATATTAATTTCAAAAGAACTATTAAAAGGTTGATGATCTTGGTTCTTCCTTATAAATGTTAAACAAGGAAAGAGCAAACAGGTGCCTTTTCATAATATGAACACTTACAATAAATTGTTAAGTAATTTGAACACTTAGTATAAAGATAGTAATTTATTTTAGGAACGCATAATGGCATATTTTAAGTAGATATTAGAATCAAATAAGATTAAATAATTAAAGAGCAGGCATACTAATGAAGATAGACATCTTTGGATATATTTTGCTAAATAATTTAAATTTCTTTGAAATTAAAATAAAAATTGAATGAAAAAGTCAAAACACTCACTGTCAATTTTGACCCAATACTGGTAGTTTTAATGATTTCAGCAAATCCAGAATCAGTTTCAGGCTTGGCAGAATCCAACAGAAGCACCACCAATGGCAGAAGAATTTGGCTTACTTCCACATATTTAAGCAGAGAAACAATACCAAACAGCCAGAAAACATGAACAGCCAGAGCTCAAACTGCTCTAAACACACTTTTGAGCTGGACTATAAGATCTGCCCCCAATGACACTTCCTCCATCAGGCTGTTGGAGACAAAAGTAGAAAGCTTAACCTTAATCAAAAATCCCTGAGGCTATGGGGGACATACATTGAGATTTAAAATACCATAGGTTAGTAGTGTTTATTAAAAATTGAATACGCAATAGATTTCCATTTTTAGATAACTAGTAGAGTCTGTACAAGAATTCAATTTATTTGGCCTTAGGATATCTTAGAGATACTACTAGTAATTTGGGATAAATTTTGATGTGTAATAAACTATCAGGACATGAGGTACATGAAGTTCCTTCCGCTTTGCAAACAAAAATGTTTGGCTATATTGTTTAATATTTGTTATGTAAAGTAATAATAAATGCAATTTCTAGGCTATATTTTGAAAAACAATATTTGACTTGTGATTTTTTCAGTGAATTTGTATATTTCAACCTGCTTTACTCATGAGGAAAGAACAATTAGAGTTACAATCTTTATGCAGGCCCTTTAGTATCTGCTTTATTTATTTTGTCTGCGCCAAGTAAGCATTACATCTGCCAGGGTGTTACCATACCTGTTTATAAATAAGGAGGTATAAAGCTATATATAGCTCACTGTTTGAAGATCACTCATAATGCATAAGGGCAAGGTGCACACATGGGTTGTATAACTTTTTGGAGCTCTGCTGATGCCACTCTGGACCACTAGCTCTCTTTTCTCAGCAGCGGCATTACTTACGAAGTGAATGTCCCGGGCTGGAGAGATGGCTTAGCGGTTAAGCCCTTGCCTGTGAAGCCTAAGGACCCAGTTTGAGGCTCGATTCCCCAGGACCCACGTTAGCCAGATGCACAAGGGGGCGCGCACTTCTGGAGCTCGTTTGCAGTAGCTGGAGGCCCTGGCATGCCCATTCTCTCTCTCTCTCTATCTGCCTCTTTCTCTCTGTCTGTCACTCTCAAGTAAAACTAAACAAAATATGAAGAAAAAAAAAGAAGTGAATGTCCCTAACCTTATGATATTGTGACAGGATAAAAGCTATAAAGTATAAATTAAAAAGCAATAGCAATTATATGATTTCTTTGGTAAATTGCTCCATCCTTTAATCAAAACAGAAATAATACCTGCTAACCTCGTCTCCTATAGTTTCTGTAAGGAAGTCAAATATCCCAATGTCATATGTCATAGAAGTACATATTCTTCACAATCTCTGTGTTCATAGGTTCAGAAGCTAAAGTACGTTAATGGTATTAAAATTTTAAATTTCTCTTTAAATTTGTACTCTCCTGGTCTATTTATCATGTTTTCAAAGACAAAATACTCCACTGTTGCATGCATAATAGTTACCTTAAACTGTAAGTAGAGAATGCCATATTTGCCTATTTGGGGCTAATTAGCTAGCAAATTATTAGGCTAATTGTGAATTTTTCTGGTTGTTGTGATTGGTTCTAATTTCAAGAGGTAAATTTTTGCTGCTATATAGTGTGCATGAAGACAGTATTACACGTGGAATGAAGTAGATTTCTGGATTCCTGTTACTACTTAGTATCCTGTGGTTCAAATAAGTAAAACATTACAACAGTCCAATTCAGTCAAAATTGAACCTCTGAAACAACTCAATCAGTGACTATTAACAATATTAATGAGCCCAGTAAGTGAGAAGCTTTGATCACCTGAGAGTGAGGAAACAAAGAATGTATAATGGAAGAAGTTATTTGTGTCCTGGCAACAATCAAGCTACTGAATATAGGGATGAAAATCCTAATAGCCATGTACACTTTTCTATTATGAATATATTGATAAATTTATTGATCAAATTTTCCTTTCAGTATTTCATTTTCCTACTTACCTTAGATTGTTAGTGCTAGCTAATTTAAAATTCAGCATTTAATTTAGAATATCAAAGGTTAAGTATATTTCAGTGGATAAAACAAACACTAATTGAAAATAGCTAGTTTGGTTTTGCTTGTGAACAATACAAGGTTGCAACTGCCCTTAATATTGTCTTCATTTGGAGGTTAACTTTGGTAAGAATAGGCATGTTTGGTGCCTATTTAATAGGAGGTGAAGCATGATGGCCTTAAAATGTGTTAGCTATGATGCTCTCAGATTATTTTGACCAAGCTAACCTGCATTTGATTGAATTTCCCCTGTTTTGTTTTGTTTTTTTTCCCCCAGATTTAGTTAGTGTAGTAGACAGCCTCAAGTCACTGAGAAGAATTTCCAACCAGGCTCAATTATGGAGGATAGGATATTTATTAAAGCTTAGAGATCCATAATGTCAGAAGTTCCATAATGTCAGAAGAAGCTGGCTTGCTTTCTTAGATCCAAGAAGAAAGAGAGATGCCACAAGCCAAAACATCAAAGGCCACACCACAAACAAACACACTTCAGCAACTCCAGGCACTTTGCATATTTTTATCCTGGAATTGCAAATCTACCATACTTAGGGCTGGACCCTAAGATCTGCCCAGGTTCACCTCTTGCAGTTAAGTGGCTGCAGATCCAAACTGTAAACTAATAAAACACTGACTATATTGGGGGCCATTTATTCATACTACCCTATTCCATCCCTGGCCCCCAATAGACTCATAACCATCTCACATTGTAAATTGTATTCAGCTCAATTTCTAAAGTTCCCACAGTCTTTACCAACTTAAGATAATTTCAATGTCCTAAGTTTCATCTAATATTTCAGACTATCTCTTAGCTATGAGTCCTGTAAAATCAAACAACATATAAAGTCACAGAGTAAACATTTTCAACTGCTGTAAGGCATAACAGGGAGAGATTGGAACAATGCAAACTCAACAACCATCAAGCAAATATCGAACTTCTGCAGTTCAAGTCCAATATAAACAGTGACTGACAGTCTCTAGATTTTCCAGTTCTGCCCCTCCAGCTGGGATGAGCAGCCAGGGAAAACTTCGAGCCCAAGCCAACAGTCTCCATGGTAGTCCTTGCACAGCCCTCGTATATCCAAAATATTATCATATCTCCATGAAAACAATGGGGCATCTTCCAAAGGTTCTTCCAGCCTATTTGTGAGGGTCATCATGCTCTGCCTATGTGCCACATCTCAGCAGCAGTTCCTGAAACTGTATGCTTTTCATGACCATTCTACACATTTCTCATGCTTCTGAAACCAATACCAGCTGTGCAGGACAGAGCCATATTCTTAATTCAGGGAGGAAATAAATCATAATCTTGAAAAACAGGTTTCTTTTCCAGTCAACTCTTTCCAAAAGAGTTTGCATGTCTGTCATAGTCTTTTTCAGGCATTCTTTCCATTGTTTTAATGTAAAGCAGTTGGACCATTTTTGCTAATGTGTTTGACAATAGTAGAATCAGTAACCTAAAACCAGTCTCAGTACATATAAAATTTATTTTTATTTATTTATTTAAGAGTGACAGAGAGAGAGAGAGAGAGAGAGAGAGAGAGAGAGAGAGAGAGAGAGAGAGAGAGAGAGAACGGGCATGCCAGGGCATCCAGCCACTGCAAATGAACTCCAGATGCCTGCACTCCTTTGTGCATCTGGCTAACATAGGTCCTCAGGAATTGAACCTTGAACTGGGGTCCTTAGGCTTCACAGGCAAGTACTTAACCACCAAGCCATTTCTCCAGCCCTCAGTGCCTATAAAGTTTTAAAAATATATTATTCATTTATTTGAGAGAGAGAGACAGAGGAAGAGGCAGAAAGAGAGAGAATGGGTGCACCAGGGCCTCCAGCCACTGCAAACTAACTCCAGACACATCCCTTATGCATCTGGCTTACCTGTGTCCTGAGGAATCAAACTGTGTCCTTAGCCTTCACAGGCAAATTCCTTAACTGCTAAGAAATTTCCCCAGCCCTCTATGCCTACAATTTTAACTTGCTTGAGGGTTTCCAACTTAAAATTTTAAATATTTCAGTCCAATATCTTTATAAAAGCACATCAGTCCATTACAAATTTAACCTTGATCAAACTCTCTGGGTCTGGGCAGAACACAGCCAGCCCTTATGCCAGTAGCCTACTTCCAACAAAGTCTTCTGCAGTCTTTCCTTCTCCTTACAAAGTTCATAGGCTAAGCCTCCAATTCTCTCTGCACTTAGCATTTCTAAACCATCACAAGAAAAGTCCATAATATTTGGTTTACTTCTCCAAAAGGTGTCTTCAGTTGCAAGCAACAAGTCTATGCCTGTTCTTTCAAAGCAATAGTTCCAAAAGACTAAAAGTCACATGGTCAGATGTCTCACATTCTGGTAACAATTCTATAGTAGTTACCTTCAGATTGCTGAGATGAACTTCCAAACCAGGCGCAGTTATAGAGGAAGGGATATTTATCCAAGCTTATACATCCAGGGGAAGTTCCATACTGGCAGAAGAAGCTGGCCTGTTTTCACAGGTTCAAGCAGAGAGAGAAAGAAGCCACAAGCCCAAAACCCAAAAGCTACACCACAAAAAAGCATACTTCAGGAACTCCAGACACTCTGCATATATTTAGACTGGAATTACAAATCCACCACCTTAGGACTGGACCCTTGCACCCAGTGACACCTTCTCCAACCAGGTGGCTGCAGATCCAAACTACAAAGTAATGAAACACTTAATATATTGAGGGATGTCTACTCAAAGTATCACAGTTAGGTTAAATAAAAAATTATGAGAGAAGGATTTTGTACTTATCTCCATACTAGACTCCAACAGACCAGGCAAAACTCAATGAATCATCATGCTAAATTCCACATAATCAAACTTACCCAAACAGAGCATGTTCCCCTGAAACAGTAAGTTCCAGTCCACCTGAGTCAACATAAGGAAGCCTCTTCAGCTTTAACTCTTAGGAATTAACTGAATTACCAATCTGCATTTTGTTTACTATTCCATTTACTTTACTTAGTTTTCAGCTCTTGTTCAATAGCATACATTGTATTTTCTAAAATGAAAAGTGACTTGATTTATGGGTCACATTAAATCCATTTCAGCACATTTTTTGAAAATTTTCTTTTGAACACCACAAACAGAAGTCCATGTGAGAATTTTGGAAAGTGACAATACAAACCATCCACAAACAGTATTTATTTTAACAATTTTGGTGAGGAAAGGATGATTCTTTTAGTTCATAGAATGTTTCCAGATACTTATTCATGTTGTTTACACAAATATCAGTCCAACACAGAGTTGCAACTACAACAAGAGCTATTCTTCAGAGTATGTCTGAACATACTCTGAAACAGGTTCAAATGTTGTTCCTTGATGAGAGAGAGAACTTCTTCTACAAGCCATCCATGTCAATAATACTGGAAACTTGGAGATGAGAAAAGGTATTGGTTCCCATGCAATACAGATAGGTGTATGATGTCATGATTTTTCACCACTTTTAGTTTTTGTTTTAGCTAACAATTAAGGAGGGCTTTATTGTATGCCAATTCCTATTATAAATACTTTACATAAACAGTTTATTTTCCAAGTATGAGTGAGAGGTCACATTTGTTGGGAACTTTATGTGTAAACTGCAAATTAGTGGTATTTACATCAGGTTACCTCTTTTGTTCTTTTTCTCTTGCCCCTATTCTACTGAGGGCTTTCCTCCTAGTATGGAGAACATGTGGGGCCATGAATGTACCAGTTTGTTCCTCTGAGGGGGACAATGCCTCAGAAGTACTTTTCCCATCCTATAGCTCTTTCCATCCTTTCTTCTGCAATGTCTCTTGAGTATTGGAGGGTCTGTTAAAAACCTCCTTTAGCCGAGTCACTGAAGCAGACCAAAAAGGAACCCAACATGGCTCAGGGAAATTTTTTGTGGAAGAGGGGGGTGGAAAGAATGTCAGAGTCACATGTAGGGTCATGATATGCAGAGACATTTACAGTACCAATAACTGTGGCTAACTCCACAATGCACGACCCATATACCTCAACAAGGAGGGGCCAATGGGTAGGGGTAGGTCACAGATGAGCCTAATAATGGTAACAAACTGTCTGTATTTGCAGAATAGAAAACTAATTAAAAATAAATAAATAAATAAATAAATGGGGAAAAAATCCTCCTTTAGTGTTGAGCTCTTTCCTGCTTTGATGAGTTCTGAGCCTCATCACTTTCTATAGCCATCTGCATGGAGAAGGTTCCCTGGTTAGCTGTGAGGGCAGCACTACTTTTCTCCATTTTTTACACTGCTCTCAAATTTCATCTCCTATCCTATATCTTTAGGCTTAATATCAGATGGAAAAGAAAAAGCAGAATCTTTTACCAGCTATTCAAATACAAAAAGTCAAATCTCTAAACTAAATCATTTACATAATTCCTGGTAGCTCTGTTTTTGGTGTGCTTATGACACTATCCATTTAATAACATACTATTATCTTTTCTCAACAATATATAAATACCTTTAGAATAGTACTTGGGAACAAATTCTTATATATCAAAAGATATTGTCAGGATAAAAATTTTCAAATTAGAAAATATAGCAACATTATACCTAATCTTTTTAAGGAAGTATATCTCACTACTTTAAAAAAAGTATTCTATCTACTTACTTATTAGAGAGAGAGATTAATAGAAAGAGAGGTTAGGTGAGCCAGGGACTCATTCTTTTGCAAATGAACCTGAGACACATATATCACTTTCTGAATATGGCTTTACTTGGATATTGAAGAATGTAACCTGGGCCATGAGTCATTGCTAGCAACCACATTTAACTGCTGAGTCATTTCTACAGATTTCTCACTATTGTTTGAGGTTAGGAAAGTACTTTGAACTAAATCTTCTATAATGTGTAGAACAGCAATCAAGCAAAATTCATAGGAATGATTTCATTTCTGTAATCACATCATTATCAAATATTGTATAATGTGAAATAGACTTGTAATTTCATGTAAAGAGTTATTTTTGTGTAAAGATTCATAATATGTTAAACTAAATAAATTAGATAAGCTCATGTAAATGGTGTGAGACATGCTTATAAAGTCTAGGGAAATGATTGTGTTTATAATGCACAGAAACAGGGCTGGAGAGATGGCTTAGCGGTTAAGCGCTTGCCTGTGAAGCCTAAGGACCCCGGTTCGAGGCTCGGTTCCCCAGGTCCCACGTTAGCCAGATGCACAACGGGGCGCACGCGTCTGGAGTTCGTTTGCAGTGGCTGGTAGCCCTGGCGCGCCCATTCTCTCCCTCTCTCTCTCTCTCTCTCTCTCTCTCTCTCTCTCTCTCTGCCTCGTTCTCTGTCTGTTGCTCTCAAATAAATAAATAAAAATAAACCAAAAAAAATTAAAAAAAAAATAATGCACAGAAACAAAAAGTCAAGAAAAAGAATAAAATATTTCCATATATCCTAATTCAAGCAAGACAAACTATGAAAACTAAACTTAGTGAAATAGAGTATCATGAATGATCTAACAGATCATTCAAAATTATAGTCATAAAATTCATAAATGAAGTCATATGAAAAAAATGAGACAAAGCTAGAAAGCAAACTCAAAAGTACCAGCAGAAGTCAGCCAAAAATTAATATGAGAACTAAAATATTCAATAAAGGGCCATAAGAGACTAGAACCAGCAGAAGACAAAGTTTGCTAATTTGAAGATAAACCATTACTAATATCCCAATAAGAAAAAAAAATATTATTTTTATGGCAGGAGAGATGGTTAAGCAGTTGAGGCACTTGCCTGAAAAGCTTAAGGTTCCAGGTTATATTCCCCAGAACCCACATAAGCCAGAGGTACATGGTGGCCTATGCATCTGGAGTTTGGTTACAGTGGCTAGAGGCCCTGGCATGCCCATCCTCCCCTTCCTAATAAATAAATAAAAATAAAATATATTTTAAAAATATTATTTTTAAATATTATCTTAAGGTACTTGTGGAACACCTTCAGAAGGATAAAAATACACAGAGTTCAAAGGAAAAAAGAAGAAACTGAACAAAAGTTAAAGGCACAAGACATAATTTGGAAATTACCAAAAAAGTGATTTGTTATATTTTTGTTGTTTGAGAAGAAAAATGTAAGCTGGAAGGGAGTGAGTATGAAATATAAAATGTTAAGGAATAATCTTCCACTTTGAACACTATACTCAATAAACCTGTTTGATTAATTTGTCGAAGATAAAGGTTTTTCACTGACAAAAAAAAAGCTGAGAGAGTTGAAAATTGGGCCTGCTTGACAAGAAATGCTAAAGGGTGTTCGCTACATTAAAAGAAAATCAAACAATGATACAAAAACATAAAACAGAATGAATTGTGTTGATAAAAGTAAATGTATTGGGGCTGGAGAGATGGCTTAGCAGTTAAGTGCTTGCCTGTGAAGCCTCAGGAGCTTACAGTAGTCCAATAGCAGTTGCAGGCCTGAGAATCACTGAACCTGGTAGCTGCTCAGTCCACGTGGCCAGATGCCTCAGCAGTCCCGACCGGCACTGCAGATGGTGCCGGAAAACCTGGAGGCCTCCTGAGGAGCCAGAAAGCCTCGAGGTTTCCTGAAGAGCCGCTGGGTTTCGATCCATGTGGGTCTTCAGTTGATGTTGGTCTTTAGTCCGCACTGGTCTTCAATCCACGCTAGAAGGTAGGGAGCAGCTCCGGCAGCCAAGTGGAAGGAAGGAAGGGAAAAGGGAACTCTTCTACCCAGACCTTCCTTATATCAAGTCCCTCTCTGAGCGGGACCGCCCACTCTGGGGGAAGGGCTCACCGTGGGAGAAAGACCTCCTCCTTTAGTTGATCCTTCCTAGAAGCAGCCTGTGGATTACTAAACAGATCAAGTTGACAACACCTTAACTATCACAAGTCCACCCCTTGTCAACTTGGCATCAAATCATGTCTCCTTACATCATACTTAATTTCCAAATGAAAACAGTAACAAGCTCATAATTCCGCCTAACATCGCATAACTATCCCACGTACAACCGGAACCTCAAAATCTTCCCCCCAACACAAGCTTAGTCTCTAATACAATGGGTCTAATATAAATTAAACAGTTTAGCTAATGATACAATCTTAATATTGGTGTAGATACAACACTCTGTTATCAAGGCAGGGCAGAAACATTGCAATCACAGTCCTCATTTCTGTAACTGATCACGTGGCCTTAGCTGATATTTGTAACTGCCTTCTTCTACTACCCATTCTGTATTCCCTCCACCTTCAGCAAGCACCTCGGCAGGTCTTGGTTCTTTACCTGGAGGGGTAACCCATACCTTCATTCCTGAAGGATCTGGGCCATTTATCACACTAATTCTATTGGGTTGTTGCAGTCATCCATTGACTTTGACAACAGGACATGGTAACACTAACAGATGCCCTAAAGGATCTCCTGCACTCCAGGCATACTCTTCCTTACCACCATTGTGGAGGAGCAGCCCAATTTCCCCCTGGTAATCTGGATCAATCACCCCTGCAATCACTGTACCTCCTTCCTCAGCCACCCCTGTCATTGCCCGATGGGCCCATGAACAAAGTGGCCATGGTGGCAGAGATGCAGGCTATGCATGGGCCCAACAACATGGACTTCCACTAACTAAGGCTGACCTGGCTACGGCTACTGCTGAGTGCCAAATTTGCCAACAGCAGAGGCCGACTCTGAGCCCCCGATATGGTAGTATTCCTCGGGGTGACCAGCCAGCAACCTGGTGGCAGGTTGACTACATTGGACCTCTTCCATCATGGAAAGGGCAGCGTTTTGTCCTTACTGGAATAGACACTTATTCTGGGTATGCATTTTCCTTTCCTGCACGTAGCGCTTCTGCCAAAACTACCATCCGTGGGCTTACAGAATGCCTTATCCACCGTCATGGCATTCCACACAGCATTGCTTCTGACCAAGGAACTCACTTCACCGCCAAGGAAGTACGGCAGTGGGCTCATGATCATGGAATTCACTGGTCTTACCATGTGCCCCACCATCCTGAAGCAGCTGGCTTGATAGAACGGTGGAATGTCCTTTTGAAGAAACAGCTACAGCGCCAACTGGGTGGCAACAGCTTGGAGAGCTGGGGGAGTGTCCTCCAGCAGGCTGTATATGCTCTGAATTAGCGACCTATATATGGTACTGTTTCTCCTATAGCCCAGATTCACGGGTCCAGGAATCAAGGGGTGGAAATGGGAATGGTCCCACTTGCCATCACCCCAAATGACCCGTTAGCTAGATTTTTGCTTCCTGTTCCCGCAACCTTACGCTCTGCTGAACTACAAGTCTTGGTCCCAGAGGGGGGAGTGCTTTTGCCAGGAGACACAAAGAACATTCTATTGAACTGGAAGCTAAGACTTCCCCCTGGTCACTTAGGGCTCCTAATGCCCTTGAGTGAACAGGCTGAGAAAGGAGGTACAGTGATTGCAGGGGTGATTGATCCAGATTACCAGGGGGAAATTGGGCTGCTCCTCCACAATGGCGGTAAGGAAGAGTATGCCTGGAGTGCAGGAGATCCTTTAGGGCGTCTGTTAGTATTACCATGTCCTGTTGTCAAAGTCAATGGATGACTGCAACAACCCAATAGAATTAGTGTGATAAATGGCCCAGATCCTTCAGGAATGAAGGTATGGGTTACCCCTCCAGGTAAAGAACCAAGACCTGCCGAGGTGCTTGCTGAAGGTGGAGGGAATACAGAATGGGTAGTAGAAGAAGGCAGTTACAAATATCAGCTAAGGCCACGTGATCAGTTACAGAAATGAGGACTGTGATTGCAATGTTTCTGCCCTGCCTTGATAACAGAGTGTTGTATCTACACCAATATTAAGATTGTATCATTAGCTAAACTGTTTAATTTATATTAGACCCATTGTATTAGAGACTAAGCTTGTGTTGGGGGGAAGATTTTGAGGTTCCGGTTGTACGTGGGATAGTTATGCGATGTTAGGCGGAATTATGAGCTTGTTACTGTTTTCATTTGGAAATTAAGTATGATGTAAGGAGACATGATTTGATGCCAAGTTGACAAGGGGTGGACTTGTGATAGTTAAGGCGTTGTCAACTTGATCTGTTTAGTAATCCACAGGCTGCTTCTAGGAAGGATCAACTAAAGGAGGAGGTCTTTCTCCCACAGTGAGCCCTTCCCCCAGAGTGGGCGGTCCCGCTCAGAGAGGGACTTGATATAAGGAAGGTCTGGGTAGAAGAGTTCCCTTTTCCCTTCCTTCCTTCCACTTGGCTGCCGGAGCTGCTCCCTACCTTCTAGCGTGGATTGAAGACCAGTGCGGACTAAAGACCAACATCAACTGAAGACCCACGTGGATCGAAACCCAGCGGCTCTTCAGGAAACCTCGAGGCTTTCTGGCTCCTCAGGAGGCCTCCAGGTTTTCCGGCACCATCTGCAGTGCCGGTCGGGACTGCTGAGGCATCTGGCCACGTGGACTGAGCAGCTACCAGGTTCGGTGATTCTCAGGCCTGCAACTGCTATTGGACTACTGTAAGCTAATCCAATAAATTCCCTTTATAAAATAATTCATTCTAGTAATTATGTTCCTCTAGAGAACCCTGACTAATACACCTTCCTAATAAATATATAAAAATAAAATATATTTTAAAAATATTATTTTTAAATATTATCTTAAGGTACTTGTGGAACACCTTCAGAAGGATAAAAATACACAGAGTTCAAAGGAAAAAAGAAGAAACTGAACAAAAGTTAAAGGCACAAGACATAATTTGGAAATTACCAAAAAAGTGATTTGTTATATTTTTGTTGTTTGAGAAGAAAAATGTAAGCTGGAAGGGAGTGAGTATGAAATATAAAATGTTAAGGAATAATCTTCCACTTTGAACACTATACTCAATAAACCTGTTTGATTAATTTGTCAAAGATAAAGGTTTTTCACTGACAAAAAAAAAGCTGAGAGAGTTGAAAATTGGGCCTGCTTGACAAGAAATGCTAAAGGGTGTTCGCTACATTAAAAGAAAATCAAACAACGATACAAAAACATAAAACAGAATAAATTGTGTTGATAAAAGTAAATGTATTGGGGCTGGAGAGATGGCTTAGCAGTTAAGCGCTTGCCTGTGAAGCCTCAGGACCCCGGTTCAAGGCTCGATTCCCCAGGACCCACGTTAGCCAGATGCACAAGGGGGCACATGCATCTGGAGTTCGTTTGCAGCGGCTGGAGGCCCTGGCACGCCCATTCTCTTTCTCTTTCTCTCTCTCTCTCTCTCTCTCTCTCTCTCTCTCTGCCTCTTTATCTGTCGCTCTCAAATAAATAAATAAAAATAACAAAAAAATATTTAAAGAAAAAAAAAGTAAATGTATTGACAATAGGGGATTCTGTATTGCTACAATAGTGTTGGATAAGTTACTTTCAATTCAAGGGTACAAATTTTAAAAAGAGATAATACAGCTAAGTTATATGAACAGATGCACAATATAGTCTCATTTGTAGCATCAATAATACATGAGATAAGAGGAAGACAGGGAAAATTAGCCATCCTTTGTGTAAAAAAAGGAACATGTTTGCTAATTTCAAATTCAATCTTATAGCTATAAGATACTTTTAGATAAGCACCATGATAACCACAAAGAACTTAACTATAAGGTTAAAGAGAAATTATAGACAATTTCTACAACCTACTATCACCACCAGAAAGCACAAAAGAAGACAATAAGAGATAGAACTCTAAGACAGTTAATGACAATAATATTATTACTCATATTAATAATCACTTGAAATGTAAATGGATTAAGCTTTCCAAAAATATAGAGTAACAGTAGATTAAAAATTAAAATCAAATGTTATGCTGTCCATAAAAAAACTCGCTAACTCTAGGAAACTAATAGTTTGAAAGCAAAAGATGGAAAATATATTCTAGCAGAAAATAGTGACTCTAATTTAAAGAAGGAAATTGTGTAAAGATAGAAGAGTACCTTAAAAAGGAAAACAGCCTTAAACACTTTAAGTATATTGAACAAGTATGGATCCAAAGGAGAAACTGGCATCAGCATGTCAGTGTTGAATACATCAATATCACTGCCAGCAATAGTACATTTGAACAGAAAATCAATTCAGCAGCAGTGCACTTGGATCACACTACAGCCTTGAGAAAATCCAGAAGCTTCCACACAAAGATAGAACATGATGCCTTCTTACATGCACATAAAATACTTGCCAGAATGGATCATATTATAGGTCAAGAAAAACAATCTTATCATACTAAGTAAGATGAACAACATACCATGTTGCTTCTCTTTCTACAATTATATGCAACCAGGAAAGAAAATTAGAAATTCAATGAGAAGACTGATGGGACATAGAAATCAAAGTACATGGTTTTGAATAACCATTAGCTCAAGGAAAACATCCAAAAGCAATTTAAAAAATATTTAGAGGGCACATGGCATGGTACTTATATAGTATTTGTGAGCCCTGAGTTTAATCTTCATCATTAAAAAGATGTTTTGTTAGAAATAACCATGAAAATTCTATATCCAAGACTTTTATGATTCTGCAAAATGCAATATTAAGAGTGAGTTTATGACAATAAATGCCTATATTAAATCAAAAGAAAAATCTTAATCAAAGTGGAATTACTCCTCAGTGAAAATGAAAATCTAATTCCAAAATCGACAGAGAAATAATAAAAATAAAAGCAGAAATTAATTAAACAACATGAAGAAAAATGAAAAAAAATATCAAAACAAAGCAGAGGTCTTTGAAAGGGATAACAAAATTGATGAACCCTTAAGGAAACAGAGGAAAACATAAGATTCATAACTAAGTGAGGAGATATTACAATGAATATTTCCAGATATAAAAATGATTCATGGTTCTACTATGAGCAATAGTATATTAATAAATGAAGAACACATAAGCAAAGAATATTCTAGAAATATGAAATTAGCCAAAAATTATTTTTAAAAAATCAATAGAGACCTTAAGCATACCAGCAACTAATGATGAAGAAACTGATATAATGATAAAAAATGCTACTAAAGAAATCTTAGGATCTGATTGCATAGTGAGGCAACTATATCAAGCATTGAAAAGTGAATGCTAGTCCATCAACTCTTCTATGAGTTATGTAATATAATCTATATGTAGGGAATCTTAAAGACTCTACTTTTAAAAGAGAAAACATTTATAACGAATAAATTCAACAGATCTATGTGGTACAAAATACAGAAATCACTAACATCTCTTCAAAGAAACAATTAAATGTTTTAAATGAAATTATTTTTATTTTATTTTTCTTTTTATCAACATGTTTTTCATTTTAATATCTATATATATAACAATATCATTTTGTTTCCTTCTCAAATATTATATATGTATGTTTCATTATAATCTTCACAGTTGCCATTTAATAATTATATTCATCTAAGTTGGTGTATCATATTTTATTTTACCATTTGTCTATTATATGTTCAATTTTTTAAAGTGTTTCAGTGTATCTCTTCTTTTTTTGGGGGGTCATTATACCCCAATATTATTATTTCTTTTTAATTTGATTTATTAGTTTTTTTTTTCATCAAATACAGGCAATTTGGTACCATTGTTTAGGCTCATCTATGATCTACCCCCTCCCATTGGACCCCCCTTGTTGATGTAAATGGGTCGTGCATTGCGGAGTTAGTCCCCAGTTATTGGTATGATAAATGTCTCTGCAAATCATGACCCAACATGTGACTCTGACATTCTTTCCACCCCCTCTTCCACAAAATTTCCCTGAGCCATGTTGGGTTCATTTTTGGTCTGCTTCAGTGCTGAGGTGTTGGGGGCTTCTGAGGCTCTGGCTCTCTGATTTGGTAGGAGTTGATTTTTCTCTGTGTTGGTCTCCTTCCCCTTTGTGCTGGTATCTGGTTCACAGGAAAATATCACCCTTGCTTGTTTCACCAATTGTCCTTAGTTTCAGTTGGTCCCCTTTTGAGGTATGTTGGGGCAGCTCTTTCCATAGGATCTGCATCTATCTGAAAAAGAGAAGCAGATTCTCCAACAGAGAGTAAGTTAGCACCCAGAAAATTGCAATAACGCTTACTTTTTTGGTAGACAGATTGATAGGTGTAGGCGCTCTTGTACCCCATGATTGATGATAGCTTGATATTGAAGAGTGGGCTTGTGTTTGGGTATGGTTCTGACTTGTTTCCCAGCTCCAGCTATGGGTCTAGTACCACTGAGTGGATATTTAGCCAAATCAAGAGTAGTTGGTTCCTCACCATGGCTGTGTGCCACTATTGCACTTGTGTGGGCATCACGCAGGTTATTTGTTGCTAATTAGATTAGACAATGAGTTGCTTGGACAGATATTGGTCATTTCCCCCAGTTTCCCATGTAGCGCCTTCTGGCACTAGACATGCTGACTGTCTGGGGACTGACTCTCTCCTGGCTTCCAGCCATGCCGTTCAATTTTGCGTATCAGCTGCATGTGGAGTCTTCAGCAATAGGGTCTTACCAGTGGCCTTTGGTGGGTCATCAAGTACTCTGACAGAAGTCTGTCATTATTTTGGGAAACCTTGTAGGTTTCTCTGATCAAAAGCTCATTGTGGATGGTAGCCCCAAGCTGGAATTGGGGGTTACAGGCCAGTGTCCACTAAGAAATTGAGGAAAAACATAACTAATATACAAGAGTTAGAGAGGAGAGAGATAGAGGGGAGAGGGGGAGAGGGGGAGAGGGAGGGAGGGAAGATGTAGAAGATTTAGGTTAGTTTTGATCCTACCCTCTCCAGTGTCTTGTGGTTCAGGTGTTTCCTGTTTCCTGTAAAGGTCTAGTGAAGGTTCAGCTATTTGGTCTGACTTTTAGGAAGTAGAATTTTATGGTACCAATGCCGTTTGGGTCCAGATTACTGTTTTCCACCCTTCGATGCCCTCCCTGCCCACCCTTCCATCCTATTGTCTAGTCCATTAGGTGCTTGCTGAGTATGTAAGGTATCTTGGGTAGATTCAGGTTAGGTGTTGTAGATGAGTGAGACTATGTGTCAATTTTTTTTCTGTGATTGGGTAAGTTCACTGAGAATTATCTGTTCCAGGTTCAACCATTTTTCCTCAAATTTCTTTGTGTCGTTTTTTTCTTACTGCTGTATAGAATTCCATTGTGTAGATATACCACATCTTTGTTATCCATTCTTCTAACGATGGACATCTGGGTTGATTCCAGCTTTTAGCTATTACGAATTGAGCCGCTACAAACATGGTTGAGCAAATCTCTGTGGCCTTTCATTTGAAGGTTTTAGGGTAGATGCCCAGTAAGGGTATAACTGGGTCTATTGGTATTTCTATAGTCAGCTTTTTTAGGAGTCTCCATAATGCTTTCCAGAGTGGTTGTACCATCCTGCATTCCCACCAACAGTGAATGAGTGTCCCTGCTTCTCCACATCCTCGCCAGCATTTATTTACATTTGACTTTTTGATGTTGGCTGTCTTTATTGGGGCAAGGTGGAATCTCATAGTTGTTTTAATTTGCATTTCTCTGATGATTAGGGATGATGAACATTTTCTTAAGTGTGTGTTTGCCATTTGTATTTCTTCCTCTGTGAATTGCCTGTTCAACTCTGCACCCCATTTTGTGAGTGGGGTATTTGTCTTCTTATTGTTTAGACTTTTGAGTTCTTTGTAAATTCTAGAAATAAGGCCTCTATCAGTTGGATAACCTGCAAATATTTTCTCCCACTCTGTGGGTATTGTATTGGCTTTGCTTATTATATGCTTGTCTGTAAAGAAACTCTTCAGTTTCATATGATCCCATTGGTTGAGTGACTGTTTAAGAACTTGAGCCACTGGGGTTTTGTTCAGGAAGTCTTTTTCCATTCCTATATCATGGAAAGTAAAATGAAGTTTATTTTTAAAAAAAATAATACTATTTAGCTGGGCATGGTGGCATATGGCTTAAATCCCAGCACTGGGGAAGCAGAGGTAGGAGGATTACTGTGAGTTCAAGGCCATCCTGAGAATACAGAGTGAATTCCTGGGCTTCAGCGAGATCCTACCTTGAAAAACCAAACATATATATATATATATATATATATATATATATATATATATATATATATATTTCATTTTAAACCTAGTTACTATAGTTTTGAAATGAAACAGGAAGAAATTCAGCTGAAGAAGAGAATTATCTACACTGAGAACTATGAATTGTAGGTGAAAAAGCTGAAGGAGATATAAAACACAGGAAGGCATCCGGTGCCTATAGATTGGATTAAACACTGTTTTTAGACTAGCCACATATCTAAAATTATCATCAGAATTTCTATATGATTTTTGTGAGAAACAGAGAAAAAGCCTAACATTTTTATATAACCACAAAATCCCCAAATAGCATAAGAAATCATGAAAAATTAAAGTAAATTTCCTGATTTCAAATTATATTACAAAGTAATTAAAGTAGTAAGATACTGGCTTAAAAAATGCAGAGCAATGTGAAAATACAATCCAGAACTGAACCCTTGTGTATTCAGCCAGCTATATTTTCATTCTAAGAATTTAAAGTGGGAAAACCACACTCTCCAAATAAATGCGGCTATCTAGATATTTGCATCTATATGAAGGAAGTTGAATCTTTGTCTTGCCTAATATAAAAATCAGTGCAAATGATATTAAAAATTAATAAGCCCTTAATTTATAAAATTATAAGAAGAAAACAGGAGGGGGACTTCCAGTTAAGATGGTGGACTAGGAATCACACCAAAGCAGCTTAGGGGGGAAAAAGCCTCCCCACCCCCCAAATAATCCCAGCAACATACACACTTTTGCTAAAAAGTGATGTGTATAGGAAATTGAAATGGCAGTGGCAGTGAAGAAGTAGCAGAGCTCCAGAGACCACATATGCTGGCAGAAGTGGTGCCAGCAGCAGCAGTGCCATGTCTGTGGGACCACAACCACCAGGCTCAGCTTGAGACACAGGAAAAGCTAGGTGAGGGATTTTCCACTCACACCCGAGCTCTCCACAAACTCAAGAATTGTGAAGGGAGAATAGCAGTGAACAATGGAGGAGCAGATCACAAAGTAGAAGAACATGTGAAGCAGGGAAAGAACTAGAGCCCACATTGGCAGCCTCCTTTCCTCCACCACTAGTGCCCAGTTTCAGTGAACTCAGCAACGATCCAGCAATCCAGCCAGCCTAGTAGACCCCACAGTGCACCAAAGAAGGACCCAAGCAGGAGCTCAGCATAACAGACCAAAGTCATCCCAAAAGGTAACTGGGATTACATCAGGTCAGTACCCTCCTAATAAGCCTGGTATATAGGTATGAACCAGAAGTGCTAATTTCACCTTCCATATCAGGATAAATTATATGTTAAATCTGATGGATGGTAAGATTCGCCATTCTTAAATAAGCTCTATTTTGGGCTTGTTATTTGTTGCTTCTTGATTTATAGTGGCTTTGTTTCCTGTTCTGTTATACATTAGGGAAGGGGCTCACCTGGTCACAAGCTGACTTGGAAGCCTCAAGAGACCAGAAATCTTAACCTCCTTGTTGACAGGATTAAGGGACTGGAGAACCACACACCCTGAGGGACAGAGGATCTGTTTATCATAATACCTACACTTGGATAAATACATTTTGCTGTTTTTCATTGAAAGTGTACATTGTTTAGTTAAATTTTAGAAACTATCTGTATTTTGTTCTACTCAGCCTACTTGAATACTCTCATAGCTGGCAAACCCCAACACCTAGGGTCACTTTTGTAGATACTCTGAGATTCTTAAGAGCCTCACCTAGTACCTTAAGCTCTTACGCTGAAGATATATATCATTAGGTTAATTGATACATCTAATAATACCCAGCTAACTAGAAATTTCAATCATTAAATAATCCAGGATGCAAAACTATATACATTATAACACATGAAACACCAAAAATAAAGATAGTATAAATCCACCAAAAAGTATTAATGCATCAGAAATGACCTCCAGTGACAACGAGTTAGAGGAAATGCCTGCGAAAGATTTCAAAAGAATGATCATAAATATGTTCAAAGAAGTCAAAGTAGAAATCAAAGGAATCAAAGAAAACACAGGATGCCAATTTAATGAAATGAAGAGGTCAATACTAGGTATAGATAAGGAAGTAGAAATAATAAAGAAAAAAAACCAGCTAGAATTACTAGTAATAAAGAACATTGTTAATGAAATAAAAAAACTCCGTAGAAAATCTCACCAGTAGAATGGATGAAGGAGAAGACAGAATATCTAAGCTAGAAAACTAGGTGGCAGATCTAATACAGCCCAACAAAGAGAAAGACAAACTTATAGAAAAGTATGATTGGGAATTTCAAGATATTCAGGACACTATGAAAAGATCAAAAATAAGAATTCAGGGCATAGTAGAAGGAGAAGAATTTCACTCCAAGGGTATTGTAGGCATCTTCAACAAAATCAAAGAAGAAAACTTCCCCCAAATTGGGAAAGAGGTACCAATGCAGATACAGGAATCCTTTAGAACACTAGTCAGATAAAACCTGGAAAGAAACTCTCTTCGCCATATTATAATTCAACTACCAAACACACAAACTAAAGAAAAAACATTGAAAGCAGTTAGAGAGAAAACCCAAGTTACCTACAAAGACAAGCCTATCCAGATTACAGCAGATTACTCAACACAAACTTTAAAAGCCAGAAGGTTGAGAAGTGATGTATTCCAAGTTCTGAAAGATAACAACTGTCAACCAAGGTTACTTTATCCTGAAAAGCTATCCATTCAAATAGATGGATAAATAAGGACATTCCATGACAAAAACAGACGAAAGGAGTATTTGAAGACAAAAGCAGCTCTACAGAAAATACTTGAAAGAATCCTCCAGGCTGAAGAGAAAGAAAAGCACATATATAAGGAACCTGGACAAAACAAACAATACTCAAATACTAGTTAACACAAGAGAGCAAAGGTAAAACCAGAAGAACTACAAAAAATGGCAAAAATAAATATGAAACTTTCAAGAATATCTCTTAATATCAATACCCTCAATGCTTCAACCAAAGACATAGGTCTGCAGACTGGGTTAAAAAGCAGGATCCTTCAATTTGTTGCCTCCAAGAAACCCACCTTTCTACAAAGGATGGACACTATCTTAGGGGGAAAGGATGGAAAATGGTGTTTCAAGCAAATGGACCTAGAAAACAAGCAAGGGTTGCTGTCCTAATATCTGACAAGGTAGACTTCAGTACAAAATTAGTTAAGAAAGATAAGGAAGGTCAGTTTATATTGATTAAAGTCACATTCCAACAAGATGACATTACAATCCTAAACATATATTCATCTAACATGGAGACCACCAAATTCATCAAGCAAATGTTATTCGAACTAAGGTCATAAATAACACCAAACACAATGGTAGTGGGTGACTTCAACACACCACTCTCATCAATTGACAGGTCATCCCAGGAAAAAATAAACAGAGAGGCATCTGGACTAAATGAGGTCATAGAAGGAATGTAACTAACAGATATATACAGGCCATTTCATCTAAATGCTGCAGAATATGCACTCTTTTCAGCAGCACACAAAACATTTTCTAAAATAGACCATATATTAGGACACAAAGCAAATCTTAACAAATACAGGGAAATTGAAATAATTCCTTGTGTTCTGATCACAATGGAATTAAACTACAAATAAATAGCAGGAAAAGCTATATAGCATACACAAAATCATGGAAACTAAACAACACACTACTAAATGATGAATGATACACTAAAGAAATCTAGAAAGAAATCAAAAAATTCAGAGTCAAATGGTAATGAGAACACAACATACCAAAATCTCTGGGACACAATGAAGGCAGTCCTGAGAAGTAAATTTATAGGTTTAAGTGCCTATATTAAGAAATTAGAAAGGTCCTAATTAAATGACCAAATTCTTTACCTTAAAGCCTTGGAAAAGGAAGAACAAGGCAAATCAAAAATCAATAGATGGGAAGAAATAATAAATATTAGGGAATAAATTAATGAAATAGATCCCCCCAAAATAATCAATCCAAAGAATCAATGAAACAAAGAGTTGGTTCTTTGAAAGGATAAACAAGATTGATAAACCATTAGCAAATCTGACCAGAGGAAAGAGAGAAGAGATACAAGTTAATAAAATTAGAGAAGAAAAAGGTATCATCACAACAGATACCAGAGAAATTCAAAAAATCATAGGGACCTACTATAAAAGCATATACTCCACTAAGTATGAAAATCTGAAAGAAATGGATGAGTTCCTTGATTTATATTTCCTGCCTAAATTAAATCAAGATGAGATTAATCACTTAAATAGACCTATAGTGTGCATGGGAATCCAAGCAGTTATCAAAAATCTCCCATCTAAGAAAAGTCCAGGCCCAAATGGATTTACTGCTGAATTTTACCAGACCTTCAAGGAAGTGCTAACACCATTGCTTCTTAAGCTTTTCCATAAAATAGAAAAAGAAGGTATCCTACCAAACTCCTTCTATGAAGCCAGCATCACCCTGATACCAAAACCAGACAAAGATAGAACAAAAAAGAAAATTACAGACCAGTCTCCCTCATGAATATAGATGCAAAATTTTTCAACAAAATATTGGCAAACAGAATACAAGAGTATATCAAAAAGATCATTCACCTGGACCAAGTAGGCTTTATCCCAGAGATGCAGGGATGGTTCAACATACACAAATCAATAAATGTAATACATTATATAAATGGACTGAAGGACAAAAATCACACGATCATCTCATTAGATTCAGAGAAAGCATTTGACAAAAATCCAACATTCCTTCATGGTAAAATTCCTACAGAGACTAGGAATAGAAGGAACATATCTCAATATAATAAAGGCTATTTATGAGAAGCCAACAACCAACATATTACTAAATGGGGAAAAACTGGAAGCTTTTCCATTAAAATCAGGAACAAGATGAGGGGGTCCACTGTCCCCACTTTTATTTAATATAGTACTGGAAGTCTTTGCCATAGCAATAAGGCAAGAGATGCACATAAATGGGATACAAATTGGAAAGGAAGAAAACAAGTTATCATTATTTGCAGATGACATGATTCTGCACATAAAGGACCCTAAAGACTCTACCTGCAAATTGTTAGAGCTGATTGACACCTACAGCCATGTAGCAGGATACAAAATAAATATACAGAAATCAGTTGCCTTCCTATATGCTAACAACAAACACACAGAGGATGAAATCAGAGAATCACTCCCATTCACAATTGCATCAAAGAAAATAAAGTACCTTGGAATAAACCTAACCAAGGAAGTAAAGGATTTCTACAATGAAAACTATAAAACACTCAAGCAAGAAATTGCAGAAGACACTAGGAAACGGAAAAAATATCCCTTGTTCCTGAATCAGAAGAATCAATACTGTGAAAATGGCAATCTTACCAATAGCAATCTACACATTTAATGCAATCCTCATCAAAATTCCAATGGCACTCTTCACAGAAATAGAAAAAACAACCCAAAAATTCATTTGGAATCTCAAAAAAGCCTCGAATATCTAACATAATTCTGAGCAACAAAAATAAGGCTGGTAGTATCACCATAGCTGATTTTATCCTATACTACAGAGCTATAGTATCAAAAATAGCATGTTGCTGTATCAAAAGCAGACATGTAGAGCAGTGGAACAGAATAGAGGACCCAGATATAAGTCTGGGTAGCTATAGCCATCTGATATTTGATAAAAATGCCAAAAAAGACAGCTTCTTGAACAAATGGTGCTGGGAAAACTGGATATGTATCTGTATAAGGATGAAAATAGATTCTTCTCTCTCTACATGCACAAGAATTAAGTCCATATGGATTAAACAGCTTAACACCAAACCTGAAACTCTGAAACTGTTAGAGGTGTTAGCAGAAATAGTATGAGAATCCCTTCAACATATTCATCTTGGGCTTCTTTATGAGAAGGAAAAAACTCAGTAGCATAGGCCAGTAAGCAAAAAAAGAATTATAACAGGAAGAGAAGGGAAGGAAGGGGAGTATTAATAGGATGGTATTGTGTATATGTAAGTAGAAGAATAGATTAAATGGGGGTGAAAAGGCCCAAAGTGAGGTCAGGGGAAGAGATTGAGTAAAGTAAAGGAGAAGGGAGGGCTAATCAAAATCTTAGAGGATATAAAAAAATCAGAGGGATCCTCCATTTTTGGACAATGGAACACTCAGGAGCTATAGATTTTTGCTAGAAATTTTTCAGTGCCAGGGATGGGATACCTTCTGGTGATTTGTTGGCCACGAAGGTCCCTGATGCCTCCAAAACATTATAGGCCATTGCTGAGGTCCTTGGTTTCTTACTAGGAATAGATGGTAAGACCCTATGAAGAACACTGAGAAATGTGCTGGAACTGAGCTTATAACCTCCTCCATGTAGATCAGCTGACAGAAAGCTGGAAGAAGCCATTCTACATGTAGTTCAATGGGAGAAAGATATATCACCAGTGAAGATACTCAACAATGGACACTACAAGCCTTATATTTGTCCAGGCAGCTCAAATGAGCCAACAGGTGCAATAGTGGCATGTCTATCATGGTAGAAACCAACTGCCCTCTAATTGAACTGGAGGCATGCTCCATGGGAGGGAATACATCCCTGATACTAAAAACTTAAAACAGAGGTAGTTATGAGCCCTAGGGTTGTAAACATTTGATGATATCTGGATAAATGTATATACTGTGCTTATGAAACTGTCCCATAAGCACTTCTCTTAATATTCATACCCTTATGTTAATGCTACTCTCACTTTTGGTAGAGAATCTTCTCTTTTCAGATGGAAGTGACCTTGGGATGACCCAGGAGATATCATGGTTCTGGAGAGAAGTGACTGGAGTACTGAGTAATATCTTGATCCACCCCTTCCAAGGCTCAGGGTATAATGTGGAAGAGGTGGTGGAAAGAATGTAAGATCCAAAGGAAGGATAGGACTCCTTACAATGTGCTTCCTCCAGACATAAAATGGTCTGGATATCCATGATCTCATAGTGACTGACACAACTTTTTTTTAATATGAAGCCAAATGTGGAAGCAACTAAGCAAAAATAAAGGAGCTACATCAAACTCAAATTTTTCTGATGGATTAATTTAAAAATGAGAAGAAATGGACAAAAGAAGAAACAAATTCTAAGTTTGTAATATCAAAAATAAATTAAGAGCTCATATTTCATAAGAAGAGAAAACACAAGATTACAGTTTTTAAAATTGGGCACAGGGTTTGGACTTATAAAACAAAGAAGTTGTACAGATACCAAGATGTTCATGTAAAGGTTCTCTTCCTTATTCACAATCAGCATAATGCAGATAAGAATTGCTATGAGCTCACAGGCTTTAGGAAAGCTGTTACTAAAATCACAAGAGATTATAGGCATTGGTGAGAATGTGTAGAAATGTGGGCACGGGCACTTATATACTATTGGTAGGAATGTAAGTTGGTACAAATAGTACAAAAATCTTATCCCAGGCTCCTTGTATAATGAAAAACAGAGCTGCAACATAAGCCAGTAGTTTTCAATGGGTTTATATACAAATAAATTTGGGTCACTACTTTGAGGATATTCAGCACATGTTAAATATGTACAAATTATAATAAAAGCTGAAATTTTTAAAAAGTTAAATAAAAATTATGAAACTTAAAGTTAGATTTTATCTGAGGATATTTTGTATTATTTAAGGTTTATGTTTTAATTATATAATTCTGTTTTCTAGGGTGTAAGCTTAAGTTATTTTGTATTTCAATTTTCTGATACACATATTTAAGGCTATAATTTTTCTTCTATGTATTGGTTTCTCTGCTTCTCACAGATTTGGAAAAGTTGTGTTTCTATTTCTCTTATGTTAACATATTTTAAATTTTTCTTGAGATATTTTCTTAGATCTACACATTACATGGAAGTATGTTTTTAGTTGCCACATATTTTCAGATTTTCTTGTTAGTACTATTGATTTCTAATTTAATACCTTGTTGTATAAAAACAGATATTGTATTATTTCTATAATTTTTAAATAGGAAACATCCATTTTAAAACCATGAAGGAGGTGACTGGTCCATGATAGCTTGAGAAGGATTTTTACTCTGCTGTTATTGGATGAAGTACTTTGTAGATGTCAATTATATCTAGTTGACTGATGATGTTGTTGAGTTCAACTGTCCTTACTGATTTCTTGCCTATGGAACCTGTCCATTTCTGATAGAAGATTGTTAAAGTCTCCAAATATAAGAATGGATTCATTTATTTGTCCTTTGGCTTTTATCAGTTTTTATCTCACATATTTTGATAAATTATTTATTAGGCTCATATGTTTAGAATGGTGTCTTTTCAAAGATACCCTTTTCATCATTATGTAATATCCTTCTTTATTCCTGTAAAACTTTTCTTTCTATAAAAAAACTCACATACAGATATTCTTGCTTCTTTTTGATTAATATTAATAATGAAATCTTTGTTTATCAATTCACTGTTATCCTATATGCATCTTTCTAGTTGAAATAGGATAATATAGGTAGCTTATAGTTGAGTCTTATGTTTTGTGCATTCTGATAATAGATTTCTTTAAATGTTGTATTTAGGCCACTGATAGTCAAGTTAATTATTCATGTGATTGGAGTAATATATACAAATATGTTACTCTTTTATACCTGTTACTTTTGCTTTTATTACTATTTAAGTTTTCTATTGTTGTTGGCTTTTGTCTTTTTTTTTTTTTTTTTTTGGTTTTTCGAGGTAGGGTCTCACTCTGGTCCAGGCTGACCTGGAATTAACTCTGTAGTCTCAGGGTGGCCTTGAACTCATGGCGATCCTCCTACCTCTGCCTCCCGAGTGCTAGGATTAAAGGCATGAGCCACCATGCCCGGCGGCTTTTGTCTTTTAAGTGAGGTTTCCATTCATGAGATTTTCTTTGGTTGTTCTTATTTTGGGACTTCTCTGAATTTATTCTGTAAAGTCTATTTTTTTTTTTTTTTTTGTTATACATTGCCACTGAAATCTTGGTGGTAAGCTAATAATTGGGCCACTATTTCTTTAGATATCTAAAATGAATGTTTCCCAATTTTTTCTTAAAATATTGTAAACTTTACTTTATTTTATTTTATTTGAGAGAGAAAAAGTGGTAGGTAGAGAGAGAGAATGGGCACAGCAGGGCCTTCAGCCACTGCAAACTCCAGATGCATATGCCACCTTATTCACCTGGATAACATGGCTCCTAGGGAATTGAACCTGGGTCCTTTGACTTTGTAGGCAAGTACCTTGACTACTAAGCCAACTCTCAAGCCCTCCCTTTCCTTTTTGAGAGGTCTTCTATTTAGTTTGGGACCTGCCATCAACACTTAGTTTGGTAACTTAAAGTTCTGCTTCAGTCTTCACTTACTGCCTGTGTATATTTACAACGTCATCCATAGGTTAAAATTTAGAACCTTCTTAGTCCTTTCTAATCTGTAGTCCCAGAAACTTGTGTTTTTCTAATCTCCTGGATTTCTCATTTTCTAGCTTTTAAAACAGTCATTTCTTATTTCAATTGTTTTCCCACTACTTATAACAGATATAAGCAATTATCTAGTTATTTTCAGCAAATATCCTTTGGGAAATGGCATTTATTTAAAATGTTGTGAGCTCTGAGTCAGGTCAGATAAAGTCATCTTTGTAAATGGCATCAACTAGGCAACAAAGTGAGCAGCCTAAGAATGTCCACAAAGTCAACTTTATGGTTATATGAACAGAAAGCCAAATCTACAGAGAATACTTGAGGGGATACTCCAAACAGAAGGGTCAAATAACCAATCTCAAGGGCCAACAAGAAGAATATCACACTAAACAAAAGAGACCAGGCTCAAAATATTAGAAAAACACAAGAAAGCACCAAACACCTCATTATAGCAGGGATTTGTTCAAACCTTATAGTATTAATCTTAAATATGAATGGTCCTAGCTCACCCATCAAAAGACACAAGTTATTAAGATGGAGTAGAAAACTTGATCCTTCTATCAGTTTTCTTCAAGAAACTCTTCACCACTAAAGATGGACACATCCTCAGGGTGAAAGGTTGGAAAATGATATTCCAAACAAATGGAAATAAAAAAATAAGCTGGCGTTACTATATTAACATCTGATAAAGTAGATTTCCAACCAACAGTAATCAAAAAGGACAAAGAAGGCCACTTTTTACTCATCAAGGGAATGACCCAACATATGTACATCACAATCATAAACATATATGCACCAAACACAGGTACATTACAGTTCATAAAGCAAAATATACTCAAAAATAAAACAGAGTCAGTCCCCAGACAGTCAGCGTGTCTAGTGCCAGAAGGCGCTACATAGGCGACTGGGAGAAATGACCAAGATCTGTCCAAGCAACACATTGCTTAACCTAATTAGCAACAAATAACCAGATGTGATGCCCACACAAGTGCAATAGTGGTACACAGCAATGGTGAGGAATCAATTGCTCTTGATTTGGCTAACTGATCCACTCAGTGGTACTAGACCCATAGCTGGAGCTGGGAAACAAGTCAGAACCATATCCAAACACAAGCCCAATCTACAATATCAAGCTACCATCAATCACAGGGTATAAGAGGGCCTAAACCTATCATACTGTCTATCAAAAAAGTAAGTGTTATCTCAATTTTCCGGGTGCTAACTTACTCTCCATTGGAGAATCTGCTTCTCTTTTCCAGATAGATGCAGATCCTAAGAAGAGAGCTGCCCCAACATACCTCAAAAGGGGACCAACTGAAACTAAGGACAACTGGTGAAATAAGCAAGGGTGATGTTTTCCTGTGAACCAGATAACCAGCACAAAGGGGAAGGAGATCAACACAGAGAAAAATCAACTCCTACCAAATCAGAGAGCCAGAGCCTCAGAGGCCCCCAACACCTCAGCACTGAAGCAGACCAAAAATGAACCCAACATGGCTCAGGGAAATTTTGCAGAAGAGGGGTGGAAAGAATGTCAGAGTCACATGTTGGGTCATGATTTGCAGAGACATTTATCATACCAATAACTGGGGGCTAACTCCACAATGCATGACCCATTTTCATTAACAAGAAGGGTCTAATGGTAGGGGGTAGATCACAGATGAGTCTAAATAATGGTACCAAACTGCCTGTATTTTCTGAAAAGAAAACTAATAAATTAAATAAAAAATAAAAAAATAAATAAAAATAAATAAAAAAATGTGGTATATATGCACAATGAAATTTTTTAGCCACAAAGAATAATGAAATCATTTTATTTGAAGAAAATGGATACAAATGGAGATAAATTTATTGAAAACAATAAATCAGTTTCAGGACAAAAAAAAAAAAAAAGAATACTTTCTGACACAAATAAATAAAGCTCACACTGGTTTTTTAAATAAATAAATAAATAAATAAATAAAATAAAACAGAAGTAGACACCAACACCATTATATTTGGAGACTTCCATAGTCCACTACACTATAATCAACAGACAGATCATCCAAGCAGTAAACCATCAAGGAAATAAGAGAGCTCCACAACATCACAGATCAACTAGACCTAACATATATCTACAGAACTTTCCAACCCATTTCTACATAATGCAAATTCTTCTCAGCAGTCCATGGAACCTTCTCCAAAACTGACCATATATTAGGCCAAAAACATGCCTTCATAAAGTCCAGAAAACTGAAGTAACTTTTTGCATTATGTCACATCACAATTCTCAAAATGTTTCACATATTCTGAGATCAGAGAATCCTCCCTGTCTCCTTTTATGAAGCTAGTATCACCCTAATACCAAAAGTAGACAGAGATGTAGCAATTAAAGAAACTAAAGCCCTAGATGCCTAATGAACTTACATGCACAGATCCTGAAAAAAATTCTTGCAACCATAGTTGAGCAACACATCAAAAGTATTAACCACTTTGTTCAAGTAGGATTCACCCCAGGGATGCAGGGATGGTTTAACATATGGAAATTGGTCAAAGTAATATACCACATACGTAAACTGAACCATAAGAACCACATGATCATCTTAATTGATGTAGAGAAGGTCTTTGACAAAATACAATCCCACTTTATGATCACAACTCTGGAAAGAGTAGGTATGGAGATTTTATATCTCAACAATATAGTCTATATATAAAGCTCATAAAGTCCACATAGTACTTAATGAGGAAAAACTCAAGGAGTTCTCACTGAGATTGGGAACAAGACAGGGGTGCTCACTCTCACTACTGCTCTTCAACATATTAGTAGAAGTACCAGCCCAAATAATAAGACAAGAGAAATAAATAAAAGGGATACAAATCGGAAAGGAAGAAGGCAAGCAAGCTCTATATGCAGATGACATGATCCTATATATAAGTGACCCAAAAGTCTCCATCTCAAAAAGATGATAAATTCCTTCAGCAAGGTGGAAGGATACAAAATCAATGCACAAAACTCAGTAGATTTTCTCTATGCAAAGAACAAATATACAGAGAAACAAATTAGTGAGGCCATCCCATTTTCAATAGCAACAAAAAATTAAATGCCTTGTAATAACACTAACCAATGATGTGAAACACCTATATAATGAAAAAATAAAATCACACAAGAAGGAAATACAGGAGGACTTGATAAGATGGGAAGACTTCCCATGCTCCTGGTTAGGTAGAATTATTATTGTGATAATGGCAATTCTATTAAAAGCACTATAAAGATTTAACACAATTCCAATAAAAATACCAGAAACATTCTTTACAGAGATTGAAAGAAATGACATCAAAATTCATAGGGAATGGCAGAGGGTCTCGGATATCCAAACATACCCTCACAAAACAAATAACTAAAATAATCAAAAACCTTTGCGGGTACCACCATGCCTGATCTAAATCTATATTACAAATCCATAGTGAAAAAACAGGTATTTGCATGAAAAACAGAATCATAGAGCAATCGAACAGACTAAACGACCCAGACATCAGAGAAAACAACTACAGCTGGCTGATCTTTGACAAAAGTGCCAAAAACGTAGACAGGAGAAAAGACAGCATCTTCAACAAATAGTGTTGGACAAATTGGATGACCATATGTAGACAAATGAAATTAGAGCCATTTATTTCATCATACACAAAAATCAAGTCCAAAGGGATTAAAGACCTCAATATAAGACTCTTCATCTACTGGAAGAAAAAATAGGAGGCACTCTCCATGATATAACTCTGGGAAAAGCCTTCCTGAAAAATTCCCAGTAGCCCAGGAAATTAAACAAGTACTCATGCAATGGGATCTTATGAAACTTAAAACCTTTTGCACAGACAGACATACTATAAGCAGAACCAATATATTGACCACTAAATGGGAGAAAATCTTTGCCAGCTATACCACTGACAGAAGCCTAATATCTAGAATTGGCAAAGAACTCAAAAAAAAAACCAAACACTAAAAAAAAAAAAAAAAAAAAAATCAAGCAACCCACTACTAAATGTGACAGAGAACTAATTAGGATGTTTTCTGAGGAAGAATTACAAATGGGAAGAGGCAGGACTTCTGGTCAATATGGAGTCCACCTAACCGCTCCACATCTCCCTGGGAAGGAAATGCAAGACAGTGAGTGTTCATTGGGTCTACTAGTGGGGAGCAGACTCTAAGATATATCCAGCTGGAGGGTGATGAAGGGAAAAAAAAGGGGGGGGGGGAGAAGCTGCCATTCCCATGCTCTTGAGGAGTCCACCAGTCCCCCAATTCCCTCAAACCGCCATCCCAGCCATAGTCCCAGGCACAGGTTCCTCCTGTAGTAACTGCAGGCAAGGGTCTCAAGCCAGAATACCTCCACCTGTGCCACCATGCTTGGGTGAAAACCCTTCCTGTCCCACACGAAGGCTATCCCACTCTCTCTGCCCTGCCTAATGCCATCCCACTTGCCACCATGCACCAATGCAGTCCCAGTCGCCTCCGCACAGGGCGCCAACACTGTCCCACTCCCCACTGCGCAAGCCAACACGATCCCACTTGACTCAGCGTGTTCCAAGCAGTTCCACTTGCTGCCTTCCCCCACCCCATGCCCAAGTCCAAGCCAGCATGCCAGCATCACTCCTCACATGCATCCAGGCTTGGGATCTTGGAAAGACCATCCCACTCCCCACTGCCCACCATCCCGTGCACAGACCCAAGGTAGCAAGCCAGCATAGTTCCACCCATGCCTCCAGGCTTGGGATCACCTTCCCACTTGCTGCCTCCACCCACCTCCATGTGGGACCCAGGCATTCCAGTGTAGCTCCACCTGTGTCTCCAGGCTCAGGAACTGTCATCCCACTTACTGCCACTCCCCACACCCCTGGTTGAACCCAGGCAGGCCAGATTAGCTCCACCCATGCCTCCAGGCTCTGGAATGCTAACCCACTCTCTGCAGCCCCTCACCTCTGTGCTTAGGCCTAGGCTGACCAGAGTAGCTCAACAAGTACCTCCAGGCTTGGGAAACACTATCCCACTGGCCACCCCCTATCCCTCTGCCCAATTTGGGCCACCTGACTACACACTCCCATGCCCCAAATCACAGAACAACAAGCTTCTACATCAGGTCCTTGGGACCCCACCAGAGCCTCACAGGCTGCTTCACTCAGAGCAAGAAGGCCCAATTGCAACCAGAAAACTAGTGGAAGAGAACATAAAAGAGAATAACCACAGAAAACACTTCAAGGGTAGACTATAACTTCCTCTTAAATTAAATAAGACTCCTACACTGTGATGACCAGACCATATTGTAAAAGCAATAGCATGAAATATCAAATGCAAGTAAATCCAGTAAGATCACTAAGTCTTACAATGGGTATCTCTAATCAAACATAGAACAGACATTAAGATCAGACCCCCAAAATGAAAATATAAGCTATACAACCCTAACCAAGCAAATGGCAGAACTTGCAGAAAAGCAACAAAGGGCCAATAATCATAAGAATGCTGTATTCACTATACTAGACCTAATAGATAAGGACTTGGAAGGGCTCCAAAGACAGTGAAGGAGAGTGAAGAAAAAGAGAACATCAATTACCAGATGGCTAAGCTCAATGAAGACATAATGAAATGTAAGGATGAATTACAAGAAGCATCAAGAAAATCAGAAAATTACATGAAAAGGGAACTCAACAGAGAGATGGAAACTATACATAAAAAAGAAAATGCAAGCCCAATTGAACAAGCCCAAAAATGTATGGAAGCTCTCAAGAATAGAGTCAGCCATGTGGAGGATAGAAAGTCAGAACTGGAAGACAAAACAGAAGAAACATAGTGCCTGACACTACCTACACAAGACCATCATAAGAGGAGGAAAAGATCATGGCATCAAAATAAAAGAGAGACTGACTGAGATGGGGAGGGGATATGATGGAGAATAGAATTTCAAAGGGGAAAGTGGTGGGGTGAGGGTATTACCATGGGATACTTTATATAATCATGGAAAATGTTAATAAAAATTGAGAAAAAAAAAAAAACAGAAGAAACAGTTTGTGAGTCCAAAAGTGTCAATAAGTTCAAAAACTTTTGTGAAGAGAACATGATGGAACTGTGGGATACCCTTAAATGTGCTAACATATGTATCATGGAAATTCCAGAAGGGGAAGAAATTCCAACCAAAGGGATGAAGAAATTATTCAACAAAATTACCAAAGAAAACTTTCACACTTTCTCTAAAGACAGGCCTATCTAGTTACAAGAAGCTAACAGAACTCCAAACAGACTGGACCAAAGGAGAAATTCTCTAAGACGTCTTGTCATTAAGACTCTAAACATTGATACCAAAGAGAAAACCCTAAAAGCAACTAGGGAAAAACAACACATTAAATTTGAAGGTTACCCCACCAGAATTACTTCAGACTTCTCAATGGAAATTCTGAAAGCCAGAAGTGCCTGGAATGGAACAATGCAAATCTAAGAACCTATGGCTTTCAACCCAAACTACTCTACCCAACAAAATATCACTCACAATATATGATGAAAGAGAAGCTTTCCAAGATCAAACTCAGCTTTACAACTATATGAACACAAGGCCAAACCTGCAGAGAGTACTGCAGGGAATTCTCCACACAGAAGAATCAAATAATTAATACCAAGTGCCTACAAGAAGCAAATCACAATAACCAAACTCAAAGAACACAAAAAACTTCAAAGTCCATGAAAACACCAAACAACATAAACCACCACAATATGTCAGGGATCAAATGAAACTTCACAGTCATTACCCTAAATATTAATGGCCCTAATTCAACCATCAAGACACATAAGCTAACAGGGTAGATCAGAAAATTAGATCCATGATATAGGAATGGGAAAAGACTTGCTGAACAAAACCCCAGTAGCCCAGGATCTTAAATAATCACTCAACCATTAGGACCTCATGTTCATAGTTGCTCTATTCATAATAGCTAACACTGGGAATCAACACAGATGTCCTTCATTAGACAAATTGATAACCAAGATGTAGTATATCTACATGATGGAATTCTACACAGAAGTAAGGAAAAACAACACAATGAAATTTGAAGAAAAATGGTTGAACCTGGAACAGATCATTCTCAGTGAATTCACCCAGTCACAGACAGATAATTTCCACATAGCCTCACTAATCTATAGCTCCTAACTTGAATCTACCCAAGATGCTGACATACCTAATGAGCATCACAAGGACCAGACAATAGGTTGGCGGGAGGGGAGGGTCAGATTGGGGGTAGGAGACACAAAATTGAACCCAAATGACAATGGTACCATAAAATTCTACATCCTCAAAGTTGGAATAAATGGTTAAACCTTCATCAGGTCCTTAGAGGGAACACCTGAATCACAAGGCCCTGGAGAGGGTATGATGAAGACTGACCTTAATCTGATTCTGTGTTTCTCTCTATATATACCTCTTTCTCTCAATCTCCTCTCTCCCTCTTTTCTTTCTTCTCTATATCTCTTTTATAGTACCTATTTTTCTCTTCATTCTTTTCTTTGGTGCTGACCTGTAACTCCTATCCCAAAAGAAAACAGATTTCTGTTAGAGTACTTGGTGACCCACCAAAGGTTAGTGGTAAGACCCTACCGCCTAAGACACCATGTGCTGTTGATATGGAACATGGAGTGATGTGGCAGGAACTTGAAAGAGTGTCACTCCCCAGACAGTTATCTTGTATAGTGCCAGAAGGTGCTACATGAGTGACTGTGGGAAAATGACCAACATCTGTCCAAGAAACTCATGATCTAAGCTATGCAGTAGCAAACAACCTGATGTGATGCTCACACAAGTATGATAGTGGCACACAGCCATGGTGGGAAACCAACTGCACTTTATTTGGCTAACTGATCTGCTCAGTGGAATGGAACCCATAGCTGGATCTGGGAAACAAGTTAGAATCATATCATATCTAGAAATGAGCATGCTCTCCATTATGGAGCTCCCACCAATTAGGGGCTACAAGAGTGCCTATACCTGTTAAATTCTCTCTCTCTAAAAAAAAAAAAAAAAAAAAAAAAAAAAGGTTATTCCATTTCTCTGGCACTAACTTCACTCTCTCCTGGAGAATTTGCTTCTCTTTTTCAGATGAATGCAGTGAACCAGCCTGTCACACCTCAAATGGGCCCCTGTTAAAACTAAGAGTAACTGGGGAAATGAGCAAGAGCAAGAGTCCTACTTTCTTGGTGAACCAGGTACCAGCACAAGAGTGAAGGAGATAGACACAGAGAACACTCAACTCCCACTAAATCAGATATCCAAACACACAGAGCACCTAAGACCTTATCACTGAAGTAGACCTAAAATGAACCCAATATAGCTCATGGAAGTTTGTGGAAGAGGGGTGGAAAGAATGTTAGAGCCACACATTGGGTCATTGTGCACAGACACATTGCCTCTTACACATAAATGATGGTTAACCCCATCATGTATAACAATACATAATGATGCATGACCCATATTCCCCAATGAGGATGTTCCCTGTGGAGGTGGGGGAGGACAGGGAGGAGGCTAACAATGGTACCAACATGACTGTATACACTGTGTACATAACTAAAAAAAAGAATTAAAATGGTTAACACACACTTAAGAAAATTTTTGACATTCCTAGCCACAAGGGGAATGCAAATCAAAAGAACTATAAGGTTCCACCTTACCCCAGTAAAGATAGAAAACATTAAAATATCAAATGAAAACAAGTGTTGGCCAGGATGTGGAGACAAAAGCACCCTCATTCATTGTTGGAAGAAATGTAATTTGGTTCAACCACTATAGAAACCAATATGAAGACTCCTGAAAGGATGAATATAGAATTACCTAGATATACTGTTATTCCCTTACTTAGCATTTACCCTGATAGCTCTACATCTTAGTTCACAGATCTTTGCTCAACTATTTATAGCTGCTTAATTCATAATAACTAAAAATTGGAAAAAATCCCAAGTGCCTGTCATTGGATGAATGGATAACTAACATGTGAAATATCTACATGACGGAATTCTACTCATCAGTAAGGAAAAGTAACATAGCTAAATTTGTAGAACAATGGTTGAACTTGCAACAGATCATTCTAAGTTAACTCACACTATCACAGAAAGATAACCTTTGCATGGTCTCACTCATCTGCAGTCCCTAACCTGGATTAGCCCAAGTTGTTGACATATCTGAACAGTATGTTGAGGCTTGAACAATAGGAATGTTAGGGCTTGGGGAAAGTTGCAGTGTGGGAGGGGAATACAAAACTGAATCCAAATTGAACTTGTACCATAGAATCCTATAACCTGGAAGTCAGACTAAAAAAGTTGGAACCCTCAAGAGGACCTTATGGGGAGCACCTAAACTGAAGAGCCCTTGAGAGGATAAAATGGAAACGAACC
Source organism: Jaculus jaculus (assembly GCF_020740685.1). Classification (NCBI taxonomy): domain Eukaryota; kingdom Metazoa; phylum Chordata; class Mammalia; order Rodentia; family Dipodidae; genus Jaculus; species Jaculus jaculus. The sequence goes on from NC_059103.1 coordinate 147,977,849, forward strand.
TTAAATTTCTCCTGTTTCTCTTTCTTCTTTTCTTTTTCCTTGGTGTTGGCATATAACTCCCTATTCCAGGATGTGGCTTATATTCACAATGAGCTATTTATCAGAGAGACCTACTAGATCTCCCAGAACAAACAATATAGACTTCTGTCAGAGCACTTGATTGCCCACCAGAGATTAATGGTAAGACCTTACTGCTGAAAATACCCTACACTGTTAGCCTGGAACATGGAGAGCCCTGGTTGGAATCAGAAAGTCATTCCCCAGACCATTTGCCTATCTAGTGCTGGAAGGTGCTACATGAGCTACTGGGGGAAAATGGGCAAAATCTGTCCAAGCAACACAAAAATTTAAACAACTTAGAAGCAAACAATCTGACATGATGTGCACACACATTCTATAGTGGCACACAGCCATGGTGCATGACCAACTGCTTTTGTATTGGCTAACAGATATGTTCAGTGGAAAGGAAACCATATCTGGAACTGGGAAACAAGTCAGAGTCATATCCAGATAATGATTCTACTTTCCACTGTCCAGCTTCCACTAATCTTGGGCTATAAAAGGGTCTCCAACCTTTAAATTATCTCCAAATTAATAATGGTTATGTCATTTAATCAGTGATGATGACTTCACTCTCTGTTTGGAGAATCTGCTTCTCTTTTCCAGATCAAAGCTGGACCTGAGGATATAAAGGACCATTGCATCACACCCCAACCATTGCTGAAACCACAGAGGAATTGGGGAAATGAGCCACAGTGCTTCTTTCTTAGTGAATCTGATGTCAGCACAAGGGTGAAGGAGATAGCCACTGAGGACATTCAATCCCTACCAAATTAGAGATCCAGAGGATCCTAAGTTCCTATCACTGAAGTAGACTTAAAATGCTCCCAGCATGGCTCAGGAAATTTTACAGAAGAGAGGGTGGAAAGATTGTTATAGCTACTAGTTGGAACATTTTGCACAGAGACATTCCCTCTCTCCCTCATAATGCATGTCCCATAATTCCCATGTGTTGACCTTCATATTTTTCAGAAAAGGGACAGGGAAGAGGGAAAGGATGGTACCAACATGTGTTGTTTATTTACTAAAAATGTCCATATCTAATAAAAATTAAAAAAATATTGTCTAGTCCATGAGGTGCTTGCTGGGTATGTAAGGTATCTTGGGTAGATTCAGGTTAGGTGTTGTAGATGAGTGAGACTATGTGTCGATTTTTTTTCTGTGATTGGGTAAGTTCGTTGAGATTTTCATTTTCAGACAACAAATCTAGAATTCATGTAAATTGCCACATAGTGAAGCCCTTCACATGATCTCTAACTTCATCCCCAAATTGCCTGGAGAGAAGATATATGATTAATAAGTGGTATCTATACATAGGTTTTTAAATTGATTTCTGAGGAAAGGTAATTTTTTTGTGTTTGTCCTTAGTTTTTTCCTTGTATTATAATGTGTTATCCTACAAAAAAATCTTTGTTTAAAGTGCTGTAACTAATAAATGTTATTCCAAAAAGTGAAAAAAAATAATGATTGCATGTGTGTGTGTGTGTTCTCACTCGTGTGTAAGTGTGCTTTCATATGGATTTCAGTGGACATTTGAAGGAAGGTCTCTCAGTATATGTTGCTGACAGCTGCCTTCCCCAGGATTTCTCGTCCACAAGCTCCTTATCTCCTATTTTGCTACCAGCATGCTGGGATTACAGAAGTCTACCCAGCTTCTAGCTTTTTAAGTGGGTTCTCAGGACCAGAACTCAGGTACTTAGCCTTTTGCATAGCAAGCATTTTATCTACTCAGCCAGCTTTACAGATCTGAAGATGCTCATTTCTGTGTTCTTTCTTACTTTTGTGTATAAGAAACACTTCAAGGTCCTTAAACTATTAAAATGTAACAAGGCACTATCACAAGTGAAGCTAGTTGCATAAAAACAAGACAAGACAAGAGATATGACTGTCCTTGGTTAAACAAGGTATGCTGTTGCCGGGAGGAGTTCTTATGAGGCAATTTGTCCTTTGCTACACTAAAGTTATGTTTTTCAATATCTATTGTTTTTTCTCAACTTTTGAAAACTACTTATGTGCTTGTTTTGATATCAGAGTGGAATAATTGTTGCAAACAAATGTCATTATGTTTCAGAATATTTACTTTTTTCCTGATAAATTGTAAACTATTTTTCAAGATTCTTTGGGAATTGACTGTTCTTTGTTACCTAATGCAGACTGACATAATAAATGTCTTTAATATTTACTGAATTGATGAATAAATAAATAACCTTCTTGTGCCTGAATTACTTTAATTTAGATATCATTAATTGAAATAATCAGAGAATGAACAAATAATTGAGTAACTATGTGTCTGTAAGGATTTTTTACAAAATATTTTATTTATTTATTTATTTGACAGAAAGAGGAAGAGGCAGAGAGAAGGAGAGCATGGGCATGCTAGGGTTTCCAGCCACTCCAGATACATGTGCCCCCTTGTGCATCTGTTATGTGGGTCCTGGGAAATCAAACCAGGGTCCTTAGGCTTTGCAGGCAAATGCCTTAACTGCTAAGCCATTTCCCTAGCCCAAGGATTTTGATTAAATCTTTGAGGTACAGTCCTTCCTTACGACTGTGAAGCAGACATTCAGAATACAGTTCAGGAAAAATGATGTTATTTCAATTTTCATTTGTAATAGTTATAAACTTATGAATCACTAGGTCTTTTCTAATGAAAATCTGGAAAGTTATTTTTTATTAATTTTTAAGGTTTCTCTGATAAGTTTTACCATTCTTCTGCTTTGATGTTAGAGTCTAGCCCCAGTTTCAACGTTTTTAGTAAAACAAATCAAATGTAGTTTAAAACACAGCTATTTTTATAGATGGCATGCCTGATATTTTTCAATAACCATAACCACATACACCCATTCACATTAATAGAACCAGTTCCATTTAATCTGAAGCAGGAAAACTCCATAGTTTTCCAATTGATTCATATACCAATGTTTACATGGGTTTAGGGCTACATATCTTTCCAACTGTTAGAGATCCACAAATTTAAACACAAAAGAGTGTGAGTCAAAAATTAAAGATATTACAATTATAAACAACCAAACAAGAAATTATCTTACTGAATCTCAGAATTTATAGTATAAAATTGTGATGATATGCTCTAATATTGTTCTTGAGTGTGCAGTTAAGTGGCTGAATTGGTACATTTGTTTAGGGATTTCTTTTGAAATCAAGATTGAAGTGGATACAATTATTTTCTGGAAAATTATATTAGCCATCCTAAACAGTAAGTTACTGTTTTCCTGAAGTATAACATACTGTAATTAAAAAAAAAAAGCACTGTAGAATAACTTAAGAAATATTCAATGGAATTTCATTCACCAACAGACCTAATTTCAACACATATGTTGCTATTTTCAGCCCCAAATTTCCTCACCAGTGAACTAGGAACAGTGCATGCTACACATTCTCTGAGAAGCACCATTATGGTAGGTATGTATGTTTTTCTGTGAGAGAAAATCTTCCCATCTGCCTATCCTCTTGGATTAGACCAGTGTGGGGAACAGGTGAGCTTTAATTTATGTGATTTATTTCTTTTCCAGTGCTAACAAACTGTTACCAACTTAGCTTTTCCTTATTTGTTTTTTCAAGCCTACACAGACACATCTTTACTCAAATTCTTTATAAAATCAAACCTTGTCTTTTCCTTCATGAAATGTCACCATAGGCTCCATCCTAAATCAGCTCTTCCCAGCATCTCAGCAGTTGCTTACTCCATCCTTTTATTACCATTACATCCTATTGTCGTTTTTCACACTGTTGAGTTCTTAGTTTCATGGTCATGAAAAAGTAGACACACAGATGATGAGGATGAGGCAAGAGCAAGGCAAGGGTGAGTTATTGAAAGTGGTGGTAAAAGTTTCTGGAGGCTAAGGTATAGTATCTCATTGCACTACAGTGATAAATCTTCCTTGCATCTCCTTAGCATGTCTATAGGGTGGAGTGGTCTCTTGGCCAGGCAATCCCAGAATCAACTGGACTAACTCTTAACATAGTAAACCATAATCTTGTTTTTTTTTTTTTTTTGTAGCTTAGAGCGTCATGCCTCTACCCAAGATAGGAGGAAAAACTTACATTAGATTTCATTCAACAAAAGCCCTGATACTTTTATCTATCATCCTTTCATATAGTATTTTAAATCCTGTAAAGGGAAACATGAACCTGGGTCTGTTCTTCAATGACTTCTAAGCCTAATGGCTGCCTAGTCACTGATCACAATTAGTCTACATTTATGATTGTGCCTCTGGTTCCTTTTAGTAACTCTGATCAGCTGCAAAATCTTCTCACTCAAACCTTTGTAACACATCTCTTCAATTTCTAGCAAATATAGATTTTCTTTTGAAAAAGTATATTTTATTTATTTATTTATTTGAGAGACAGAGAGAGAGAGAGAGAGAATGGGTACTCCAGGGCTTCCAGCCCATGCAAATAAACTCCAGATGCATGCTCCCCCTTGTGCATCTGACTTACGTGGGTCCTGGAGAATCAAACTAGAATCCTTTGGTTTTTAGGTAAATGCCTTAACCACTAAGCCATCACTACACCTCCAAATATAAATTTTCTATTTGCAATTTTTAGCAAATAGACATTTCCTATTTGGTTAAAACATAAAGTGCATAATAAATTCCCGTACAATTGTACCATTTAAAAAAATCAGAAAAATTCAATTTATTCAAAGATTATTTATATTGTCAATTAAAGCAAAAGGAGAGATAAACTAGATGTACTTTGAATGTATTTTAATAACACTTCAATTACTTGGACTAAAAGGTGAATTGCAAAATTTCTAAGTCAAATATTTTAGTCATAAATTCTGAAGTTAAGCTTACTATTGATATACTACTGATTTCTATAATATGCTGTGGTGGTTTGAATAGAATAGATGGCCCCCAATATCTTCAGTTGTTTGTTTGTACTTTGCATCTGCAGCCACCTGGCTGGAGGGAGTATCACTGGGTGGATCTTAAAGTGTGGTTGTGGATTTCAGGTTTCAATCTAAAATATGCAAAGTGTGCCTAGCAGGAGTTCCTGAAGCGTGCTGTGCTGTGTGGCTTTTTGGCTTTTAGGCTTGTGCTTCTCTCTCTGTGTTTGGGCCTGTGATGGCAGGCCAGTTTCTACTTCCATTGTGGAACTTCCCCTGGATCTGTAAGTTTCAATAAATATCCCTTCCTCCATAACTGTGCCAAGTCTAGAAGTTCATCTCAGCGAACCTGAATCTATTTGCTACCGAACTTGGTACTGAGGAGTGGGCTGAGATGAACCTGACAATGTGGATTTTGATCTTTTGCAACCTTTGTTTTGGAGGAATAAGCATGGACTTGGTACTTGCAACTGAAGTTGTCTTCTGGAGTGGCAAGCCAAGTTTTATGGACTATTCTGATGAGAGTCTGAGAATGCTAAGTTCAAACAGCATTGGACTTTGAGGCTTGGTTTATGAACTTTCTAAGGGGAAGAGAAGACTGCAGAGGACTTTGTTGGAACTGGGCTACTGGCATAAGGGCTGGCTGCGTTCTGCTGCTGAGACCCAGAGAGTTTGATCTAGGTTAAATTTGTAATGGACTGATGTGCTTGGCTAGAGATATTGTACTGAGAGATTTAAGATTTTAAGCTGGAAAACCTCAAGCAGGTTAAAATTACAGGCACTGAGACTGGTTTTAGGTTACTGAATCTGCTATTGTCAAACACATTAGCAATCTTAAGGAAGATGGTCCAATTGCTTTCCATGGGAAGGATGCCTGAGGAAAGACTATCATAGAAATGCAAACACTTTTGGAAAGAGTTGACTGGAGAAGGAACTAGCTTTTCAAGGCTATGCTTTATTTTTGTCCCTGGATTAAGAATATGGCTGTATCCTGCGCAACTGGTATTGGTTTTAGAAGCATGAAAAATGCATGGAGTGCTGTTGGGCCTTGAAAGGCCAGGACACGAGGCCTAGTGGAACTTCCTGAGCCTAGCTAAAGTTTGGTGATCTGCCTCTGGCCAGCTATGACTCAGCAAGACGCCTAATGGCCTCTGGCCTGTTACTTCCTCATAGGAGTTGGAATCCCTGTACCAGTCATTTCAAAAGTCGCGGTATACTATTGGCCCTTACGTCTCCCTCCATCCTAGAATCCCCACACTCGTTCTCAACACTCCATAGGCAACCACCTGTAGCAATAAAGTGAGTTCCTGCTTTAAGAAGACTCCAGCTCGGTGGTGTGTTCCTACCCGTCGACACTCATCCTCCTCCTCAACCCCTTGGGAGGAATCAGCAGGCCTGGTCCTTCCTTAGCAGAGTGCTCATGAATTGCACATGGTTCCAGGAGCAGCTGCTGAGATGCAGTATGAGGTAGGGCCTGATGCCTTGATAGGCTGAAAGAGCCTTTGGAAGATGGACCATGGTTTGCATGAAGACCTCAAGATGTTTTGGATATACCAGTACTGTGCAAGGGCTGCCATAGAGTGTGCACTGTTGGCCTGAGATGGAAGTGTTCCCTGGCTACTGTGCCCAGCTGGAGGGGCAGAATTGGAAAATCTGGAGACTGTCAGTCTCTGGTTGTATTGGACTTGAACTGCAGAAGTTTAATGTTTGTTTTATGGTGGTTGAGTTTGTATTGTTTCAATTTCTCCTTGCTATGCCTTATACCAGTTGAAAATGTTTACTCTGTGCCTTTATATGTTAGAAATATTTAACTTGTTTGATTTTACAGGTCTTAATATCTTAAATTGGTCAAGACTGTGGGGACTTTTGAAGTTTAACTGAGTACAATTTACAATGTGTGATGGTTATAAATCTATTGGGGGCCAGAGGTGGAATGTGGTGGTTTGATTAGAATAGATGGCCCCCAATATATTCAGTTGTTTGTTTGTAGTTTGCATCTGTAGCCACCTGGCTGGAGGCAGTATCACTGGGTGGATCTTAAGGTGTGGTTGTGGATTTCAGGTTTCAATCTAAAGATATGCAAAGTGTGCCTAGCAGGAGTTCCTGAAGTGTGCTGTGCTATGTGGCTTTTTGGCTTTTAGGCTTGTGCTTCTCTCTCTCTGTTTGGGCCTGTGAAGCCAAGCCAGCTTCTTCTGCCATTATGGAACCTCCCCTGGATCTGTAGGTTTCAATAAATATCCCTTCCTCCATAACTGTGCCAGGTCTAGAAGTTCATCTCAGCAAACCTGAATCTGTCTGCTACATATGCCTTTAAAAATTCAAGTTTTGAAGGCTGGGCATGGTGTCACACACCTTTAATCCCAGCACTCAAATTTCAGAGGTAGGAGGATCACTATGACTTTGAGGCCAGCCTGAAACTACATAGTGAATTTTACATCAGCATGGGCTAGAGTAATACCCTACCTTAATAACCAAATCCATAAATAAGTAAGTAAGTAAATAAATAAATATAAAGCCAAAGTTTTGAAACAGTCAATCAATCCTAAAATTGTTAATTTAGATAGTAATTCTGTTATTTTCTAGTGATAAAATAATTAGGGTTAGAATTGTATCAATAAACCAAATATTAATAATTTATTCCACGATCTTAAAAATAAAAATATACTATATCTAAATTAAAGATACAACAGCCTTTAAATATTTATTTATTTGCAAGGAAAGAGAGACAGAGAGAGAGAGAATATGGACACGCCAGGGCCTTTAGACACTGTAGATGAACTCCAGATGTATGCACCACTTTGTGCATCTGGATTTACATATGTACTGGTGGATCAAACCTGGGTTGGTAAGTTTTGCAGGAAAATGCATTAACTAATGAGAAATCTCTCCAGCCCCAGATATATCATTTTTGAAATAATTTTCTAATAGTATGTCTGAAATTTGCAAGTATGTCAAAACTTATGTTAGAACATGTCCACTATACTGTTTTCGAAATAATAAATCTTCAAAATATATATCTATATATATCTATATATATATCTATCTATCTATCTATCTATCTATCTATCTATCTATATATATATATATATATATATGCTAAAATAGACTGTTGTTTAACAAATGGATTATTCATCTTATGGCCATACACAATCACTTAACATTCTATGTTTCAGTAAATTTTGACATAGAAAGAAATAAGTAGTTAAGAAATTTAGGTTGGAAATGGCAATAATAAAAATAATTGCAATAATAGTTTATATGTCCAATATTTACTTAATGCTTACTAATAGGTATATCAGTGTTCAAGATGCTATACAGACATCCTATCACTTAATTTTCACAATTTTATTAATCAGGTACTACTGGTATTGTCTTTTGTGGAAGTGAGGAATTTGAAGTTCCAAGCAGTTGAACAACAATTGTAGTAAATGGTCAAGCTTTTTCTTCTATATATATGTTCATCTACACCTGTCAGCTATCTCTGTATCTATCATCTATCTGTCTGTCTATCATCTATCTATCTATCTATCTATCTATCTATCTATCTATCTATCTATCTATCTAACATCTATTATGTATGTTTGTCATCTATCCATCTATCATCTGTCTCTCCTCTATCTATCATCTATCTATATATTTACCCATCATCTACCTGCCTGCTATTTTAACTGACAGTATACTATAAAAGTGAAAAATATGAATCGTAGGTATATCAAGTAGACATACTTCAGCAAAAGCATATATCTACACAAACACACACACAATTTGTATCATAACATGATGGTTGTGAATTAGGTTACTGAAGAAAAAATTTTATTTAAATATTGGACAGAATATATTGATGAGTAAGACTATTGATCCTCTAAAGAAAAGCAGTCTCAGCCAGGTGTGGTGGTGCATGCCTTTAATCCTAGCACTCGGGGGGCAGAGGTAGAGGATCTCAGTGAGTTTGAGGCCACCCTGAGAATGTAGAGATGTAGAATGAATTCCAGGTCAACCTGAGCTAGAATGAGACACTACCTCAAAAAAACCAAAAAAAAAAAAAAAAAAAAAAAAAAAAAAAAAAGGCATACTCATTTTACATTTTAATTTTACTGGACTTCAAAATACTCAAGAGACAGTATTTCAGGCTTCATATTGAGACCAACGATTTTTCTAGTTATCATAAGATAGGATTCTATCTCATTTTTTGTAACCTTCATATGGAACTGAACTTAAGAATCAGTGTTATTTAAAAATTAAGTTTAGGGGCTGGAGAGATTGCTCAATGGTTAAGGCACTTTCCTACAAAGTCTAATACCCATGTAAAGGCAGAGGCACAGTGTCACATGCATCTGGAGTTTGTTTGCAGTGGCTGGAGATCCTGGAACACCCTTTCTCTCCCTGTCTGTATATTCACCTGCTTGAAAACAACAACAACAACAAGAAAAGCATATTAAGTTTAGACATAAACATAACCACATTATATATATATATATATATATATATATATATATATATATATATATATTTTTTATTTATTTATTTATTTATTTATTTGAGAGTAACAGAGAGAGAAAGAGGCAGATAGAGAGAGAGAGAGAGAAAATGGGTGTGCTAGGGCTTCCAGCCACTGCAAATGAACTCCAGATGTGTGCGCCCCCCTTGTGCATCTGGCTAATGTGGGTTCTGGGGCACTGAGCCTTGAACTGGGGTTTTTAGGCTTTACAGGCAAGTGCTTAACTGCTAAGCCATCTCTCTAGTCCCATAACTACATTTTTATAATGTAAGTATATTGCTTTTCTCTTACTTAATCATACCTATCAAGCATATTAAAATCAAAATTGATTATTTATCATTTGAGAGAGGAGAAGTGAGAAAGAGAGTGAATATGGGCATACCAGATCCACTTGCCACTGCAAGTGAACTCCAGAACCATGCACCAGTTTGTGCATATGGCTTTCATGGGTGCTGGGGAATTGAAGCAAGGTCAACAGGCTTTGCAATCAAGCACTTTTAGCTTCTGAGGTAGCTTCCCAGCCTGTATGTTAAAATTAAAATAGGACAGCAAATACATGTATGAGAAGACAGTGACTACAAAAACTGTATCAATACCTGGAAAGAAAAAGATATATAATTTGTGAAGTACAAATAAAATAATTTTAAGATTAATCAATGAAACTCTGAAGTAGACATATTTCTTAAAGTCAAAATTATGAAAAAGATAGTATCCTTCAATGTTTACTGCTCTACACAGGTTTTGAAATGAGTTTCCTAGATCCCCGTCTGTGATAAGTGGGTGACGGCTATGAGGGAAGCTGGACTTGGCTGGTGAGTAGCTAAGGTCAGGGAGGAGCATGGAAGACCTTGGGACTCCCAGGGCTACTGTTGTCTCTTCAGCATGTTTCACTGCTCCTCAAGGAAAGTCCAGTGCAGGCACCTTGCACCAAAGGGAATATTGCCAAAACTTAGAAGAAGCTAATTAAAGTGCAAAATACCCTTAGCATAAAATTTGATAGCAATTTGTTTTTAGCAGCAAGTTACAGGTAATTTTGCAGTTATCTGAGTGGCTTTTTATTTCTGAAATTGTGTTGCACTGTCGGCTATTTTCTTGCTCTTTGCAGTCTTTGTCATTTTTAATATCTTTAGTGATTTTGAAATATTTGGCTCTGGATCATTCTGCTGCAAATATGACCTGTCATTCCAATAAATGGACTGATTGAATCTGTCACACTGGTGGGATTTATAGTAAATTCACCACAGCACAAGTAAAACCATTAGAAATTGCATTGGTTTAAATGACTGAATATAAGAGTGCCTGATTTTATCAGCAGGCTGGTTTATATTTTCTCTCCAAATGACCATGGAGAATCTTAAAATTACATCAATTTTAATGTGCATATACTGTCGCATTGATTTGTATTTCAGATCTGTAACATGAATTTGACCTATAGAAATCTCCATATTGAAATAATTTATGAGAAGTATTAATAAGATTTCATAATGCAAAGTGTTTGCTTTGAGAACTATAAATATATCTTAAATATTTCTTTTCCATTTTAATTGTGATATATAGGTATGCCTTAATATGAATGAACTACTATATAATGTGCTTATTAAATTTCTTTAGAAAAATTGCCCTCACTTAATTTAGCTTTTAGGCCAAATCACCACTAAAATGGAAAAATAAAAGTAGCTTAGTAAGACTTCCACCTTGGAGTAAGTCTACAGGCATCGATTTTGGAAAATAATTTAATGATATTTTTCTTGTCTTTGTTCATAGAATCCTTGATGCTCCAAGAAAAATATTTTGAACGATGTCGATGTTTAAAGAAAATAAAACATACTTTAATTTTTTAATATAATACAGAGCACATATTTTATTAAATATGAAAATGCTTTATTTTGTATAGGTAAATATATGTTATTTTATATTATTTTTCATTACTTACTCAACTACCTTCACTTTCCAAATTTTCAGATTTAATGTCATGATTCACAGTTTATTTTACTTTGTTAACAATTCAATTTGATACTATCCCTATCTGAATACTAAAGCTATAATAAAAAGCTACCTTTAATAGTCTTGTAAAACAGAGCACATAAAGCAAGAACATTTATTTTACTTGAAGACATGTACTAATTTTTTATTGAGAAATGCATTAAACATTGATACATCCAACCTCTGATTGAACCTCCAGACTTGTCACATGTTGGGGCTGTGGAAGATTTATTACACAATATAAAATTAGGCAGATACCGTAAACTTGATAGTAAGTGACCTTTGCAAACAAGAGACTGCCACACAGAATAGTTGCAGGATAGAAATTTGTTTGAAAAACACACTGAAAGACATTAAAAAATGGGTGATGGAAAGTGAAAAATACAGTAAAAATCCTCCAATGAAACAGTACGTCAGAAATATAATTTCTAACAAATAGAAACTTTCAACATCATTAATTTATTTATTGTGAAAACCCATATTAAAGAGCAAAATATTAACTTGTGGCATAAATATAAATATTTCTATTTAGATAATCCTATTTAGTAATGTACTTGTGAAATATATACAGAAAACATATGCTTAGCCCATAAAAATGGACAAAAATAATATAAAATGACTTGTATAAGGAAGAATGTATGTAAAGACTGAGTGACCCAGTGATCTGACAGGAAGTTGGTTTCACTGTGAGTTGAATTTATTACACAATTCATTCTATTTCTTGACCATTCTTTTTTTTTTTTTTTACTTTCCTCATTTCTTTTTTCCCCTCCTTATTTTGTTTTCTGAATGTCTGTCCTACTCTTCCCCTTTGACGGAAATGTGTTTTTCACAAGCTGCTGGTTTCCTTGGTGGACAGTATCAGTGACTCTGTTGCTGAATGTGATTACTGGCATGACACCACAGGCATTTTTAATTAGAATTCGGAGAGATGAGCAAAAATGTATTGAAGGTTTAACATTTCTTGGGCAAAATATTTTCAAATAAGTTATAACAGCCTTGCCAAGTCAGTATAAAACTTCAGTGATGGCTATGTTTATTTCCTACAAGTGAGATCAAGTCTATTGAGTTTGAAAATAAATAAAACAACTCTCAGAATACAATGTTAACAATGAGTCTTTTCAGTAAGTGTCTGAGCATCAATTTTTCTTAAAATTGTTGAACAGAATTCACATTTATACAATAAATTCACATTTATTTACTTTGTCTAATATTAGAAAGATTTCAATTTAAAATATTTCTGAAATAACATTTTCTTTATTTTTATGCCATTTGTCATAAATTATATAGACTTATAACATTTATTTTCTGATATAAGCAGAATATTAAGAGGACTATATTAAGATTCACTTTCTTTCCTATAACATTAGAAAATGTTTATTTTTAAATATAAATTACCAAGAATCCATGTCTTTTTATAATTGGCATAGTTTACTATTACTATGTATACTGGTGAGGCACATGATAAAGGTTATCCTATCATTCTGACAACCAGATGTAATCATGAACTTCTGAATCCAGAGACAAACATGAAGTTTGAATTAACAAATAATTTTCAGCTTTTAAAGGGTAAGTGAGTGACAGAAAACTCTACAGAAGAAAATATGCCCATTTTATCAACCTCATAAAATAGATAATCTTGTGAAACTGTGAAGTTGGTTTCAACAATATAGAGTTAATTTTTTTTTTCTTAGAACAGAGAAATGATATGAAACACCAGAGGAGGACCAGTACTAGGGGTGCACTTGACTGCTACAGCAGCATTGTTTTGATTACTTCATTCCTTATGTCCCTGTGGGATTTCCATTTAATTACTCTATTAAATTTCTATTTATTTCTATTTAATTGAAAGAAAACTTTCAGTTTTCTCTACCATTCTTTTTTACTTAGTTTCTATTGGGTCAGGCATTACCAAGACAGAAGAAATAAACACCTATATCCTTTCCCACAAATCAGAATACAGAAGGAAATGTATTGGTGTGAAGATTCCACACATAAGAAAACTGGTATTTCAAAAATACTTTATTTATTTGGTGGGGGGGGGCAAATAGAGAGAATGGCACACTTGGGACTCTATTGACTGCAAATGAACTACAGATGCATGTGTCACCTTATGCATCTGGGATTTGATCCTGGGTCCTTAGGCTTTGCAAGCAAGCACCTAAACTACTAAGCCATTTCTCCATCCTCCAAACATTATTTTTATACCTGACTTTGTTCTCCCTCATAACTCCTACATCTTTGTCATCACTGAAATTAATGATTGTTTGAACACTTGTCGATTCTATCATATTTTCAATGGAAATAGATGAAAATTATTTCTCACATGGGGGTATAAAGTGAAGCTAATAGATGGTTTCTCTTTGACTTTATTGAAATGATTTCCCCCCTATTTTTTTTCTTGCACCAGTTTCATTGCTGATAAACCTGGAAATCTCCTAATGACCCCCATGCTAGGCATCCTGGAATGATTCTAATATTCAACCAGGAAACCTGTGTTGGGCTGGAGAGATGGCTTAGTGGTTAAGTGCTTGCGTGTGAAGCTTATGGACCCTGGTTTGAGGCTTGATTCCCCAGGACCCATGTAAGCCAGATGTACAAGGTGGTGCATGCATCTGGAGTTCGTTTGCAGTGGCTGGAGGCCCTGGTATACCCATTCTCTCTCTCTCTCTCTCTCTCTCTCTCTCTCTCTCTCTCTCTCTCTCTCTCTCTTTCTCTGCCTCTTTCTCTCTCTGTCTTTCTGGCACTCTCAAATAAATACATACATAAATGAATAAACTACTTAAAAAAACCTGTCTTTTGTCTCCCTCACATCATGATGCTTTAGGTTGTTGTAGTCATGTTCATGCAGGAGAGAATTGAATGTGATTCTTCCTACAGCCCCAAATTTGTGGGTGGTTACATCATATAGAGAACTGGGATGCTTTACTTAACTACTATTTTACAAAATGTTTCTGTTGAGCTAAAATGTCTCAAGGATTAGAGTTCAAAAAGTGACACAAAGGGCTGTAGAGATGGCTTAGTGGTTAAGGCACATGCCTATAAAGCCCAAGGACTCAGGTTTGATTCTCCATGTCCCACGTAAGTCAGATGCACACAGTGGCACATGCATCTGGAGTTTGTTTGCAGTGGCTAGAAGCCCTGGTGTGCCCACTCTGTCTCTCTCTCCCTTTCTCTCTGACTGTAATAAATAAGTAAAAATAAAATCTTTTTAAAAAGTGAGACAAAGCACTTATTTTATTGGTAATTTCTAGGTAATTAAACAATTGACCTTGTTAATTCACAAATATTGTGCAAATTTTTAGTGAAATTTTCTCTTCCTTTCTGAATTATGTCTCTACTGTAGTAAGTCTTTAACTTTCATTTCATTATTATTTATTCAAAATATGGTGACTGAGCACCTGCTCAATTAGTTTAGTCAGTTGCCATAGGTGTAATATATCTGATAAGAATAACTTAGAAGAGATGATTTTGAGTCAGGCTTATGCAGGATTAGAAGGTTCAGGAGTGGTCCCCGAGTTTATGAACCCCAATTTTGTGTCCTATCTTTTCCTTAACAAAGAATTGATAAAGACAGACTCAAGAAGTTTAAATTATGAATTACTAAGTTTATTTAGGGAGAAATCACAATTGTGGGGTTTACTTAAAAGAAATTGTAGGGTTGGAGTGATGGCTTAGTGTTTAAGGAGCTTACCTGTGAAGCCTAAGACACAGATTTGATTCCCTAGTACCCATGTAAACCAGATGCACAAAGAGGTGCATATATCTGAAGTTCACAGTGGCTAAAGGCCTTGGTGCTACCATTCTCTCTTTTTATGCCTCTCTTTCTCTCTTTCTTATTAATAAATGAAAGGGGAAAAAAAGAAGTTGGGATCTCAGAAGAAGGTTACAGCAGAGTCTTAAGCTTGTGGGAAGTGGGGAACATATTAATGTGGAAAGCACTGCCTTGTCCATAAGATTCATTCAACAGAAATGGATGGAGCAGAGCCATTAATACATGGGAAGTAGAGCCTAGGTGATCACATAGGGAGATTTAGAAGGAACACACAGCATCTGCCCTGAGCTTCCTCATGGAAGAAAGTTAAGAGGACAAATGGTGGTGGCTTAAAGAAAAATAGCAGAGGGAAAATATCAAAGCAGAGACCAAGAATTTCAGATGAGAAATGAGTAGTAAGGAGAGTTACCCTCATGGGTAACCTGAGTTTAGAGAAATACACAGGTAACAGTGGTAATAGGCTCAGAGTTAGAGTGTATGGGAAATACACATGTGGGAGATCCAGAGGCCAGAGGAAAATCATACATGTAATTATAGTGAAAAATGACCACAAACTATAAAGCAGAGACAAGCAGAAAAAAACTAGAACCATGAGGCAGTAGTCTGCTGTTCCTCCCAGAATGACATGTATTCAAGCAGATCACAGAGCAAATGGGGGGGAGGTGGGGTCCAAGGAAGGCAGAAAGCAGTCTTTATAGCTGATTGAAATGTATTCTTTCATGAAATTCAGGTATGTAAAGGGGAAGACCTGTGGGGTTTGTAAATTTGAAGGGGCAGGCTACAGGACCAGCACACCTGGGTGGTGAAGGCTGTCTATCTAAGTAGCAGGCTAAACTGTGGGCAGTAAGGCACTGCAACTGTTGTACATGAGTCTACGACAGATCGGACAAGAGTTCCATCCCTGCTAAGTGGTCCATTCATGCCAGGGCCAAGTGGCATCACTTCTCTCTGGGCTTCAGTTGCTAACTGAAAATGCCTAAAGCCCAGCTTCCTCTTATTTCTGCATCAGTGGTTTCACTGCTTCTGGGCCCACATCATGGAGGAAAAGTGCAGCAAAGGCAGCTACTCACCTTATAGAAAAAGAGAGACATAAAACATGTTCACCAAGTCCAAAAGAGAGAGTAAGAAGAAAGATTTTAAGAGCCACAGAGTGGGAAGGAATATTCAGAGGCATTGTCCCTACCCCATGACTGACTGCTGGTCTCACAACTCAAAACCCACAATCCCATGGTGAATACCAGCAGTCCCCCTAAGTAGGGTCTTCAGTGGAGTAAGGGCAGGGAGAAGGGAAACGATGGTTCCAACACGTAATGGATCCATATCAAGTTTCTAAATAATAATAATAATAACAACAATTATAATAAAAGAGTAAAATGTGGTAACCAGAGCCCAGGAATGGTGTAAGTATAGGAGGAGGAACGACTGCCTAATGGGTACAGAGGGGTAGCTGAGTACTAAGATAACTTCAAATGCTCCACAGCATAAGACTATCATGGTTGAAATCATTGAATATTTCAACTAATCATAGTAGAAAGGATTTCAAATGCTTCTAACACAAATACAAGTTACTCATCTGATCATTATCCATCATATTATGGTGCCAATTTAAAAAAAGGTATACATACACATAAAGAGAGACAAAAAAAGTCAGGAATGTCCTTCCAAGGCATACCTCCAGTGACATTCTTCCTGGGCTCAGATCATTCCTCCTAATAGGCCATTCAGTATCAATTTATTAACAGATTAGCTCATTAACAATGTTAGTACCCATAACCCAATCACTGTTCAATATTTACAGCAGCTGGGGACCAAGACTTCAATTCATATTTAAGACACATGTCATTCTGGCTCCCTCGAAAGGCTCATGTCCATTTCATAATGCTAGGTATATTCATTCTATCTTTTATCATTTTCATGACTCCTCAGATGTTCAAGTACAAAGCCTTTTCTGACTCTGAAATCAACATCTTAGCTGTGAGCCCCTATGAAATCAAAGAAAATTATACTCCCAATATAAAATGGCATAGGGTAAACATTCTCAAAATGGAGAAATAGGAGAAAATTGAGAAATGATCTGACAAAAGCAAGACTTTTTTCCTGTATAATTTCATAGGAATTATTTCATAGGAATGATTACATTGTAATGCTCAATTTTAACATTATGAATAATGGATTCTTTTCACTTATAATACCCACTCTATATGGAAGGTGTCACATTGACAGAAATTATGATCAGAAAAGAATCAAATACAGAGAAAATCATCAATATTCGTTGACAGAAAATTGAGTATATAATGAGATATAGACTGTATATATCTATACAGTTTCCCTTGAAGTTTTAATAGTTGTTGAAGAAAAATTGGGTAAAACATTCTCATACTATAGATATTGCAGTCCCAAGATTGTGTTTTATGCTGAAGTTCATCTTTATTAATTGAAAATTGCAGAGGTTATTGTTTTGCAGTAAGCTTTTGCACCAAGGTTAAAGTGAACAGACCAAACAAAATGTAGTTTCTCAAGAAGAATGCCACAAAATCAAACTTAACCTTTAATGAAACAGGAAATGGGCAAACTCCCTTGCAGACCACATTTTTCCTTAAACTGGCAATCCCATCCTGCCTGAGTCAGTGTAATCAGAAGTTCCTTCTGTTTTATTCATGCTTAAGAAAAAGGCCTGATATTAATTACTCATTTTTTTGCAACTTTCCTTTTTTTTCCTACTAACTTATAAATCCAGTACTGTCATTGCCCGTGTGGGTAAACACAGACATAAACAAATCTTATGAGTATATCTCAGTTTGTAGTAATTTTGATTTTTGACAATGTTCACTAAAACTGTCTCTACTTTCATCCTTATTATGCATTTAGTTCAATTTAACTAACATTTTTTCTTTCTCAATATCAACATTAAAACTTTCACCCTTTAAGTTAAAAACAGGCTGGTAGGTTAAAAAGAAATACTTCCTTGTATTATTTGTAACAATTTGCAGTTACATCTACATTCTCATGCCCATGGTAATTGTCATCTAATTTTGAATGCTAACTATACAATTTTCAGAGTTCTTCCCAGAAGGATTCATCACACATGTGATAGATGAAGAGTAGGTGATGGATATAAAGATAAGTATATAGATAGATGACAGACAGCATATAGATAGATAGATAGATAGATAGATAGATAGATAGATAGATAGATAGACAGACAGACATACAGACAATAGGTAGGTAGATAGATAATAGATAGATGATAGATGATTGTTAGATAGGTAGATACTGACTTTTTTTAATGGATAGTATAAGATCTGATGATGATAAAGTCTGAGCCATATAGATTTATCTTTCCCCTCATGAACTTTAGTCATTTACATTTGAATTACTGTTTTACTTTTCCTAGTTCTTTGTGGACATGTTTCATAGTCTGAGAACCCTTGCCTCTTGATGTGGCCAGAGCCTTTTCTACTGAAGATGTGGTCTGCTCCTTTGACAAGGATGAATCATTTGTTTTCATTGCCAGTATCCCTTCCTCAGGAGTTTGCATGCCATGTTGGCAATCACTGCTTGTTTGAAGAAGCCTGACCCTTGTATCCTTTAGCCATTGCTCCTTGCTGTGATGATTTCCTTTTATGTCTTGGCATGAACACTTTATCTCAGCAATCATTTGTCTGTTACCAAACCCTAAACTGTCTACTGTCCTGATATCATTTACAAAGAGATGTGTATAGTAATCCTTGGGGTGAGGGGGAGGGCTTAGTGTTTCTTACAGCATCTTTTTTCTAGTTTAAGGAATACCTTGTCCATGGAAATTTATAAGCTCTTTTATTTATTCAATCTAAGGGTTATTATCTAATGCAATAACATAATGGTATATCTTTAGGGGTTACTATTATTATCATTAATTGTTGTGTATATGTTGGTGTGCATAGAGTGTGTATGGGTGTGCACATACAAGGGCACATGTGCGGAGTCAGAAGTTTGATGAATGTCATGGTATTGTTGTTCTCCTTTCATTTTATTTGATACAGGTTCACTTGCATTGTTTCTTGCAGAGAAAGCCAATTTAGCTGACCTACAAACTGTGGGATTTTCTGACTCCATCTTCTATTGGCACAAGGTTCTGGGAATACAGATACATACACTACAAATCCAGCCTTGAGTGTGTGCTGGCAATTTGGATTCAAGTTGGCAAGCATGAAGAGCAAGCACCTTCAACCCCTGAGCCATATCCCTAGCCAAGAACATCTTTTATATGCTGAAAATGAACCTTATTTTGTTCCCACCTACTTCAGACCCTTCTTCCAATATTTACTTTCAGCATATGAACTTTGGTTAGAAGGCATGGGTGAGCCACTTCTCCACAGCCTGAACTTCCAAGCCTAATGTAATTCACATTCATTTTCTCCACTCCTTTAGCAAGGGAGTGAACTTGCTTACCTATCAAAAACAAAGGGCCTCTTGGGAAGTTTATTGGAACTCCCTGGTTTTCCCTTTCCTGTCTCAGAGATGCTTCACTGTTTCCATCTCTGCTAGTTTCAAGGCCAAACTTTCTGTACAGAGCCACCCTGCTGCACTTGCACTACTTGATCATTTTCTATTCATCCTTCCACCAGTGAAATTTTGCTTCCACATGCATTTTTTTTTGACCTAACTCCAACCGGGTGCTGTTAAATGTCATATGAAACATTTTTATCACCATGTATGCACTCAACCTCCCCAAAAGCTTGCGTCCTGTAGATTAAGCCTTCAATTATCATACACACTGCCCACACAGCACCTATGACACTCTAATTGTCTGGTTTGCCTTTACTTAAAAATATTTATTGAGTTTTAGAGAAAGAAAGAGTGAGAGCAAGAGGGAAAGGGGGGAGGAGAGAGAGAGGGAAGGAGAGAGAGAGAATTGGTGTGCCAGGGTCAGCCACTGCACTCAAACTGCAGATGCTTGTGCCTCCTAGTGGACGTGTGTGATCTTGTGCTTGCCTGGCCTTTGTGCTTTTGGCTTACCTGGGATCTGGAGAGTCGAATATGGATCCTTAGGCTTCACAGGTAAGCACCTTCACCACTACACCATCTCTTCAGTCCACATTTATTTATTTTTGAAGAGAGAGGTTGGGCATTCCATGTCCTCTTGCTGTTTTGCATATCAACCCCAGACGTACCACCATGAATTTGTCTCTACATGTGTACTGGGGAATTGAATCCAGTACAGCAGGATTTGCAAACAAGTTCCCCGGACTATTGAGCTATGTTCCTATCCCTCCTTTTACTTTCTCAGTTTTCAATGCTTGGCCTTTCTCTTTAGTGGATTCTTAAATATTAACATAATGAAAAATGGTCTTGTAATTCCATGTCTGGTTTAAATGATCTTGAGAGGGAACTGAGACACTGTATTTCTTACAAGCTTCTCAGCGGTGCCTATGCTGTTATGCTGTTGTTCCACATCTATACACTGAGGCGGAAGTTTTGACACACCTCAAAAAATAAATTCCCTACAGTAATAAGCATGTATTTTATTTTTTGTTGATCACTTTCTATATATTTTCTTTAAATACCACCACCTACGGCTCTTATCATTAAGTACCCATTCTGGCCTCCTTATCTCATTCCCAAACCTGTGTTTACAGTTCATACCTGGCAGCATTTCTTTGAAGTTTCACTGACTTCATAAATCTCTAATTCCAAAAGAGGAATTTTGCACTTATACTTGCCTACATGTCCGTTTTCACTGTGAGTTATTTCCGTTAATGACATGACTATTTTCTTGGCAGCAAAGTCAGGACTGTGCACACATTTATCTCATTCCATTATCATCTATTTCTAATTTACCTTCAATCTATTTAAAGATATTACTTGAAATATCATTTTCTTAGTATAGCTTCTACTACTGTTCTCTCTAAGGAAATCATTTAATTCATACACCTAAGGCTTTTCACAGTAGTCTGTGCCTTCCCTTTTTGGTGCTTCTCAAAATATATATCTTTATTTTGTTTGAAGAATATGTCCAATGCCAAGTAATATGCTAGGTGTTGGTGCAGTGTTAAACAGCACTCATATTCAGTCTCTGATTTTGTAGCACTAGAGAGTTTAGAGAGATTATACTTGCTGTGTTCAACAGTACTAGTTTACTGCTTGGACTTTAAATATTTGTTGAACAAATACTTCAAAAAAGATAAAGTACAGATGATAGGGTTTTAATCCAGATATTTTGACCTTCTAACTCTGTAATTTATTCTGCTTCCATGATACTTAAGTCACTCAAATTGAATTAATTTTCAACTGTCATTAATTTAAATAGCTACTTGATTTCTCCCTTAGGCCCTTACTGCCAGATCGAATGGTTCATCACTGCTGAATGTCAGCAGTGCTTTGTAATTGGACTAAGTGAAAACCAGAATTTGGTTACATTTTGTTAAAGAACAATTAATTACAGGATGTGCAGATAAAGTACTGACACCTAGAATTAAATGGGATAGATGCTAGAGATTATCTAACCAAAATATGCCAAGTTAATTTCCCCTAAGGGCCAACATCTGTTAGTTGATGGTGACACCTAGAAGTGCTAAAAATGAGAGCAAATGCTCTACCCTATTTGGGCATAGCAGCAAAGAGTGCTGAAATCCATTCGCAATACTTATGATAGATATAGGATACACCATGGGGCATTGTAACATCTGCTTATACATACATATATGTATGTTCTATCTATAGTTATATTATATTATATAATGTTATATATTATATATATTATGTGTACATATACATATATATGTTTTTCTATAATTGTATGCTATATATTATATGTTATATAATGTAATATAGTGTGTGTATATGTTATATATATTATATGTTATATAATGCTATATATATATGTACATATATGTATATATATGTTTTTCTATAGATTATTATGATTATGTCATTTTTATTCTTGTTATTTGAATGGAATAACATTAAACAATCTTAAAATGATATGTTAGGGCAGGCATGAAGACCACCTATGTGTGTGTACGTGTGAGAGGGAGAAATTCCAGTGAGACTGAC
The DNA here is from genome assembly GCF_020740685.1 of Jaculus jaculus. Lineage (NCBI taxonomy): Eukaryota > Metazoa > Chordata > Mammalia > Rodentia > Dipodidae > Jaculus > Jaculus jaculus. The sequence goes on from NC_059103.1 coordinate 148,000,049, forward strand.
ATTTCACTTACTGGGCTGAGTGATGAATATGCTCAAGTGCCACTGAAGCTGCCCAAGGCCTGGGTGGAACAATATGCAGGAAAGGCAAAGCCAGGCTCCCTCTTATGGAATTGGGACATTGCCCTTTTGCTTTTGGATTATTAACCATTGAAAGTTCTTCAGCCATCAGTCTTCAGAATTCACTATAGTGACCCCAGTGCCTTCAGGTCTGTGGCATCAGGCTGTGTTATTCTACTGAATCCTTGTTTCTGTGGTCTGAAGATCTGGGCTGAACCTTGATAACATTTTCTGAGATTCTTCAGTGCGTAGACAGCCTGTTATGTGACGTTTTGGTCTTCATATTAAGTGAACCAAACCTGACCTAGTAAGTTTCTCTCTCTTTGGAGATAGATACCTATGAATATTTTCATCTGAAACATCTGTCAGTGATCATATTTAGACCTATGTCTCCTTCAAATATGTTAGAATTCAATTGTATTTTATAATTCTAAATATTTAAATTTTTCTTCAAAACTCTTTGTCCTTCTATGTCTTGGCTTACAAAATCTTTTTACTTGGGGGACATACTTATGTTATATTTATTTTTAAACAACTGTTGGAAGTTAAAAATATTGAGTAGGGTCACTTGGCTAAATATAGTTACATTAGTTTTAATTTTATAAGAAGATAAGGTTATTTCTTCACTCTACTGTGTAGGTTGTCAATATTTGGTTTACTTCTTCATTTAAAAATGTGAGACAAAAATGCGATATGTTTAACCTGTTAGTGGACATAAAGCAGGAACTTATATATAAGATTTGTCTTGTTGAGAACTGAAGTGTATTAGAAGGTGAGATTAATGAAATAAATTCCCCTACTTGCAACATTTAAGATTGCTAAATATTGAAGCTTAGGGTTTAGAAAAATCAGAGAATTTTCACTGAATGATGGAAAGAATCCTTTCTTGTGAGACTAGGAACAACAGTAGCAACAAACAACTTAACATAGTACAGAAGTATTTGTTACTGAGGGAGATCAGAACAAGAATTTGGCTGGGAGCATGACTCCACGGTAGAGTGCTTGCCTCCTAAGCATGAGGCATTGAGCTCAATCCCCAGTAGGGCAAAGACCAAACAAAAGAAAACTGGAGTTGATGAAAAATTAACAAAAATACAACTGCCAAAACTAGGACATAATTTTAATCCATGATAATAAACATATTTGAATGTAGACTCTAGGTACAAAGTGTATGTCAGGTTATTTTGCTTCTAGAGAGCAACACTTAGTCTTAGAAAGCAGGACTTGGAGAAGCCCAGTTTTGTTTACTGTCCCTAAATGTGTATACTGTGTGGGTCTTCCTTTCTTATGAGCTTCAAGATAATCTGAGAATCTCAAGGTATCATGAGATCAAGAGTACAACCAATCCTTCATGTGGTACTTGATGATGTGTTGACGAAATAACATGTAGTTGTCTTCAAAAGGGATCTTCAGACAAAATCTTTAGGGTACAGGATTGATAGGTTGATGATAAGTAGATGAGAATGAGTTTATTAGAGGAATTGGCACACATGATCATAAAGCTGAGACAACCCTCAATTAGCCATCTGTCAAGTGAAAATAATGAGGGAAGCTGATTGTGTGACCTTCTGAAGCTGAACTTCTGAGAACATAGAGGGTTGTGAGTCAAAAGTCTGGATGACTTGGAGTTCTGTTGTCCAGTGGTATGGGAAGAAGGGAGTCTTAGCTTCAGAACAGAAAGAAAAATACACCTTGTTTCTCTGCCGTTTTATTTTCAGAACATTCAGTGATTGCATGGAGCTTTTACACAGTGAGTGAGGTGACCTTCTGTTCACTGGGTCAGGTGCCAATCTCTTCTAGAATCATGCTCACAGGCATGCACAAAACACCAGTGATCAGACAAGGGCATTCCTTAATTCAGAGAAGTTCAAAACTAAAATGAAGCATCACAGCCCTGCTTTGCATGTTTTTCTCATTTCCTTCCCACTTTTGTGGGTTTTTTTTTTTTTCACTCTTTTTATTTCATGGCTTCCAGTTCTCAAAGAATTAACATATTGTTCCTTTCCTCAGAGGCTACTTTAAAGAGAATACCTGTGTTAAGACAGGCAATTATTCACTACTGAGGTAAAGGGTACTAGATAATAGTAAAAATAATAATAAAAAAAAAACACCTGGCATTTTCTTAGAAACTTTTTCTAGGTCAGTTTTACATAGCTACTAAAATGTGTGTGTGTGTGTGTGTGTGTGTGTGTGTGTGTGTGTATGTGTGTGTGTGTGTGTATGTGTGTGTGTGTGTGTACACATGTAAGATATATGAAACTGTATTGTTAAAAAGCTATAGAAAGTTAGTTTGGGGGCTTTAAGAAGTAAGCAGTACAAATAGTATTCACTCTCTAGGCTTCATTTTGAGGAACAAAATAGCATTTGGCTTTCAAGATACAAATTTTACAAAGAGAAAAACCCCAAATGAAAGGCTTTAAGAAAAGAAATGATTTCTGTGGTGTTGCTGTTGTTATGCAATTATACAGCCTACTACTGTGTTGACAAAAAGAACACAATAAAAGTGTGATGGATGTGTTAAGTATGAGATCTCAGCACTATAAACATGAAACCTACCAATCATCCTATTATTGTTTCTGATGATGATTGTCCTTTAAACTTTGTGGTACATTTTACTTTTAAATAACTAATTTAACTTGTGAAAGAGTCTGCTACTGCTCAATTATATCCCTTTTATAATTTCAACATTCAGAAAAACATGTTTTAAAATACCTCGCTTTTCAACAAATGTCCACAGATATTACCTAATCTTTATTCAAAAATATCTGTTGGTCTATGTGGATGATGCTAAGAGCTTGCTGATTCACTTATCTAAAGCAACTCATCAATTTCCAGAATTAAATCAGCAAAATTTGTTGTTTGATTGGTATAACTCTTGACTTAAAATGATCTACTGTCTGGCTAGGAAAACAAAACCTGTTTTATTTTCCTTTCTCTGTCCCATTTTAGAGTATTATATTGCTTCCTTTAGCTTTTCTGAACATATTGCTAAGTGGACTCTTCAGAAAGGGCTTGATATATTTAAAACATTTTTACTTTTGCAGATGGTGTTTTTCTGACAGGCACAAACATTTCAGTACTCAAAAGTATTCATAAAGTACAAAATTTGTTTTCACTTATTTCCTAACAAATTCAATTTTTTCCTTCTTACAGATGTGTTGCTAAAAATTATGGATGTGAAGAACCTCTTTGGAAATTCTATCTTATTTGAAAGTGATGCTTTTGAAGTCATTCCCTTGGGGAATATTAGTAGTGTAGAGTTTTTTTGTATAACTTTTTATAGCAAAAAGGCATACAGAATTACCTAAGTATAAAGATCTGAATAAGTATGTTTTGCAAATAAAATATATACTCAAATGCTTTCTCAGAAGCAGGCTTTTTCCTGTTGAATCACAGAGATCAAATTTGTGTTTTATTTGGAGCAATATAAAAGACTTTGAAGATTTATAATGTGAGTGATGTAGTAAGAGACTAAACTTGATGTACTTATGAAGTTAAAATATTCTATGTGTCAATAAGCATAATTGTGATAATGGAATGAGTTAGCAATTTCTTCTGAGAAGCATATAGATGACTGGTGTAAGCCAGTTTTGCCAAGTATCATTTTTACTGTGATAGTTTAAATATCTTACATAGAAATAATATTTTGTTTATGCATTTTAAGTTTTAGTGCCTCTCTAGTGAAAGTAATTTGTTAAATCTGTTATATTTCTCATTATAATGTTAGATTTACTTATTTATTTATTTTGGTTTTTGGGAGTAGTTTTTCACTCTAGCCCAGATTGATCTGGAACTCACTATGTAGTCTTAGGGTGGCTTTGAACTAACAGTAATTCTCCTAACTCTGCCTCCCAAGTGCCAGCACACCTGACCTTATTTGACTATTTGACTTTTTATTAAGTGGAAATTTGTATATATACATCATATGTTAGTACCATTTTTTCCATCCTTCATGAGCCCATTACACTGAGTGCCCTTCTCAGTCACATTGCTGGTATTCCCCCTAGGTGTGCAGGGTCTATATTTGAGAGCGTCAGTCAGTCATTGTAAGGGGTGCCTCTGGACATTCCCTTCCACTCTGTGGCTCTTCCATTCTTTGTCTCCTCTTCCATAACATTCCGTGAGCTGTGGTGGGTGTGTTTTAAGTCTACTTTAGTGTTCTTCTCTCAGAAGTTTCTGAATTTCTGCTTGGCTGAGTATCTTCTTAGTCTGTCTCCATCACCTTGGTCCTGGTTGACAGACTCTCTATTGAAGAAGCACTCCTTTAAAAAAAAAAAAAATAGTTTTGTACTCAGCAAATACAGTCATTTTGGTGCCATCATTAGGCTCATCTGTGACCTACCCCCTTCCCTTGGCCCCTCCTTGTTGAGGTATATGGGTCATGCATTCTGGAGTTAGCCCACAGTTATGGGTAGGATAAATGTCTCTCCATATCATGACCCAACATGTGGCTCTGACATTCTTTCTGCCCCCTCTTCCATAAAATTTCCCTGAGTCATGTTGGGTTTGTTTTGGGTGTGCTTCAGTGATGAGGTTTTGGGGGCCTCTGGGTCTCTGGATCTCTGATTTGGTAGGAGTTGATTTTTCTCTGTGTTGATCTCGTTCACCCTTGTGTTGGTATACAGTTCACAAAGAAAACAGCACCCTTGCTTGTTTTGCCAATTGTTCTTAGTTTCAGCTGAGGCCTTTTGGGGTGGCTATCTCCTTAGGATTTATATCTATCTGAAAAAGAGAAGCAGATTCTCCAGTGGAGAGTAAGTTAGCACCAGACAAATGAGACAACCCTTACTTTTTTTAATAGAGAATTTAATAGGTGTAGGCCCTCTTGTAGCCCATGATTGATGATAGCTTGATAATGGAGAGCAGGCTTATGTTTGGATAAGATTCTGACTTGTTTTCCAGCACCAGCTATGGGTCCTTTACCACTGAGGGGATGGTCAGCTGAAACAAGAGCAATTGGTTTCCCACCATGGCTGTGTGCCACTATTGCACTTGTATGGGCATCATGACAACTTATTCGCTGCTAAGTAGGTTAGACCATGAGATGCTTAGACAGATATTGATCATTTTCCCCCAGTTGCCCATATAGCACCTTCTGGCACTAGACACACTAACTGTCTGGGGTCTGACTCTCTTCCAGCTTCCAGCAATGAATTCCATTTTTCATATCAAACACATAAGGTGTTTCTAGCAGTACGGTCTTACCACTAAGCTTTGGTGGATCATCAAGTACTCTGACAGAAATCTGTCTTTCTTTTAGGAAACCTTGATGGTCTCTCTGATCTAAAACTCATTGTGGATGATAGCCGCATGCTGGTACTGGGAGTTACAGGTCAGTGCCCACTAAGAAAAGGAAGAAAAAGATAAATAATATAAAAGAGTTAGAGAGAAGAGTGAGTGAGAGAGAGAGAGAGAGAGAAGGGGGGGAGGGAGGGAAGGAGGGAGGGAGGGAGAGAAGCTGTAGCAGATTGAAGTCCTTCTTCAACATACCCTCTCCAGTGTCTTGTGACTCATGTGTTCCCTCTAGGGTCTGGTGGAGGTTCAACCATTTGGTCTGCCTTTTAGGATGTAGAATTTTATGGTACCATTGCCGTTTGGGTCTACCTTTGTGCTTCCCACCTCCTCCCTTACCCTCCCCTCTCTCCCCCCCATCCTGTTGTCTAGTCCAAGAGATGCTTTCTGGGTATGTAAAGCATCTTGGGTAGATTTAGGAAGAAAATATAGGAAGTACTTTCCATGATATAGGAATAGAAAGAGACTTCCTGAACAAAACCCCAGTAGCTCACGATCTTAAACAGTCACTCAAGTAATGGGATAACATGAAGCTAAAGAGTTTCTTTACAGACAAGCATACTATAAGCAAAGCCAATAGAGTACCCACAGAATGGGAGAAAATACTTGCTGGATACCCAACTGACAGAGGCCTAATCTATAGAATCTACAAAGAACTCAAAAATCTAAACAGTAAAAAGTCAAACACTCCACTCCCAAAAGTAGGCAAAGAGCTGAACAGGCAGTTCACAGAGGAAGATATACAAATGGCAAACACACTTAAGAAAATGTTCATTATCCCTAATCATCAGAGAAATGCAAATTGTAACAACTATGAGATTCCACTTTACCCCAATACGGATAGCAAACATCAAAAAATCAAATGAAAATAAATCCTGGCAAGGATGTGGAGAACTAGGAACACTCATCCACTGTTGGTAAGAATGTAAGATGGTACAACCACTTTGGAAAGCAATATGGAGACTCCTGAAAAAGCTGACTATAGACATACCAACAGACCCAGTTATTCCTTTACTGGGCATCTACCCTAAAACCTTCAAACCACAGGCCAGAGAGATTTGCTCAACCAGGTTTATAGTGGCTCAATTCGTAATAGCTAAGAGCTGGAATTAACCCAGATGTAGATCACTAGAAGAATGGATAACTAAAATGTGGTATATCTACACAATGGAATTCTATAAAGCAGTAAGAAAAAAATGGCACAATGAAATTTGAGGAAAAATGGTTGAACCTGAAGCAGATCATTCTCAGTGTATTTACCTAATCACAGAAAAAAATTGCCACATAGTCTCACTCATCTACAGCATTCTTGCTCATCTCGCAAATTCCTCTTTGGTTTTACCTCAGTCCTGGCTAATGTGCCAGGGGTGGTTTATCTCCTCATTCTAGATGCCTTCTGAAAAAGAAACACATGTTTTCCCAAGGTGACTGAGGTCAATGTAGGATCACTGGGATAAGCATTATTAATTAAGGGAGATTTGGGAGGGTGTAGCCACTGTTTGGGTTAAAGACTAGTGGGGTCTTTTTGTTGGATTTTATGAATTTGGTCTCCATAGGATTCTGACAATGTTCCTAGGTCCAGATAAAGCTTCCAGTACACTGAGAGGATCCTTTAGCTAATCAGAAAACTTTTGGTTATCCACCAAGTCTGGGAGCTACTATTGCACAGGCATATTCATCTTGTCAGGCTGGGTGCTTTGGTATAGCAGTTTCTCATGTTCCCATACAAGGTTGTTGGCCATTTTCCCACAGCAGCTTATATAACACTTTCCTGTGCTACAGGGGCAAAGCCTCTGGGGACTGATTTCCTTCCAGATTTCATCTATATCTCTCAATGTTCTGATTTTCTGTGTTGGAAGCATGTGGTGTCTTTACAATAGGGTCTTATATTTTACCTCAAGCAGGTAATCAAGTGCTTTGACCAAACTCTGTCTTGTTTTAGGGACCTTGTAGGTCTCTCTGATCAACAGCTGAATGTGGATTATGTCCAATTTCTGGTACTGGGAGTTATAAGACAGTCAGATGTTTCAGGATTAGTAGTCATTACACCCTCTCCAAGGCCCTTCTTACCTGACAATCCCTGCATACTCCTGATGAAGGTTGTATCATTTAGGCTGCTTTCCAGGAGAAAGATTTTTAGGGAAAAATTTTTATTTTGGATTTAGTTTTGTATGTATTTCCTGTCCACTCCCATTCATCCTTGTTGACAAACTTCTTTCCCTTTTATCTGTTCCTTGAGTTGTCTGTCAGGTATGCCTGCAGCTCAAGGAATTCCAGGTTAGGATCCACAGATGAGGGAAAACATCCAGTGTTTGTCTTTCTGTGCTTGTGTGAGTATGCATAGTTTTATCTGTTCAAGTCCATCTATTTTTCTATAATTTTCATTATATCTAGTATTCCCTTACTACTGAGTAGAATTCCATTGTGTATATGTACCATATCTTCATTATCCAGTCATCAAACAATGGACATCTGGGTTGATTACAGTTTTTAGCTATTGTGAATTGAGCAGCTATAAATAATGATTGAGCAAATATCTCTGCAGTGAAGAGTGGAACATTTAGAGTAGATGCCCAAAATGGAATAGCTATGTCAATTGGCAGCTCTATTTTCATGATTTTTTCAGAAGTCTCTATATTTTTTTCCAAAATGGTTGTACAAGTTTGTTCAACCACCAGCAGTAAATGAGGGTGCTTCTTTTCCTACATCCTCGTCAACATTTATTGTTGATTGATTTTTTAATGAGTAAGGTAGAATCTCATAGTTGTTCTCCTTTGCATTTCCCTGAGAGTTAAGGATGTTAAAATTTTTCTTGACTATTAGCCATTTGTATTTCTTCCACTGGTAATTCCCTATTCAGCTTTCTTCTCTATTTTTTTAGTAGATTGCTTGACTTTTTTTATTGTTTAGGTTTTTGAGTTCTTTGTAGATTTTAGGTATTAGGCCTCTGTCAGTGGTATAGCTGATGAAGATTTTCTCATGTTATATGGGTAGTCTGTTGGCTCTGCTTATGGTATAGTTTTCACTACAAAAGCGTTTAAGCTTCATGAGATCCAACTGGTTGAGTGATTGTTTAATTTCCTGGGCTACTTGGTATTGTTCAAGAAGTCTTTTCTCACTCCTATATCATAGAGAGTTCCTCCTAGTTGTTCTGTCAGTTAAGTTTTAGGTGTTAGAAGTCTTTAATCAATTTGGATTTGATTTTTGTGCATGATGAGAGTGTATAGTTTCACTTTTCTATATGAGATTGTCCAAGTTTCCCAGAACCACTTATTAAAGATGTCCTTTGTCCAGTGAATGTTGTTGGCTCCTTTGTCAAAGATCAAGTAGCTATGGTTGCTTGAATTAAAGACCAGGGTTTCCATTTGTCCCATTTGTCTACATGTCTGGTTTTGTGCTAGGAACATGCTAAAGTTTTTACTATGGCTTTGTAGTATAGCTTTAGATCTGGTATGGTGATACCTCCAGAGGCATTTCTTTTGCTGAGGATATTTTTAGATATCTGAGGTCTTATATGCATTCCACATAAATTTTGAGGCAATTTTTCTATCTCTGTGAAGAATGATGCTTGGATTTTTATTGGTATTGTGTTGAATCTATATATTGCTTTTGGTAGGATTGCCATTTTCACAAAGTTAATTCTATCTCTACAGGAGCATGGAAAGTCTTTCCATCTTCTCATGTCCTCCTCAATTTCAAGTAATTTTATCTGTTTAGTATATGTGTCTTTCACCTCTGTGGTTAGTGTTATACCAAGATATTTGATTTTTGTATGGCTACTAAAAATGGGACAGACTCTCTGTATATTTGTCTTTGGCATAATGGAAGGTGACTAATTTTTGTTTGTTGATTTTTGAATCATGCCACTTTACTGAAGTAAGTTATCACTTTTAGGAAGCTTAATGGTAGAGTCTTTTGGATCTCTTATGCATAGGATTATGTCATCATAGGGCTGCTTCTTCCTCTCCAATTTTTATTCCTTTTATATCTTTATCCTATCTTATTGTGTGGGCTAGCAATTCTAATTTTATGTTGAAGAACTGATCTTACTGGGTGTTCCTTGAGTCTATACTCATTAATTATGATTTGGGCTGTAGGTGCTTTTTATATGGCCCTTTGAGATATAAATCCTCCATGCCTAGTCTCTTCAGTATTTTGATAATCAAGTAATATTGTATTTTGTTATCTATTGAGATGATCATGTGGTTCTTGTGTTTAAATTTATTTGTGTGGTGTGTTATGTTAATCAATTCCCGTATGTTGAAACATCTCTGCCTCCCTGGGATGAAGTCTTGATTGAGGTGGATAATGCTTTTGATGTTTTGTTTAATTCAGTTTGTGTGGATTTTATTCAGGTAATTTTCATTCAAGTTCATCAGAGGTGTAGGTCTATAGTTTTCTTATTTTTGTATCTGTCTGCTTTTGGAATTAATGTGATACAGACTTCTTGGAAGGAGTTATGGGGGTTCCCTGTTCTTTGATTATGTGAAATAGCTTGAGAAAATGAAGCTTCAGTTCTTCAGTGAAAGTTTAGTAGAATTTAGCTGAGAATACATAAGATCCTGGACTTTTTCTTTTGGGGAGGTTTTTGATGACATTTTCAACCTTGATGGATGTAATGAGTCTGTTTAGGAGACCCATCTGCTCTGGTCTCAGTTTTGGTATGTAGTATATGGCTAGGAATTATCCATTTCCTCCAGGTTATCAAATTTTGTGGAGTAGAGGTATTGGAAATATGTCCTCATGATTCTTCCACTTCCACTGATGTCTATTGTGACCTCCCCTTTTCATTTTTGATTTTGCTAATTTGAGATTTCTCTACTTTTTGTTTGATCAAGTTGGCCAGGGGTTTATCTATCTTGTTTATTTATTTACTTTTGAATAACCAACCCTTAATTTGTCAATATTTTTAATTGTTTTCTTGGCTTCCAATTCATTAATTTCTGCTCTGATCTTAATTATTGCATTCCATCTGGAAGTCTAAGGATTGGATTGCTGTTGATTTTTTGATGCCTTTAGGGTAGATGGTTAGGTTATTAATTTGAAAGCTCTCTCTGTCTTTGTTATGAAGGCATTTAGTGCTATAAATTTTCCCATTAGGATGGCCTTCAAACTGTCCCCTAAGTTTTGGTATGTTGTATTTTCCTTATCATACAGTTCAATAAATTTTACAATTTACTGTTTGATTTATTCCATGACCAATTCTTTACTTAGCAGCATGTTATTTCATGTCCAGGAGCTACTACAGTTTCTCTTATTAACATTTAGCTTTAGGGCATTGTAGTCTGATGTGATCCAGGAAGTTGGATCAATTTCCTTAATTTATAGAGGCATGCTTTATGGCCTAATATATGATCTATTTTGGAAAAGGTTCCATGGATTGCTGAAAAGAATGTGTAATCTGAGTATGGACGTGGAATGATCTGCAGATGTCTGCTAGGTCTAATTGATTTATGGTTGTATAGAGCTCTATTATTTCCCTGTTTATTTTCTGCTTGGATGATCTTTCTAATGATGATAGTGTGGTATTGAGGTTCCTACTATGATGGTATTGGGATTTATTTCTGATTTGTTGTCCAGTAGGGTTTGCTTTATAAAGTGTGGTGCACCTATGCTTGGTGAATATAGATTGATGATTATAATTTTCTCCTTTCCAATCATTCTCTTAATGTATAAAAAGTGGCCTTATTTTGCTTCTTATTTATTTTTTGTTTGAAGTCTATTTCATAAGATATTTGCAAAGCTACACTCACTTGTTTGTTGCTGCTATTTGCTTTGAAAATACTTTTCAATCCTTTCACCCTGAGAAGGTATCTACCCTTAATCATGAGGTGGGTTTACTGAAGGCAACAGATTAAGGGCCCATTTTTCTGATCTACCCCTTTAACTTGTATCTTATGAGGGGGTAATTCCATTCATTCCTACCATGCTGGAGGATTTGTGGAATTTGGTGATTTTAACTTTTTAATACATACTCTAGTTTTGGTTTTTGTGTTTGTTCTCTTGTAATCTCTTGAGGTTTATTGTTTGATTCTTCTGGGTGGAATATTTCCTTCAGTGTTCTCTGTAGAGCTGGCTTTGGTAATAGAAAGTTTCCCTTTCTCCATCTATTGTGAAGGATACTTTAGCTCGGTACAGAAGTTTTGGTTAGAAACTGTACTTTTTAGGCTTTGAAGTGGTTCATTCCATGCACTTCTTGCTATCATGGGTTCCATTGAAAAATCTAAGATAACTGTGATGGAATTGCTTTTGTATGTGATGAGTTGTTTTTCTCTTGCTATTTGTAGCACTCTCTCTTTGTTTTCATTGTTGAGAGTTGCAACTATTACGTGACTTGGACAGTTTATTCTTTGGTCCTGTTTGTTTGATGTTCTGTGGGCTTTTGTATCTGGATTGGCCTCTCTTTTGAGATTGGGAAATTTTTCTTCAATAACTTGGTTTAATATGTTCTCTTATGCTTCAGACCTGGATTTCCTCACCTTCTGATATACCCATGATCTGGATGTTCAGTCATTTTAGGGTATCCTACAATTCTCTCATATTCTGTTTACATGATTTTTTAAAATTTAGCAAACTTTTTGGACTCTTGATAACTTTCTTCTGTATTGTCTTCCAGTTCAGAGGTTCTGTCCTACAAATGATTGACTCTGTTAGTGAGAACCTCTAGAGACACTTTTGTTTTGAGAGATAGAGAGAGACAGAGAAAAATAGGCAAAGAGAGAGAAAGAGAGAGAGAGAGGGAGAGTGAAGACAGGCTCACCAGTTCCTGTCAGCCACTGTGAATGAACTCCAGAAATGTGCACTCCTTGTGTGTATGCATGACTTTGTCCACTTGAGTCACTTGTGCATCTGGCCACATGGGACCTGGAGATTTGAACAGGAGTCCTTAGGCTTTGCAAGCAAGCATCTTAACCACTAAGCAATCCCTCAAGCCCTAGAGAGGTTTTTAAAAGCTGTATTTGATATTTTTTCTGTTTTGTAGTTTTGCATTTTGTCCATCTTTTATTGAGGTCCCATTTCTTGATGCTTCCTAGAATTCATTCTTGTACTTGGTTATATTTTTATACACCTTAATCAGCTGATTTTTGAGATCCTCTATTTGTTGACTTGTCTTCAATTTATTTAGATCTCTCTTGTTTCCTTCAATTAAGCTAAGCATAGTGACAAATCTGTGTGTTGTAAGAGATAATTCAGCTTAATTTCATTTATTTGATTGTTGGGTTTTTTGATGGTTTGCTTGGTCAGGGTCACTTAGCTTTGTATTTTCATTTTGGGATTGAATTTCTCTTGTTTCCTCTATATTCTTATTGGGGGATTCCATTGTGTGACTAGGCATCTTTGGTGGAGCTCTCTGTTTTCTGACTTTATTTTTTCATTGTGGTCTACCCAACTAAAGGTAAAAGTCTTATTTTACTAAGGAGGAGGCAAGTATTTTTCTCCCTAGGCTCTTCAGTGAGTGTTCTGTTTTACATTTGAACCAGATTGGAGTAAAATGGGGTTATAACCACAGATACACAGGTTGTATATATTGCAAGTGCAATAGGGCTTCTTGCGAAACTAGGAGGTGGGGCACTGGGAATTCGAGCTTACTTATTCTGTTTGTGGGCCCTCTTCAGCACAAGGGATCAGGGGTTTAGGGAACCTGGACCTGGAAATCTGGGGAGCCAGGATCAGAAAGCCAGCTCCCAAAGTGGTATGTGCATCCTCTGGTGCAGAGGAACAGGAGATTGAGAGCCCAGGGGCCAGCCAATCCAGAAGTTGTGAACAAAACAAGTATGTATCAGCAGCAGATATTCAGGGTTCAGGCTCCCTACACCAGCAGCAGGGGTACTAGGGGCCACAGAACTGGGAAGCAGGGAACAAACTGGAAGAACTGTGCACACCCTCCAACACACAGCAACATAGAATTGGGAACCCAGGAGACTGTCCATGAGGATGCTGGAAGCAAAAGGCCATCTTCCATAGCACATACTTAGGGTCCAGGCCTCCCTACATCAGCAACTACTGTTAGTTTGTTTGTTATAATGTTTCATTTATTATGAGTCTAATGAGTCAAATAAAAACATTTTAGTAACTAGCATAATATCTGGATTTCTAGATTTTTAATTGACTCATTGAATAAATAAAACAACTGAATTAATGCACATTACTATACATTAGGAAATACACATCACCATATAATCAGGGAATCATTTCACATGTCTTTCTTTGGAAATATCTTATATAAAGTATTTTAAAATATAGGTTTTTGCCATACAGCCTAGTTTGTAGGCATGCACATGAGGATGAAACATTTTCTATCAGAGACAATGCTCTAACATTTAGCACAGGGAGCCTGAAGGTTGAGAATTGACATTTAGGATGAGACTGTTGAACCATGCTGAACCATGCTTCACAGAATTTAAATGTATATATGAGGCTGTGCTCCTTGTTTATGTTTATATCAATACTAAGTGATGCATACAAATTAATAATCATTTACAAATATTTTGAGTAACTATATATTCACATTTCTTCATGACTTTTCCTTTCACTTTGAGAAGGAAAATAATAATTTTATAATTATTTGTTGATTTGTAAAATACCAGTAACAGCTAGGCAAGGTCACACCTAAATGCCATCACTTCACTGAGAGACTAGGGCAAAAAGATCACAAGTTCAAAGCAAGTCTGGGTTACACAGTGAGTACCAGGTCATTTTAAGTGCTATAAAGAATCTCTCACAAAATAAACAAATGGATAAATAAAGTGAACAAAAATAAAATAAAATATCTATAACTGATGTTAAATACTGTGTTATTTTAAAGTATGAAATGGTAACTTCTGTCACAAACTTTCCTGTAGTTTTTTAAAAAATTTTCTTCATGTTTCAAATCAACATTAAAAAATATATATATATATATATATACATATATATATATATATATATGTATATATATGTGTGTGTGTGTGTGTGTGTGTGTGTGTGCTTTGAGTGTGAGTATGAGTGTGCAGGTACACATGGGCATTTACCTGTCAAGGTCTCTTGCTTCTACAAATGAATGTTGTTCCAGCTTTATGTGGGTGGTTGGGGAATTGAACTCTGCAGGTTTTACAAGGAAGCACCTTTAACTACTGGGCCATATCTATCACTCTTCAGTTTTTGTTTATGTTTAAGCCTGGGATTCTTATTATAGTATGCACGAATTCTTTAAATAGTATCATGATTTTATAAATAAGTTTCAATGGAAATATTATAGGGGCAATTTAATTCTTATGAAATTAATAGAACCTAAATATATTTACTTTGATTTTCTAAAATACAGGTTAAAATAACATATTACCCTATCTACAGAAATTATGTTAAATAAATTATAAAATTTGTTTTTCTTTACTCTGCCAAAATATTTGTATCTGACATCATGTTTCAAACTTTGTAATTTATTTTATAAGTAATTATTTAATTCTTTTAATAAATCAGATTTCAATGTTACAGCAGTATAAGAAAGCAGAAATAGTGTTTTCTTTATCCCTCTGAGTGTATATTTTAAAATAAGCTAAATATTTACAATTAACCTTATCTGTAACTTAGTTGAGAAATGCTGTTTCCATAAACTGACCTTCATTTATTGTGAAATGATGTTCAATACATCACAGAATTAAGTGTAAATGCCCCTTTAAAATTAATTCAGTGATATACTGAACAAGAACTTAAGAAGGCTCAACTGACTACTTATCTAGTAGGTAGTATGGAATGAATGATAGGTGCTGGCCTTACATGATATGCTCCTCATTGATACCAAGTTTAATCTGAAAGCCTTGAGGTGTGTTTTGGAACTGAGATAATATTGAATTGCCTAAACTTTTTATTCTAGGCCTATGTTAGATATTATCAAAGGGCTTCTATGTATAGGTGTACAGTTAGCTTTTTGTTATGAGAAGAAAAAAAACTGAGCAAAACCAGCATATGGAATGAAAGAAAGTTTATTTCAGATTATGATTTTGAGGGGAAAGCTTTATCATGGTGTGGAAAGCATGCCAAGAGCAGATAGCACTTGTCACATCAAGTAGGTGGAAGCAGCAACAGTGAGCTAGCTATGAACTTTCTGTGGCGCTGGGATAATTAACCTCAAGAAACACCCTCACACAGTGAACCTCCTCCATTAAGGCTTCACTTCCTAATTGCTCAAAAATTCTACAAATTAACACTAGCTGGAACCAAATATTAAAAAATATAAGCCTGGTGAGGAGGTGCATTCCACTGAAACCACTGCATTCTGCCTTTTGCCTCCATGGACTCAAGA
This sequence comes from Jaculus jaculus, assembly GCF_020740685.1. NCBI lineage: Eukaryota > Metazoa > Chordata > Mammalia > Rodentia > Dipodidae > Jaculus > Jaculus jaculus. Next base: position 148,015,680 of record NC_059103.1, read on the forward strand.
CCATGTCATGTTGCAAAACATATTCAGTCTAACTTTAAAAGTCTCCATAATATTTACTGTCCCAACAAGGATAAAAAGCACAGTTTCATCTGAAACTGTTATGTAATTGTTAGCCCTGTAAAATCAAAGCATGAGTTATATCTAACAAAGAGTAAGCATTCCTTTTCAAAATGGAGGTATTTGGGCATAGCAAGGAAACATTTGACCAATGCAAGATCAAAGATGAATGGGAGCAAACATCAAATTCTGTATCTCAATCTGTCACCTGGGATTTGTGATGAAGTCATCTGGGCTCAGCAAGGCATGGATAATATATCTTCTCAAGCTGTGATATTTGCTTTCTGAGCCACCAACTTTTCTTAACAAACATCCCATAGTCCTGGCATTTTCATCATCTTGGGGTCTCCACTACAACACACTGTTCATTTTCACAGCTCTTTGCAATGGCCTTTCATGGCCTTCATGAAGGGGCTATGATCCTACTGCACATCACAAGGACTGTGTAAACTTCATGATCCTACATTTCTCTTATCTTCTATGCCCCCAAAACCAGTACAAGGTAAATGATGTTCCCAAATGTGTTAATCGGGGGGAGGGATTAAACTTTGAGGAAGAGAAAACTCCTTCAGCATTCTTCCCTCAGGCACCTTTCTTTCAAAAGACTTCACATTGTTTCTATTTTCCCAATGCCCAGCATATGTTCCAACTTAATAGTAGTAATCTCTTAAGCAATTGCATCTAACTCTCTGAGCCCAGGATCAAAATCTGCTCACATTTGCCATGTCCTTCTGTTTTGTGTTTTCTTTTGCCAAAAAGTCCATTACTTTTAAGTTCAATTTTGTTCAAGCTCTCAGGACATGGTCAAAATACTACCAGAGTATCACATAAATTGCCTCTAGCCCAGTTCTCAATAAAGTCCTATTTTTCGTCTCTGAAATCTCATAAGCCAAGAACTCACAGTTCACAGTTCTCTTTGAATTTAAGTTTCTGAAAGTTTCATCATAATGGCTCATCAAGCTCTGTTTACAGCACTGCAAGCCTATTCTAGTCCTGCCATGTACCTCCCCCAAACTAATTCCAAAAGACTAAATTTAGCACATGGTCACATTCATTGGAAAAATGACCCCACTCTCAGTACCAGTGTTTTGTAGTAGTTATCTTCTCATTGCTAGAGAAAAACACCAGACCAAAAGCATGGTATGGAAGGAAAGAGTTTATTTCTGTGTATACTTTTGAGGGGAAGTTTCATTATGATAGGGAAAAGACAGCAAAAACAGATAGCATGAAGTGACATTAGCTAAGAGGAAGCAGCAAGAATGAGCTAGCTATGAATATCCCATAGTGCTGGGGCTAATTAACCTTGGTACAATTCCTCAAGTAAGTTTGTACCTCCCAAAGACTCCATAAGCTCCCTAAGTTGTCACCAGCTAGAAAGCAAGTATTCAAAACATGTGCACCTACAGGCAACACTTTTTTCAAACCAACAGGATAGTCAATGGTTTTCACCAACTGTGATATAGTGAGATGAAATAGAGATCAGGGAATGGAGACAAGCACATGGTTATTGTTTGGTCTGTGGCTCTACAAGTCACATAGTCCTAGAGTCTTACATTAGGTAGAACACAACCTCATATCTCCGTAGGCACTTGATTACAGAGCTCAAGAGAATTTAGCATGCTTTGAAAAATTGTTTTAATAAAAGAAACTCCTCTTAATAATTCGTTAATCAACTGTATCCTATCTATTTCTTCAGATGAGGATACTGGGTTTAGTTCAGCAGTATGTAGAAATATTAATTATCCAATCATGACAGATATGGAATGAGACATATTTGCTCAAAATGGTCTAAAGTGAAATCACATTTATTTGGTAATTATTAACATTTAACATACAAATACATATTGGAAATGAACAACATATACTAAAGGTAGAGAGTATTATTTATAGCTAGGCCCAAGTTTCTATGATTATAAATCTTTTATTAATGGAATATTCTAGAATTAGCATACTATGGAACATAACTTTGAGAATTTTGGTTTAAACTTGGGATATTCTATAAAATGACAGCTAATGATCAATAATTTGGAGACTAAATAAATCCTGTTTGTTATATTTATTTTTATTCAATTTTGTACTTTAATTATAGTCCCAAAGTTTCCAACATTTGAGAAATTAAATATAATATGATTATAATTATATATTCATAAGATATAAATACACATATGTGTAATATGTACAAATAATTCATAATTATAAACTCTCAATTTGTTAAATAAATGAACACTAAAACTTAGGGTAGAATTTATATTACTGATCACTAATTAATATTGATCTTTAGTTTCATTAATGCAAAAGCGTACACTACATATCATCTATTCAGAGTCAATGCATAGTAGTATGATATATATATATATATATATGTGTATATATAAATATATATATATACATAAATATCAATTTTTAGAGATCTGTTTGAAGTTCATACATCTAAAAATTTATTGAAATTGTTAAAATTATTTACAGCATGATTTGGAGTATAGGGAACACATTGTACCTTGAAATTTACCAATACAACCAATACAAACTTTTCATGGACAAAATTTCATATGCTTTGATAATTTACTTTGATACCTATGCCATCCACTATTTACCAACTTGCATATAAGAATATTTAGATATCAGGTATATGTATATAGTTAGAGATAATTTCAGGGCTGGAGAGATTGTTCAGTGGTTAAGGCACTTGCCTTAGTACCCACATAAAGCCACATGTTCAAGGTGGCACATATGTCTGGAGTTCATTTGCAGTGGCTAGAGGCCCTGGTGTGCCCATTTTCTTTCCCTCCGCCTTTCTCTTGCTCCCTTTTTCTCTCACTTCCTCTGACAAATAAATAAATAAAATATTTTCTTAAATTTTTTTTGTTAATTTTTATTTATTTATATGAGAGTGACAGAGAGAAAGAGGCAGATAGAGAGAGTGAGATTGAGAATGGGCGCGCCAGGGCTTCCAGCCACTGCAAACGAACTCCAGACGCATGCGCCCTCTTGTGCATCTGGCTAACGTGGGTCCTGGGGAATCGAGCCTCGAACCGGGGTCCTTAAGCTTCACAGGCAAGTGCTTAACCGCTAAGCCATCTCTCCAGCCCTAAATAAAATATTTTTAAAAAGAAGATAACAAATTAGCAGAATATACAAATTATCTTGTTGAATCTGTGTTAACTGAGCATAGTCCAACTAACATCACAAGGGACAGACATAATTAAAGTACCACTTGATCAAGAGTACATAAAAATATCTTCATATTTCATAGATATTGTTTAAAATATATTTTTATTTATTTGTTTGCAAGGAGAGGATGGGGGTGAGATGGAGAATGGGCAAGCCAGAACTTTTGCTACTGCAAATGAATTCCAGATGCATGTACCATTTTGTGTATCTGGTTTTGGGGGATATTGGGGAATTGAACCAGGGACCTCAGGCTTTGCAAGGAAGTTCTTTTAACCACCAAAATACCTTCCTAGCTTTTCTAATTCTTGTTTCTATCTCCCACCCCTGTGATTTTGTTCATATTTTATATATGTTGCTTCTGTTATAATTTAAAGTATGTTGCTTGAATAGTTTGGGCAAGTTCTGTAGACTTAGGCAAGGTGAGCCATGGAGAACAGTACTGTACATAGCAAGGAAACCACTGGTAGGTGGCATTTTTTACAGAGAATATAAAGTTTCTCACTTGAAGGAATCATTGTTTCAGAGAATTCTGAAAATATCAGATTTAAATTAACTGTTTTCCAAATTACAAACCATGAGATAATTTCATGTATATTTTTAGGTAGCTAAGAGAGAATGGCGTTTGATTCTAACTCAGTATCAATTATAAAAGCCTTTGCCATTATATTTAGAGCCCAGGTGTAATTGTAATAGTATTGAATTGAATGTCATATAAAATAGCATATGGGATTGCATGACCCAAAGAATGGCTACTGAAATATAGTCTTTTTCTACTCTTCATTCAGTGGCTCAAATTATGCCAAGGTCATTTGTGATTGAGAGCTATCTGATGGTTGTCACTATTCTCTAGGAAAAATTAAATGAAGGTCACAATTCTATTCTGTGTGAAAAGCAGAGCTGGATCTCTCTCTCAGGGCAGGGTTCTGGGAAAGCTTTTCTTGAAGCAGTGCATGCGATAGCTGTATTCATATAGATTCTGTCTTAAAGCAAGCTGGCATGGGTTTTTTTTACACAGATCCATAGGCCACAAATGTACTTCTAAGACAAAAATATTCATGCACTTATTTTTCTCTGAGTTATTATCTACTTTTGAAATGCATTAATTTGAAGAGTTTTCCACTTTTTATCATGCCTAGCCAATAGTGTTTTTGGTCTTTTGACATTTTGCTATTCTTATACAGGAATAAGTAAAATTTCCTATATTAAATATTATTATGTGTATTCTTATGATCATTCTTTTGCATTGAAAATGATATATCTCCTTTCAAAAATCCTAAATGTTTAATTAATAGCAAAACAATAGTTTAAGAGGCATGAAAGTGCTAACCATAGACAATGATCATGAATTTGAAATTTTCAACTACAAAACACAGGAGTGTGTGTGTGTGTGTGTGTGTGTGTGTGTGTGTGTGTGAAATACTCACACATATATACATAGACACATGAGTATTAACCATTCAATGTAAAGCATTACTTATCATCAATGGACTGTCTTCTGACATTGCACTGGGATAGAACTATACAGTAAATAATGAATTGTGGGATGCAGCCAGGCTTGCAGAAAATAACTATTTGAGGGATGGTGCATGAACAGAAAGCTGTAATTTTGACAGGTGGCAAGGTGTCGTGTCACCAAGCCTTTCTAAAGCCTCATATCTCATACCTATTGATTAATGGCTCTAATTAAGGAATGAAATCAAGCATGTGAAGACAGGGGATCGCTGTAGGTCCTTGTTTGGTAGTTTTCTCTTCCTGGCACACGACCCATCCATCTAAATATCACTGCACTTTCATTTATTACTGCTGTATGGTAAAACAAAAACGGCAAGAGGGGTGCATTCTGATCTTTTCCCTCTATTACAAAAATGTGATTTCACAAGGTCTGAAGGAAGAGAACATGTCACAGCATCGTTTGAATGAGCACTGCCATGTGAGATGCTGCAATCGCTGATGCTGCGAAGGGGATCTGACTGAGACGTGTTCAATTGCCTTTAAAACAAGTGATGGTATTAGTGTGCTTTCTTGGAGTTGATCTTGCCAAGTCCTTACTTTTAGACCTGAAATTCTCCTATGGACTTAAAATATTTAGCTACAATAAGAACACCCATTGAGATACACCAAATATCATTTGGGTCACTGGAAAGAAAAATAAAGCAGTTAATAATAATAAATTAAAGAATACAGGGAGTCATGTCCATGATGTTTTTCCTTATGGCTGCTTAACAAGACCCCAAATATGAAAATATGACATTGTTATACACAGTTGAACAAGTGCCAGAGAAAATTTCTGGTCCTTTGGCCCAATATGAAAATATTGACCCCAAAACAGATATTCAGCTCATGTTAGTACAAGAGATCCTCTACCTGGAGCTTAAAGTGTACATGGCTAACTACTATTTTTCTTTTGTAATTTATAAGCTAAACATGTGTTCTAATAATATGTTACAAACTCTGCAAACTTTTTGTCATATTTAAAGAATTTTTTATTTAACATCATTGAAAATGAAGTTAACATTTCATAACAAAATAAATTTGTACTTCTTAAGAATGATCATTAGTTTTGTCTGTGTTTTTAATCACATGCTATTTATAGCTCTGATTAAGTGTAGTTTTTCTGATTATTTAACAGAAAGATATTTATTAAGAATGTTCAGATATTTTCTTCATTTAGCACTTCACTATGCTTTTATATATTATAGAAGCATATGATTACTTCACCTCAAAATAAATAACTCTATCTTTAGTTTTTAAATAGGCTATACTTATATACTAAAATAATTTCAATTTTCTCTAGTGCATGCTAAAATGTTTTAATAAAATTTGGAAAATATTGAAAATTACAAAAACAGAAAATGTATATCTTGTCAGTTTTCTAAATATAAGATTAGATATTTTTATAAGGAACAAATATTTAAGTTACATCTAAAATTTGTAAATCTTTTAAACATACAGACTGCTGAAATCCTAAATACATGCCACATAGTTTTATGTCCTATACTTTGGATTAAAAAATTGGGAGTGACTACAAGACAAAAAGCTTTATTTTTTCTCATGAAATATTGATTTCTGAAGCAATATGTAATTAATTTATTGGATGTAAAATTCATGTTTATACTGGTATAAATGGGAATACAAAAATATGAACCTTTTTATGAAACTTAAAATGGTTTTCTTTCTTTTCACTTTATAATGAACTTGCATATACTCTTTTTATTTATTAATTTTATACTGTAGCTCATCACTTTATTTTCTTTAAGAATATTTGAAACAAAAGCAGTGATAAAATCATTGCTTAGTGAAGCAAGTAGTCATTGAATCCAGCTATGCACATTAGAAAGATGTTACATAGTGCATACTTTTAATAATGATCATTTAGAAGATAATTTTAGTATCCACACAAGGGAAAAATGGATTTTTGATGAGTTCTTATATGACCATATGTGGTATTAGTCAGTGTGAGGTATTGCTAGCAAGCTCATTGCTTTCAAAAATCAAAGTTAAATGGTTCATCTATCATCAGAATTTGTGTCCGGGCGACTTGTCTGAACATCAGTATGATTTATGGTTTGAATTGGAGGAGTCAACCATGCATGTTTCTTAGTTTATCGTTTTATGCTGTCTTCAATTAAATGTCTATAAACACAGTGATGGCTTTATGACATTGTCCATCAATAAAGACTATCAGATTTTGCATGAGGATATGTAATTTTCAGAAAAATAATGACCTTTTGACTTCTATGTGTCCTGTTGTTACTTTTATACACATGCACATGTAGCATTTCATCATAGAAAAATTTATTGCCTAATTTTTAATATGGGTAGAAGGCTTATTTTGTTGAATAATCTTAATAATTATTTAATATTTCTTAAACCCTAAAATTAACAAATCATGATAATAATTGTAATTGAATTTACAGCTCTCTGTCTTGCACACTACATGACAAATGCTTTTCATGGAAGGCCAAAAAAAGTAAAATAAAATAAAAGAATAGATCAGGATATTTTCTTGCATGCTGATTCTAAATCTGATGGTTTTATGGATTCAAAGATTTTAAACAGATTTTGCTAGGAGAAAGTAATGTATGTGATAAAATAAAATTAAATTATTCCATATAGAGGATGAATCCTGGAAAATCTTGTGTTTTCATTTTCTTCAGGACATTGAATAATGATCCTCTCAGTCTTCATATTTATGAATGTGGTGTATGGTATTCACACTGGCAGCTTGTGGAGGCTGAATCATTTTCTCTGTAGCTCTGCTCTGATATTGTGGCTGACAGGAGTGCATTGTAAAAAAGAATTAGTATTCTAGGTCTTAAAGCTATGTTGAATATCTTTTTAGCATATTTTTAAATAAAAAATACAATGTGAAGGTTTTTATATAACAAATCATCTCCATGTAATTTAGGGAAAGGAGAGCAGAAATGAGACAATTAAGGCAGGCTTAGATATAAATTTAAACAAATATGCTTTTGTGGATGCAAAATATTGCATATCTATGGTATTGTTACTATATTGAAAAAATTCTTTCTACTATATAAGACAAATGTGCATATGTGGCAGGTATGTGAGGCTCTAGCCAATGATTCTCATGGTTCACCGCATTGTGGGAGTACACTAAGATCCCTGTGTAGCCACAGATAGAATCTCATATGTCATTATACATTTGAGAAACACACTTTATTTCTCTCCTATAAATTAGCAGAGGTTGAATCCATGAATAAATTGGATATAGAAACCAAAAAAGACCTTTGACTTCAATTATCTATATAACTAAAGCAAGTGAAAATCATATATTGGAATGAAAGTACTAGGTTTCTTTCCAAACAGTGATCTGTCTGGCCATTTGTGAGAAATATTGCATGCTCTCAGTTCTGCATTATTGAAAAATATAAGTAGCCTTGTATTTCCAAGGGCCTCAGACATGTACAGATATGAATAATTAAATATTATTTTTCTTCTTAGTACAGTGAGACTGGATTGCTAAAGCAAATATATATGCATATATATATATTCATATATATTATCTATTTATTTATTTGAGAGAGAGAGAGAGAGAATGAACACACCAGGGACTTCAGCCACTGCAAATGAACTCTAGACACATGTGCCAACTTGTGCATCTGGCTTACATGGGTGTTGCAGAATCAAACCTGGGTCCTTAGGCTTCCCAGGCAAACTCCTTGACCACTAAGCCATCTCTCCAACTCCTCAATTAGTTTTAATAGAGAGTTTAAATCAATGTGATTACCTATTCAGGAAAACAGAGGACATTTCCAATATTTTATTATTCTCATTTTGATTATGTCTTCAAAATTTAAATATCAAATGCTGAAGAAACGATTATTTTAAAGAACTGAAACACATTAAAAATTTTAGAGTTTTAGTACATTGTCAACCAAAATAAAGTTGATGGGCACATCTTGAAAGTGCCACCTTTTTATTATGATGTAACATAAAAGTGGCCAAAATAAAATTGTTAATATTACTCTCAGATTTCTAGTTAGCTATGTATTTAAAATAATATAGTGTTCTACTCACTGTTTATTAAAAATAGTTTTGGATAATTTTCTCCAGGAGCGAACAGTTATTCCCATAAATAGAAGAATTTCTATCCTTCTATGTTAAAAATAGTGAAATATGTACACTTTTTAAGACAGTATTTTAACTAATGTACATTTTAATGTAGATCTATTATTGGAGGTGGACTATTCACAGAAGTCACTCTAGTTTCTTTTTATTTTTTATTTTTCAATGCACAGATTTTTCAAACATTAAAATTTCCATAGACAATAGGTTATGCATATGATAAAGTTTGTCATTTTAAAACCATGTAATCAAATGCTTCATTTTTGTTTATTAACAGCATTATTCAATTATACAAACTGATGATTGAATAGTTAAGGCACTTCCAAGTATATGAATAAAATAAAACAAATTTTTACATTACTATAAACTTTATGTGTGTCTGTTGGAAGCATTGAGAAACTTCAATGCAAAGTTTAGACGGGTTTCTTTTACTTTGCCCCCCATACCCAGAATCCAATGCAAGGCAAGCACTGTATCTATGAGCAGCGCCTTTAACCTTATTTAGTAGTTTGTTTATGAAGTCATATCATTTATTTTTATTTATTTTTTTAAGTTTTATTTATTTTTTTGACAATTTTATGAAAGTATATAATGTGTTTTGGCCATTTACCCTCTATTTTCATCATTTTGTTTCCTCCTATTCCTGCTAAATGTCTTCTTTCCAAAAAAAAAAAAAAAAAAAAAAAAAAAAAAAAAACCCTACCTCCTGCTTTCATGTTTTGTTTGTTTTTTTTTGGAGGGGGTGACCTAGTTTAGTTAGGATGGCTTTTATGAGTCTTGGTTGTGGATTGTTTACTGGAGTATGGACAACTGACACGTGGCTATACTACTGAAGAAAAAGCTTTCCTCTGCCATGGCAACCATTGACGACTAATAGCTCATTTGCAAGGGTGGGCCTCATGAACCCTCCCCTATCTGCCATGGAATACTGTAGAGCTCAGTCTTGTGCAGGAAACCATGTCATTTGTAAGATCATGTCAGTTGCCATGTTATGCCTTGAAGACTGCATTTTACAGCACTCCTATTGAATTTTCCTTCTCTCACCTTCCTTCTTACCTGTCTTCCATGATATTTTCTAAGCCTTGGATGTGGTGATTCATATGTTCAATTTAGTGGGTGGGAGCACTCAATAATCACTTATTCTCAATACAGTTTACTAGTTATGATATTAGTCTCTGCATTAACTCTCACCTTTTGTAAAAGAGGCTTCTCTGACCAAGGCCAAGAACAGCACTAATTGGTGGGAATAACTGTAAACATTTAAAAGATAGCCTGACAACCTAGTGGCATGATTGTTATGGAGATAACCAGCTAGTTTCTCTTTTAGAAATATTTTACTTACTTATTTATTTGAGAAAGAGAAAGAGGCAGAAAGAGGGAGAGAGAATGGGCATGCCAGAGCCTCTAGCCACAGCAAATGAACTCCAGATGCATGTGCTGCCTTGTGCATCTGGCTTACATGGGTCCTGGAAAGTCAAACAAGGATTCTTGGGCTTTGCAGGCCAACACCTTAAATGTTAAGCTATCTCTCCAGCCACAACCAGCTATTTTTTGATTGGATTTGAGGCCACAGTCAAAAACCCATGTCTGGGAAGGTAATGGCCTTAGAGGGGGACCCACTAATGCGATTTTGCTAAATGGACATTTTGTTAAACTGCCAAATTATAATTTTTAGAGACAACCAAAATTAATGATCGATTTTCTTACAAAATCACATAAATACATAAATCAATGATACAAATTCTCACTTATCAGCTGAGGTTGTTTTTATTTTTCCTTTTTACTTTTATTTATATTTTGGGGACAAACACTCATTCTTGACCAGATTGACTTGGAACTCACTATGTAGCTCAGGATGACCTTGAGGCCTTGAACTTGCAGCAATCATTATATCTCAGCCTATCAAGTTGTGAGATTATAGACATGAACTACCATGGCCATCTTTCAGATATAAATTATATATAGTACTTTTTTCTAATTTTAAGAATTAGTCGATGTTTTACTGAAGAAAATATGTAACCTACATTAAAGTTATTTCTAATGTAGGTACATAATAAATGATCTTTTGGTACTTTACAAGAAGCTCTATGTTTTCACCAAATGCACTGAAAAGGGGATTGTTTTGGAATATGCATTTGTGAGAAAGAGATGCCTTAGAGAATTGGGTTGCAATATATCTACTCAGCTATATTGATCTGTTTATTAAACTCAGTTGTTTCTTCAACTTGCCTCTAGTCACTTCATGACGTTTATATTAAGTGCAGAATTTAAATGTGAATTTCTGTGTTGAAATTTAATATGCAATGATATTGTAGTTGATTAAGCCATAGGGAATGCATAAAACAACATGAAAATTATACAACCACAGAGGCAGAACCAAACCGTTAGGGAGACAAATGTTTTAAAAAGTTTAGTCATGTTCCTTCATTTTAGTTTCTGATTCATAGCATACAAAGATCCCCCATTTCTAAAAAAAAAAAAAAAATAACTTTCTTGAAGTAATATTATTACTGTATATCCTTTCATTTAAAAACATACTAGTTTGTGATTATGGTAGAGCTTGCTAAAATAATAATGACTCATTTCATGATAGCTTTACTTCCATTGTTTTGCAAATTATATTCCCTCCATTTTGTCATTTATTTTAATGACAAAGTAGTTTATAATAGTTAATTTTCATTTTTCAATTTGTCCAGATTTATAATCTACTAGGAGACACAAACCTGGGTGTGTCTGCGAATGTATTTCTAAAGAGGGTGACTGAGGATGGGAGATATACCCTGAATTGGGGCAATACTATCCAATGGCCTGAGATCTTGAACTGAAAAATTTGAAAAGAAAATTCTAATTATTTTTTAGCTGCTTCCTAATTCACTGAGATTTGATAAAGCAGCTCCTTACTACCACAGATAGAAGCTCATCCTGCTGCCTTCCCTTCCCCACCATAATGTATTCTATTCTCAGTCATAGGCCAAAATAAATCTTTCCTCTTTCAAGTTGCTTCTTGTCAATATGTATTGTTATCAATGAAAGAAGAACTAAAATAAATAGGTACAACTCAAAGCCATGATGTTCAGACAGAAGGTAAGTATGGAATAAGGAGCCATTCTTTTCATGAATAAATATTGTGTCCCCTAAAAATCTGGAATCATGACTTCCGGGGGAGCTGGAATAGGCTGGTCACACATAAGTTAAAGATATACATAGTTCTCTTGTTTACAGAAGATGCCCTAAGTGATGACGCAAGACAAACATATTTTGACTTAGTTAGATTATGAAACCAAGAGCACCCTGGTATAGCTATCCGACAAGTCTGCTTTGTCCTACCTGCCTTAAGGCTAAGAAGTGTTTAGGCTCTGGATCTGGTCTATTATAGCCAGATACAGCCAGCATTACATAGATGAACAGGAGCCCCAGTTAAGTCTATAGGTCTATGAGACTATCTCTTGATTCAACCAATCCTAGACCCATTAGATCCTAAGAGCAGGCTTGGCAATTGTCAGTCACACCTGGCTCTGCTTGGCTTCTATCTAGAACCTGTTATGAATTATGTATCCAATTTCAATGTTAGAATGCCTCTTCTCTACTTTGCCCATGATGTTTTGATTTTTATTTTTGTTTCAACACTTCCTTTAATTCAATAGAACATAATTATTTTTATTATGAATCTTTGAATCTGTATTTTGTGATCCTCAGCCTTCATGAGCATGGCCAATATCTGATGAGATTGCATATTAAAATAAATATTGAATATTTTTCTTCAATGAATCATTGGTCTGTCATTTTGTGTACTAGATCTTTGCAAAAAAAGGTATACATTCCTTTGTAGAAGAATGCAACTGTGCTGAGGGTAGCAGTTTTGTGAGTTTTGTTGATCAAAGTACCATCTAGAATGATTTTAGATTGCATGTTAGATAGTTAATTAGTATGCCAATAGATGTTATAAGAAACACTCATTCATAATTGCATGTATTTTATATCAATGTATACAGAGAATTCATACAGGTAATTTTGGATGAACAGTTTTGGAAAACATTATAGCAACATAAGCCCGAAGTTCTAACACATAAACTGATGCAGAATAAAATAGCCATCAGTGTCTTGCAAGACTAAAGGAAACCAGGATTTCTGAGGGAGTATATTGGCATAGACTCACTTCTATATTCTTGAAAGAAATGAATAATGCAGGGCCTAATATAGTGTAATTTGAGTAAGAAGTAAAATCAAATACTAAATATTAAATAACAAGTCACAGCATGATGACAATTACATTTTTCTTCAGGGAACTAAAGAGCATGTAGAAAGCAAAAGGTATAGAAAAGGCACCCACATTTTTATATATGGGAATTTCTATACTTTTTTATATAAATGCCAACTACTCAATATGAGAAGCCTCTTAGAGGTTGCAGTGGGAACAGTGGAAACATAGTTGTGGGGCATTCATTTGCATGTGTTCCTTGCTCTGACGCAGTATGCACTGGAGGTGATCAAGGATTAGTTCCCGTTGTTTTCAGCTTAGTACTAGTTACTTCAGGATTTGGAGGTTTGTACCAGTAGACTCATGATTACTAATTCAGGAAGAAGCCTCAGACGTTTAGGAGCCCAGACAATGCTTTTGTAAAACAATCCTGACAGAAAAAGTATTGTCAGAATTAGCTCACAATGAGAATAATCAAAGTATGAACAGTTATCAGTACAGACTTGCCACTGAGATCTGCAGGCAGGAAAATGACAAAGTCAAGACCTGGCAGATTATAGAGCAGTTCCCATGCCTCAGACTCAGGAGAAGCTTCCCAATATTGTATCACTTGTTTCTATTTTACACAAGGCAATTGTTTCATAAATATATAAAACCAAAAGTGCATAAAACCAAAGTGAGAAGATACACTTCCAGACATTGCATTTTGAATTTTAATGCATTTACTTTAATACCTTTATTTTGAGGGTGTTTTTTAGATCTATCTGTACATTATTACCTAAATTGTTTAAATACACCAATAAGTTTCTTATTTTAAGTCTCTGGAAAAAAATACTCTTCGGCTTACCAAAGTTATACCTATATTTGTATCTCTTCTGTGTGAAGCCACAGCAAGATTAATTACCAGAAAATAACTAGAATAACAGTTGACGTTTCCAAGAGCTGAGTTTATTGCTAGTTCTTAGTTAGCATACCTGCCAATTTTCTTCCATGTACAAACTTCATTCTAAGAGGAAATTTGACTATAAAGAAATGCTTTATTTTGTAAGCTTTGGACATATTAACATGAATAATAACTCTGAACAGTTCTCTATATGGATATTATTTATCTTATTAAATTACTGGGTTTTTTTTGGGGGGATGGGGGAGGATAGGGTTTTGCTGTAGCTCAGGCTGATCTGGAATTCACTATGGAGTCTCAGGGTGGCCTCGAATTCATGGCGATCCTCCTACCTCTGCCTCCCGAGTGCTGGGATTATAGGTGTGCACCACCATGCCTGGCTTAAATTACTGATTTTGAATTACAATGTCTTCATATTCTCCAATTCAGTCCTTTGAAACTATTTCTGTATATAGTCTAAGTCTAACAGAGTTTTGGGTACTGTGAGCACTTCAGGGAGTAAAACAGAAAGCCCTCAGCCCTTATGTACCCTGCATTCCAGCAAGAGGGAAATGATAACAGCATCATTAATTTCAGAGCATTACATAGTAAAAGGTGATTTTTACAGAGAAATAAATCAGGAGATAGATATTGTTATATTGGCATTCCCGCACAGTTGGTAACATGTGTTAGGCATGAAGACCTGATTTCTGATACCGAGTGCCCACATGAAAGTCAGAGGTGGCAGTGTGTGCCTGTAATCCCCATGCAGAGGAGGTGGTGTTGGAAGGACCCCTGTCGTGTGTTTATTAGCTATTACTCTAGTCAAATTAGTGAGCTCCGGGTTTAGTAGTTTAGTAGGATCTTTCCTTATTTGGAAAGATTTTTATTTATTTATTTAGAGTACCATACTACATACAGCTTATTTGCATTTATAGAACATGTTATGTTCCTACCTCCTACCAGATAGGTAACGGTCGGGGAGGGCTGTGTGGACTGGTGGTGTGCAGCTGAGAGGAACCATCCTTGAGGGAAGGGGTATGGATTTCAGTATTATTCTGAAAGCCTCTACCCTGATAAATTGTTGTGACTTAGCACAGCCCTCCTGTTTAGGGTCACAGCTTTGGTCAAGCCCATTTCAAGATAATCAAACTATGGGAGATCTGGTATGCATTCCTAACCTCTTATCATCAGCCTCAGAAGTGACAGAATTAACTTTCCATTTTCTTTCCTTCTGGTATTTGTGTTGGAATCTGACCCCAGTCCATATCTTTGGTGACAGATGCTTAGTTGTACTTAACTTTTTTGAAGTTATCAATTTAAATTCTTTGTAAGTTCCATATTGTAATCATGAATGACCCTAGTGTGGAATGCATTTGGTTATTTATGTACTAGAATACTCTAGAATCATAGTGCATAAACAAAGGAAAAGCCTATAAAAGTTAGCAATGAGAATATCAAGCATGTCCTTCTTGAATTAAACTAAGACACAGTTCAAGTGACCAACTTTACAATGACTTTGTCCATTTGGCATGGTGCACAGCTTTCTTCCTGTGGTCAGGTAGCCTCAGGTTTCCAGCTTACATATGGAGAGTGTGAAAGGTCAATATCTTCAATACTGTAAAGGTTTATATATTTTTTTAACATTCACATTTTCATTTCTGAAGTGTTTCCTTATTCCTCTTTTCTCCACATTTTACAATAGTGGTGCCATTGGTATGGTTATATTTGTGACATATCACTAGTAATATAATTATGTTTTCTGCATAACACTAAATGGAACTTTCAGATTTCTAGCCAAGCATTAACTGAAAACAATCCCAGAGTATACACAGATGAGAATACATACTGAGATCACAATCTTGCTATATTTTACCAAGAAGTCTTCATATGTAATATACTTTGTGATTTTTTTTTTTTTTTTCCTGAGGAAGGCTCTCATTCTAGCCCAGGCTGACCTGGAATTCACTTTGGAGTCTTAGGGTGGCCTCACCCTCATAGCTATTCTCCCACCTCTGCCTCCAAAGTGTTGGTATTAAAGACATGCACCACCACATCTGGCTAATTTGTGATTTTTTTTTTATGTCTATCAGACTTTGTTTGCTCAGTTAATTCTTCTGTAACATCATCTGTACTTTTGATGAATTGAAATATAATGAGGAAAATCAGTAAAGATAATTGTTGCAGTCCGGTTCGCATTGCTGGTAGAAATCACACAACCAAGAGCAGCTTCTTGGAAAAAGAGATTTATTTTGGCTTATAGGCTCGAGGGCAAGCTCCACGATGGCAGGGAAAAACGATGGCATGAGCAGAGGGTGGACATCACCCCCTGGTCAACATAAGGTGGACTACAGCAACAGGAGGGTGTGCCAAACACTGGCATGGGGAAACTGGCTATAAAGCCCTTAAGCCCGCCCCCAACAATACACTCCCTCCAGGAGGCATTAATTCCCAAATATCCATCAGCTGGGAACCTAGCATTCAGAACACCTATGTTTATGGGGGACACCTGAATCAAACCACTACAATAATCTTAGAATTTCAATCATATTTCATATGAGAATGACAAAAATAACTACCAAGTTAAGGACAAAAGATTTCTTTTTGGATTACAGTGTTTTATTTTATTTTTTTAAATATTTTTTGTCATTTTTATTACTTTATTGGAGAGTGACAGAGAGAGAGGGAGAGAAAGAGACAGAGAGAGAGGGACTGGGCACGCCAGGGCTTCCAGTCACTGCAAACAAACTCCAGATGCATGTGCCCCCTTGTGCATCTGGCTAACGTGGTTCCTGAGGAATCCAGCCTCGAACCGGGGTCCTTTAGGCTTCACAGGCAAGTGCTTAACCACTATGCCATCTCTCCAGCCTAGTGTTTTATTTTTGCAAATATTTTTATTTGTCACCTGATAGAGATAGAGGGAGGGGGTGAATGAGAGAGACACAGAAAGAAAGAGAGAATGTGTGCTTCAGGACCTCTTGCTGCTGCAAATGAACTCCATATACACATGCCACTTTGTGTGTCTGGATCTACATGGATATTGGGGAATTGAGCCTGGAATGGAAGGCTTTTAAAAAAGTCCCTTTAAGCCCTGACCAATCTCTCCAGCCTGAGTATAGGGCTTTAGACCAAAAGAGTGGCCTAGTTCATCTGACTTATTCAAGAGGTTCAGGCAGGAGAATCATGAGCTCAAGACTGTACTAAACTCTACAGTGTGGTTAAGGGCAATTGGGGAAACTTTTGGAGGTCTTTGTGCTTCTCTTTTTCAGATAGATGTATATCCTAAGGAGAGAGCCACCCCATTATACCTCAAAAGGGCCCCAGCTGAAAATAAGAACAATTGGTGAAACAAGCAAGGATGTTCTTTTCTTGGTGAACCAGGTACCAGCACAAGGGTGAAGGAGATCAACACAGAGAAAAATCAACTCCTACCAAATCAGAAAACCAGAGCCTCAGAGGCCCCCAACACCTCATCACTGTAGCAGACCAAAAATAAACCCAACATGGCTCAGGGAAATTTTTTGGAAGAGGGGGTGGAAAGAATGTCAGAGCCACATGTTGGGTCATGATATGCAGAGACATATATCCTACCAATAACTGTGGGCTAACTCCAGAATGCATGACCCGTATACTTCAGCAAGGAGGGGTCAAGGAGAGGGGCTAGGTAATGGATGAGCCTAATAATGGTACCAAAATGACTGTATTCGCTGAGTAAAAAACTAATTAATAAAAAAAGAAAAATATTCCAAAGGATGAATATTCATTACATATAAAGGATATGAACAATTCAATAAAAATGGCAAAATATTGCATTAAAATGAGCATATAGTCTTAACAAACATTTCCCAAAACAAATTAATCACATTCAAATCTATGAAAATGTTTAGTAAATATCATTAATCACTGAAATGCAAATTAAAACTAAAGTTGGTATATAATCTCATCTCAGAATGAAAAGTCAAATTAATAAATATTATGGAAAATGTAAATAAAAGAGAAAGTTCATATGCTGTTAGTGGCAATCCAAATTATTATTTGCATTCAAAAAGCAGGAATAGAACTATAAAATAAGCTAGGAATCCCACTTCTTGGAATGTATCCAGAAGAAATGAAATTTGTTTGTTGAAGATACATCTGCAGTCCCATGTTCATTATAGTGCAGTTCACAATAGCCAAGACATAGAATCACCTTTAGTGACTATCAATATTAACATTATGTGATACATATAATAAGATAGTGTTCTAATAATGAAATGCTATTATTGTGGTGACATTGACAGAGGAAATTAAGTGAAATAAATTAGGTACATAAAGGTAAAATTTTCATGTTCATCATTAACTGAAGAAGCAAGAAAGTTTACCTCATATAAAAAGAAAGGATAAAAAGTGGTTCCTATGTGAGTGAGAGGGGTACCAGGGATTGGGGAAAGAATCCTTTATAGGGTAGAGGCGTCAACATATAGTTAAAATCACTTCTAATGCTCTTTAATACAGTATGATTATTATTATAATTGTATATTTCAAAAGTAACTGGAAAAGAAAAATATGAAGATTTCCAACACAAAGAAAATTTAAGTTTGTGTTGTAGTTGCTTCTTCCAGGTGGACATGGGTATCCCAACCTTGAAGCAGAGTAGTAGCCCTTGGGAAATCAGATCATGGTGCATACAGGAAGAGGAGAAAGTCAACTCCAATGAGGCTCACAAGACTCATCAACTGGGTGAGGTTAGATCCTTCCCCTAACTGAGATTCCTGTTGCCCCTTTACAGGGGCAAAGAGTGGTCTGAAGAGGGACTTCCTGTTTATCACCCATGATCCTATAAGTAAGCCCAGTAAGCTCACTGGCTCATTAAGCTGGGCTTGAATAGACTCCTTTCGTTCATCTGTTTTCTCTCTTTTAAGGTTAAATGGACATTTCTTTATGTCTCCCTAGGAAAAATCACAAGACAGTGTTTGAAGTTATCATTATTACCATTTATAGTAATCTGATCATTTCACCATATATATATATATATATAGTATCAGTTAAAATTTTAAATATTTTAAAAATTAATAATACAGAAAATTCACAGGGTTAAGAGAAAATCATTCTGAAATAGTGTTTTCTAATAAAACATTAACATTAATCCATAAAAGGTAAAGTTTATGCTTATGTATATATTGTTACAATCATGTTATACCCTTAGTTGCCAACTGAACTAAATGGAACATATAAAAATTAATATGACTTAAATATCATATACCTTCTATAGTTACTTTCATTTTTAAAAGTTAAACTACTTGAGAGTAATATTTCCATGTACTTCTGTATTTGGTTGGCTTTTAAATATAATTTGAAAATTTTACATCTCTTATAGAGAAAAGAGTCTACAATTTAATGTTAATTTTTGAGTGATTCTCAAGCACTGCAATTACTTCTTGTGACAAGAATTACAATATGTTCTTTTTAACAGCTAATTTTTCATTACTTTATTAGGTATTATTCAGTGATAATTCTATTAGAAGCTCTATCAAAAGTCACAAAACTTTTATTTGATATGTGACTTATAATGCTCTGTTAAAAGTTTCTGACTCTTTTATATATTTGTAATAAAATTCTCATATGTACTTACTTGACATTTAATTATGTAAGTTCGGTTGGAAATTGGATATAGGTGAGGAATGCTTAAATTAGAGGCTATCCCAGGGCAAAAACTAATGCTATTTAACAGTTAAATCAGTATTTACTAACCTTTGTTACTTTCTGAACATTTAATAGGTCCTGTAATAGTGCACAATACAATTATTCATATATTTATATTTGAAATACTGGTACTGGCACTGGCAAATGGCTCAGCAGTTAAAAGTACTTCCTTGAAATAATAATATTGCTGAGTAAGCAGGAAGCATGGAGAGATTTTGAGATATTCAGTAGACAAAATAAAAAGTAAGATTATTCAAAATTGGATTTTCCTAAGGAAAATAAAGTGTTGTGCAAAATGCACAAGCACTCTACCCAACCTTCCAAAAGGAATAAATTCTAGCATATGCAACAAAATTCATAACCCTGAAAGGTATGTTTCCAAGTCAAATAGGCACACTATGAGACAAGGGAATAAAGTGCATGTGACATTTAAATAAAAACTGAAATAATATGGTGAAAGGAAAGGACTATTATGTCAAAATGAGCAAAACTGGGCTGAAAAAATGGCTTACTGGTTAAGCCACTGGCCTATAAAACCTTAGGACCCAGGTTCCATTCTCCAGGTCCCATGTAATCCAGATACACAAGGTGGCACATGCATCTGGAGTTCATTTGCAGTGCCTAGAAGCCCTGGCACACCCATTCTCTCTTTCTCTGACTCTCTCTCTCTTTCTCTCTGTCTCTCAAACTCTTTCTCTCCCTCCCTATCTCTAATAAATAAAACTTTAAAAATGAGCAAAACTTTCAAAATTATCTTGAATATGTCATAGCGGAAGGAGTTAGCCATGGTAATTTATTTTGTGTCAATTTGTGTAACAGTTTCAAGACTTTTGGTCTAGATTATTTTGGGTGTGTCTGTTATGGTGTGTCAGCATTTAAATAGGTAGTCTGAGTGGAAGAGATTGCTTGCCTTATCTGGGTGTGAGTTACTCAAGCAAACCAAGGTCTACATTAAAAAACAAACAGACAAACAAACAAACAAAAAAACAAACCACTGAGAAAGAAAATATTCCTCCTGGCTACCTCAGCTGGGTCATTGTGGTTTTGTTTATATTTGAACTCAGAGGGAAAAAGGTGCTTCTTGAGTCTCATGTTTT
Organism: Jaculus jaculus; assembly: GCF_020740685.1. Classification (NCBI taxonomy): domain Eukaryota; kingdom Metazoa; phylum Chordata; class Mammalia; order Rodentia; family Dipodidae; genus Jaculus; species Jaculus jaculus. The sequence goes on from NC_059103.1 coordinate 148,036,354, forward strand.
TTTGGCTTTCATTGTGGAATTTCAGCATGTATTCTTCTGGGTCTCCAGCCTGCTCATAGCACTTCTTAGGCTTCATAATCATGTAAGCCAGTATCTTATAGCACATCAATCTCTCCCTCTCTTTCTCTGTCTTTAGTGTCTGCCATAGTTTGTCTCAGACAAAAGGCCAAAAGTGATTTGTGTATCTATCAATTTAATTTTATTTCATGTATTTACCTATAGACATAGCTACATTTATTATTTATGTTTCTATATTTCTTTTTCTCTAGATAAACCTGAATAATCAGATTCATTATGTAATTGGACTTCATAAATATTCACCATCAGTTAAAAAACTTTATTTGAAAGGTTACATTAGTGCCAGATGCTCTGGTTTTAGGCTTTTGTTGGTATTTATCTTGTATATAACTTATAAAAATATTTTAACTTTAAAAATTTTAAGACTTAAATGCATGAAAAGTGTTTGACATCTCATTTTTCTTTTTCTTTTAAAAATATCTTCAATGTATCTTTTACCCAAATATTATTTGTCTAACCCTTTTGTTGCCCAAGGCTAAATGTTTTAATATATTTTCTTCCTTCATCTTTCCATGTTGGTCCTAACTATACTCAGTGTCAACTCTATGTGAATAACTATTTAGGTATTGTTTATTTACCCATGTGAGAATTTATTAGGGAGTATATATTTTGCACAGCAAATTCCTCTGAATTGAAATTTTCCCTAATGGAGGGAGGAGGGAAGCTCAAGAGACTAAGGTCAACAAATCTGTGAGAGGTGAAATTTAGGTTACAAGACCACTCCTCAAGGTTATAAGAGTAGTAAACAATGAAGCAGGCAACTGATGGAGGGCAGACTCTTACCCAAGTTATGTCTCTGAATTTAAACATTCCCTCCTGGCGTGAGGAGAGAGGTTCAGGGGACTTAGGGAGGTCAACAAATCTAGGAAAATTAAGACTAAAATATTAAGACTAAAATGTTGCAAGACCCCCTCCCTAAGGTTATATAATTGGCAGGAACTGCTTGGTGAGGGACTTTTTAACCAGCACAGCTGCCTAGAAGTCGTGCAGTGTTCTCCAGAGGCATAATTTCTGTGTGTTGTCACCCATGTTGGACTGGGATATACGGAGAACATATACATGTTAACATATTGGCAGAAAGTAAAAAGAAAAAAAAATAAGTAAATAAAACACCCAACCAGTGAGAAGAGCCATTCTGATTGTTCTACAAACTGGTAATTTTTCAATACCAGGAACAAATAATGAGAAAGCTAAAATTTCCAATAAAAAGGATAAATGGCCCCCATAAAGAACTTCAATAAACACATGATTGTATTAAAAAATTAGTACCTATATAGAAAAAGTTATCAAAGTATATGCAAAAGTCAGCAATGTGGAGGATAAACTAAAAAACATGAAGGGAACATTCAGCAGTGGAATTGATAATCTGAAAGAGAACCAAATAAAGTTGCCTGAAAAGAGCCAATTAAAACACACAGTGGAAAACTTCATCAACAAATAAGACAACTATGGTAAGGGAAAAATAAAAACTTCCCCTTTTGCAGTTGTCTTTCAAAGAAGAGTAATGTAAAAGCTAACTTATCTGAGCTGTCTACATGTCTTCTTCACTAATTGGGTGGAGAGGAGAAATTTGTAAGCACATGAGTTGTTCCTCTCCCACTCTATCGAAAGCAAGTATTTCCTGTGAGAAAGTCTCTTACATATCTGTATTATTGTACCACTTACATAACTGACACAGTTTCTGATTAGAGGGAAAGACTGCATATTGGAGGGAACAGATACTGGTTCAGTTAGTAGATAGATAATTTTGACTTTGGCCATATAAGCTGTTCTGCTGAGCTGTTTTTAACATGAGACATTATACTATCTGGCTAGAGAGGTGGATTTAGCATACCCAAAGAGATGATGCTTTGATATTTCTTTAGAGGAATGGCTATGACCTTCCTGTCTGTGATGGTTATTCTTGGTTGTAAAACTGACAGTATATAGGATCACCATGTAAACAAATCTCTGGGCATGTCTGTGAAGGATTTCTTCTAGTAGATTATCTGAGGTTGAAAGAACCCCTCTCTCCAGCTGCTGGTGGTGCCATTTCATGAAAGGGGTTCCAGGATCATATAAAAAGTAGAAAGGGAGCCAAGCACAAATAATTGGTGTTCTCTGCTTCCTCACTGAGGAATGATTGTGATGGCTTCTACTGCCATGACTTCCTTACTATAATAAACAATAAACTCGAATTATAAGTCCAGGGAAATCTTTCCTTACTTAGGCTGACTTTTTTAAGGTATATAATTTTTTTTTTATCTTATTTTTTTATTTTGGAGAGAGGGAGGGAGAGAGAATTGGCAAGCAGGGACCACAGCCACTGAAATTGAACCCCAGATGCTTGTGCCACTTAAATGGTATGTGCAACCTTGCACTTGCCTCACCTTTGTGCATCTGGCTTACATGGGATCTGGAGAGATAAACATGGGTCCATAATCTTCTTAGGCAAGTGCCTTAACTGCTAAGTCATTTCTCCAGAGCTCTCTCTCTCTCTCTCTCTCTCTCTCTCTCTCTCTCTCTCTCTCTCTCTATATATATATATATATATATATATATATATATATGTATATATATATAATATTATACTAAGTGAGGTATAATATTATACTAAGTGAGGTAACCCAGGCCCAGAAAGCCAAATGTTGCATGTTCTCTCTTATATGTGGATCCTAGCTACAGATGATTGGAGTTCTGTGTGAGTAGGAAGAAAACTCAGTAGCCAAGGCCAGTAAGCTAGAAAAGAGATAAAAAGGGAATAGACAGTAAGGGAAGGAGGTACTTAATAGGATCGTATTGTATATATGTAAGTAGAAGATTAGATTAGTGGGAGTGAAAAGGCCTAAGTGAGGTCAGGGGAAGATATTGAGTAAAGGAAAGGTGGAGGGAGGGCTAATCAAAATCTAAGAGGATATAAATCAATCATATGGAAACCTACTTTTTTTGGACAATGGAACTGGAACACTCAGGAGCCACAGATTGTTACTAGCAAATTTTCAGTGCCATGGAGGTCTCTGATTCCCCCAAAACATTACAAGTCATTGCCGAGGCCCTTGGTTTCCCACCAGGGATAGATGACAAGACACTATTGCTGAAGACTCCACATACTTGGGTTGCAAGGACACTGAGAAATCCTTCTGGAGCTGATCTGATAACCTCTTCCATATAGACCAGCTGACGGAAAGCTGGAAGTAGCCATTCTGCATGCAGTTCAATGGGAGAAAGAGAAATCACCAGTGAAGATACTCAACAGTGGACACTGCAAACCTTATATGTTCCCAGTCAGGAAAAAATAAGCCAACAGGTGCAACAGTGGCATGTCTGTCATGGTGTAAACCAACTGCCCTATGATTGGACTGGAGGACCACTCCATGGGAGGGAATACATACCTGATATGGAAAAAATAGAACAGGTGTAGTCATGAGCCCGAGGGGTGTAATGTCTACTGTTGTCTGGCTAAAAGTATATACTATGCTCATCAAACTGCCCAGTAAGCACTTCTCTTAATTTTCATACCCATATTGTAATGCCACTCTCACTTTTTGTAGAGAACCTTCTCTTTTCAATGAAAGTGAACTTGGGATAACTCAGAAGGCATCATAGTGGTGGGAAGAAGTGACAGATCGGTGCTTAGCACTGAAATATCTCAATCACACCTTCCAAGGCTCAGGGTCCATTCTGGAAGAGGTGGTAGAAAGAATGTAAGAGCTAAAGGAAGATTAGGACTCCTTACAACATGCTCCTCCAGACACAAAATGGCCTGGATATCTATGACCTCACAGTGCCTGACACTACCTACACAAGACCATCATAATAGGAGGAAAAGATCATGACATCAAAATAAAAGAGATGGCTGGAGAGATGGCTTAGTGGTTAAGCGCTTGCCTGTGAAGCCTAAGGACCCCAGTTCGAGGCTCGGTTCCCCGGGTCCCACGTTAGCCAGATGCACAAGGGGGCACACACATCTGGAGTTCGTTTGCAGAGGCTGGAAGCCCTGGTGCGCCCATTCTCTCTCTCTCCCTCTATCTGTCTTTCTCTCTGTGTCTGTCGCTCTCAAATAAATAAATAAAAAAAATTAAAAATAAAATAAAAATAAAAGAGAGAATGATTGAGAGGGGGAGGGGATATGATGGAGAGTGGAGTTTCAAAAGGGAAAGTGGGGGAAGGGAGGGCATTACCATGGGGTATTGTTTACAATCATGAAAGTTGTTAATAAAGAAAATAGGACACAAAACATTAAATTGGATGCAAACTTAAGAAAAACTTAAAGGGTTTCAACATGTGACTAGTCCCTTAGGTAGTAAACAAGGTACAGACCTTGGTTATCAAAAAATGTTAGTAGCCAAGGGAGTCAGCCAAAATAAAGGTCAGCCAATCAGCCTGAGCTAATGATGCATAGGTCTGATGAGGGACCTGTGGTACTTGTTCTTGATCCTTATAGATCAATGCCTCAGTACCTAAGTGCATATGGGCACCAAGAAGTTCCTTGCTATTCGTATTCAAATCTGAACATTTTTCTAGAACCACTTCAAATTTACTTTTTTCTTTAAATTTAGTTGAGTGTTTTATCACTTGAATGTACTGTTTCTCATTTAGTTCATAAGTAAGAAACAGAAAGCATATAACATGTTTTCTCTAAAAGAAATTGTTTTCTCTAAAAATTATTTTAATTTTATAGACTCACTTTCCTTGCACCAAATATTTTTATGATACAATTAGGCTTTATGTAAAATGTTAAAGGATACAACAGAAATATTTTTCAAAGTATGTGAATGCAATTAAATATAATAACATATATATTAAAATGAGTTTTAAAATCAATGTTAGATATTAAAAGAACGAAAAGTTATTTGTTTATTTATTTATTTATTTAATCTTTTTTTAATTTTTTTTATTTTTATTTGAGAGCAACAGACACAGAGAGAAAGATAGATAGAGGGAGAGAGAGAGAATGGGCGCGCCAGGGCTTCCAGCCTCTGCAAGCGAACTCCAGACGCGTGCGCCCCCTTGTACAGCTGGCTAACGTGGGACCTGGGGAACCGAGCCTCGAACCGGGGACCTTAGGCTTCACAGGCAGGCGCTTAACCACTAAGCCATCTCTCCAGCCCATTGTTTATTTATTTTTAAATAGAGAGAGACAGACACAGAAAGAGAGAGATAGAGAGAGAGGGAATGGACATGTTAGAGCCTCCAGCCACTACAAATGAACTCCAGATGCCTACACAATTTTGTGCATCTTGTTTTATGTGGGTACTGGGGAATTGAATTCATGTCCTTTGGCTTTGTGGTTGACTGCTGCAAGGGCTGAGCCATCTTTCCAGTCCTAACGTTTTTTTTTAAGTGCTTAACTCTTGTTTGTTTGTTTGTTTTGAACATTGAAGCTCTACTTATATTTCTTTCTTTAGCATGAGTTTTTAAAAGTTAAACTGCATTAATTTTAGCAGTAAAATATAGCCATTGGCTGCATTTAAAAGTTAGCAGACAATTATAAAGGAATGTGTTATGATAAAAGAGCAAAATTAGACAGATCTGTGACATCTGTACTAAGAAATAGATGAGAAAATACTAGATTTTAACGCAGAACTAGAAGCTTTGTTATGGCTTCTCAGAATGAACAAGATGTACTTTCAAATGAGGCTAATACTACTTCAACTTCCTGACATTATTTCTGAGTCATGATTTATTACTATAAGTTTTATTGGGAAATTCCTGAGCTGATTTCACAGAAGTAAACTTTTATCTCTTTATTTCATGATATTTCAGAACTCTTATGAAAAGAACATAATTTATATATTAACAAATAGAAGAAAATAATAATGAAAATGGGCATATCTACATATATGTCGATTAGTTTAAGTAAGTTTTAAATTTTCATTTTAAATAGCCTCCCTTATTTCTGCTAGTTTAGCTTGTCACATAGTAATATGATAAAACATATACATTTTAATTCGGTCACTGACTATGGTGTTTAATAGTTTATCTGTATATATGGAAGAATATTGGGAAAAGTGTTGGATTAGTTTTACATACTTTGTATGAGAATAGTTGAGCAGAATATTTTAAAATATCAAGGAAAAACCATACATATATAGCTTTCATTTTTCTTATGTCATTGCTGTTGTTTATCTGCAACTATCAACAACTGGTTGTACATACATACATACTAGTAAGAGTAGGTCTTGCGGCATGGCAGGAACTGTTATTGGAGCAGCCTTTCAACCTTGAGGCTGAGGAATACTTTGAGGTTTATTTTTGGGCAGAATCTAATGATGTCAGAAGTATGCATAGATGGGAAGGAGGGTTTTCAGTGTTAACTTTTAAAAAATTTTATTTTATATTTTTGAGAGAGAGAGAGAAAGAGGCACATAGAGAGATAGCCACTGCAAATGAACTCCAGATGCATGTGCCACCATATGCATCTGGCTTATGTGGGAGCTGGGGAATTGAACCTGAGTCCTTTGGCTTTGCAGTCAAGCACCTTAATGACTAAACCAGCTCTCCAGCCATTTATTTTAGATTTTATACCAAACTGCTTTTAACATATAAAACCACATAATTGATAGAAAAATTAAGTTTGCAAAAAGAGGCCCTGTGTTAGCTATTTTAGGGCAATTCAGCATAGAAATGAATGCTCACAAACATACAAAGTAAATTGTCACCAGGCAATTGACTCTTTTTGCATTTTCTGAAACATAAAGTCAAATTCATTTGTTTTTAATAATTTTTAAATTCAATTAAGTATATAGACCCCTCTCTTATATTTTACAAGTTAAAAAAAGCGATATAGCTGAAGTTTTGGAATGAGATATTAAGTAACGTTGGAAAGTATAAGTAGTATTTAATACAGGCATAAAAGTGACAGAACAAAGGCTTTCTTTCATCCATTTATGTATGCTACATTATAAAAGTATCCTTTTAAATATTTCTTATTAAGTAGAAACTTTATATGGACACATCATATGTTAGTGCCATTATTTCCCTCCTCTCTGCCACCATTCGACTGAGGGCCCTCTTCAGTGGGATTGCTGGTATTCACCATGGGATTGCAGGTTATGAGTTGAGAGAGCAGCAGTCAGTCATTGTCAGTGCTGAATTTTTATCTTCATGAAATTTGACCATAGCTGATGTTCAGTTGTCTCCCAAACCATTTACCAGCATTTTAAAAACTGCTAAGGAACAACATATGTAAAAATATTTGGACGCATCAAAGGAAATTACAACTCTAATTTTTTACCAGTAACTCACTGAAGATGCTTCTGGATCCAGCCAGGACACTGAGAAATTTAGTCATTACGATTCATTTGATAATATCTGGAGAAAATTTAGGTCATTACATCTGGATATTGTTGAGAAGAGGTAACTTCCTATTACCATTTAGTGGATAGAATCCAAGGATGCTGCTAAACACCCACCAGTGACAAAAACGTTCCCCACAGCCAAAGGTTTTCTGGTCTAAAATGTCAGTCATATGAGGTTGAACAACCCTGATGTGAAAAATAATCCATGCTTTCCAAAGATGGCAATACTACAGCTCCTAAAGAGTGACAATTTTTATATCTAAGATAAAATTATCATACAATTAAATATTTTTATCACTGCATGACAAAAGTGTGCTGTACGAGACCTTGGGGACTGATGAATGATCACTCCAGCTGAAAATTCCCTTTATATCCCAGGAGCTGTGTGATTCTTTGCAGGCTTTTGTCTGAAAGCAGCAGAATTTCTCCCTCAAAGTGAATTAAAGTGATTAGCATCTTACAAGAATCCCAGTTGTATAAACTCAGGGACAGTTGATTTAGGTACATCAAGGACCACTTTATTTCTACTTTTCTAGAATTTGTGCACCACAATGTATAAGTATTTTAAGATTAGGTTCAATTGTAAAACATATGTTAAAAAAAGATTAAGTTCAATTGTAAATTTGACCTTTCTTTTGACTTTATAGGTAGAATTATATACATTTAACATTCTGAAGTATACATACATTATGAACTGTTTAAATTTGACTAATTAAAATATGCATTACCACAAGTGATTCTTATTTTTCATAGTGAATACATAATATTCACATTGTTTACACTTATCAAGCATACAATATATTGTCACTAATTCTGGTCACCTTGCTGTATAGTAGATTTCCTGGATTTATTCCTTCTATCAAGCTATAATTATGCACCCTTACAGAAACGTTTCCCCATCCTCTGAGTAATCTCAGCACTAGTTATTTCTATGATATCAATTAGCATATGACTTTCAGGTTCATTCATGCACTTAAAAAATGATAGCATTTCCTTGTTTATAGTTTTATAACACTCTGTGGTCATAAAGACTGACAACAGAGATGTCTGGTGAAGTAAAACCAGTTCTACAGTAAAATACTGTACTCTAAATTGGCCAGACTGGCCCTTTGTTTGGTCTCTGGTCTCTGTGTGTATGCACGTTCATGTGGGTAAGTTCAGGTGAATATATGTCATGGATGTGTTAATGGCAGATAGCAACTTTGGGTGTAGGTTCTCAACTTCCGCCTTGCTTGTGGCAGGGCTTCTCATTACTCAGCCCTGTGTTCAGCAGGCTAGCTATCCCAAGACTAGCTTTGAGAATTCAAAGTGACTCTCCTGTCTCCACCTCTCTTCTTGCCCTTTGGCAACTATCATCACAGAAGTGCACCACAGAGTCCTGCTTTTATGTGGGTTCTGGTAATCTAAACTCAGGTGTCCCTTTTGTTTTTTATACCGCAAGTGTTTGATATCGTCTCTCCAGAACCTTCATCCCTGTCTAAGTTTATTTTAATATTCTATCACTGCTTATTGTTTGCTATACAACAACCCAGTGCAGTGCAGTAACAAAATTTCTCAGCATGTGTGTGTCTCTGTATGTGATATGCATGTTATGTATATACATATGTGTGCTGACATGCATGTGCACACATGCAGTGTATACCCATGTGGAGGCCAGAGCTGAACATTAGATTTTCTCTTCAATCACTTTTCCATCTTGATTCCCTAAAAGAGTCTCTCATGTAACTTGGAATGCCCTTATGTTGTTGGCTGCTTTTCATGTCCACTGAATGGGAGGACCAGGGTTTCCCATTTATCCCCCTGTGTCCACTTCTCTTGTCATGGAGTTATAGAAATGCATGACTATGCCTGTTATGTGAGTACTCAGGATTGAACATAGATTTTTATGTTTGAACAGAAAGTGCTTTTTCCAGCAGAGCCACTCCCAGATCCTTTGCAGTGTTTCATGTAATTTATTCTTCTTATAATCCACATATCCAAATTCAGAACAAAATTATTATTTTCATATTAATAATGTGTTTTCAAAACAAATTTTTGATTTCCATTGTTTTTTCAATCATTTGAAAATAGTTAGAGCCTGATTTTATGTATATAAACTTTTGGTGTGTTTCCAGTTATTCTTGAAAGACATATGAACCAAACAAACAGATGTTCTGGGACACAGCAATTGCCTGTCCTGACTTCACTTGAAAGAGTTTCAATGTCGACTTCTCAGAAATATCGTTTATAAGGTAAAGATCAAATTTTGATTTTCTATATATTTTAAAGTGTCATTATTTACTTGCCATCCATTCATAGCTGCTTGTTCTGTACTTTGTGTGGGTATTGTCAAGATGACTCACTTGTTCTTCAGAAAATGAAAGAGCAGATTTTAAAATTTATCACCCAAAGTTCAATGTTCTTGGTGTCTTTTTTGTTCAAGAACAAATACTTATGAAAAAAATAATTAAAATAAAGGTTTCTACTGAAGAAGGGACGTTTTCCAGCTCCCTTTCATTCATGACTCACAGACTGGAGCACTGTAGGTATGAGTCAGAACATTTCAGGCATGGGTCCTGTGAAGTCCATGCTTCATTGATACTAATATATATGCTAAGTAAAAGTAGCAAAGAAACTTGTTTCTGTTACTTTAAAGTGGATTGACTGCTTTAATGTGGACTGAGATATTTTAAAAAGCACAAAATTATAATTACCAGAGATTATAATGCAAACTTCTAGTATAAATTTCTTGTTAAACTCTGATTTGTATACTTATTTCCTTTCACAGAACTTTCTTTATGTTAAATTTTACAAAATCTTTCAAAGGCTTTAAAATCCTTTAAACATGCTTTCTGGCATTTGGTTGGTGAATGTTGCCCCATAGGGCCAAACTGGCCTGTTGCCTGTCTTGGAAATGGAATTATATTGGAATGGAATTAGGCCCATTTGACAGCGGCCATTTCCTCAGAACAATAGTAAAGTTTAGTGGGTAGAAAAGAAACTGGATGGCTTTCAAAATCCAAGATATTCAATATTTGTTCCATTTCAGGAAAAAAAGTCCTTGTATTTGTAGTTTTTCATTTATGTAGTTGGCATGATTCCTATATTTTTCTCAGAAGCCATCTGATTCTAATTTAAAAACTTCCTCCTTGATATATTTGTATCTAATTTTTTTTTTCTGGTAATCACTATCAGTAAGAAATAAAGTATACTATTAAAATAAGAAAAGTTAGTACAATTTTTTATCACATATTTTGGGACATGCATGGCCAATTAAAATTGTATTTAAGATTTGGTAGTACAACTTTATCAGATAATTAATATGGAAGATAAGCTTCTCAGCTAACTAATAAAACAATCACATTTCTAATTTGTGCACACTTATGTAATTATAAGCATGGATGCAGGTGTGCATAAACATGTGTGAATATGGAGGCAAAAAAGACAACCTTGGGTGTCATTCCTCAGAAATGCCACCTTTTGGGAGATAAGGTCTCTCATTCGCCTGGAATTCTGCAAGTAGTCTAGACTGGCTGACCAGTAAGCTCCACAGATCCTCCTGTCTCTCTTCCCAGTTTAGGAATTATAAACACATGTCCCCTCTTCTGTCATTTTTTATGTGGACACTGGGGGAGGAACTCAGGTCCTCATGGTAGCAAGCTTAATTGAGCTATCTATTCAGCCTTAGAATTTTTCTTTCATTTTTGTAGTTGTTTGTATTCTAGTTTTTTTTTTTTCAAGGTAGGGTTTCACTCTAGCCCAGGATGACCTGGAATTCATTATGGAGTCTCAGGCTGGCCTCAAACTCATGGCAATCCTCCTACCTCTGCTCCCCAAGTGCTGGGATTAAAGGCGTGAGCCACCATGTGCGGCACTAGATTATTTTCTACGAGTTATTCCCATATTTTTTAGGACACTAAGGTATTCATTGGTACACAAAAGCAGATTTTTCAGAAAAGCATTAGTATTTTTAATAAGCATATCTGACCAGAAGAAATAGAGAACAGACAAAAATTAATAAAATTAGACATGAAAATGGCACCATTACAACATATACCAAAGAAATCCAGAAAATTATAAGAACATACTTTAAGAATATATATGCCTCTAAGTTTGAAAATATGAAAGAAGTGGATATTTCCTTGATTCCTATAACCTACCAAATTAAATCAAGATGAGATAAACCATTTAAATAGACCTATAACAAGTATGGAGGTCTAAGAAGTTATAACAATTCTCCCAACTAAAAAAAGTCCAGGCCCAGATGGATTCACTGGTGAATTTTACCAGAACTTTATGGAAGAACTAATACCAATGCTTTTAAAATTTTCCATACAATAGAAAAGGAAGGAATTCTACCAAACTCCTTCTATCAAACCAGCATCATTCCCATACTAAAGCCAGACAAAGAGTGTACAACTAAAGAAAATTACAGTGCAATCTCCCTCATGAATATAGCTGCAAAAATTCTGAACAGAATATTGGCAAACAGAATTCAAGAATATATCAAAAAGATTATTCACTTCAACCAACTTGGCTTTATCCCAGGGATGCAGGGATGGTTAAACATATGCAAAATGATAAATGCAATATATCATATAAATGGTCTGAAGGACAAAAATCACATGAATCTCAATAGATGCAGAAAAGGCATTTGTCAAAATCTAACATCATTTCATGTTAAAAGTCCTACAGAAACTAGGAATAGATGGAACATATCTCAACATAATAAAAGCTATTTATGACAAAACTACGGCCAGCATAAAATTGAATCTTTTCCACTAAATTCAGGCAAAAAGCAAGGGTGTCTACTGTCCCCACTTTTATTTAATATATAACTGGAAGTCTTAGCTTTAGCAATAAGGCAAGAGATACTCGTAAAACGTATATAAATTGAAAGGGAAGAGATCAAATTATCATTATTTGCAGATGATATGATTCTATACATAAAAGATCCTAAATACTCTACCAGCAAACTGTTAGAGCTCATATACACTTTTAGCCATGTAGCAGGAAACAAAATAAATACACAGAAATCAGTAGCTTTTGTAGATACTAACAACAGACACAAGGAGGATGAAATCAGAGAATCTTTCCCATTCATAATTGCCTCAAAAAAATAAAGTATTTTCCAAGACACATTGTCATTAAGACTCTAAACATTGACACCAAAGAGAAAATCCTAAAAGCAGCTAGGGAAAAACAGCACTTCACTTTTAAAGGTAACCCCATCAGAATTACACCAGACTTCTCAATGGAAACCCTGAAAGCCAGAAGGGCCTGGAATGAAACACTGCAAAGTCTAAGAACCTATGGCTTCTAACCCAAACTACTCTATCCAGCAAAAGTATCCTTCATAATAGATGGTGAAAGAAAAACTTACCATGACAAAACTCAGCTTTACAATTTTATGAACACAAAACCAAACCTACAGAGAGTATTTCAGAAAATTCTCCACACAGAAGAATAAAATAATCAAACTCAAATGCCTACAAGAAACAGATCACAATAACCAAACACAGAGAAGGCACAAAAAACTTCAGAGTCCATGCAAACACCAAACCACATATACCAACACAATATGGCAAGGATCAAATCAAACCTCACAGTAATTACCCTAAATATTAATGACCTTAATTCACCTATTAAGAGACACAAGCTAACAAGATGAATCAGAAAATAAGGCCCCTCAATCTGTTGTCTTCAAGAAACCCACCTCATCACTAAAGACAGACACCTCTTCAGGGTGAAAGGGTAGAATACAATATTCCCAGCAAATGGGAATAAGAAATAAGCAGGTGTAGCTATATTAATATCAGATAAAATAGACTTCAAACCAAAGATAATCAAACAGGACAAAGAAGGCCTCTTCCTACTTATCAAGAGGATATTACAATCCTAAATCTGTATGCACCAAACACAGGGGCAAAACAATTCATAAAGCAAAACCTACTTGACAATAAAACAGAAATAACCACCAAGACCATCATACTTGTGGACTTCAGTACACCATTATTGGTAATAGACAGATCATCCAAAAGGAAAGTCACCAGGGAAATAAGAGAGCTCAACACTACCATAGGCCACTTAGACCTAAGGGACATCTACAGAACATACCATCCCAAATCCACAGACTGCACATTCTTTTCAGCAGCCCATGGAACATTCTCTAAAATAGACCATATACTGGACCACAAAGCCTGCCTCCATATATTTAGGAAGGTTGACATAATTCCCTGCAAAACATCAGTTCACAATGCTAGAAATTAACAACAAAAGACCCATCAAGAATCCCATTGACACCTGGAAAATGAACAGCATACATTTAAACAATAAATGGAGAGTGGACAAAAAAAAAAAAAAAAGAAATTGTAAAATTTCTAGAAATGAATAGCAATGATAATGCATCATACCAAAACGTATGGCACACAATGAAGGTGGTCCTCAGGGAAAAATTTGTAACACTAAATGACTTCACAACAAAGACAGAGAGATCTCAAATCAATAACCTAACCATCCACCTAAAGGCACTGGAAAAGCAAGAAAAATCCAACCCCAAAATCTCCAGAAGGAAAGAAATAATTAAGAACAGAGCAGAAATTAATGAATTGGAAACTAAGAAAGCGATTAACAAAGAGCTGATTCTTTGAAAATATAAACAAGATTGAAAAACCCGTGGCCAATTTGATCAAGCAAACACTTCAAATTAACAAAATTCGGAATGAAAAAGGAGAGATCACAATAGACACAAGGGAAATTGGGAGAATCATCAGGACTTATTTCAAAAACCTATACTCCACAAAACTGGATGATGTGGAAGAGATGGATAAATTACTGGACATATACCACCATCTATCAAAGATAAAATCAGAGCAGATTAATCTCCTAAACAAACCTATAACACTCACTGAGATTGAAAAAGTAACAAAAAACCTTTCCAAAAAAAGAGTCTAGGACCAGATGGCTTCTCAGCTGAATTCTATCAAACCTTCATGGAAGAACTCAAACCAATCTTCCTCAAACTGTGCCACACAATTAGAAACAGGGAAAGCTACCCAACTCATTCTAAAAGCTAGTACCATCCTAATTCCAAAACCAGACAGAGATGCCACAAGAAAAGAAAACTACCGGCCTATTTCCCTGATGAACTCAGATGGCAAGATCCTGAACAAAATCCTCACAAACCAAATCCAACAATACATCAAAAGCATTATCCACCTTGATCAAATGGGTTTCATCCAAGAAACACAGGGGTGCTTCAACATACAGAAATCTGTCAATGTAATATACCACATAAACAAGGTTAAACACAAAAATCACATGATCATTTCGATAGATGCAGCAAAGGCCTTTGACAAAATACAACATCACTGCATGATCAAAACATTGGAGAGAATTGGCCTGGTTGACTCATATCTTAACATAATAAAGGCAATATACAAGCTCCTAAGGCCCAAATAATACTTAATGGAGAGAGACTGGAGGAATTCCCATTGATATCAGGAAAAAGACAGGGTTGTCCACTCTCACCTCTGCTCCTCAATCTGGTACTGGAAGTCCTCGCTTCAGCAATAAGACAGGAGAAAGAAATAAAAGAGTTAGAATTTGGAAAGGAGGAAGTTAAGTTAGTTCTATTGGCTGATGACATGGTTGTATATGTAAGAGACTCAAGAGACTCCATCGCAAAACTCCCGAAGGTGATTCACTCCTATAGCAAAGTAGCAGGATACAAAATCAATGCACAAAAATCAGTAGCCTTTCTATATGCAAATGACAAAAATAAAGAGAAAGAAATAAGGGACATGGTCCCATTTTCAATAGCAACAACAAAAATGTACCTTGATATAACATTAACCAAGAAGTGAAAGGTCTATATAACAAAAAAATAAAAACATTTAAAAAAGAAATTGAGAGGACTTCTGGTTAAGATGGTGGCATATGTTCCACGCCAAAGCAGCCTAGGGGGGGAAAGACCAAAAAAAACCTCAGCAAAATACACAATTTTACTAAAAAGTGAGGTGTATAGGAAATTGAAACAGCAGGGGAGAAGTAGAAGAGTTCCAGAGCATCCAGAGACCCACATAGGCCAGCAAAAGTGGCCCTGGCAGGTCTGCCGACTGCGGCGGCGGCAGCAGCACATCAGAAAGCCACCAGGCTCAGCTTGAGCTGCAGGAAAAGCCAGGTGTGGTGAGCTTCCACTCACACCAGAGCTCTCCACAACCTAAGAAACATGAAGGGAGAGCAGCAGTGAACAATGGAGGAGCAGACCACAAGGAAGAAGAACACGTGGAACAGCAAGAGAACTAGAGCAGCTGCATCTCCCTCCCCTTGCCCACCACCTGAGCCCAGCTCCAGCGAACAGAGCAGCAGTCCCGGGACCCAGCCACTCCAACTTGAGCCGACAGCAGGACCCAAGCAGGAGCAGGGTCAGGCAGCAACATCAGCAGCTCCGGCACCAGCAATAGTGACCCCAGAAGTGGCAGATCCAGTAGCGGCAGCTTCAGAGGCAGAAGCAGCTGATCCAGCAGCAGCAGCTTCAGTGGCAGCAGCAGCAGATCCAGCAGTGGCAAATCTTAACAGATTCAGGAAAATTTAAATAATTCCTTGCATTCTATCTGACCACAATGGAATTAAACTACAAATCAGAAGCAAGAAAGGCTATACAGCATACACAAAATCATGGAAACTAAACAATAAAATACTAAATGATGAATGGGTCACTGAAGAAATCAAGAAGGAAATCAAAAATTTATAGAGTCAAATGATAATGAGAACACAACATACCAAATTCTCTGGGACACAATGAAGGCAGTTCTAAGAGGTAAATTTATAGCATTAAGTGCCGTATTAAGAAACTAGAAAGGTCACAAGTAAACGACCTAATGCTTCACCTTAAAGCCTTGGAAAAAGAAGAACAAGGCAAACCAAAAATCAGTAGACAGAAAGAAATAATAAAGATTAGAGCAGAAATTAATGAAATAGAAACAAACAAAAAACAATCCAAAGAATTAATGAAACAAAGAGTTGCTTCTTTGAAAGGATAAACAAGATTGATAAACCATTAGCAAATCTGACCAAAAGAAAGAGAGAAGAGACACAAATTAATAAAATCAGAGATGAAAACTGTAACATCACAACAGATTCCAGAGAAATTCAAAACATCATAGGGACTTACTATAAAAGCATATACTCTACAAAGTATGAAAATCTGAAAGAAATGGATGATTTCCTTGATTTATATGACCTACCTAAATTAAATCAAGATGAGATTAATCACTTAAATAGACCTATAACAAGCATGGAGATCCGAACAGTTATCAATAATCTCCCAACTAAAAAAAGCCCAGCCCCAGATGGTACTGCTGAAATTTGTAAAACCTTCAAGAAACAGCTAACACCATCGTTTCTTAAGTTTTTCCAGGAAGTAGAAAAAGAAGGAATTCTACCAAACTCCTCCTATGAAGCCAGCATCACCCTGATACCAAAACCAGACAAAGATAGAACAAAAAAAGAAAATTACAGACCAATCTCCCTCATGAACATAGATGCAAAAGTCCTCAAAAAAATATTGGCAAAGAGTATACAAAAATACATCAAAAAGATCATTCACCCTGACCAAGTAGGCTTTATCCCAGAGATGCAGGGATGGTTCAATATATGCAAATCTATAAATGTAATACATTATATAAATGGGTGGAAGGACAAAAATCACTTGATCATCTCATTAGATGCAAAGAAAGCATTTGACAAAATTCAACATCCCTTCATGATAAAAGTCCTACAGAGACTGGGAATAGAAGGAACATATCTCATTATAATGAAAGCTATTTATGACAAGCCTACAGCCAACATATTACTAAATGGGGAAAAACTGGAATCATTTCCTCTAAAATAGGGAACAAGACAAGGGTGTCCACTGTCCCCACTTTTATTTAATATAGTTTTGGAAGTCTTAGCCATAGCAATAAGGCAAGAGATACACATAAAAGGGATACAAATCAGAAAGGAAGCGATCAAGTTATCATTATTTGCAGATGACATGATTCTATACATAAAGGACTCTAAAGACTCTACTAGCAAACTGTTAGAGCTGATAAAAGCCTACAACCATGTAGTTGGATACAAAATAAATACACAGAACTCAGTAGCCTTCATATATGCTAACAACAAACACACAGAGGATGAAGTCAGAGAATCACTCCCATTCACAATTGCATCAAAAAATAAATAAATAAAGTACCTTGGAATCAACCTAACCAAGGAAGTACAGAATCTCTACAATGAGAACTTTAAAACACTCAAGCAAGAAATTACAGAAGACACAGAAAGTGGAGAAACATCCCTTGTTCCTGAATTGGAAGAATCAATACTGTGAAAATGGCAATATTACCAATAGCAATCTACACATTTAATGCAATCTCTATCAAAATTCCAAAGGCATTCTTCATGGAAATAGAAAAAAACAATCTAAAAATTCATTTGGAATCACAAAAAACCTAGAATATCTAAAGTGATACTGAACAACAAAAGTAAGGCTGGTGGTATCACCATACCTGATTTTAACCTATAATACAGAGCCATAGTAATAAAAACAGCATGGTATTGCCACAAAAACAGACATGTAGATCAGTGGAACAGAATAGAGGACCCAGATGTAAGTCCAGGTAGCTATAGCCACCTGATATTTGGTAAAAGTGCCAAAAATACTCATTGGAGAAAAGACAGCCTCTTCAGCAAATGGTGTTGGGAAAACTGGATGTATATCTGTAGAAGGATGAAAATAGATTGTTCTCTCTCTCCATGCATAAGAATTAGGTCCAAATGGATTAAAGACCTTAACAGAAGACCTGAAACTCTGAAATTGCTAAAGGAAAAAGTAGGGGAAACCCTTCAACATATTGGTTTTGGCAAAGACTTTCTGAATACAACTCCAATTGCTCAGGCAATAAAACCACAGATTAATCACTGGGACCTCATGAAATTACAAAGATTTTGCACTGCAAACGACACAGTGAAAAAAGCAAAGAGGCAACCTACAGAATGGGAGAAAATCTTTGCCAGCTAAATATCTGATAGAAGATTAATATCTAGGATATAGAAAGAAATCAAAAAGTTAACTAACAAGGAATCAAACAAACCAATAAAAAAATGGGCTATGGCGCTAAAAAGAGCATTCTCAAAGGAAGAAATATGAATGGCATATAAGCATCTAAAAAGATGTTCTACGTCACTAGTCATCAGAGAAATGCAGATTAAAACTACATTGAGAATCCATCTCACTCCTGTCAGAATGGCAACCATCATGAAAACAAATGATCATAAATGTTGGCGGGGATGTGGAAAAAGAGGAACCCTTCTACACTGCTGGTGGTAATGCAGTCTGGTCCTGCCATTGTGGAAATCATTGTGGAGGTTCCTAAAACAGCTAAAGATTGATCTTCCATATGACCCAGCTATAGCACTCCTAGGCATATATACTAAGGACTCATGTCATTTCCTTATAAGTACTTGCTCAAACATGTTTATTGCTGCTCAATTTATAATAGCTGGGAAATGGAACCAGCCTAGATGTCCCTCAACTGATGAGTGGTTAATGAAGATGTGGCACTTTTATACAATGGAGTTCTATTCAGTGGTAAAGAAAAATGAAGTTATGAAATTTGCAGAAAAATGGGTGGATCTGGAAAGGATTATATTAAATGAGGTAATCCAGGCCCAGAAAGCCAAGTGCCACCTGTTCTCCCTCATATGTGGATCCTAGCTACAGATGATTGGGCTTCTGCGTGAGAAGGAAAATACTTAGTAGCAGAGGCCAGTAAGTTAAAAAGGATATATAAAGGTAAGAGAAAGGAAGGGAGGAGGGTACTTAATAGGTTGGTATTGTATATATGTAAGTACAATGATTGAGATGGGGAGGGGATATGATGGAGAATGGAATTTCAAAGGGGAAAGTGTGTATGGGGTTATTACCATGGGATCTTTTTTACAATTATGTAAAATGTTAATAAAAATTGTGAGAAGAAAAAAATCAGATTGCTGAACAGTAAAAAAAGAGAAAAAAAAAGAAATTGAGAAGGACTTGAGAAAATGGAGAGACCTTCCATGTTACTAGATAGGCAGAATTAACATTGTGAAGATGGCAATCCTACCAAAGGCAATATACAGAATTAATTCAATTTCAGTTAAAATACCAACATTATTCTTCAAAGATATAGAAAAAATGATCTCATATGGAAAGGCAGAAGGCAACAGATATCCAAGCATATCCTCAGCAAAAGAAATACCTCTGGAAGCATCACCATACCTGATCTAAAGCTATATTACAAAGCCATAGTAATAAAAACAGCATGGTACTGGCATAAAAACAGGAGTATAGACCAATGAAATAGAATTGAAGACTGGGACTTTGGGTCAAGCAACTGCAGCTACTTGATATTTGACAAAGGCCCTAATAATTCAGGCTGGAAAAAAGACAGCATCTTCAACAAATAGTGCTGGACAAATTGATTAACCATATGCCAGTAATTGAAACTTGATCGACACATCTCATCATGCACTACACTGAAGTCCAAAAGGATCCAAGACCTCAATACAAGACTACAAACTCAGCTACTACTGGAAGATAATACAGGAAGAACTTTCCATGATACAGGAATGGAAAAATACTTCCTGAACAAAATCCCAGTAGCTCATGATCTTAAACAGTCACTCAACCAATGGGATCACATGATGCTGAAGAGTTCCTTAACAGACAAGCATACAATAAGCAAAGCCAATAGCTTACCTACAGAATGGGAGAAAATATTTGCTGGTTTTCCAACTGACAGAGGCCTATTCTCTAGAATCTACAAAGAACTCAAAAACCTAAACAATGAAAAGTCAACAACCCACTCACAAGATGGGACAAACAGCTGGACAGGTAGTTCACAAAGGAAGAAATACAAATGACAAATACACACTTAAGAAAATATTCATCATCCCTAGTTATCAGGGAAGGACAATTTAAAACAACTATGAGATTCTACCTTACCCTAGTAAGGACAGCAAACATCAAAAAATCAAATGAAAATAAATGTGGGTGAGGATGTGGAGAATTCGCAACTCTCATTCACTGTTGGTGGGAATTTAAGATGGTACAACCACTTGGAAGCAATATAGAGACTCCTGAAAAAGCTGACTAGAGAGTTACCAAGAGACCCAGTTATTCCCTAACTGGGCATCTACCCTAAAAACTTTAAATCACAGTCTAGAGAAATTTGCTCAGCCATGTTTATAGCAGCTCAATTCATAATATTAAGAGCTGGAATCAACCAGATGTTCATTGCTAGAAGAATGGATAACTGAGATGTGGTATATCTACACAATGGAATTCTACACAGCAGTGAGAATGAAATTTGAGGAAAATGGTTGAAACTGGAACAGATCATTCTCAGTGAATTTACCCAATCATAGAAAAATAATTGCCACATAGTTTCCCTCCTGTACAGCACCTAACTTGAATCTACACAAGATGCTAACATACTCAGCAAGCATCTGGAGTATTGGACAATAGGGCTGGTGGGGAGGGAGAGGAGGGCAAGGGAGGATGTGGGAGACACAAATCTAGACCACAGCAGCAATGGTACCATAAAATTCTACATCCTAAGAGGCAGAAAAAATGGTTGAATCTTAACCAGGCCCTTAGAAGAAACACCTGAGCCACAAGACACTGGAGAGTGTATGAGAAGACTGACCTTAATCTTCTAAAGCCTCTCTTTCTCTCTCTTCTCTCTAACTCTTTTACTTCAGTTATCTTTTCTTTCCTTCTCTTAGTGGGCACTGACCTATAACTCCCAGTACCAGCATGTGGCTATCATCCATGAGCTTTTGATCAGAGAGACTTACAGGGTTCCCTAAAAGAAAGACAGATTTCTGTCAGAGTACTTGATGACCCACAAAACTTTAGACCCTCCTGCTGAAGATACCATATGCGGTTGATATGTAAAATGGAATGACATAGCTGGAAGCTGGAAGAGAGTCAGTCCCCAGATAGTCAGTTTGTCTAGTGCCAGAAGGTGCTGCATGGGCGATTGGGGGAAAATGACCAATATCTGTCCAAGCAACTCATTGTCTAACCTACTTAGCAGCAAATAAACTGTCATGATGCTCCCACAAGTGCAACACTGGCACACAACCATCATGGGAAACCAACTGCTCTTGATTTGGCTAAATGATCCCCTCAGTGGGATGGGACCCATAGCTGGAGCTGGGAAACAAGTCAGAACCATATCCAAATATGTGGATGCTCTCCATTATCAAGCTACCATTAATCATGGGCTACAAGAGGGCCTACACCTATTAAAGTCTGTATAAAAAAAATAAGGGTTAGGGCTGAAGAGATGGCTTAGCAGTTAAGCACTTGCCTGTGAAGCCTAAGGACCTCGGTTCGAGGCTCGGTTCCCCAGGTCCCACATTAGCCAGATGCACAAGGGGGCGCACGTGTCTGGAGTTTGTTTGCAGAGGCTAGAAGCCCTGGCGCGCCCATTCTCTCTCTCTCTCTCCTTCTATCTGTCTTTCTCTCTGTCTCTGTTGCTCTCAAATAAATAAATAATAATAATAAATAAATAAATAAATAAATAAATAAGGGTTATCCCATTTGTCTGGTGCTAACTGTATTCTCTGTTGGAGAAGCTGCTTCTCTTTTTCAGACAGATGCAGATCCTAAGGAGAGAACCATCCCATCATACCTCACTAGGGCCCCTGCTGAAACTAAGAATAATTGACAAAACAAGCAAGGATGCTGTTTTCTTGGTGGACTGGGTACCAGCACAAGGGTGAAGGAGCATGACACAGAGAACAATCAACTTCTACCAAATCAGATATCCAGAGACCCAGAGGCCCCCAACATGTCATCACTGAAGAAGACCAAAAGTGAAACCAACATGGATCAGGAAAATTTTGTGGAAGTGGTGGAAGAAAGAATGTCAGAGCCACTTGTTGGGTCAAGATACACAGAGACATTTCTTCTACCCATAATTGTGTGCTAACTCCACAATGAACAATTCATATTCCTCAACAAGGAGGGGTTAGGGGGCGGTGTAGGATATGGATGAGCCTAACAATGTTACCAACTTGACTGTATTCACTGAGTACAAAACTAATTAATTAAACAAAAATAAAAAATAAATAAAGTATTTTGGAATAAACTTAAACAAAGAAATGAAGGATCTCTACAATGAGAACTTTAAAACACTCAAGTGAGAAATTGCAGAAGATACAAGGATATTGAAAGACATCCCATTTTCTTGGATTGGAAGAATCAATGTTGTGAAAATGTCAATCTTACCAAAAGCAATCTACACATTTGATGCACCCCCCATGAAAAAATTCTGTTGGCATTCTTCACAGAAATAGAAAAACAACAACCCTAAATTTTAATTGGAAGCACAAACAAACCACGAATAGCCAAAGCAATTTTAAGCAACAAAAATAAGGCTGGTGGTATCATCATACCCAATTTTAAGCTATATTTCCAAGCCATAGTAACAAAAACATCATTGGATTGGCACAAAGATGGACATGTAGATCAATGGAACAGAATAGAAGAGCCAGATGTTAATCCAGGCAGCTACAGCCATCTGATTTTTGACAAAAATCCAAAAAATATTCATTGGACAAAAGACAGCCTCTTCAACAAGTGGTGCTAGGAAAACAGGATGTCTATATGTAGAAAGTTGAAAATAAATCTTTGCCTTTCTCCATGCACAAGAATCAAATCCAAGTGAATCAGGGACCTTAATGTCCAAACTGAAACTCTGAAATTGCTAGAGGAAAAGGTAGGTGAAACCCTTCAACATGTTAGCATGGGTAATGACTTTCTGAATATAACTCCAATTGCTCAGAAAATAAAACCACTAATCAAACACTGGGATCTCATGAAATTATAAATCTTTTGTACAGCAAAGGATACTGTGAATAGAGCAAAGAGATAACCTACAGAGTAGGAGAAAATCTATGCCAGCTACACATATGGCAGAGGATTAATATCCAGAATATACAAAGAACTCACAGAGCAGAACATTAAGAAACCAAACAGCCCATTTAAAAATGGGCTATAGATGTAAATATACTGTTGGAAGGAATGTAATCTGGTACAGCCATTGTGGAAATCAATACAGAGGGTCTTCAGACAGCTAAAACTAGATTTACCATATGATCCAGTTATAGTACTCCTAGGCATATATCCTAATGGCTCTTCTTACTATCTTAGAGATACTTTCACAACCATGTTTATTGCTGCTCTATTCATAATAGCTAGGAAATGGAACCAACCTAGAAGCCCATCCACAGATGAATGGACAATAAAGATGTGGTACATTTACATAATGGAGTTCTATTCAATGATAAAGAAAAATGAAATTAGGAAATTTGCAGGGAAATGGAGGATCTGGAAAGGATTATACTAAGTGAGGTAATCTAGGCCCAGAAAGCCAAATGTCATATATTTTCTCTCATATGTGAATCCTTGCTACAAATGTATAGACTTATGCATGAACTAGAACCAAAAATTAGAAGCAGAGGCCTATAAGCTAGAAAAAGGCTATAAGAGAGGGGGGAGAGAGAACGTCTTAAGGGGATGGTATTGTATATATGTAAGTGACAAAGAATACTTTGAGGGGAAAGGTCTTAAAAGTGAACCAACATGGCTCAGGGATATTTTGTGGAAGAGGGGATGGGAAGAATGTCAGAGTCACATATTGGGTCAGTATATGCAGAGACATTTATTGTACCAATAACTGTGTGCTAACTCCACAAGGCATGACCCATATACCTCAACAAGGAGGGGCTAATGGGGAGGGGGTAGGTCATGGATGAGCCTAATATTGGTACCAAACTGCCTATATTTGCTGAATAGAAAACTAATAAAAAACTTATTTTTTTTTAAAAAAAGGTCTTAGCAATATCAGGGGAAGAGATTGTATAAAAGAAAGGTGAGGGGGAGGATCAATCAAAATTTAATGGCACATCCAGAAGCCATAGATTGTTATTAGAAGTTTTTCAGTGCCAGGGATGGGATACCTTCCAGTGAGTTGTTAGCCAGGGAGGTCCCTGTTGCCTCCAAAAAACTATACACTATTGCCCAGGCCCCTAGTTTCCCATGAGAAAGAGATGGTAAGACCCTATTGCTGAAGACTTCACATGCCTGAGTGGCAAAGTTACTGAGAAATCAATCTGGTGCTGAGCAGAAAATCTCCTTCCTGTAGCCCAGCCAAGTGAAAGCTGAAAAAAAATCTGTACTGTATGCAGCCTTGTAGGAGACAGAAGTCATCAGGAGTGAAAAAACGTGGACACTGGAAGCCTCAAGTTTGGCCAGACAGGCAAAATGACAGTGGCATGTCTGCCCTGGGCAAACCAACTATTCTTTAATTGGACTGAAGGTCTGCTCTATGGGAGGGAATATTTGCCTGGTACTGAAAACCTAATCAGCAGTCTATGGCAGGGGAGGTCATGAACCTTAGGGTTATAAAGCCTGTTCTTGTCTCTGTAAATGCATGTATTATTCTCACAAAATTGCCCTGAAAGCACTACACTTAACGTTCATATTAATATATTAATGGCACTCTCACTTCTCATTAGAGAACTTTCTCTTTTCAGATGGTGATAACCACTGGGATGACCAAAAAGGCAATATAGTGCTGAGAAGAAGGGACAGAGCAATGTCCAGCACTGAAACATCTCACACCCTCCAAGGCTCAGGGCCCATTGTGAAAGAGGTGCTAGAAAGAATGTAAGAGCCAAAGGAAGGGGACCACTCCTTATATACAACTGTCCAGACAGAAATTGGCCTCAATATCCATGACCTTGCAGTTCTTAGAAATACATACACATGACCCTTATAATAAGAGAAAAATATGATAGCAACAAATTTTGACAGAGAGATTAATGGATAGAGGGTGGGAATATGACAGAGAGCAGAGTTTTGAAGGGGAAAGCGGGGGAGGGGAAGGAATACCATGGTTTGTTGTCAGTAAGTATAGAAGTTGTCAATTATATATATTATGTTCTTATTGTTATTATTATTATTACTATTACTATTGTTAGTGGTAGTATGTTCTTATTGTTATTATTATTTATTATTATTATTGTTAGTAGTAGTAGTAACAACATATTTTGAATGGATACACCATGTGTTGGTACTGTCTTTTACCTTGTCCCTGCCCCCATTCCACTAAGAATCCTCTTCAGTGGGGTTGCAGGCAATCCCTATGGGGTTGTGAGTTATGTGTTGTGGGAGCAGCAGTCAGTTATTTTAGGGAGATAAAATGCCTCTGGGCACCCTCTCCCACAAAATTCCCTGAGCCTTAGTGGCTGAGTTTTAATTCTACTTCAGCGATGCCTTCTTGGAGCCTCTTGATCTCATCTTTGTTAAGTGTTGAGTATCCTCAGGCTCTGTCTCCTTCACCCTGGCACTGATTATCAGGTTCAGTATGGAAGCAGTACTTTTGTTCAATTCCCTAATTCCTCTGAGGTTTCAGATGTGGCTTGGTTGAAGTGTAAGGGGTAGTTTATCTCCTTTGCTCTTGCTACCTTCTGAAAAAGAACAGATTATCCATCAATGAAGTCAGCATAGCTTAAATTGGACAAGCATTATTAATTTAGGTAGAATTTGATGTGTGTAATACCTCTTTAAGCCAAAGAGTAGTGAGAGCTTTACAGTAGAGAGCATAGATTTTTGTCCCCATAGGACTCTGATCTGGTTCCAAGTCCAAATATGTGTTCCTTTTCACTGAGAGGACCTCTTAGCCAATCAGAAAAACACTGCTTACCCAACAAGGCTGTGTGACACTATTTCAGTATCATGTACATCTTGTCCAGTTGTTTGCTTCTGTGTAGCTTAGACCTCTGGTTGCTCAGACCATTGTTGGCCACTTTCCCCCTAGTAGCTCATGTAGTGCTTTCCAGTAGTAGATGGGCTGTCTGGGAATTGGCTCTCTTCTGGATTCCACCCAAGTCTCCCAATGCTCTGTGTCAGCAGCATGTGGTGTCTTAAGCAATAGGGTCTTCTCTTTTGCCTCTTGTGAGTAAATAAATTCTTTGACAGAAACCTGTCTTGTTTTGGGGACCTCATATGTCTCTCCAATCAATAGGGCATTGTGGGTAGGAACCAAATTCTGATACTGAGAGTTACAGGCCAGAGACAATATGTATGTGTGTGTGTGTATGTATGTATGTATGTATGTATGTGTATATATATATATATATGTGTGTGTGTGTGTGTGTGTGTGTGTGTGTATATATATATATATATATATATATATATATATGTATGTATGTATGTATATTAAGCTTAGGCTTCATCCCACCCTCTCTAGGGCTGTTCTTTTTAGGTGTTCCATCCTTACTCCTTTTCAGGGTTATATCTTTTAGGCTATATCCGAGGATAAAGGTTTATATGGTAGTAGTTCATTTTGGATTTAGTTTTTGCTTGTTTCCCCCTTTCCCCTTCCTCCCCCCCCCCCCAAGCCCTTCTATCTCTATTGTCTGTGACTTCAGTTGCCTATAAGGTATGTCAGCTTGTCCAGATTAGAAACCATGTGTACCTGAGGCCAAGCAACATTTGTGTTTCTGTGATTGTATTAGTTTGTTGAGTATGATCTGTTCCAAGTCTGCCCTATTTCTACAAATTTCATTGTATTGTTTTTTTTTTTTTTTTAACTGCTAAGTAGAATTTCACTGAGTAAATGTAGCACAACTTCATTATCCATTCTTCCAATAATGGGCACATGGGTTGATCCAAGTTCTTAGCTGTAATGAATTGAGAAGCTATAAACATGATTGAGCAAATATCTCTGTAGTGATTCATGGAGCATTTAGGATAATTTCCGAGTAAGAGTATAACTGGATCTTTTGGTAGCTCTATGTTCATCCTTTTCAGGAATCTCCATACTGATTTCCACATGGGTTGTACAAGTTTACATTCTGCCAACAGTAGATGTGGGTTTCCCTTTGCCCACATCCTTGCCAACATTTGCTATAGTTAGAATTTTTTAATGACTGCCATTCTTAATGGAGTAAGGTGGAATGTCATAGTTGTTTTAATTTGCATGTCTCTAATGGTTAGGGATATTGAACATTTTCTTAAGTGTGTGTTAGCCATTTGTATTTCTTCCTCTGAGAACTCTCTATTCAGTTCTCTGCCCCATTTTTGCAGTGGTTTACATGATTTTTTTATTGTTTAATTTGAGATTCTAGACATTAGCCTTCTGTTAGTGGCATAGCTTGAAAATATATTCTCCCATCCAGAGGGTAATCTTTTGACTCCGCTTATTGTATGTTTGTCTATGTAAAAGCTTTTTAGAATCTGGACCCAAACAGCAATGGTACCATAAAATTCTACTTCCTAAAAGGCAGACCAAATGTCAGAACCTTCAGTAGACCATTACAGGAAACACCTGAACCACAAGACATTGGAGAGGGTAGGATCAAGTCTAACCTAAATCTTCTACATCTTCCCTCCCACCCTCTCCCCTGCCCTCCTCTCTAACTCTTGTATATTAGTTATTTTTTTCCTCATTTTCTTAGTTGGCACTGACCTGTAACCCCCACTACCAGCATGGGCCTATCATCCACAATGAGCTTTTGATCAGAGAAACCTACAAGATTTCCTAAAAGAATGACACTTCTGTCAGAGTACTTGATGACACCAAAGGTCAGTGGTAAGACCCTATTGCTGAAGACTCCATACGCAGCTGACACTTAAAAAGGAATGGCATGGCTGGAAGCTAGGAGAGAGTCAGTCCCCAGACAGTCAGCGTGTCTAGTCCCAGAAGGTGCTACATGGGCAACTGGGGGAAATGACCAATATCTGTCCAAGCAACTCACGGTCTAACCTACTTAGCAACAAATAACCTGGTGTGATGTCCACACAAGTGCAAAGGTGGCACACAGCCATGGTGGGGAACCGACTGCTCTAGATTTGGCTAACTGAGCTCCCTCAGTGGTACTGGACCCATAGCTGGAGCTGGGAAACAAGTCAGAACCATATCCAAATATAAGACCACTCTCCAATATCAAGCTACTATCAATCATGGGGCACAAGAGGGCCTACACCTATTAAACTCTCTATCAAAAAAGTAAGTGTTGGGCTGGAGAGATGGCTTAGCGGTTAAGCCCTTGCCTGTGAAGCCTAAGGACCCCTGTTCGAGGCTCAGTTCCCCAGGTCCCACGTTAGCCAGATGCACAAGGGGGCGCACGCGTCTGGAGTTCATTTGCAGAGGCTGGAAGCCCTGGCGCGCCCATTCTCTCTCTCTCCCTCTATCTGTCTTTCTCTCTGTGTCTGTCGCTCTCAAATAAATAAATAACAAAATTTAAAAAAAAAAGTAAGTGTTATCTCAATTTTCCGGGTGCTAACTTACTCTTGTTGGAGAATCTGCTTCTCTTTTTCAGATAGATGCAGATCCTGAGGAGAGAGCTGCCCCATCATATCTCAAAAGGGGCGCGACTGAAACTAAAGAAAATTGGCTAAACAAGCAAGGGTGCTGTTTTCCTGAACTGGATACCAGCACAAATGGGAAGGAGACCAACATAGAGAAAAATCAACTCCTACTAAATCAGAGAGCCAGAGCCTCAGAGGCCCCCAACACCTCAGCACTGAAGCAGACCAAAAATGAACCCTACATAGCTCAGGGAAATTTTGCAGAAGAGGGGGCAGAAAATATGTCAGAGACACATGTTGGGTCATGATATGCAAGGACATTTATCCTACCAATAACTGTGAGCTAACTCCACAGTGCCCGACCCATTTACTTCAACAAGGAGGGGCCATTGGGAGGGAGTAGGTCATGGATGAGCCTAAACAATGGTACCAAACTGCCTGTGTTTGCTGAAAAGAAAACTAATAATTTTTTTTTAAAGCTTTTTAGCTTCATGTGATCCCACTGATTGAACGATAATTTGATTTCTTAGGCTACTGGGTTTTTGCTCAGGAAGTCTTTACCCACTCCTAATTTGTGAAGTGTTCCTCCTATTTTTTTTTTCCTCCAGAAGGAGAAAAGTTTCATGTCTTATATTGAAGTCTTTAATACATTTGGACTTGATTTTTGTGTGCCGTGAGATGAGTAGATCTAGTTTCATTTTTTTCTGCATATGGTTATCTACTTTGTCCAGTACCATTTGTTCAAGCTGCTGTCTTTTCTCCAATCTACTTTATTGGCACCTTTATTTAAAAGATCATGTAGCTGCATATACTTAACCTAAGGTCCAGTTCTTCATGTTCTAGAGAGGTTTTTAAAATACATATTTAATATTTGTTTCTCTGTTGTTATTTTGCATAGTGTCCATCTCTTTATTGAGGTGTAATTTCAGTTCTATTTCTGATTTTCTTGATGCTTCCTGTAATTTATTTCTGCATTTGATCAAGTCTTTATTAAGCTTAATGAACTGATTATTGAGATCTTTCATTTTTTGACTCACCTTCAATTCATTTATAACTCTTTTGAGGATTTTAAGGTTTTCTTCAATTAGTTAAGTCTAGTGTCAAAAGCTGTGTGCCCTAAGAGATGACCCTACTCAACTTCATTTATGCAATTGTTGATTTTTTGATGGCTTGGTTCAGCAATTCTTTTGACCAGGATCATATTGGTTGTTGTGTTTTCATTTGGGGATTTAGTTTTTTTGATTTCTCTATGGTTTCTTTTGAGGCTTCCTGTGTGGAACTAGGCTTCCTTGGTGCAGATCTTTCAGTTTTCTCACTTTCATTCTTTTTTTTTTTCATTATGGTCTACCCATCTTGGGGAAATATTTATTTTATTGAAAGGGAAGCAAGTATTTGTCCTTGTAGGATCTTCAGTTGTTTTGTTGTTTTAAATGTGAACTGGATTGGTGTACAATGGGGTTATAATCACAGATGAGCAGATTATAGAGATTTCAGGTACATCAAAGGTACCTGGGGAACTACCAAGTAGGGAACTGGGAGGTCTTACCTATTCACTCTACTTGCAAGTATTCTTTAACACACAGTGATCAGGGGATGGAAAACTGGGACCTGGGAAGCTGGAAAACTAGGGGCAAGAGGCCCTCTCTCGCTTGGTGGATTTGGGTACCCAGGGGTCAGTGAATCAGGAAATCACAGCAAAGGGCCTGCTTCCTCAGCCCACATGCAGGGGTCAAGTCACTATATGGCAGCAGCAGTTGTACCACAACCAAGGAACTTGGGGGAGGGGGAGATGTGGGAGAGTGCAGAGACTTCAAGCTTACTCACTACATGCACCCTCTGGAACAGGATATCTGTGAGTTGGGGACCCAGGGGACTTTCAATCAAGAATAAGGATGTGCTTACAAGGTCCACAAGGCCCAAGCCAGCATCAGGGTAACTGGACCAGGGAACTGGGAGGAAGATAGCAACAGGGAGATTTTGACACTCAGTAGACATGTTTCTCACCAGAACTGGGGATACATGCATTCTCCATTATAGTTATATTTTCCAAAATTATATACTTTTAATCTTTTAATTGCTACTAATGAGAAAATTATTGACTTTACATATAATATTTTTCAGTCTTAAGTAATATGCATAAAAACAACAAACTGCATAATATATAGTTGTCTACATAGATTAACTTAACTGAAAAGTTTTTGTTAAAGTCTACTCACTTAAAATAATCAGTACTAAAATTTCAATATAAGTTTATTTTATAGTAGGTACAAAGATGTCCTCAGAATTTCCTGGCATGTAAGTTAGATTATTTCTAGATATTCTAAAAATATACACTTTTACCATACAAAATTTGACATAAATTTATATTTTTAGATTGATAATGTAATGAACTAGATAATGTTACTTAAAATAATAATTCAACTGTGATTAAGACATTACTTAAAGCAATGTTAGAATGATTAAAAGAGTATTTGCATTGCATGAAGAGAAAATTCTAATTTTTTCCTTCATAGCTAAAACTTTTTTAATCTTACTATTTTAGGAAACAAAGAATTTTAAAAACCAGATTCCAATTCATTCACATTATATGTTTCTCCTAGTTAACTTTGCATGAAATATAATTTCATTTTTTCTTTATTTCAAAACATGTCATCAAAATTTTCTTTTTTTGCCTGGTTATCATTTCCCTCACCATGTTTTATTCTTAAAGTTGATATATTCATTGAATATTTCTTGATACTTTTATTTTATTTTATTTTGTTATTTATCTATTTATTTTGGTTTTTCAAGGTAGGATTTCACTCTATCCCAGGCTGACCTGGAATTCACTCAGGAGTTTCAGGGTGGCCTCAAACTCACAGCAATTCTCCTACCTCTGGTTCCTGAGTGCTGGGATTAAAGGTGTGTGATACCATGCATGGTGATAATTTTATGTTTATTTAAAAACACCATTATAAGATTTGTGTTTTACTTTTCATTGAAAAGAGAATTGAGTTACATAGTAACAAATGGGATACAGTAGTATTTTTATTTCATAATTAAAATACATAAACACATGTATTCATGTAATTTTATATTGATACATTGATGCAATCTCCAAAAGGATGAATAATTTTTTCCCTATATCCTTGTTTATTTTTGTAGATGTCTGTTATGCTAGAATTGTCAAAATGGAAGTTTATAGCGATAAGATGGTAAAAGGAGTTTTAGTCTGTACTCAAATCCCATGAGGCAGAATGATCCTGTTGTTATTCCTATGTTCTGAAACAGTACATGAAAGAGGAATTCCTTCAACAACAGACATGTATTGCATGTCATTATGCTGGAAAGTACTAAGTAGAAGAAATGTGGCTTTTTTGTAGGAGTTGTAGAAGTTACTTGGGAAGTACTATGTTCTCAATGGTTGTTCCTCATAATGAAACACAATCCACAATTCGGTACATAAAGAAGGGTTGGGCTGGAGAAATGGCTTAGCTGTTAAGCGCTTGCCTGTGAAGCCTAAGGACCCTGGTTCAAGGTTCAATTCCCCAGGACCCATGTTAGCCAGATGCACAAGGGGGCACATGTGCCTGGAGTTTGTTTGCAGTGGCTGGAGGTCCTGGTACGCTCATTCTCTCTCTCTCTCTCTCCCTCTCTCTCTCTCTCTCTCTCTCTCTCTCTCTCTCTCTCTCTCTCTCTCTCTTTCTCCCCATCTGCCTCTTTCTTTCTTTGTCTGTTGCTCTCAAATAAATAAAGAAATAAATGAAAAAAATTTTTAAAAAATATTACAAAAAAAGAAGGGAGACCGTCAGCAAGTGATTATCTCACAAGAGTTCCATTCCCAAGAATGGTCTTAGAATGGTCATATCTTATAATTGTGTCATTATAAAAGGACCATGGGTTGTTGCTTCCCCCTTCTGTTATGTGAGGATGCAGCAAGAATGCACCATCTATGTATAAAGCAGTGTGATCTCACCAGAAATAAACCTGCCTGCATCTCCTTTACAGATAAGCGAGCCTGAAGAGAATTGCAGCTTGGTTATTAGTAACTAATGCAATCTAAGATGTCCTACAGAAATCCAAGTGAACTAAGACTAGGAAAAAGTCAAAAATAGGAAATGATTTTCACTATTATGCCCATTTTAGGGGCATGATATGCCTGTAAAAAAAAGTGAATATTGGAAAACTCCAGTGGATTGCTATGAACTTTTTTAGGAGATATTTCAAGTGCCTCTGAGTTCCTGAACTAATGCATTTAATACAGCAAAATTCATTCTAAATATTCATGTGTAGTTACTAATTTGGCATTATTCCTTTTTATTCTATATGTGCTTATAAGGATTACCAGAAGCAATTTGCTTTTACTTAATTGTGAGAAAAATATACTTTTATGTATTGACTAAGGACAGTTTCTACTTTCCTGCTGTCCCACAATGTGGTCTGAAGCTATGTTAATTGTGATAACATTTCACAACCCTACCTTGTTCCAAAATGCTGGTGGAACAATGATTAGACTTTGTGACCAAGAAATTTCCTGCATAGTATGGTGGTTTGAATCAGATGTGCCCCATAAACTCATGTGTTCTGACTAAATGGCTCCCAGCTGATGGTAATTTGGAAGGCAAGGCCTTATTGGAAGAGGTGTGTTGTTGGGGTATTCATTGGAATGTTACAGTCTGCCACCACTTGTCAACGCTGGATTCACTCTCCTGCTGCTGTTTGCCATCAGTTGTGATAATGAGATGATGACCATCCTAACTTCTATCATTTTTGCTCTGTCATCATAGAGCTTTACTATGAGACTATTCCAAAATAAACAACTTTCCTCCCACCAGTTGCTTTTGGTTGAGTGATATGTGCCAGCAGCAAGAAGATACTGCAACACCAGCTGTTATGGTATTGCATGTTGTACTGTAATAAATTGCTAACATGTTCATGACTTTAGATTGAATTATATTAGTATATTCCTCCATTAGTTACATTGATTATGTAACTATACCACATAACAAAATGCTTAAAGTATATGTTAATGGAAAATCTAAAAGAAAAAAAGAAAACTGCAACAGAT
This sequence comes from Jaculus jaculus, assembly GCF_020740685.1. Lineage (NCBI taxonomy): Eukaryota > Metazoa > Chordata > Mammalia > Rodentia > Dipodidae > Jaculus > Jaculus jaculus. The sequence continues at coordinate 148,070,153 of NC_059103.1, forward strand.
AGTTTCATAAGCAAATAGGCAGGGAGTACCATAAAAACTGAATATCACCATATTAAGCATTAAGGCCAGTATTTGAACAGCCTATATCTAGTGAAAAGAATATAGCCCATTATAGGATGGAACTGACACTTCACTGAATACCTCACTGGGTCTTATGAACTTGAAGGTTCAAAATGTTTATAGAATCTGTGGCAAATGAAGATATTTCATGCAGAATCTGGAAAGCCACACAAAAGATTTGTGTTACCTAATCTTACTATTTTTGAGAAAAACTAGAAACTTTCTCAAGTAGATAACTATTCTCTTTTTCTGAAATAAATATTAGTGACTTTTGTAGATTCTGACTCTAGAATATCTAATAATAATTAACTACTATCAGATCTCAGATCCCCCTCACATAAAATATTTATATTGAAGTTAGATGTAAACTCATGCATCTTTCAGTACTACTCAATGTAAAGGCTGTGGAGATATCTCTACAAAGTGCTTACCTTGAAAAAATGAGCATCTTAGTTAAACACTCCTTAAAATACACAACAAAATACCAAGTGTGAAGATGCATGGTTACAATGCCAGCTTGTGGAGGCAGAGACAAGCAGATTCCTGGGGATAGCTGTTTAGTCAGTATAGCTTAATTGGCAAGGTCTAGGCCAATGAGAAGCACTTTTTCAGAAAAAGGATGGCAGTCCAGAAGAAACCTCTTGAGGTTGTCCTCTGGACTACATATGACATACACACACACACATACACACACTCTGTAAAAAGTAACTTCTCAAAATAAATTTCTTAGTTATGATTACTGATTGGTACATATCAATACATGGATCCTTACAAACACATGTGTGTATATAGAGAGAGACATATGTGTAAGAAATATGTTTTGATAATCCCAGAAGTTATAAGTAATTTGCCTGAGCAGGTGGTTCATAGACATCTGTTGCTTCTATATCACATCCTGTTTCTCAGCTCATTCATATGGATAATGGAAATTCTTCATAATTAGTTAACTGAGAAGGAAAAACACTCAGATCTGACTTATAACTAGTTCTCACAATTGCCAATGACATTGGAATTACTGTCATATTATATTCCCAATAGAGGATGGTGGAGGTAATAAACATGAAATTTTTTTATTGTCTGTACCTCTGAATGATAAATATACTGCCATATCACTATGATTCTACTGATTTAAAATACATTAACATAATTCTAATTTCCTCTCACCCTGTTTCTTGCTTTTCTTTCTCTTTTATCCTGGTATTTTTGTCTTTCCCTATGCCACTATTCCGTTTCTTTTTTAAATTTTTTTTATTTCCTTCCTCTCTCTTCTCTTCTTTTATTTATGGGTGGTATATATGCAATTGCAGATTTTTTTACCTGTTGACTTACTTTGATACATTTTAGCATTAGTTAAAAAGTAAAATCAAACAAATATTGAATTTCCCAAAAGGAAATTACTTTTAATATAAAATCATGAAACTAAATATTCTTAAGTAATCTCTTACTGAAAATTTTAATGAAAGTCATTTTAAAATTGCCTTTCGTTGACACAATTCACTCATCCTCCCTTCCTACCTCTTTTCCTCCCTTTCTTCTGGGTGTTGTATCTTGGACAACATGCTTGTTAGGCAAGTACTCCACCACTGATCTATGCCTCCAGATCCTAGTTTTTCCCCAAGTCCATAGTATGGCACTTTATACCTTGCAATATTAACAGTTGCAGGTTCCTTTACTATAACTTTAAAAGGACTTGTAATAGTGAAGAAATGCTTTATCACATTGTATTACTAAGTATTTTCAAACTTTCTTAAAAGTTCTTAAAATGCATCCATAATTTTTACTAATGAGCAGAACTTAAGAAGATTGTTGTGTAGTAGGGTAAGGTTTTTACCTTGATTCTCATTAGATGTAATAACTTTTCCCTTGTCTTGAAGAATAGACTGCCATATGTTCTTATTCATGGTTCCTCTACACAGCTATCCTTGACATGGCCATTCAAGTGTCTGAAATAATAAAGGAATCCTTCAGGAACTTGTCAGAATGATATTTGTTGGGCTGGGACTCATATTGCCTATTATATTGTTTGCTTTAAAAAAAGTTAAAGAGGGCTGGAGAGATGGCTTAGCGGTTAAGCGCTTGCCTGTGAAGCCTAAGGACCCTGGTTCGAGGCTCGGTTCCCCAGGTCCCACGTTAGCCAGATGCACAAGGGGGTGCACGCATCTGGAGTTCGTTTGCAGAGGCTGGAAGCCCTGGCGTGCCCATTCTCTCTCTCTCCCTCTATCTGTCTTTCTCTCTGTGTCTGTCGCTCTCAAATAAATAAATTTTAAAAAAAATTAAAAAAAAAAAGTTAAAGAGGGCTGGAGAGATGGCTTAGCGGTTAAGCACTTGCCTGTGAAGCCTGAGGACCCTGGTTCAAGGCTCGATTCCCCAGGACCCACATTAGCCAGATGCACAGGGGGGTGCACGTGTCTGGAGTTCATTTGCAGTGGCTGGAAGCCCTGGCGCGTCCATCCTCAATCTCACTCTCTCTATCTGCCTCTTTCTCTCTCTGTCACTCTCATATAAATAAATAAACATGAACAAAAAAAAATTTTTAAAGTTAAAGATAGTTTTTTTTTAATGTGAGATCTGTAAATTAATATCTTCTCTAATTTCAATTTCTTGGAAGTGGCTAGTTTGAGTTCCTTAAAACACTTCCTTTCCATGAACTGATATTTTGGTATTTGGAAGGGGGGTGCATTTGTAGCTATTGCATCTCATTAAAATTAGTAAATGAAAGTATAGACAGCTAGAAATTGACAAAACTGATATCTGCGTCCAATCCTTTCAACCCTAAAGCTTACTGTCCAATCCCACGAAGCTGTAAGCTTACTGCTCCACTTCACATTATACATTTTGACAGCTAAATGGGAAAGAGAGTTACTATCATTTTTTCAATTTAATTTTTCTTGGTGGAGGTGTTTTGTTACTAGGAATATAAAGATATGGTTTGTCTATGTATACAAACATGAATGTACATACACATATATATACTTGTATATAAATGCATATATATATGTATAGATATACATATATACATAGATATACATAGATATACATATCTGTACATATATATACATATATAGATATACATATCTATACATATATACATATACATATATTTGTGTATATGTATATATATGTATAGATATGTATATCTATATATGTATATATATAGTGCCTATTATACAAATATATATAAACACACACATGCACACACATATGCATGCACAAGCATAGAATGAATTTTTCTGAAGTGTTGGGTAGCATAAGAAGGATAGCCACAGGTAATTTTCTTTTAAAATGCAGATACTTATTTCTTCTAGAGGTAATTGTTGTAGAATATTAATCAAAATTAGTTCAGCTTGAATTATTCTGATTACAACAGGATTTCTATTGGAATTCTGTTTAATTTCTTAATGTTCAGAAGAAAATAGAATATACTGCCATGCATTTTGTCTTCTTTCATATCATTGGCTAATTTTTACCAAGTGGTAACTTACCAATTATCATAGATCCCTAAGAACTTGTAACTGAATTCTTTTATTGTAAGATGCTTTTATCCACAAAGCAGTTATGTGGGAAGAATAACTGAAATATTCAATTCATTGCTGCAGTAACAGTAGAGATATAGCTGAAAACAATGACTTGATTGTACTGTGGAACAATTTGTTTTTCATATACCTAAACTACATAATAGTGTTGGTAAAACTGGAATCTGGCATTTATAGAGTATTTTCTATGTTCCAAGAACTATTTCCAGAACCTTATTTTTTGATACATACATATATATATATATATATATATATATATATATATATATACACATACATATCAGTAATGCAAGATATGATCAATCTTATTAAGAAGTACTCATTTCCTGTGTTATAGAAAAGCAGATTTGTAAACAGAATCTCAAATGTAGTAAAAAAGAGTAGTTGTTTATGGATAGGTCTAATAAAAATCATTTTTTAGCTAACAGTTGCAAATTAAATGAAAACTATCCTTATGATATTCAGATTATTTCATTCTTTTATGCATATAATATATAAATAATATGTGCTAAAACTAGAGTCTTAAATGCTCAGCATATAATAATGAAATAATAGAAACACCTTTCCTATGAACTTAATATTATGTAGTTAGAAATAAACAGTAAACAAATAAATAATGTGACAGGAAGTGAAAACTGCTCTGGAGAAACTGGTGTTGTGCAAAATATAGGAAAGATACAGGTGGAGCTTGTCCTTTATAAGGGGAGGTCAGGAGGCTTCAGGTTCCTGTGTAACACTGTGGGTCGGATGCAGGATCTGCAGCAGGTGGAGAGGGAGCCATGAGCAGAGGAGGAGTACAAGGCATCCAAGCAGAGGAAAAGGCAACCAACCCTGGCACGTTTCATGTCAGATATGTTGGAAGATTTGCAGAGGAGGATCAATTCTTAGAAAACAAAGAATAACATCTTCGTTCAGACCTTGTAGCTGTATAGTCCATCAAATCAGCATGATGTCAAACACTTTGAGTTTTACTCTGAGTGACAAATGAGGCACAGGAGTATTGATCAGATCTATTTTTATCTGTCTTATTTTAAGTATATTACTTTTATGTCTTTGTATAGAATAATGAACCAGATTAGTACCAGGGGCATAATTTAGGCTAATTTAGAAGTACTGACAAACCACCATGGGCCAGAACAGTATTAGTGTCAGTCATCCATCACACAGGTGTGTCTATTCTGGGCAGGTAGCTTTACTAACCATTATACTATCAACATCTATTCCTTTGTGAATTGTTTTATTTACTTGATAGGGAGAAAGGCAGAGAAAGAGAAAGAGGGAGAGAATAAGCATGCCAGGGCCTCCAGCCACTGCAAATGAACTCCAGGTGCATGTGCCCCCCTTGTGCATCTGGCTTACATGGGTCCTGGAGAATCGAACCTGGATCCTTTGGCTTTGAAGGCAAATGCTTTAACCACTAAGCAATCCTTCCCGCCCCAACACCTGTTCTTTAAAAAAAATATATTTTTATTCTTATTTATTTTTTTATTTGACAGAGAAAGAGGGAGAGAGAGGGAGAGAATAGGTGCACCAGGGCCTCCAGCCACTGCAGATGAATTCCAGACTTGTGCCCACCCCCTTGCACATCTGGCTAACTTGGGTCCTGGGGAATTGAACCTAGGTCGTTTGGCTTTTCAGGCAATCATCTTAACGACTAAGCTATCCCTCCAGCCCCCAACATCTGTTCTTAATTGTTAGGCTCAGCAAGATTGGCTGATGAATGGGGACAGGAAAGAGAAATCACGGATGGCTCCATAGTCTAAGGCCTTGAGTTGGATGTTACCAAGTGTTAATTAAAGTATAACTTTACATAAGGTGTTGTATGGGGCAGTGACAATAGTACAGAAACAAGAACTTTTTTTATTTATCCTTTTGGTTTGTTTGTTTTGAAATAGGGGAATAGTCTTGCTTTGATATGGTGTTCTGGCTTTCATAGAATTCTTTATGTAGACAAGGGTGGCCCTGAACTCATGACAATCCTCTTTTCTTAACCATCCAATTGCTGAGATTATAGCCATGTGCCACCAGCACAGGCATAAGAACATTTTGATAAGTGACTAATCCAAAAATAGAAAAAAAAGTATGTGCTTACTTTCACATAAGAGCCCAAAAAATAGATGTCAAAGAGGTAGTAAGTGAAATGATGGTTATCAAAGGCTGTGACAATTGCAGATTGGTGCTGGGGCACTGTTGTTCAAAGGTATAGTAAAATATAGTACAAATGGCATAATTTCAGAGATAAGCCATGTAGCATGGCTGCTATAGTTCATGATGATATAGTCTATTAGTGAAAGTGCTAAGAATGTGGATGTTAAATATTCTCATGATTAAAATGATAAATGTGTTAAACCACACATATTTAGATGAACTAGATGTAACTATTGTGTGGCATGTATATATACTTCAGAGCATCAGATTCAAACTTATAATTGCATTCAGTTCTACAGGTCAATACATAATAATTAATTTTGAAAAAAAAAAGGAAACTGAGAATATCTGCAAAAAAAAGCTAAGAAGATTTTCATGGACTTAAGCTGAGTCAGGGAGAACAGAGACCATGAGGCGATGTGGGGCCAACACTGGGAATTGACAGAAGAAAACCTGATGAGGTCAACTTCATTCATACACATTTTGTGTGATGATGAAAAAAATGTCAGTGAATCAAACTTTCTAGTAATCAGAGGAAGTGTAAGTAAGTAATATTGTCTGATGCATTCATTATTTTAAGTGATTTGGTGGCTGTGGTAGTTTGAATAGATGACCCTCAATAAAGTCAGTGTTTTATTAGTTTCTAGTTTTCATCTGCAGCCACCTGGCTGGAGAAGGTGTCACTGGGCAGATATTAAGGTGTGATGGTGGGTTTGAGATTTGAATCTAAAGAGATGCAAAGTGTGCCTAACTAGAGTTCCTGATGTGTTCTGTGTGATGTGGCTTTTGGCTTCTCTCCCTCCCTCTCTCTCCCTCTCTCTCCTTGGACCTGTGAAGGCAGGCCAACTTCTTCTACCATTATGGATCTTCCCCTGGATCTGTAAGCTTCAATAAATATCCCTTCCCCAATAACTGTGCCTTGTCTAGAAGTTCATCTTAGTGAACCTGAATCAGTCTGCATACAGGGAATCAGGAGTTTTTTCAATATATTTTCTAAAGACATGCTTTGGGAAGCAGTACAGTGACATGGAACCCATAGTAATTATTTGCAATACTGTTGAGTAGTAGCAAGTTCAGAATTTATTCAGCAGAAACTTTTAGCTTGAATGAGTTAATGCTCTAGGATTTGAAAACCTGTCTGTTTCTTAATATAATCAGATATGTGAGTCTCTGTAAACTTTCTTTGCTTTCAAAGTCAAACATAACTAATAATTTCTGTAAAGGTCTTGAATCGTTCCCACATCTGGTCTTGGTTTACTATAAAAACCATGTCTCTGATCTCACGTGTTGAACCACTGTATGTTTGCCACTGTCTATTTCCTGTGAAAAAATACATAGAACAATAATAGCTTTTGTTCCTGACGTTCCTACCATTGAAACAGCTGAATAAACAACACCCATGCTTTCATTTGGAATAATTTATTCCATGTACATGTTTATGCAAAGTCATTTGGCTTATTGGATGTTTCATCATTTAAAAATCAAATCTCAGAATTTTAGACTACTGAAAACTATGTTCTAATAGTTTCCTCATGCTTATAGTAATTCTCTTAGAGGCATTTCCTTCCTAATTCATCATTTTATTTTATGTATGGTTGGTATATATGAGTAAAAGTGGTTAAAATCTCCTTTATTAAAAAAGTTAGTGGAAATTTCTATTCGAGGCCACACATTTTGCAAATAACATTAAAAGATTAAATAATTTGGTCATTAAACCATAAAAGTAACTATTTTTGTTCTTTTGTTGCCTAAAGAAATAATAACTACAGATTAGTAATAATGTAAATTATAATACATTTGTCTAGCTCAACACACTCCAGATGACTTAATGGTAGGCTGAGCAAAGACTAACTTCCATTCCACAAAATATCCTATTACATAAACGTTTCTACTCCAGACATGTAGTAAGTCATGAACTGATTAAGTCAGACAAATAAAAACACTTTAAAACATCAGGAAAACAAGTTACTTTGTTCTAAGTCATTTGCACTGGCAACATTTTGAAATAATTTTTAATGTGTAAAGGCATTCTATTTTTAAATAATTTAGAATTATAATTTAGAACTTGAGTACTACAGCCATCACATTGTAAATCAAAACCTACAGTCATCTAGCCAAGTTTTAAGAACAGACTATCTAGAAAACTCACCACACCTACTGCTTTCAATTTATATTCAGACAGTATCATCTATGAGCCAAGTTACATTACCTGTCAGTTCTAAGTGTGAATTTCTTTAATAACTCATCAGCATTTAGCCACTTTAAGAAGTAAGCATGTTCTTGCTGGTAGTGTATTTTCATTCCAGAAATAATGAAATTCTGTTGGTTAATTTCTAGGTTAGCTACACCATATACCACAAACTGGGTGTAACAGAATAATAGAATTTATTGTTTTACAACCATGGATGCCACATGTCAGAAATAAGGTGTTGGTGTGTTCTTGTATTCTTTCCAGACCCTTCTAGAAGTTTCTGGTAGTTATTTGGCTTCTGGTGACAGAATGTCATTTTTCACAAAGCATCCTCCCTTTCTGTCATCACTCACTCTGTCTGAAATTTTCCAGTTCTTTTCATAAGGATCACATCACTATTGGATGAGGGCTCATCCTAATGATGTCATTTAAACCAGATTCTATTTGTGGGTCTCATCTCCAGTTGAAATGAACTTCTGCCTTACTAGAGGTTTGGACCTCATTGTACTTTTTTTGGGCAGACACCATTTGACCCATGACAATATACTTTTAGTTTTTTCCAGCTATACTTCTTATAGTTACAACAATAGGTATACTTTATAACTCAACTCTTTTTTTCTCAACAATGTTATACTAAACCTTTTATAAGCTACATATTTATGATTGGCAATGTTTAGTTAGTGAATTCAGTGTTACTTACAATTTTATACAAATTACCTACAACTATGAAATTAAATGTAGAACCTTTCAACTATTTCAAAAAACCCAGATGTTTTTAGGTTAATAGCTCTTACTGGATGCTTCAGACTCCCCACATTCCAGGGGTGGGCTTGGAATGTCTCTTTCACCTCACCTATTTGAGTCAAACTCAACCACAATGATGAACACAGCCCTGATTATTTATGGCACTGAAATGCCAAAATTCCTTGTAGCTCCAAACAAGCAATTTCTTATTGCCTTTCTGTTACCATGTGAATAAGTTAAATTTTTATTTCCTTTTATTCTTGATAGAAAACCAAAGAAGAAAGAATTATAAATGTTTTAGCACATTTTCATAACATATGTATTTCTTAGTACTGTTTGATACAGGGGAAAAAAAAGAATTAATGTTAGGGATATGGATAGAGTTCAGTAGTTATATGCGTGCCTGTCATTCCTGAGGCTTAGGGCTCCATTACCAGTGTGCTCGTGAGTGCACACATGCACACACACACACACACACACACACACACACACACAGAGTTAAAATTGATTATATATCTATCATTAGTTCTTTTAAAGTAGTCTTAGACAAGTGGCCTAATTAATATGAAACTACTTGCTGTGTTTACCCATTACTGAACTTTAAAATGTTGCCAATTATTTGTTCAGACAGCTTCCTGTAAAACAATGATTTATCATTACCTGTTCCTTTTACAAACAGGTGTTTGGGTGAAAAAAGTCTATAATTTTCACCTTTATTGAAGCATATTGGTCAAATAAAATTTTTTTTTTTGCAAAGAACAAAACTATTTTGAGATTACTAATACATTATAAAAGGATTCCCAAAACAAATATAATTAAAATAATCATCATGCCACATGGTTACACTTTTTATAGTTTAGGTGAGCAGAGTTTAATTGTATTAGCACATACAAATATTATTGTTATTAATAATTTAAAAATTTACAAGAAGAAAAGGTTTATTAGCAAACTTGAAGTCTGTAATATAATATTAATATGCTTCATCAACCTATGGCAAAATTGATTTCCAGAGCCTATTTATTCATTTTGCCTAACTGAAACTTGGCACCCTTTTACCAAATTTTTCCTGTACCCTTTCCTCTGGAAGCTCTCTTGTGTTTTCTATTACCATGAGTTTGACATTTTCAGATTCTATACCTGAAATAGTACAGTGTTTTCTTTTACTTCACTTAGCATGATATCTTGCAGATACATCAATATTGTCTTAAATGACAGCATTAATTCTTTTTTAGGACAGAATAATATTTTGGGATATATATTTGCATATGACATTTTCTTTATTCTGTCATTGTTTTCTGAAGTTACCCCATAACTATCATGTCTGTGATGATTAATGCAGTATTGCATGGGAAAATGTTGATATCTACTTGTAAAGTGATTTTATTTTTTGTTGAGAATAAACAAACCTAGAAGGAAGATTACTTTCAACATTCTTACTAGTAAAAAGATAACTTTTACTAAATGTTGCATGGAAGTAATGTACATCAATTTATTCAAAGATACATTGTACAGTTAAAATTATCTTATCTTTGCATATGTATGTGTACTATGTGAGTGTATGAATGTGTGTGGGTGTGCGTGTGTGTGCAGTTGCACATGTTTATGCATGTATGGGAAGGGCAGAGGCTAACATTGTCTTCTCTAGTTGCTTTCCTTCTCATTGTTTGAGACGGTGTCTTGCCCTAAATTTAGAGCTCATTGGTTAGGCTAGAATAGCTAGCCAGCAAAATCTAGGAATACCCCCACCTGTGTCTCCTAGCACTAGGATTATAGGCATGTACCACCATGCCCACGTTTTATGTGTGTGCTGGCAATCTGAACTCAGGTCTTTATGCTTGAGAGGCAAGAACTTTACATACTGAGCTGTCTCCCAAATCCTGAAAATTATACATGGTTAGTTCATAAGTGGAAGCACACTTACGGGAAAAAAGCTAAAGCCTCCCTCCTTGACTAGGAACAGGACAAGATTTCCTACTCTGAACCTTTTTATTCAATGAAGTGCTGGAAATCTTAGGCATGGGAATCAGACAAAATTAAGAAGGCTTTTCTGATGGTTTATTTTGGTTGTCAGTGTGATTGGATTAAGAAATGCCCACACAAGTGAGTCACAAATCTGCATGTATTTATGATGGCATTTCAATGGACAATTAGGTCATGATGGCTCTGAACTAATCAATAGTTTAATCCATGATATATTTGCAACATGATGGCGTTGTTACAAGGTCATAAATGTAGGCATTGGGACCTATTGGAAGAAGTAGGTCTCTGGTAATATTAACTTGGAATTTATTTCCTAGCCTGGCCTCTTTCTGGTATACACTTTTTCTCTACTTCCTGGACACCACAATGTGCTCTGCTATACTCTACGCAAAAATGGCCTGGAAGATTCTGAAATTATGAGCACAAGTAGATAATTTCTTGCCTTAAGTTGTTCATATGAGTTGTTTAGGCTATTGTGATGTAAAAATCATAGTAAGATAGCATTTCTTATACAGAAAACCCTGAGAGCTGCTTAAATAATAAACATATTCATGAAAACATGCTATAAAAAGCTAATATTATAAAAGCCCACAATGGCACAATGTCGTTAGACACTGATGTCATCTCAGCATTACAGAGGTTGAGTCTGGAGAATGCCAAAATTAAATCTAGCAAGGGTTAGATAATGAGACTGTATTTCAAAAGGTCTCATAATACTTTTGTACACTAGCCTGCTACCTGTAAAATAAATTAATGAAATAATTTCATATATAAAAATATGAATGAACTCTTTTTTTCTTTACTTTAAATTATTTTATTTATTTATTTGAAAGAGAGAACGAGAAGCAGACAGAGATAGAAGCAGAGAGAGCATCTGGGTGTGACAGAGCCTCCGGCCACTGCAAATGAACTCCAAAAGTATGTGCCAGTTTGTTCACTGGATTTCTGTGGGAACTGGGGGATTGAACCCAGGCCTAAAGGCTTTGCAAGCAAGTGCCTCTAACTACTGACCCTATTTCTCCAGTTTGGTACCATTATTAGGCTTAGTGGTTTAAATGTTTTCCAATGTGTTCTAAACTTTGTTCCCCCTATTTGCACTTTTCTTTTTTTTTGGTTACTTTAGACTATAGTTTTGCCACCTTCCCCCACACAATGTGCTCCACTGCAGGAAACAAAAGATGACACTTGCCCTCTATTCATGATTTTGACATGACTTTTCTTTTTTTTAAATATTTTTTTTGTTCATTATTTATTTATTTATTTGAGAGCTACAGACACAGAGAGAAGGACACATAGAGGGAGAGAGAGAGAATGGGCGCGCCAGGGCCTCCAGCCACTGCAAACGAACTCCAGACGCGTGCGCCCCCTTGTGCATCTGGCTAACGTGGGACCTGGGGAACCGAGCCTCGAACCAGGGTCCTTAGGCTTCACAGGCAAGAGCTTAACCGCTAAGCCATCTCTCCAGCCCGACATGACTTTTCTTAAGTTCACATACCAATGATGCAGTTTGATTATAAAGTTATCACAGTAAGAGATTAATAACATTAAAATGAAATCATTATAGCATATTATTAAAAATATGTGAATCTAACAATTTCTCTAAAATTATCTTCTGTTTCTATAACTTGAATTATAAGCAATGACATTCTTATGCTTTGGAGCCATCCTTTAGTTAATAGGAGACACGTGAAACCAAGCACTCTATCCCACTGCAATTGCCCTGATAATCTAGATAACTGTGAAGTAATGAATAGCTATTATGATATTATACATGACTAAAGAAGGATTACTATCCTGAATGGGATATGAAAAGGTAGTGTGAATTTTTAACAAGGTATTCAGAATTGCATAGAAAATTATTTATTACTTGAATTTTTTATCTAATATTTCCAGACCATAGTTGACCATGGGTAACTGAAATTACTGATGGCATGATTTCAAATGAAACTCTATTTGATCAATATGCTAAGAAAATCATTGGCTTTGGTCTGTGAATTCCAGAATCAGAGCTGTGATACCCACACAGTGAACAATTGGCCAGGATTCATGATGTCACCAAAATAATATAGGCCACTATCAAGCACTCTGTTACCCAACATAGCTAAAAGGTTAGACCCTATTACTAAAGACACCAAAGACTGCTATCTCAGGACCCCGAGAGACTATGTGTAAACTCATAGGAAAGCAAATCCTGTCTCCTGGCAAACCCTCATGGTGCTGGAAAATGCAATGGGAGCTGCTGTGTGGCAATAGTCACCAGTAGCACAAATTATCAGGAAACTCTGCAAGCTACACAATCCAACACCTGGACAAGGAGTACATATTGTGCAATTGTGTGGCACACAGCCTTTGTGGGTAATTAACTACCCTCCCACTGGACATGAGGCCTACTCAGCGGGAGACAACTGCTAACTGGTATGGGGTACCCCACAGGCAGGAAGCTCACAACCCCACAGAAAAGCCCCCATTATTATTTGGACAAGTTAAATGAGCACCCTCATCAAAATGTCTTTCAAATTTATATACATACCTTCTTTAATCAAAACTATTCCCACCCTTGGTTGGAGAATCTGTTTTATTTTACAGATGGCAGAGAATACTGGGGAGATCAAAGATCCATCAATTCATCAATATAATGAGAAAAGACAGCTGACTGCTCTTCACAATATGTCATACCTCTACCAAATTTGCTGGGATCCAGAAGAAACTATAGAGGAAGCAGACATGAGTATTCCTCCCAATGCTAGCCTGACAACCACCTCCAGGGAAATAGCAACAGACATGGTGGGGAACTGAAACGTATCATAATATATGTGCACAGACTACAGAGAACTCAACATTGAAAACAAACTGCTATCACATCCACCAAGGGTCAGGGGCTGTTGCAAAAGCAGGAGTGGGAAGATTGTAAGAACCACAGAGTGGGGCTGGAGAGATGGCTTACTGGTTAAGCACTTGCCTGTGAAGCCTAAGGACCCGGTTCAAGGCTTGATTCCCCAGGACCCACATTAGCCAGATGCACCAGTGGGCACATGCGTCTGGAGTTTGTTTGCAGTGGCTAGAAGCCCTGGAGCGCCCACTCTCCTCTCTCTCCCTCTCTCTCTCTCTCTCTGCCTCTTTCTCTCTGTGTCTGTCGCTCCCAAATAAATAAATAAAAATAAAAAACAACAACAACAAAAATAAAGGTGTGTGCTATCATGCCTAGCTTATTTAAAAGAAAAAAAAAAAAAAAAAAAAGAACCACAAAGTGGGTAGAAATATCCTGAGGCACAGCCCTGCCTAGAGACTGACAGATGCCTTAATTACTCTACAGAGAACACCAAATACCTTATTGAAGAGGGTCCTCAGGGAAATGAATATGAGGTGTCAAGGGATATAGACTATAACCTATGTGTAAAATATGTATATTTTATTTCAGTCATAACTCATGGATGATATCTTGGAATTCACTCCTCAGGATTAAACTACTTTGTCTTCTGACAAGGTTGGGTTTGTTGAGACTATCACACAGTTTGCATTTCTATAGATATTTCTGCCACCTGGTCATCTACTGGCTGAGGACTTACTCTTGCAGCTGAGCATCTATCTGAGTTCCACATGATCCTTGCAAGATGAGATTAGGATTGCTCTCCTGGTGGAAAGTCTGCCCATTCTGGGTACTAGAGACTCTAACACTTAGCAGGTTCCTTTGAGGCATGTCTGGATATATATTCAACTACTATACTGCATTATTTTTTCATACAAAAATAAGGAAGGAGGAAGGAGGGAAGAAAAGAAAGTAGTAAGAAAGGAGGAAAGGAGGTAAAGAAAAATTTCTTTTTTAATTTATGTTTATTGACTTTCAAATATAAATTTAGAATATAATATGTATATTTATTATATATATATATGAATATAAAGATTCCTTGCAATGCAATTTTGCCAAACATAAGTACAGTGACCACAATTTATTTAACTTAATTTCTTTGAAGCTGATTTTGCTATATAGAGCTGACAACTGCACCTTTCTTTTTACTGAGGCAGGTAGAGTCATGCACAGTCATAAGACAAACCAGATTTCTATCATTGTTCTTCTATTTGAACTAATTCTTCCTTATTAAAATAGATTCTCCATAAGCTTTGGTCAGGCTTCCAGTCAGGGATGGTTTTCTTGAGCAGTATTGGCAGGAGGCTCTGACTTGCATCGGGATTTTGAGTCTCAGTGTCAGGTTCAGTAAAGAGTTGATTAAATTATCCTGTTTCAGTTCTAACATACCATTTTTAAATGTCAAATCATTGCTAGATGCTAGAGTTTTCATTTTAAAAGTATATTTCAGCCTACTTTTAAGGAAAAGAACTCTATAAGATACAGAATCAATAGGACCTAAGTGATGGACATTTATGTAGTTGCATCTAGTTGTGTGGAAATGGGAACTGTGTTACAGATGCCTTGGAGAGTTTCCTACTTTGTTATATGAGAACTGGTTTATTTTCCACTGCATGATATATGCTTGCCTTAAAGACCTCTGACTTTAACTGGCAATATCCTCAAATTAAATTCTAATGATGAAAAGTGTGTGAAGCCTTAGACAAGTACATATTTTGAAGGACTAAAAGTTGTACAGTCAATAATATTTAATAATATATCTTTATGCAGATCACCAATCCTAAACTGAATTATAATTAATTGTAAATTTTATGTTGTATTGACATATTTTGCATCAGATAATAGTTTGACTACAGAAGTTCTTCTCTTCCTCTCTCAATCTTCCTCTTTTCTAAAATAGCTTTCAAGTCATACAAAATACAAAATAAGGAATAAAACAATATGTCTGCTTAAACATTTATAGATGAGTCACATAGAAGCTCTGAAGAAAATGAAACATTTTACTGAGGGGTACATGAGGTTGGCCCACATAGTAGACTGTTTCTCTACTGCTAGTATTGCATGAAATGGGTAGGCTAGGATACAGGTGTAAGGCTAGAAGCTTAGGCCTTTGAAGGCTTTGATCTCTAACACTAGTTACCTAACCTTGGATAAATCATTTAGCTTCTTCAGGCTGATGCTTCTTCAGTTATGAAGTATGGATAAAATTGGAAGAATTCACGGTAGCAATTGAAGGGAATTTTATTCATTTATTTATATCACCTGCTTATGAAAGAAAAGTTATAGTTCTTTTCCACATTTATCAAGACTGTTCCCTATAAAACTTCTCCATTTAACACAAATGGAAAGGCCAGATGAATCACAGACTATCCTAATTAATACTGTCCATTTTAAAAGTTCTATTGTTTGTTAAAATATAACCTTTCCATTCCCCCCTGTTCTTATACACAAAGCCTCTAAAAAAAATCAAATATGTTTCTGATTCCATAGCCACCTCAATCCCCAAGGGCCAGTGTTACCCATTGCCCTCCAGGAATGATGTATTGCTCCAAGTTATATTTCAGCAAGGTCTTATAACATTTCTTGCTTCCTGTGACTTCAGCCTACAACCCAGAATCTAATTATATATTCTTCTTTTGTCAGATTTCTCTGTGAACCTAGCTTAGCACATCTACTTTATATCAAGTAATCTTTGAGCACTACTGAACTGATTGTATTATAAGATTCATTAATCTTGCCATTTGATATTAGTAAGTTCCACTAAGAAATTATTTTCTGTTTAGTATGATTTTTTTATTGGGAAAGATTCAGTGTCATTCAGGATTTGGAAACTACAGAGAAAATCATGAATATCTAATGGTTATGAAATAAATCTTTAGATCCTAATGACGTTTGCTCACTGACGTCAATATTGAAAATTCTTTAAACATCCAATGTTTCTGGCAAGTCAAAACTTCGTAATCAATGACATTGGTAAGAGATAGGCTTAGAAATCATTTGTTATAAAGAATCATTAACTTCTTTCAAGGAGCATTGCAATATGTGGAAACATTGATTCCTAAAGTGACTGTTTGGATATAGGAGTTTTAGGTGGTAAGTTGAAATAAGGTCATTTGGGTGAGTGTTTACTCTCATAGGATTAATGGACTTTTAAGGAGAAGAAAAATAGTTCTGTCTCTGTAAATCCTTGTGGCATGAGGAGGGTACAATGAGAAGGTGGCCAGCTGCTGGTCCAGAAGGGACTCACTCCAGCAATGAAGACCTTTAGGAAACTTGATGTTGGATGTTAAAGAAAACCAGCTCTGTTTTCAGGCCAATTAGTTTATGCCATTTTGTTATGGGATCCCAAGCTAAATGATGTACCAGTACCAGTGCTTTCTAACTTCCAAGGCTTGCTACTTCACCTGATAGTCTTCATATAACACTACTTCATCCAATAATAGTGTTCAAATCACAGAATTTCCCAACAATACAGAATATTATACTTAAAATTCTCAACTGTGAAAGTTTTTACTGTATGCTATGGTAACCACTGTGCTGGGAAATATGAAAGCTGCCACCTAAAGTTACATATTCTTTAAGTCAAGGTAAACTCGCTTTAGATACTAGAAATAGAGATACAATAAATGTTTTAAAATTATAGAAGTGAATGGTACATGGAAATGTTAAATTTTATAAACACTCACAATCTGAGCAGGTGACAATATTTAGCAATTCAGAGAACTTGATGTATAAGCATGAGGGCCTGAAGTTGTTGAGTGTGGTTTCCCAGCACACACATAAACACCTGGGCATGGCCACACACATCTGGAACCAAAGTCCTTGGGTAGAAAGAAGAAAGAAGGCAAATATGGCAGATCTAGGTTGAGTTGCAGGAGAAACTCCATCTCAAGGAAACAGGCAGGTGAGTGAAAAGATGAGAACATGCTCTGGCCTCTACACACAAGTGCCCAGAGTGTGAGCTTCTGCACACACACACACACACACACACACACACACGCATACTCTGTAAACACATCACGTCATGTGACACAGCACACACACACACATTAAAGTATTCATAAATCCCAACAGGAACTCATTAATTTGATTTATTATTTTAAATCTTTTTAAAAAATTTGTTTATTTGAGCAGGAAGAAAAGGAAGAGAGAGGGAGAGAAAGAGAACAGGTGCTGCAAAGGAACTCTGACACATGTGCCACCTTGTACATCTGGTTTATGTGGGTTCTGGGGAGTCAATCCTGGATCATTAGGCTTTGCAGGCAAGCACCTTAGCCCACTAAGTCATCTATCCAGCCCTAACTCAATGTTTTTATTCCAAAGAAACTTTAAAAAATAAATGTCCTAGTGAAAAATTTATCACAGCATTATTTTTACTGGAAATAAATTGAAACCATTGAATGTAATGCAAACAAATAGAAGCTGGAAAAAATCATAGAAAAAGAAATAGTAGAAAGAAATAATGCTTTTACTGTGTGACTAGATAGTAGATGTTTGGTTTAATTATTTCATTTTATGCTATGCTTTATAAATGTTTTTAAAATGAAGTTTATGAATAATATAAGCACATATTTGTTACCTCATTTTTTTAAAAAAAGTCATTGCTGAAATAATTTTGAAAGTGTCACTATTTTTACATATGGTAACTGCAATTTTATTCTAAAAATAGCAGTGGCATTTCAGTGTTTATCTTTGCAAAGGTTTATTTTAAAATACCAGACTACTGAAAATACTGAAGATTAGAAATGACCAAAATGATTACAGAACTTTAAGTTTATTCTTATGATACAAGTGAACAAATTTAAATAATAACAAACTAAGTTTCTTAGAACTAAAAGTAATACTTTGGAGTAAAAGTGTATCAGCATCATAGATATATGCTATAAGATATATCTCTTTGTGATTACTAAAATTGTGGCATTGCTGGCATTTTTGATAATACAAAACTAAGTTAAGTGAACTGAGAGATTAACCAGTTGCATTAAATGTATTTTTTTAATTCTTTGCTATTAAAAATAATAGTTCATTTATAAAGCATTGCCTTTAATACCAGTTTGGTAAGATGCACTATCATAAACTGTATAAACACATCATGCTCTATTAAACATTAAAATTATATGCTTGACAGATAGTATATTGTGCTCTCTGAAACTTTTTGCCATGTATGGAACTTGTTAGTCATGATTTCATTGCCAGTGGCAAAACTTGGAGTGTTCTGTAAATTAGAACATTTGACCATGGGTATGTGAAATTCTTCATGGTGAATGAGATTTGAGGATGGAGGTGGGACATAACCTAACTGTTTTGATCCAGAAAAGAAACTAATTCAGTGTTTGCTGAATTTATGCTTCAATTTGTTTACCTCTGGAATTGCACACTCTAAACAGTGTGGGAATTGCAGTAATTGTAGAGCCAGTGTAGATAAATTTACAAGTTGAATCTCAATGTTTACAAAGAATATATAGAGCAGTATGCCTTACTTATGCCAGATACGAGTAATCTGAGGGTTACCAATTCAAGTGGACAATTATTTGGCTTTTCTTCAGGTTGCATCATTTTTGCCAAATTCTTCTTTTCAGATTTTTTTTTTAAATAGAATCCATCACTTGTTCCCTGTCATCACAAATGTTCAGTAACTATTTTGGTTCTTGTGGTCAAAGAATCATTTCATTAGAAGAGTAAATACATTTCATACTAGCAAGCTAAGCAATATTTTAAATGAAGTGATTTTGCCTGTAATAAAATAGTCAACTCATTTTTATTATATTAGAATACAAATTCCATTTGATACATGTTTGTATGGCTATACACACACATGTATCAGGAGCAAGTATCAGGGGTAGATAATTTTGGCAAATTATTATCAGTGCACAAAAAAACAAGAAGAACTGATAATTCATTAGTTAGGCATGCTAAGTAATTATAGAATCATTGTGATTCTCACTAGCAACAGCTTTAAACTGATGAAGTTTTACTCAATAGAGTGTGTATAAATTTGCACTTGTTCCAAACATCTGCAAACTGTGGTAAACAGTTTTAGTTCACATGACTAGCCTTTGTAAATATGTTGAAGCCAGTATTCCCTTTTCCTTCTTCAACCTAGATTATTTTTCTTTTTATACTTTAGACTCTTCATTTTTTAATTTTTCTATTCTCTCCATTTTTAAATTTTTAATTAGAATTTTAAATGTAGCACATATGGTTCAAATTATTATTTAAAATTCTTTCATTGTTTAATGTAGTTTGCATATTTCCAGTTACTTTATGTAGATTATATATTAATATGTGTAATGGATATTTTGATAAAGTACCTGAAAATACATTGGTTCCAAGTACACTCATTTTTTTCAGACTGTAAAATAATTATATATTGCTTATCACATTTACATAATCTATAGAATAAGACTTTTGTATTTTATGACCTGAATTCACTTGCCAAAAACATTCTTTAAGTCTTCATTCTTGTTATGAGTAATGCACATATTGACATATATGCTCCTTTTTATCTCAAGTCTTTTCTGTTCATTGTAGGGATGGAAACTAACAAAAAAACAAATGTGAGTGGTTGGTGGCTAGAATTAGTTTACACATTGATCTGTGATATTTAAAATGTAGAAGCAGGTGTGATGAACTTTTTCAGTATGTGTCATAACTTGTAGTTTTAACTGCACTTAAAGATATATATACTGAAATACAATTTAAAAATTGAGGATAGTAATATCTATTTGTTTCTTTTCATTAGCATATTTCTGGCTCTAAGTATGTTTGTTCACAAAGCTTTCATAAAAAGATTTTTAACATGAAATAATTGTAATTTATCAAGATTATGTTGGTAATTATTAGTTAATTTAAAATCATATCACATTAATAAAATAATTAAATAAATGAGTTAAAGTGCAAATTAAAGCATGTGTGAAAGATGCTAAATGTGAAGAGATTTCACTTGATCAGTTCCTTCCAGTTAGGATTTCTTTTAGCGCTTCATTGTTTGGTTTGGTAATGTTCCCTATATAAGGGAAACAAATTCCTAATAGTGGCTTTAAATGCAATACATGTCATGCTGACATAGAATAAAAAGCAACTCCTAAACCAGATTCAATTATCATCAGTTTGGCCATTTTTTCTTACCTAACATGTCTATATTCCTTGACAAATATCTATTGAAAACAATCTGTTTACCAAATTCTACACACAGGACGTAAAGTTTAAAAAGAGATCACTTTTGTGTTCAGATTTTATTTTATTGGAACAAGCCGTGTTCAATTCCCAAGTGATATAGTTAATAAACATTTCTTACTCCCAGAATTTTATTCCTAACCTGACCAATGTCCTGTAATTGCCTCAAGAATGTATAGAAAGGGTAGAGATTTGGGACAGAAGCCAACTTAATTCCTGTCTTTTCTTAAGCCTCACAGGTAATCCTTGACCAAATTCTTTTAGCTCTAAATTCCAAACAAATTAGTGTTCACTCCCTCCCAAGGTTTCCCATGTGATTTAAAGTCCTACCATCTTTCATCACAGTATTGTACAACAGCCTCCCAAATACAATAGTTTCTGCATTAGTCGCTGGCTCCTTCCTCTCCATGCAGCCCAGTCAGAGTAATCTTTCAAATGAACATTCAAGCAGATTGCATTGCATCTAAAACTCTCTAGTGGTTCCCAGTACACTGACAGTAAATTCTGAACTCTACCTGTGGGGCCATAGACAATCTGGCTGCTATGTAATTCTCTACTTTCACATTATATCACCTAAATTTAGCTTTTTATTGCTTACATAAATCTCACATTTTGTACTTCATCAAGCATAAATTTGCAATTCTCTATTGCCTAAATGTTTCACTCTTTGCACTGATGATGTCATATCAAGGGTTAATTTCTCAGCCCTAAATTTACATTTTATCTCATCAGAGAATTCTTCCTTTGTTATAATGTTTATGGTCACTCTTCATTAATTAAATAAATATATAGAGTGCTTGTGAATTTGGTACTGACATTTACTCTTTGCCATATCATTAAGCTATGAATTAATGATGTCATTTGTTAGTATTTAAGATAATTGTTATTTTTCTCTTATATGTATGTTTATTTGTGTAATTATTCTGTCATGTCAAAACTTTCAACTCTCAAGAGACAAAATTTCCTTTGTTCTTATTATGGCTAACCATAGAGCCTGGAACATCATAAGCACTCCACACATATTTAAATGATTGATCTCACAATAAGTTTTGAGAATACTTATGTGACAAACACTGAAGGTTTCTTAACACTCACTTGAAATAATTTATTCATTCCACAAATATATTTAAATATTAAATAAGCATCTTGTATATGTTTGACATTAGGAATATAGATATGAATTAAGCATAATTATGGTCATAAGGAATTGACAAAAGATAAAAAGTTATAAAAGCTCATACTTCAAATAGGTATGCTATTAAATTTTATATTTTTACTACTTCAAAGTTAAATGGAAAATATATTGCCTTAAATATTTCTATTTGAGACATTGTTTGAAGAATAATCATAAGCTTCTAAGAGACTTCATAATTGGAGAGAAGAAGCTACAAGGATTCTACTGAGGAAGTCACCTTTTGACACTGAAAACTGAAAGACATAGGAATTGCCTAAACTAAGAGAAGCATGAAAGTTCTAGACATAGGTTAGTTCTTAAGTCTTGGAATAAAACGCTGAGGCAAGCCATATGTTGACACCAAATTTGAAAGGGTCATTAGAGATGAGAAAACAGAGTGCTTGCAGTTGGACCAACACTGAGTCTTCCTGGAATTATGCAACAGCAGTGAATTACACTCAGGGCCTGGAGGATTTCAGAAGGAAGAGGTGCTAGGGCTAAGGTAGGTTACACAGAGTTAAGAACTGCTAGTGGGAAGCAGAGAAGCCACCTTTGTTTATCCTCTGTTCTTCTGATCCCTAGATAAACAAAAACGGCTCTCCTTGAGAAGAAGTTTCAAAGGACAAACTGGATTTAAATTGGAGCAAAGACAGGGAATGCAATTATTGCTAGAAGGAATCAAATGTAAGCATAGGAATTCATTAGAAACTACTAGCACATTCATTTTTCCTTGAATGAAAACTGCCAGGAATTACATGGCAGATAAGAGATGTGCATGTCAGCTGCCCACTATAACAAAGCACTAAAACTCAATTACTTAAGTAACAGAAAATTATTGTTTCACTGTTCTAGAAAATTCATCCAAAGTTCCTTAATGGCTTGGACTCTCTCAGCTCATGGGCATCTTTGACTTGTTTTTTTTTTTTTTTTTCTTCCTTATCAGCTTCCTCTGTCAGTAGTGCTGTTTACAAATTTCACCTTTTTGTAAGGATGCCAATCATATTGAATAATGTCCCACCTTGCTCTTACTTTCCCAGGGTTACAGCAGTAAAGATCCTGTCACCTAATGAAGTTGCCATCTAAGTTACTGGAATTGGAAGTTCAGTATAGGAATTTTGGTTGAACATGACTAAGCCAATAACAGTGTATCAAAATGCGTTTTTGAACTCTAAAAATTTATTAATAAATGACATACCCAAGATATAAACTTTGTAATTGAGAAAAGGGTACTCATTCTGGTGAATGGGTACCACAATGCAGTGGTGTGTGTTTTTATAGATGATATGCATCCCTGTATGTACACAGGCAGAGGTCAGAGGAGGATATGGGGCGTTTTCCTCGACTGTTGTTCTGAATTATTTCCTTGAGATAGAATATCACATAGAGTTAGAGCTCAACCGTTTTCAGTTAGACTAGCTGACCAGTGAGCTCCAGCAACTTTCCTGTCTTTCTGTTCTTCAACATTGAGGTTAAAGACATGTGCAACCAATGCCCAGTTTTTACATGGGTGTTGGGTACAGAACTCTAGTCCTCACACCTGCCCAAAAAATGTTCTTACCTAACTGAGTCATCTCCCTAACCCTATACATCTTTTAGAATGGTAAATTTATTATTTAGAACTTTCTGGAGAAATAGACTAGTGGGATAAGATAGTACAGAAGAGACAGATACACATGACAGACATGATAGATAGATAGATAGATAGATAGATAGATAGATAGATAGATAGATAGATAGACAGACAGATAGATAATATAGAGATAGATATCATCTTATTGGCTCACACTTATTGGAATTGAGAGGTTCTACAGTACTCTGTCTGGAAGCTGCATGCCCAAGAAAACTTAAGAACTTGTCCATAGCTTCAAGGTACATAGAACTGATGACATACACTCTCATTTGAATCTTAAGCCTAGATATCAGGAATAACAAAGGCAGGATAATATTGACATCCTGGAATGATCAGGAAAAGCATGATTTAATATTCTGTGGACTGTTGGTTATAAGCATGCTTCAAGAATCAAATGATGCCCCCTGCCACAGATCATCCACTTGACTCACTTCGCTACTTTGCCTTCTAGCAATACCAGCACAGACATACCTCTGAATAATATTTAACTAGTAATATGGGCATCCCTTTACCCAGTTAGTTTGAAATAAAATTACTCATCATAGTTTGTGAAGATGCCAATTATAGTTCAATGTTAGAATAAGGATGTTGGACTTAGCTTCAAATTGCTGGCAGAAAATATCCAACCAAAAGCAGCTTGTCTGAGGAAAGGGTTTATTTTGGCTTCAAGGGGAATCTCTGTGATGGCAGAGAAGACTGATAGCACATGCAGCAGCTGTACATCACCTCTTGGCCAACATCAGGTGGACCACATCAGCAGGAGAGTGTGCCACAGTCTGGCAAGGGGAAACTGGCTGTAATACCCATAAGCCTTCCTCAACAACACACTATCTCCAGGAGGCTCCAATTCCCAAATTGCCAGCAGCTGGGGACCTGATATTCATAAAACATATTTATGGGGGGCACCTGAATCAACCCACCACAAAATATATTTAGTCCTATGAGATAAAAAGTTTAGATACTAATCATTTGTCATGAATGTGGGATTGAAATCTTGAAATCATCCTCTTACCATTACACAGTGATCGGAGAAATACAACTTATGTCTTTGTATAAGCAGTTTTTCTCCCATAAAGTTGTATCACTTCTTAATGTTTAGAAAAATTATAATCAAGTTACTGGTGACTATCAAGTTTCAGTTTAGAAAGCATATATTTCTGCCATTTCATTTTACTATTTCATGATTTCCTCTAAAATTTCTTTCAGCTATTTCTCTTTTTTAATCCTTAAGGTTCTAATGGAGATCTTTGTTAGCTTAACCTCTTCTGTTGTTTCTTTAATGTGCCTTCGTTATGATTTCAAAGGGTTCACCTCATTATTTTTTATGATGAAAAACTATACACATTTTTGCATATTGATAGAAGCAATGTATAAGTATGAGAAATATAAATTTCACATTAAAAAATATTTCATTGCATACAGGAAAAGACAATGAACTATTTTTTCAGCAGCATTTGCCCATCCCATAGAAGCAATCACTTCTAATGGATAATATTTTAATTATTATTTAAATTTTAAATATTTAAATTTTACATCATCCTAAATTAAGTTTTATTTTGCTTCTTTAGAATTTAATGATATTGAATTCAAATCACCTGAGCCCTTACAAAAGCTTAATTTTAGCTTATTTTCACCAGCTTCTCTTCTCTCAGTCTTTCTGACACAATTTTTACATCTTTTTTTTTATGTCTCCACTGGGATATATTGTTTTAAATAACATACATATAAAGAATTACTTTGCATCTCTTTAACCAAAAACATTACCTTTTTAATCTCAACTTTGGAATGTTGATTTAGGACTACGAACCTTTCTTTCACTGCCTAATACAATTAAATTCAACCATATTTACTCTGATCTTTACATTTTCAGTACCTATCTTCTTACTAAAATCTCCCTTATTATTCTATACATACACTTAAACAAATATAAGTCTGCAATATTCTCCATTATGATGAAATTTAGTATTTCAAAATATTGCAATTCTTTTACTTTATTGTAGAGCCTCCTGAGGTTCCAATCATCTTCTATTTTTGCATTCTCATATTTTCTCTAGGCTTCTTAGGATATTTTCTCTTTCATTATCCTTATTTTAGGAATAATAAGGATTACAACTTTTAGCTGAATAACCCAGAGTCAAAAATAGTTAAGCAGCTGCTGCCCTGTATGAGCTGAAAAATAGAGCAAGCTTAAATGACGGTAGCGTTAGGCTCAGCTCCCATCCGTCATTATTATGAGAAGAGCAGGTAGAAGTGCATGTCCTCCATGCACTGTGTCAGGACATGATTTCACACTGAAGGTGTTGCATAATAATATGATATTCTCTATTATGTGAGTTCAAGGACTAGAAATTATAAAACGAGTCTAGGTCACAGATATTTCCTAACTGATAGATGTGATAAGCACACACTAACACAAACACACATACTAATTCAATAACTATTAATTCAGAGTTAATTTTTGATTTTTTTTATATCAACACATAGAATTTTACTAATATTTTTAAGGTCATAAGGATTAAAAATTCCCTGGATTATTTAAAAGTTAGTTTATTTTCTGATATGTACACTTAATGAACCATAGCTAATTGGGGATGCAATGGTTAGTATTTGTAAGGGATGACCTTGGCATGCCATGTGAGGCTTCCAGAGCAATTACTGGAGAAAACTGCAATGGGAACAATGGTGAGAAGCAGAGAGAACGGCTTGAATTAGTGCAAATCAGAGACACTGCTAAGCAGCATTAGATGACAGTTAACTTTTAATGAGGGAAGACACGAGGTAATTAAATCTTGACATACAATTATGAAAGAAAATATCAGGTAACAATCTTGTGATGCAGTATAAAAGAAGAAAAGACATTTTCTGAAAACTTGCCTGATGCTCTGTCATCTGAAACTGTTCTTTATGAGTGCAGGGTGAAGGTCAGGAAGGTAGCTCCACTCCATCAATCCTTCGGACAGTTACAAATGACCTTTCGCTTTCCATAAGACATTCAATATTCTGAATTGGAGGGATACATTTTTCTGTGTTTAGAAAATGGCAAAATTGAAACCTTTCATACTTTTGTTGACTCTTGGGTAGTCTCTCCATTCCTGAGGCTTGCTGGGGCTATGATCTCATTTGCATGGGCCGCTAACATGGAGGAAAACAACAGTCTTATCTGGTGGATCAAAAATGGCTCTCCTTGAAGAACACCTTTACTCCGGATTGTTAAACTCAGCCCTGGCCTTGTAAAGACTGAAAACAACTCCTTTAAAATATTGAATGACTTGGAGCTTTGTTAAAAATGAGTTTTGCATTTATATAAAAAAAGCAGCATTCGCTACAGAAAGCAAGATTTTGATTCCTGGTATTTTTCTTATTGGATATTCCTAAAAATCATTATTATATGGCAATAAATTTAAAACATAAGAAAAGTATTCAGTTAAGAGCTAAAACTCTTCTTGATATTATGAATTAATATTTTTGTAATATTTATCTTTTCTTAGTTTTATATATAAAAGGTCACATTAAATCAATTTGCCACCAACTTTTTAAATACATAGAACAGTTACTAGCTAAAATTATATAGCTACCTTAATATACTACAAAACTCATATTGTACTCATGAATGAGTGTAGTGTTCCATTGTCATAAAGTTATAAGCATTAAAAACAGATCTGATACCAGTTCAGTGAACACCTTTTTTTTTTACAAATTTATTTAATTATTCATTTAATATAAGAATAGTGGGTCTTGGTTATGTATTAGACAGTATCCCAAGAAGAGAAAAATATTGCCATGGAACCATGGAACAAGATATCCCTACTAATGTAGAATTTCCAACAAGGAAAAAAGAAACAGCATATAGGTAAAGTAATTAATTAATTAAATAATTGTTCAATCCATTGTACAATGGATTAGATGAGGCTAGCTTAAAGCAGAATGAATGCACATTATATAGCACAGTCAGGAAAACTTTGAATAAAGTGTGCACTTTTGCCTGTGACGATATTACAGTTGGGAAATAAATCAGTATCCTTTAACAAGTAATTGACATTTTGGTCACCAATATCTTTCTTCCCAAAGCTAGTTCTCAAAGAGAATCATTTATATTACTTTTACTTAATATCATTAATTCTTCTAAAAGGAAAAGCAGGATTTTAACATTGCTTTATTTTAGAGATATTATAAAATGCACTTACTCATTTAAATTTGTTATAGGAGAAAACAACTAAAAATAAATCAGTATGATTTTCATGATAATTTCCAAAGTTTAATTTTGAGGAAGATAATATTATAGATATCCTTTCACATTCTAACTGTTGTCTTTAGTATTTATGTAAATTATAGAATTCCGTAGGAAGTGATTACAAAATTATTCAAAATTCCATCATATATTGTACTAAAGAGTACATGCAGCTCTGTACTGGTCTTTTAGTTTCTAAAGATTGTTTGATATTTATGTCTTTGGTTTCCTTATGATATGATAGATATATCTGTGGGACACTTATAATTTTTGTTGGATTGTAAATATGTACAGATGGTGAAAATTCCAAAAGGAACTGACAAAGCAGGAAAAGAAACACAAAACATAATCACATACACACATATATTTATAGTGACATATTATTACACAGTTAAGAGAGTTTGAAATTTAATACACTTAAAAATAAGTTTATCTGAAGTTATGATGAGTTCTACTCAGAATATAGTTAGTTTCAAATTAACTAACTCAAAACTTTCTGGAAAGTTTGAATTCCTTCCTGTTACTTGCCTCTATGGAAAACATAGCATCATTTGTATATTCATCCTAGTTATGAAAAAAAATAGTATTTAAACTCAATTGCAGCAAGATCTATTTTTATTTCTTTTTTTTTAAATTTTTTATTTATTTATTTGAGAGTGACAGACACAGAGAGAAAGACAGGTAGAGGGAGAGAGAGAGAATGGGCGCGCCAGGGCTTCCAGCCTCTGCAAATGAACTCCAGACGCGTGCACCCCCTTGTGCATCTGGCTAATGTGGGACCTGGGGAACCGAGCCTCGAACTGGGGTCCTTAGGCTTCACAGGCAAGCGCTTAACCGCTACGCCATCTCTCCAGCCCGCAAGATCTATTTTTAACAAGAAAAATGTATCTAACTCTTTCAAGAATTCTATTTATGAAATTAATTGATTTTCAACCTATATATAATGACTTTCATAGCATGCAATTTTGTAAGAATCAGAGACCTCATGTGGTACCTGGCTATCCAGTTAAATTTAAGAAGAGTCCTGAGGCAAAGGCATAGCTTCAAGATGCTAGGGTATCCAATATTTCCATGGTCTAGTCTGATAGGTGGGTTGCTGTGACCCTGACTGACCGGAGAGATTTTAATGAGGCTAAGACCACATTATTGATACAGGAAGAGTTATTTTGGTTGTATAACATCAGCTCTTTACACTCTGTTGGTTACAAAAATTTTTCCAGGAGTCATGGGTATACTTACCCTACATATTATCAGATTCCAGGATTTCTGACTAGTGGTAGTCCTTATCAGATACATATGTCTTAATGCATTCACTTGTGAACAATGTCCTATTAGCAAATACTATTGTTATTTTTTTAACCAGGAGGTTATTCATTAGCCTATTTAAAAGATTTAACTGTGGCAAATACTTTCCATCTCTTTAGCAATAGCCCAATATCCTCGCCAGATAGGAAAAACTGGGGGATTACATGCATGTGCTACCATGCCCAGTTTTAACTGGTGCTGGGAATCAAACCCATGGATATATGCATTCTAGGAAAATGTTCTTTCAACTGAACTACATTTTAAGCCCCAAATCATATCTTTTCAGGATGTAAAAATGTTAAACTCAAGTCAAATAATTAATTTCAAATTTATATGCAATGAATGATAAACAATCCATTCTGACCTGAACTACTGAAAAATATTTCTACAGGAAAACATTCAAAAGAAAAAGAAAGTCCAAACAGAAAATATCATGTAAAAATAAAAAAAAAAAGAAACTAGCTGTACATCGTGGTGCATGCCTTTAATTCCAGTACCTGGGAGGCAGAAGTAGGAGCATTGCTGTGAGTTCAAGGATACCTTGTGACTGCATCATGAATTCCAGGTCAGCCTGGGCTAGAGTGAGACCCTACCTCAGAAAACAAAACAAAACAAAAAACAAATACCAAACAAAAACAAACAACAACAACAAAAAAAAACCCATAATTTATTAATTGAACAATCTAATTCTAATTTTCAGGGAATTGTGGTAAAAACAAAACAGTTATGATTTCATCTTAGACATATTTTTACTAATAACCTGAGCTAAAACAAAGTAATTGAAAAAATTCTACATTGAAATACTTTTCTTAAGACACAGCAGAGTCGAGTATGGCAGCAGCGTTATTCAAGTTGTTCTCCGTGGAGCGGTGGCAGATGCAGTGTGCCCGAACGTTTCCTAGGGTGGAGGCGACGCGAAGGCTGAGACTACAGCGGTTTGCTGGTTGGTGAACCCCCTTGACCATATGCTATGGTTTGAATGTTCCCTTTCAAGTTATGTTGAAATGGAAATGCATTTTCCCTCTCTTTGGAGGTGAGACCTTTACAGGGTTATTGGTTAGGAAGGCTGTGCCCTCACCAATGCACTAGTGTCATCATCGCTTCAGTGGGCTTGCTTTTGCAGGATGAAAGGTGGAAGTTCAGCCACTGTCCTCTCTACCACATAATGTTCTTGCTGTGAAATCTTTTTCAAAATGCTATGATGCGACAAGAAGGCCTTCACTAGATGTGGCCCTTTGATCATAACTTATCAGCTAGTTAAGGCCATAGATGACTTTTCTCCTCCAGCTGCCTGCATAGCACTTTCCAGCACTATGGCTGCTATTAAGCAGCGAGGAGCCTTCCAGCTCAATTCTGGCTTCATATCTCAGTGCACTACACTGAAAGTATGTGGTATATTCAGCATCAGGATTTGCCTTGGTGATACCCTGTATTATTTTGGGAACTTCATGGACCTCACTAACTAACACTTCATTGGAAGGTATCCTAACATAGACATTGATATTTTCTCATAAGAAACTTGGCATAGCATAAATACCCCTCAGGGTACTTCTATCCAAACTTTCTCTTTAAACTTAAATATATATATTATACATAATATATATACTATATATACGTAATATATATATTGCATAATATATATTATATATACATAATATATATATATTACATATATATACATATATATATATGATTGGCTAACAAAGAAATAGGTTTCATATGGATTATTCATAACCTCATTAGTGTTGTTTTACTCTCCTATCAATCCCACCTCACCTTCATCCACTACCCTCAACTCTCTCAAACCGTTCCACCACCACTAATCCTTCACTCTACTTACTTATCTGTTATCCCTTTCCCTTAAGCCCCCACCCCTACCTCTTTCATGGTCTCTTTCTTGCTTCTTGTAATCTATCACTGACTCATTCCAACTTATAAATCTAAAAATTTGAAGGTATGGTCTACATATGAGAGAGAACATCAAACATTTGGCTTTCTGGAAGTTGGTTACCTCAATTACTATATCTTCCCGATATATCCTTTTTTCCTGTGAATTTCATCTTTTTTAACAGCTGGATATGACTCAATTGTGTATGTTTCACAACTTCATTATCCATTCATTAGTTAATGGACATCTAAGTTATTTCCATGCCCTAACTATTGTGAATAGAGCAGCAATAAACATTGATGGGCATTTATCTCTGTTTTAGAGTGAAGTCTTTAGTGCATAAGCTCTACAGTGGTATAGCTGAATCATATGGTAAGACTATTTTTAGCTTTCTCCAAAACCTCTGTATTGATTTTCATAATGGCTGTAACAATTTGCATTCATACAAAGAGTGGATAAGAGTTCCCCTTCTCCACACCCTCACCAGCATCTGTTGTCGTTAGAATTATTGATAATAGCTATTCTGGTGGTACTAAGGTTGAATCTCAAAGTAGTTTTAATTTACATTTTCCTGATAGTTAAGGGTGATATAATTAAAAAAAAATACTTAATGGCTATTTCTAATTCTTTTTTTCTTTTAACAATCTCTATTCAGTTCTTTAGCCCCCAGCAACTTTTTTTTTTAATGAGTTGTTTGTTTGATTTCCTATTGTTTAGTTTGCTTTGTGTATCATCTGTCAGATGTATAAATGAAAAGATTTTACTTGGTATATGCTGCCTTCTTTGTTCAATTAATAATGTCCTTTAATGTACAATTGAATTTTCCCCCAATCCCTTTAATTTGTGCTTACTATAAGGAATACTTTTCATTTTTTTTTATATTATACATAATCTGGGCTGGAAAGATGGCTTAGTGGTTAAGAAACTTAATTGCAAATCCAAAGGACCCAGGTTCAACTTCCCAGGCCCCATGTAAACCAGATGCAAGCTTGTCACATGTGTCTGAAGTTCATTTGCAGTGGCTGTAGGCCCATGTTCACCCATTCTCTCTCTCTCTCTTTCATAAATAAGTAAATAGAAATAAACTTACACATAATCTTTGTATCAAAGTCTACTTCTAGTTCAGCTGAAATTGTGTGATCTTATTTTAAATAAGGATAGGTGCTTAAAGTTTGTTATACTCTCCCTTGTAATTGTATCCAGGACCCATTGCAATGTGTTACTCAAATCTGAGCTTCTGAAACCCGTTCCAGGTATCTGGTATACACTTCCCATCTAGTCACAATGGACTTGTCTTAAAAACTGTGTTAGAAGTGCTGATGACAAGATGCCTACAGAAAATGCCAAAATTTGGCATTTTGGCCCCCAACTCTAAAGCCATAGGTACTATGCCAGATGACCTGTTAAAAACTGAAAGTCTTTCTGAATGAACAAGAAACTTCTGTGTCCTTCTACATCAGCCTTGTGTAGAGATTATGGCATTTAGGGATAGGGCAGAGGAATGTATGAAACTTAAACTGCCAAGTGACCGTTGCTTCTATGTATCTTCTTGCCTGGATCAACATGCCCAAGGAAATGGACGGACTTGTGAACATTGTCCATAGTATCAGTCCCCAAGGGGAAAGTTGCTTATAATTAAGTGGCCTTTATAGCAGATGAGGATATCTTCTTCAAGGGCCACTCTGTTATGAATGATAGGAGAATCCCATGGCACATTATAATAAATGAGATTCCTGGTAGTCACTGTGTGGATAAATTTCTGAGCCTAGTTCAGGACTTGTAGTTCACTGAAAAACATAGAGAAGTGTGCTCAGCTGTCTGGCAGTGACATCGTCAAGAATACAGTTCACAGAGCAGATATATTTCTCTAGGTGACATGGGCCATATTCAAGCCAGGCTGCAATGGTCAACCACTAGAACAAAATTTCATTTGTACTTTTTCTTTTATGTTTAAAGTATGATATGCTTATGAGCTTGGGTTATTTCATGTAATATTTTATTTCAGTTCCATCCATTTTCCTGCAAATTTCATATTTCTTTACAGATGAATAAAATTTCATTGTATGTGAAAAAGCTTTAAAGAACCAGAACCATAGTCAGCTAATTCTAAAAATTAAATTAAAACAAAAAGAAGAATAAAAAAGGCTGGAGAGATGGCTTAGCAGTTAAGGTGCTTGCCTGCAAAGCCAAAGGACCCCAGTTTGATTTCCAGGACCCACATGCACAAGATGCACAAGAGGGTGCATGTGTCTGGAGCTTGTTTGCAGTGGCTGAAGGCTCTGGCATGCCCATTTTGGGAAAAAGAATTAAATTTAAAGGAAGCAAATGAACATGATGTAGGATGGTTCAAGACACATCATTCCTTTTTTTTATTATTATTATTAGTTACATACACAGCGTGTATACAGCCATGTTGGTACCATCTGTTAGTTCCTCACTGTCCTCCCCTCTCTCCCCCTCTGAAGGGACTTTCTTCATTGGGGAAATGTGGGTCTTGTATTGTGAGATTAGCCATCAGGTATGGTGGGGAGGCAATGTCTCTGTGCATAATGTTCTAATATGGGGCTCTAACAATCTTTCTGCCCGTCTTCCGTGAATTTTCCTGAGCCATGTTGGGTTTGTTTTAGGTCTACTTCAGTGATGAGGTCTTGGGAGTCTCTGTGTCTCTGGATGTCTGGTTTGGTAGGAGTTGAGTGTTCTCTGTGTCTATCTCCTTCACCCCTGTGCTGGTACCAGGTTCACCAAGAAAGCAGCACTCTTGCTCATTTCCACAATTACTCTATGGTTTCATCTGGGGCCTTGGTGAGGTGCAATGGACTGGTTCTCTTCAGGATCTGTGTCAATCTGAAAAAGAAGCAAATTCTTCAACGGAAGTGAAGTCAGCACCAGATAAATGTTATAACAATTATTAGTTTAGAGACAGTTTGATAGGTGTAGGCCCACTTGTAGCCCACGTTTTGTGGGAGCTTGATAATGGAGAGCAGGCTCATTTTTTTGGATATAGCTATGATTTGTTTCCCAGTACTACTGGGCAGATCTGTTAGCCAAACCAAGAGCAGTTGGCTACTCACCATTGCCCTGTGCCACTATTGCACCTGTGTGAGCATCATATCAGGTTGATGCTGCTGAGTAGCTTAAACCACCAGTTGCTTGGACAGATGTTGGTCATTTTCCCCCAGTTGCTCATATAGCACATTCTGGCACTAGATGAGCTAACTGTCTGGGCACTGACTCTATTCCAGATTCCAGCCAGGTCACTCCATGTTCCATACCAACAGCACATGGTGTCTTAGGCAGTAGGGTCTTACCATTAACCTTTGGCGGGTCATCAAGTACTCTGACATAAATCTACTAGGAAACCTTTTAGATCTCTCTGATCAACAGCTCATTGTGGATGTTAACCCCATGCTGGTACTGGGAGTTACAGGCCATTTCTAAGAGAAAAGAAGGAGGAAAAAGGTAATATAAAAGAGAAAGATAGAAGAGGGAGAGAGAGAGAGAGAGAGAGAGAGAGAGAGAGAGAGAGAGAGAGAGAGAGAGAGAGAGAGAGAGAGAAACAGGAGAAGATTAAGGCCAGTCTTCATCATACCCTTTCCAGGTTCCTGTGATTCAGTTGTTCCCTCTATAGACCTGATAATGGTTCAGCCATTTAGTCTGTCTTTTAGGATGTAGAATTTTTATGGTACCACTGCCATTTGGGTCCATTTGGGTTTTGTGCCCCCCTCACCCTTACCCTCCTTTCCCACCTCACCCTCCTTATTGTCTGGTCCTGGAGATGCTTATAAAGTATGACAGCACCTTGGGCAGATTCAGGTTAGGAGGTACAGATGAGTAAGTCCACTTGACAATTATCTTTCTGTGATTGGATGGTTTCACTGAGAGTTTGACCATTTTTCTTCAAATTTCATTGAAGACACATCACTCTATGTGGGTCTCGGCAGTTAGCCTGTCATCCATGTTAGGAACAGCCTGAGCAGTGTTAAATAGTGGGCTAAGCAATGCATAAGGTGTGTAGCAGTAGGCCGCAGCAACCTCGACTCTTCAGTGTGTCAAGATCTGAAAATGAAAAATACTGTGACATTTCCTCACTCTAATGCCTAAAATCATTAAGCTTCTGCTGCATTTAAAATTTCAACTTCCTTTTATTCTCAATCTCTCTCTCTCTCATTCACTTTTGTATATAGGATCTCTTTACACCAGGCTGGCATCAAACTAAGTACTGCCACATCTCTAATCGCAACCTTCTATCCATTTCTATGGAACTTTGTCCAGGTGCAGAGCACTTGTTTCCTCATTTATAAGGTATTCTTCATACTATTTTTTTTTTGTGTGTGTGTGAATTTTACCCTACTATACCATGAAAAGCTTAACCTCTGTTGCCCTGATTGGCTATATATATAAGAAGGAGAATATTGAGTCTTACATTCATATTGATTGGAAGCTTGAGCAAAGTCATTTTAATCTTGAAAAGAATATAAAATATTCTAATATTAGATTATCACTTCTTTATTGATTTATTTCTAATATACTTTACACTGCAGTACATATGATGATAAACAGAGGGGGGTGCATGTCTTCCACAATTGTTCACAGTTTACTAGAAAACCATCTTGCACACCTCTATGATTACCTGCAATACCACTAAGGAGGGTCTTCAGTGGAGTGGGGGCAGGGAAAAGGGAAATGATGGTACCATTATATGTTGTGTCCATGCAAAGTTTCTACTTAATAAAAAAAAAAATTCGATTCTTGAAGTGGGTAAAAATAAAAGAGTAATGAACTAGACATGGAAAGGCTATGTTGTAATGTACTAGACATGTGTCTAAGTGAGGGAACATAACGCTTCCTTGGAGCATGTTAGCTGTACAGACTTCAGCCTTTAAGAGCCTCCATCTTCTTTCTTTCCCATTCAGCAAAAAAAACTCACTAGAACTGAAATTGTTATTTCATATTTTTCTTGTTTT
Organism: Jaculus jaculus; assembly: GCF_020740685.1. Classification (NCBI taxonomy): domain Eukaryota; kingdom Metazoa; phylum Chordata; class Mammalia; order Rodentia; family Dipodidae; genus Jaculus; species Jaculus jaculus. Next base: position 148,106,040 of record NC_059103.1, read on the forward strand.
CCCTTTTTTTAAAAAAAATTATTTGCACTTGGGGAGTGTGTTGCATGCCAGGGTCTCTTGCTGCTGCAAACAAATCCTCTTTCAGATTCATGTGGGTGGCTAAGGAATTGGACTCTGGGAGAAGGTTTTGCAAGCCAGCACTTTTAACCACTCAAACATTGCCCCACTCTCTAATTTTCTCAAAACTAAAGCTTTCCACCCCTATTTCAGGAAAATACCCCCACGCAACACACATGCAATTGTCTGGGAGCCATGGGTCCTTTCTTGAAGCTAATAATGATTTAGAAACCCTAGAAATGAAGAGAGACTCAGAAGTACAGTGAAGGCGGAAGTGGCAAACATTATTACAAGCACTCAGCTCCTTTTAGGATGGGAGGAGTCCCAGAGCTGGCAATGTGTCTGCGCAGGCCCCAGAAATGGGTTTTATAGGATTTGGTTTCCTTTTCCCCACCTTGCTTAGATAATGAGGGCTTAGGGTTCAGCTAGAACCAATAGCCAGATTTCCCCAGACATCTAAGCCTTCTCCCCTTCAACTTTTTTTTTTTTCATTTTTATTTTCTAGCTTCTGTTTTCATGTTTCTGTGCCCCTCTGGTTAGTTGTGTAGACAGACTATGTCTGGCAGTCCTCTGACCTGTTTTCTATGTGTCTTTGCCCCCTAACTGCTTTCATTTACCCTTCTCAAGACATGTTAGACTTCTGAGTGGTAAGAGCAATGGTTGTTGCAGGTTCTTCAGGCTGACACAGAGAAGTGAAGGAGTTTTCTGAGAAGGAGGTCTTCATGGGTCACAGGGTATTGGGTAGTCAGTCTAGGGGCCTGCAGTAGAAGAATTGGCTATGTCAATTCCATTGGGACCACCATCTGTAGTTTAAAGGCCTGTAATAGTCTGATGATAAAGTCCATGTGAATGGTTCAGCACTGCATTTTCTAGGGTTGACCTTGCTTCTATCCCTTCAGCCACAGTAAGGAGGGATCTTGGTAAAGCTTGCCATATTAGGCCTCCCAAACCAATACATCTAAAACTGCTGGCTTTTTTACTTTCTTTCTTTCCTAGCCTCTGCTAGATCTGATAAATTTCTTATCTGCCTGTGACCCTAATTTCTTTCATCTGCACTTATTTCCTCCTAATGGAATTGGCTAAGACTTTGCACCTCTTCACCAACTTCTTCCTAATGACCCTAGACTATAAACAAAACATGGGGTTTCTAAATCCTCTACAAGAGACCTCTTCCACGGGTGTTTAATTCAAACAAATTCTGTAGCATTGTTGCACCACTCTCCCTTGCTATCATTTCTTAATTTGTGTGCCAACTATGAATCTTGCCTAGATAATAGAGGCTAATGGCTCATAAAAGTACATCAAAGTGGGCTGGAGAGATGGCTTAGCGGTTAAGCGCTTGCCTGTAAAGCCTAAGGACCACGGTTCGAGGCTCGGTTCCCCAGGTCCCACGTTAGCCAGATGCACAAGGGGGCGCACGGGTCTGGAGTTCGTTTGCAGAGGCTGGAAGCCCTGGCGCGCCCATTCTCTCTCTCCCTCTACCTGTCTTTCTCTCTGTATCTGTCACTCTCAAATAAATAAAAATTTAAAAAAAAAAGTACATCAAAGTGACATAATGCAATATATAACAGAAAATACTAGGTTAAAAAGGTACATGAATTATGTGGATTATACTTTAAAATTGAGCTAAAGGAATTAGATATGATGTAGCAATACACAAAATTTCAGGTAATAAGATAGTTAAATATTCCTCTTGCAACTGTACTGAACTTAATCATTGTGAAAGCTGAGTATGGATTACCATTCAGTCAAAGTTCATGAACTTTATGATTTTGACAATTTGGAAGAGTATACAATAATCAAAATGAGAAGAAATGTTTTCATTTTATGTATTTTATTTATTTATATTTTTTCTCAATTTTTATGAACATTTTCCATGATTATAAAAAGTATCCCATGGTAATACCTTCCCTTCCCCCCTCACTTTCCCCTTTGAAATTCCATTCTCCATTATATTCCATCCCTATCTCAATCAGTCTCTCTTTTATTTTGATGTCATGCTCTTTTCCTCCTTTTATGATGGTCTTGTGTAGGTAGTGTCAGGCACTATGAGGTCATGGAAATCCAGGCCATTTTATATATGGAGGGAGCATATTGTAAGGAGTCCTACCCTTCTTTTGGCTCTTACATTCTTTCCACCACCTCTTCCACATTAGACCCTGAGCCTTGGAAGGTGTGATCGAGATGTTACTTAGTACTCCAGTCACTTCTTTCCAGCACTATAGACCTTCTGAGTCATCCCAAAGTCACTGCCATCTGAAAAGAGAAGATTCTCTACCCAAAGTGAGAGTAGCGTTAATATAAGGGTATAAATGTTAAGAGAAGTGCTAACTGGGCAGTTTGCTAAGCATAGTATATACATTTTTCCAGACATCAGCAGATGTTACACTCCTAGGGCTCATGACTACCCCTGTTTAAAGTTTTCAGTAACAAGGATGTGTTCCCCCCATGGAGCAGGCCTCCTGTCCAATTGGAGCACAGTTGGTTTCCACTATGACAGACGTGCCACTGTTGCACCCATTGGCTCATTTGGCCTGGTTGGCCAAATATAAGGCTTGCAGTGTCCACTGTTGAGTATCTTCACTGGTGGTATCTCTTTCTCCCATTGAACTACGTGTAGAATGGCTTCTTCCAGCTTTCTGTCAGCTGGTCTACATGGAGGAGGTTATCAGCTCAGTTCCAGCAGGATTTTTCAGTGGCCTTGCAGTCCAAGTATGTGGAGTCTTCAGAAATAGGGTCTTACCATCTATTCCTGGTGGGAAAACAAGGGCCTCAGCAATGGCCTATAATGTTCTGGGGGCATCAGGGACCCCTTTAGCCAACAACTCACTGGAGGTATCCCATCCCTGGCACTGAAAATTTTCTAGCAATGATCTATGGCTCCTGAGTGTTCCATTGTCCAAAACCAGAGGATTCCATATGATTTATTTTCATTCTCTTAAATTTAGATTAGCCCTTTTCATTTTAAAAAGGTATTTGAATAGAAAAATGAAGTGTAGCAGTGTAAAAAACTATGAGATAATTTTTTATCAGTAGGTAAGATATTTAACAGTAGAAGAATCACAGAGAGCTCTGTGAATGGATATGATAATATATTAGACACAGATGAAGATAAGATCAGCAAATCTGAAAATAGACTAGCAAGAGCAGAAACTACATGGGAGGAAATGCTGACCAAAAATGGAAATAAATACTGGATTTTCAATATCATTGTCTAAAGTCTCTAAATAATTGCAAAGACTAAAAACAACTGCTTTTAGATTGAACATAGTCAAAACTGCCATAAGTAAAACAAATAGAACAATTATAATGATAAAAATATGTTAAGTCTAAAGTAACCAAAGAAGACTGAACACTGCTATGTTAACAAAATTGATGGAAAACAGTGCTTAAGAAAACTATTGTCATTTATGGCCATACCACCCAAACACTCCCAATCTCATCTGATCTCTCTCGGAAGCTAAGCAGGGATGGGCCTGGTTAATACTGGGATGGGAGAAAATTATTGTCAACTTGTTACCATAACACATTTTTCCTCGGGTTGTCATTAGAAGACAGGACCCTTAATGTTAAGCTTTATCAGGCAGTGATAATGTGGTCACTGTCTTCTCCTGCCAAAGTTGAGACTTAAAAGGCTGTATTGAAACTTCATTTTCATAAGACCTAGAACTTCATAACTTTTCAAAAAAATCCAAATATTTTATCAGGGAAAACTATTCCAGATGATGTAGACATAAAATTGTTAATGAAAATACAAGTGAAATTCTATACAGAAAAAATTCTTTGAAAAATGCAATTCATTTAAACTTTTAAAATTCTTTACAAAGAATTATAACTAGCTGGGTGTGGTGGTGCACTCCTTTAATCCCAGCACTCGGGAGGCACAGGTAGGAGAATCGCTGTGAGTTCAAGGCCACACTGAGACTACAGAGTGAATTCTAGATCAACTTAGACTAGAGTGAAACCCTACCTCACAAAACAAAACAAACAAACAAACAAAAAAAGAATTGTAACTAAAAAAGACCTAACTGGGTATGCTGACTTACTTTTAATCTCCACTGTAGGTTGGCTGAGGTAAGAGGATTACCAGAAGTTTGGGACCTGTCTGGGCAACAGAATGAGTTCCAGGTCAGCCTGGGCTAGGGTGAGAAATGCCTCAAAATACTAAATAAATAAAATAAGAACAGGGAGAAGACCTAGAAATTCTGAAGCCTCATATCTACTAAAATTAAATCCTGTGTAAAATGGAGATTAAATAAACTCTGTGCTTATCTTCCAAGTTCTTGAAAATATCTAAGTGGGAAGTGATGGTAATTTCATGTTCTTCTTCAACACAGAAAGGAGGTAAAGCATTCTCAACTTGATCATGACAGTAACCAGATATCCACTCTAAAAACTGACAAGAATGTATGGTGTACATTTCAGTATCTTATTAAAGACAGATGGAAAATAATCAAGTATTATTTTTCTAAAACCAGAGAAATTTGACTATTTTTCAAAATATCCAAGTTGAATTTAAGAAAATTAGTGTTTTAGTAAAAGTAGATTAATTTTAAAGTCACCCCAATTAATGCATAATGAAACCCATAACTTTAAAAACAATTAAATTATTAATAAATATGACCTTCCATGTTGTAAAAGCATCTACAAAAATGTACAGAAGATATTCTAGTAACAAGTCAAGAGCTTTTGTCCTAAGAATGAAACTAAGGTAAAAGTGTTTGCTATCATTCTGCTTGTCACTGTACTAGAAGATGTAGCTAGTGCATGGAGACCAAACAAAACTAATATGGATGATACAGGCATTTATAATGTATACATAACCACTAGTTGTTTGTACATGACTGATTACACTCTTGGAAGTCTGAAATAGTCTAGTATTTACCATTTAGCAATCTCCCTGCATGAGTTCATTAAATAAAAATATTTTGTTATTTACTCTGGAAAATAAACAATTGAAAAATTCCACTTGTGGTAATATGAAAATCCATGCCAATAAAATTAGGAAAAATGTGCTAAACTCTCATAAAAGAAAAACACACAAGAGAAATTAAAGGACACTTAAATAATAGAAGAGTACATGATGTGCTGATTTTGAAATCACACTAATGTAAAGAATTAAATTATCCCTCAATGAATGTGTTATTTATTGTATTTGATTTTATTTAAATAGAGTTCCTTTTTGAAACAGCAATTGATATTGTCATATGGAAATACAGAGTTAATTATAGCCAATGATATCCTAACATTAACAAATATATATAATGTATATGACCAACTACTAACACTTTTTACTAAGCTACTACTTGACAATTTGATATTGTTGCCAAAGATAGACCAGTGAAAAGATATGTAGAACTCTTGAGATTTTCTGTTTCCTGGTGTGTGACTTCCCTCTCCCTTCCCTCTGTCTCTTTCTATCCTCTTTTCATTCCCTCTCACAATCTCTAGGACCCTTGTATTCTCTCCTTGGTATGTGACTCATAAATTTCTACATTCTTTCCCTATCTCTCATTTTTGTAACATTTTCTGAGATTGTACAGATTTTAGTAGGGAAAACTATCACAGATGTTGTAGACATAAAATTATAAATGAAAAGGTATTTGAATATATATGGATTTTTTAAGAAAAATGTCATACATTTAAACATTAAAAATGTCTTAGAAAGAATGATAATTTAATAAGATCTACCTGGCATGCTGACTCGGGTCTTTAATCTGCATAGTAGGTTGGCTGAGGTAGGAGGATCACCATAATTTTGAGGCCTACCTCTCTTCCCCATCTATTTTTCCTCTCCCCTGGTTTTTCTCTCTCTATTTTTCTCTCTCTCCCTTTAAAATAAAGTCTTAAACCCCTGAAAGACATGCATGCATAATTATTTTACAGATAAAACATAGTATTTATTCGTAATGAGGCAAGATTATCTTGTGAACAATTAGTGCTAGGTTATTTTATGCACTGTGGGAAAATAATTCTTGATTCTTTGTTTTTAGTTGCCATAAGAAACTATTAGAGAAGAGGTAATTTCTAAAGAACAGAAGTATATTTGTGCCATGGTTTTGGAAGCTGTGAAGTCCACTGTCATGGCACTAGCTACATTTTGATGAATTATGTCAGGACAGTATAGGCACATATCAGTTTAGTGTTCTCTTGTCCCATTATCTATTGAGAGACTCACATCCAATTATCATCAAAAGTACAGTGGGGTGGCTTTTCCCTAGAATCTCAGCAGTCAGGAGTGTGTAACCAGGATTGATGCAAGTTCAAAGCCATTCTGCCATATATGGAGATTTTCAGGTCACTATGGGCAATACATTAAGAACCTTTTTCAAACAAACGAAGCCCAGATGCCCATGAATGCATAGATAAAAGGATTGTTTCTAACATGAAATTTGAATCACAGACAACTTAGCTAAAATTAGCTTTTTAGTACATCTTAAATTGAAAATTAAATATATGTTTTATTAATTATCATAAAAGAATAAATACATTAAGATTGTCAGACTGCTTTTAAACATTGAGTTGAAGTAACATGGAAATGAAGAAATGAAATATTAGAATATGCTAGTATTCAGATATGTTTTTATCAGTAGGCTTTGTTAATAGAAAGAAAAGTCAAGCCTCAAAATAAAAACTCTAACAACTACCGAAAAAGTCCTTGGATTAAATACTTCAATATAAGAACTGAAACACTTCTACTGGAAGAAAAGATAGGTGGAACTCTCCATGATATATGAGTGGGGAAAGACTTCCTGAATAAAAACCCATTAGCCCAGGAAATTAAAAAAAAAAAAATTACTCAACCAGTGGGGCATCATGAAATTAAAAAGTTTTTGCACAGACAAATATACAATAAGCAGAGACAATAGATTACCCACTGAATGGGATAAAATCTTTGCCTGCTATACCACTGACAAAAGTGTAGTATCTAGAATCTACAAAGAACTCAAAACACTAAACAATAAAAAAATCAAAAACACACTCCAAAAATGGGGTAGAGAACTGAAAAGGGATTTTTCAGAGGAAGAAATACAAATGGCTAGCACACACTAAGAAAATGTCCAATATCCCTAACCTAGGGAAATGCAATTTCAATTTTGAAATCATTAAAAAAAATCTAGCTACAACAAATATTGGTGAGGATACGGGAAAAAGGAAGCCTCATCCACTGTTTGTGGGAATGTAAACTTGTACAACTACTATGGAAATTAATATGGGGATTCCTGAAAAGAATGAACATAGAGCTACCAAGAGACCTAGTTATTCCCTTACTGGGCATTTATTCTAAATGCTTCATGCATCCCTACAACCGTGTTTATAGCTGCTTCATTTGTTATAGTTAAGAACTGGAATCAACCCAGATTTCCATCGTCGAATTAATAGATAATAAAGTTGTGGTACATTTGCACAATGGAATTCTACTCAGAAGTAAAAAGAAAGAAAAGAAGCATACAATTAAATTTGTAGAAAAATTGACAGACTTGGAACAAATCATACTCAGCAAACTCACACAATCATAGAAAGACAAATACCATATGATCTCATTTGTCTGGGGTGTCTATCTTGGATGTACATGAGTTGCTGACATACCTTCATAGGCAACTCAAGGCCCAGACCATAGGGATGAGAGGGGGAGGGGTGGGGAAAACCAAACAAAACTAAATCCAAAATGAACTGGTACCTTAGAAAGCTTTATCCTTGGAGATAGAGTAAAAGATATAACCCTAAAAAGGAGTCAGGGGAGACACCGGAAAAGAAGGGCCCTGGAGAGGGTGAAATGAAACCTAAGCTTAAAAGGAAAAAAAATATGTCTCTGGCTAGTAACTCCCAGAACCAGAAACTGGCTGCTACCCACATTGAACTGTTGACTGAAGAGACCTACAAGGTCCCCAAATCAAGACATCTTTCTGTCAAAGTACTTGATTACCTGACTGAGGCAAAAGCTAAGACCTTATTGTTGAAAGCACCATATGCTGCAGACACAGAGCATGGAGAGCCCTGGCTGGAATCCAGAAGACAGCCAGTCCCCAGACAGCCTGTCTAGTGCTGGAAAGTGCTAGATGAGCTACTGGAGGAAAGTGGCCAACAATGGTCTGAGCCAACCAGAGGTCTAAGCTACTCAGAAGCAGACATCCTGACAGGATGTACACACCAGTGCAATAGTGGCACACAGCATTGGTTCATAAGCAATTTCTTTCTTATTGGCTAAGAGATCCACTCAGTGTAATGGAATCCATTTTTGGAATTGGGAACCAGATTCAAAATTCTATGGAGACAAAGATTATGCTCTCCAGTGTCAAGCTCTCACTAGTCTTTGACTAAAATAGGGGTTACATGCATCAAATTCTTCCTAAATTAATAATGATTATCCCAATTAAATTATGCTGACTTCACTCTCCCTTGGAGAATCTGTTCTTTTCCAGAACGTATAAGACCAGAAGAGGTAAACTACCCCTCTCACTTCCGCCAAGGCATAGCTGAATCCACAGAGGAATGTGGAGACAAGCAAGAATGCTGCTTCCATGCTGTACTTGATAATCAGAACCAAGGTGAAGGAGACAGACTCTGAGGGTGCTCAACCACTACTAAAGCAGAGGTTCCTAAAGGTTAATCATGGAAGTAGACTTAAAATTCATCCACCATGGCTAATGGAATTTTGTAAAGAGAGTGTGGTAAGGTGGTGTTGCAGTCTGGTTCACATTGCTGGTAGAAATCACACAACCAATAGCAGTTTCTGGGAAAAAAGAGATTTATTTTGGCTTACAGGCTTGAGCGGAAGCTCCACGATGACAGGGGAAAACGAAGGCATGAGCAGAGGGTGGACATCACCCCCTGGCCAACAGAAGGTGGACCACAGCAACAGGAGGGTGTGCCCAACACTGGCATGGGGAAACTGGCTATAAAGCCCATAAGCCCGCCCCCAACAATACACTCCCTTCAGGAAGCATTAATTCCCAAATATCCATCAGCTGGGGAGCTAGCATTCAGAACATCTAAGTTTATGGGGGATACCTGAATCAAACCACCACAGGTGGTAAGGGCCACAGGATGAGACGTTATGACCAGAGCCATTTCCTCCCCACCAAAATAAATGAGTGCTGCTACCATAATGCATTTACCATAATCCCGTGAGGAATACCTGCAACCCCAAGGAGGAGAGTCCTCAATGGAATGGGGGCTGGAACAAAGGAAAAGAGGGTACCAACACATGATGTATCCATAGAAAACATGTTGATAACAATAACAATAATAAATATAAAAGAAGAGTGCTACTTCCATGCTGAACCTGGTTATCAATGCCATGGTGTAGGAGACAAACCTTGAGGATACTCAACACTTACCAAAAACAGAGATCCAGAGGCTTCTAAGAGCTCATCACTGAAGTAGACTTAAAACTCTCCCACCATGGCTCAGGGAATTTTGTGGAAGAGGGGGCTGAAAGATTGTAAGAGCCACAGGTTGAGACATCATGCCCTGAGGCACTCCTTCAAACCCCCCCCCCAAATAACTGACTTCTGCTCTCACAACACATAACAAGTAACGCCATAGGGAATATCCATCTGCAACATCACTGAGGAGGGTCCCCAATGGAATAAGGGCAGAGAAAAGAGAAAAGAGGGTACCAACACATAATATATCCATATGAAATATGTTGTTAATAATAATAATATTTTTAAAATTAAAAGGAAATAAAGTCCTTGTATATAGTGTAAAAGTCTGATGAACTCAATGGTTTTGTCCTCCCCAAAATCATAAGTTGAAACGTAATTCCTACATTGACAGTATTTGAGAGTCTTTGATAGTATCTGAGGGAAAAACCCTGATGAGTATTGATGTCCTTTAGTAAGTGGTTCCTGAGAGCTTCCTCACCATTTCTTCATGTCAGGACACATGCGCAGATGGTGACTGCGCAAAGGAAGCCTTTGCAAACCCGCTTGCACCCTGACGTTGGACTTCAAACCTACAATACTGTGAGAAACAGCATTTTCTTTCATACCAATTATAAGGTTAAAAATTAAAACAGGTGATGGGGAGATAGCTTAGTAGTTAAAGGCACTGGTCTGCAAAGCTTTATGGCCTGGGTTCAGTTCCCCAATACCTACATAAAGCCAGATTCACAATGTGGTATATTATCCTGGCACATATTTGTAGTGGCAGGAGACCTTAGAATGCCCATTCTCTCTTTCTCTCTCTCTCTCTTTCTCTCTCCATCTCTTTATCTTTATCTTTAGCCAATAAAAATAAAAAATGTTGCCTGGTGTGGTGGCGCACGCCTTTAGGCATGCACTCAGGAGGCAGAGGTAGGATGATCGCCATGAGTTCAGGTTACCCTGAGACTACATAGTGAATTCCAGGTCAGCCTGGGGTGACCTACCTTGAAAAAGCAAAAAAAAAAAAAAAAAAAAAAAGTTAAAAAGAAGTAAAATAGAAACACAGGAACTTTTCCCTAACAATATTAGCAGAGTAATAACACAGAAAAGAATATGTTAGGGCTGGAGAGATGACTTAGCAATTAAGGCACTTGCCTACAAAGCATAAGGACCCAGGTTTGATTCCCCAGTACCCACAAAAGCCAGGTGCACGTGGTTGCCCATGTGTCTGGAGATCAGCTGCTATGTCTAGACACCATGGCATGCATTCTTTCTCTATCTGCTTCTCTCTCTCAAATAAATAAAATAAAATAAAATAAAATAAAATAAAATAAAATAAAATAAAAAGAATATGTTAGGTAAAGATATGTTCATAGCCAAAACAATATTTGTATGTCTATGCTAATATACATATATACATATACATATATATATATGTGTGATTTATATATACATATATGTATGTGCACATATAAAGAAATAGTTATATTAGTTTTCTATTGTTGCATAACAAATAAACACAAACTGAGAATATCACCGTCTCACCATTTTCCTGGGCCAAGTGTCTAGGGGCATTTTGGAAGGGCACTCTGCTCGGCATCTCACAGGTCACAGTTGAAGTGTCAGCTGAAGCTGTAGTGTCAGTTGAGGCTCTGGTCCTCCTCCAAGCTCACTTGGTAGTCGGCAGAATTCCATCACCTGCAACTGCATCAGCGTTGAGAGCTTGCTTCTTTGGGGCCAGCAGATCAGTGGGTATTTCTACTGACCTCTCCCTGTTTTAAAAGAAGCAACCACTAAAATCTGACTCACCTAGGATACATTCACATTTGATTAATTCAAAGTCAACTGATTAGGAGTCTTGATTACATTTACATAATTCTGAGTCTTTCATATTAATGTAACCTGATCATAGGAACAGGATTCATTATATTCTTATGGCTCACCTACTCCTGGGGAGAGGAATTTGGAGTGTGAGTGCAATAGAAGGCTGTTCAGCTTTATGTGTTAAGGCTTCCTATAATTGTGCCCACAACATTTACTCATCTTTGTTAAGTAGACAAATACAAATTGAATCTATATTGAAAGTCTACTATGCTCTCACAATAAGTGTGCAATTTTGAAAAATTTCTGTTTATGTTTTGTCAAATATGGTGAAAATAATTTTGTATGTATTTGCGGTAGGCATTTAAATTCTTATAGCTATATAGAATATTTGTTAATAGGGTCTTATGGGCCTAAACAAATGGTCATGCTATGCCTATGACAAGTAAATGTACTCCTGTGTATAAATATTATATGCATGCAATTGTGCATTGCATGACGTTTTTGTTGTTGTTGTTTCATGAGGGAGGATTTCACTCTAGTGTAGGCAGACCTAGAATTCACTCGGTATTGTCAGGGTGGCCTTGAACTTACAGTGATCCTCCTTCCTCTGCCTCCTGAGTGCTAGGATAAAAGGCATGCACCACACCATGCCCAGCTCATGATTTATTTTTTATAAACAAAATAAGAAAGAATGAATGTTGGACATGTAAGTTGGGATGGTGGTTATCTTCTGTAGTATAATAGTGATTAGAAGGACCATTAATAAACTTTTGGAATGTCAGCAATTTTGTTTCCTGATCTTGGAACTGGTTGAACTAGTATGCTCATTTTATGAAATTTAATCTGTTCATTCGTCATTTTCACTTTCTTATAACTTAATGTCTATTCATCATATATCAGTTTTTTTCAACTTCCATTTGTTTGACATATTGTCTTCCATCCTTTGACTCTCAGTCTATGTGTATCTTGTTAGAGAATAGTAGTTCTTGGAGAGAACGGATTAGTGGATTTTTTTAAAGCCAATCTGCTACTTTGTATCTCTTTCTTGATGAGTAGATGCCATTTAGACTTTAGAAAGTTATTACTGAGACATGTTTAATAATTCATATAATTTTGTTGATTTCCTTCCACAACTGGTTGGTGAATTTTTGTTTGTTCCTTTCTTTTCCCACAATTATTATCAGGAGTTTGCTGTTTTACTTTGTAGGGCCTGATGAGTTCCTTTCTAGCTTTTCATAGTTCATTTGGTCCACTCATGAAATGGATAGCTTTTGGTGCTCTTGTAGTTAAAACTGATGTTCTTCACCTCTGTGTAATATTCCCTTCTCTGTTTTCCTGTAGTACTGATATGGCCATCATGGAATGCCTTGATTTCTGGTTACATTGATATTCCTCGATTCCTCTATAGTTTCAAAAGACAGTTTTGATAAATATATAAATATTAGCTAATTAATTCAGAGCTTGAAGTAGTCTATATTTTGTTGGCTGTTAGAGTTGTTGATGACATATCTGATATTACTTTGATGTGTCTGACATAGTATGTGATGTGGAACCTTTCCCTTATAGCTCTGACTATTGTTTCTTTGCTTTGTACTTGGTTTTCTTGACTATAATATATTGTGGAGAAGCTCTTTTCTGGTTTTGTCAACTGGAGTTCTAAATGCTTCTTGTTTTAGGTGTCCTTTTTTTCTCTAGATTTTGAAATTTTTCTGCAACCATTTTATTGAATTGATTTTTCTATGCCTAAGTTTTTTCTCTAAGTTCTTTCACACATTGCATGGATTTTTGAGTTTGTTCTCTTGATTGTGTTTAGATATTGTGACAATGCTTTTTTAAGTTCTCCTTCTTTATTTCTTTATGTCTGACATTCTTTGTTCTGCTTTTAACTTTTACTTTGATTCATCAAGTTTTTACTGTTTGACATGACATTATTATTCATGATTGTTCCCTATCTTGAGTCCCAACAACAGCTCAGTTTTAGGTAGCAGACTCTATGGGTTCTCTTTTTAAATAGTATCTTGGATGCTTCCAGCCAAGATGGCAACTGCCTAACTGTGCCACACATCCCTGGGAAAGAAAGGCAAGACATTAAGGGTTCACTGGGTCTTTTAGGGGAGGACAATCTCCAATAGATTGTCAGTGGGAGGGCACAGAGAGAAAAAAACAGGGCATTGTTGATTCCCTTGCTTGCAGGTAGCCCACCCCCCCTCCAAGCAGCTGCCTTACCCACAGTCCCAGCTTCAGGAAACTGATGCACTTAGTGTAGGACAAATGTGCCAGGCCAACATAGTTCCACTTGCCTTACTGCACAGGGTCGATAGACCTGCAACCCCTGCCCAAGAGTGACCTTGGCCAGGCTACACCTGCTGGCCCATTGGAGCTCGCACCATCTCTTGCTTGTGTAAGCTTAGCTTGCTAAGCCCATTTGCTTCTCTAGCCACAGCACATTCATGCACGAGCTCAGGCCCATTGCAACTGCCCATGCGGGCTAAGGCTGTCTCTGTCTGTACTTGCGGTAGCTCAGGTGCCAGCCTCTCCCTGTCTGCAACACCAGCCCACCACCATTGTTCTGTTGCAGGGGAGTGCAGACTGCTTCTGGGTCCCAGTGTTCCCCCACACTGGAGTTTGGGCTGCTTCAGTGCTTGGTGCCTCAGTGTCCCCCCTCGGACAAGCACAGACAGCTTTGGTGCACTACCATGAGAACTCAGGCAACTTTGGCACCCCTGCCAGGCAGGAGCTCAGGAGGCATTGGCAAGTGAGAGCCAAAGCCCAGACTGCTTGAAAAAACTGCCTCAGGCTGCTCCAGCTTCCCACTGTGCTTGAGCATAGGCTAATCTACCCACCTACTTGCCCATACACTGTGATGCGGAGACCACAGCACAAAAGAAATAACATGAAAAATCAAAGGCAAGAAAAAACAGTTAGATCATCAAGTCCTGCAATGAAAATAATCTGTTCTAACCAAAACACAGAAGAAACATTAGGATCAGAACACCAAAATAAAGCTTTGAATAATGAAACCCTGACCAAGCTACTGGTAGAACTTGCAGAAAAGCAACAAAGGACCGATAATTATGTGAATGCTGCCATCAGTAGACTAGAACTAATAGATAAGAAAATGGAAGGAGTACAAAGACAGTTAAGAGATATGAGGGAGAGTGAAAAGAAAGAGGACCTCAAAAATAAGCTGGGAATGCTAAATGAAGACATAAAGAAATGCAAGGATGAATTCCAAGAAGCATCAAGAAAATCAGAAAATGATGTGAAAAGGGAGCTTGACAGAGGGATCGAAAATATACATAGAAAAGTAGTAGAAAATGGAAACCTAATTGAACAAGTCCAAAACTCTCTAGAAGCTCCCAAGAATACAGCCAGCCATATGGACGATAGAAAATCTGATCTGGAAGATAAGATGGAAGAAACAATTGGATAGTCCAAAAATTTCAATAAGTTCAAAAGTTTCTGTGACCAGAACATGAGGGAATTGTGGGATGCTCTTAAACACCCTAATATCAGGATCACTGGAATACCAAAGGAGAAGAAATTCAGACCAAAGGCATGGAGAACTTATTTAACAGAATAATTGAAGAAACTTCCCCAGTCTCTAAAAAGAAAGGCCCATCAAGATACAAGAAGCTAACAGAACACCAAACAGATTGGACCAAAGGACAAACTCTCCAAGACATATTGTCATTAAGACTCTAAACATTGATACCAAAGAGAAAATCCTAAAAGTAGCTAGGGAAAAGCAGCACACCACTTTTAAAGGTAACCCCATCAGAATTATTCCAGACTTCTCAATGGAAACACTGAAAGCTAGAAGGGCCTGGAATGAAACACTGCAAAGTCTAAGAACCTATGGCTTCCAACCAAACTACTCTACCCAGCAAAAGTATCCCTCATAATAGATGAAATAGGTGAAATAGGTGAAAGAAAAACTTTCCATGGCAAAAATCAAGTATATGAACACAAAACCAAACCTACAGAGAGTATTTCAGGAAATTCTCCACACAGAAGAATAAAATAGTCAAACTCAAGTGCCTACAAGAAGCAGAACACAATATCCAAACTCAGAGAAGGCACAGAAAACATCAGAGTCCATGAAAACACCAAACCACATGTACCATCACAATATGGCAGGAATCAAATCAAATCTTACATTCATTTCCCTAAATATTAATGGCCTTAATTCCCCCCATCAAGAGACACAAGCTAACAGGATGGACCAAAAAATTGGACCCCTCAATCTGTTGTCTTCAAGAAACCCACCTCAACACTAAAGACAGACACCTCCACAGGGTAAAAGGGTGGAAAACAATATTCCAAGCCCATGGAATAAGAAACAAGCAGGAGTAGCTATATTAATATCAGATAAAATAGACATCAAACCAAAAATAATCAGAAAAGACAAAGAAGGTCACTTTCTACTTATCAAGGGAATGATCCATCAAGAGGATATTACAATCATAAATCTGAATGCACCAAACAAAAGGGCACCACAGTTCATAAACCAAAACCTACTTGACAATAAAACAGAAATAAGCACCGACACCATTATATCTGGGGACTTCAATACACCATTATCAGTAATAGATCATCCAAAAGGAAACTCAACAGGGAAGTAAGAGAGTTCAACCAAACCATACATCACTTAGTCTAATGGACATCTAAAGAACTTTCCATCCCAAATCCACAGAATTTGCATTCTTCTCAGTAGCCCATGGAACATTCTCTAAAATAGACAATATACTGGTTCATAAAGCCTGCCTCCACATATTTAGGAAGGTTGACATAATTCCCTTCATGATATCAGATCACAATGCTATATTGCTAGAAATTAACAGCAAAAGACTCACCAAGAATCCCAATGGCACCTGTAAACTCAACAGCACACTTTTAAACAATAAATGGATAGTGGTTGAAATAAAAAATAAAATTGCTAGAAATTAATGACTATGAGAACACATCATACCAAAACTTATGGGACACAATGAAAGCAGTCCGCAGAGGAAATTTCATAGCACTCAATGCCTTCATAAAAAAGATAGAGAGATCCGAAATCAATAACCTAGCCATCCACCTAAAGGCATGGGAAAAGCAAGAAAAATCCAACCCAAAGAGCTCCAGAAGGAAATAAACAATTAAAATCAGAGCAGAAATTAATGAATTGTAAACTAAGAAAACAATTAAGACAATTGACAATACAAAAGCTGGTTCTTTGAAAAAATAAACAAGATTGACAAGCCCCTGGCCAATTTGATCAAACAAGAAGAGAGAGAGAGAGAGAGAGAGAGAGAGAGAGAGAGAGAGAGAGAGAAGTTTCAAATTAAGAAAATTAAAATTGAAAAAGGAGAGAACACAACAGACATAAATGAAATTGGGAGAATCATGAGGACTTATTTCAAAAACCTCTATTCCACTAAACTGGATAATGTGGAAGGGATGGATAAATTCCTGGACACATACCATCTATCAAAGATAAACTCAGAGCAGATTAATCTCCTAAACAAAACCAACACACTAATTGAGATTGAAAAAGTAATAAAACACAAAAAAACCTCCCCAAAAAGAAGTCTCCAGGACCAGATGTCTTCCCAGCTGAATTCTATCAAACCTTCATGGAAGAACTCAAACCAATCTTCCTCAAACTGTGCCACACAATTGGAGAACAGGGAAAGCTACCCATCTCTTTTCATGAAGCAGTATCACCCTAATTCCAAAACCAGGCAGAGATGACACAAGAAAAGAAAACTACTGGCTTATTTCCCTGATGAACTTAGATGGCAAGATCCTGAACAAAATCTTTGCAAGCTGAATCCAACACCACACCAAAAGCAATATTCACCTTGATCAAATGGGATTCATCCCAGGTACACAGGGGTGGTTCAACATAAAGAAATCTGTCCATGTAATACACCATATAAACAAGCTTAGACACAAAAACCACATGATCATTTTGATAGATGCAGAAAAGGCTTTTGACAAGATACAACATCACTGCATGATCAAAACATTGGAGAGAATTGGCATGATTGGATAATATCTTAACATAATAAAGGCAAGATACAAAGCTTCCAAGGCCCAAATAATACTTTATGGAGAGAGATGGGAGGACTTTCCATTGAGATCACAAACAAGACAGGGTTTTCCACTCTCACCTCTGCACTGGAAGTCCTAGCTCAAGCAATAGGACAGGAGAAAGAAATAAAAGAGATACAATTTGGAAAGGAAGAATTTAAGTAAGCTCTATTTGCTGATGACATGATTGTATATGTAAGAGACCCGAAAGACTCCATCCCAAAACTCCTGAAGGTAATTAAGTCCTATAGCAAAGTGGCAGGATACAAATTCAAGGCAAAAAAAATCAGTAACCTTTCTATTCAAATGACAAAGATATAGAGAAAGAAATAAGGGGTATCTTCCCATTTTCAATAGCAACAAAGAAAATAAAATTTCTTGGAACAACATTAACCAGGGAAGTGAAAGAACTATATAACAAAAAATAAAAATAAAAATACTCAAAAAAGAAATTGAGGAGGACTTGAATAAATGGAAAGACCTCCCATGCTCCTGGATAGGCAAAATTAATATTATGAAGATAGCAATCCTACTAAAGGCAATATACAGATTTAATGTGATTCCAATTAAAATCCCAACAGTGTTTGTCACAGAGATAGAAAAAATGATCTCAAATTTCATATGGTAAGGCAGAAGGCCTCACATATCCAAACATATCCTTAGCGAAACAAATACCTCTGGAGCCTTCACCATACCTGATCTAAAGCTATATGGCAAAGCCATAGTAATAAAAACAGCATGGTACTGGCATAAAAACAGAAGTATAGATCAATGGAATAGACTTGAGGACCCGGACTTTGTGTCAAGCAACTATAGCTCCTTGATACTTGGCAAAGGCCCTAACAATATAGGATGGAAAAAAGACAGCATCTTCAACAAATGGTGCTAGACAAACTGGATAACCATATGCAGAAAATTGAAACTTAATCCACACATTTTGCCATGCACTACACTCAAGTACAAATGGATCAAAGACCTCAATATAAGACCACAAACTCAACTACTACTTGAAGAAAATATAAGAAGTACTTTCCATGATATAGGAATGGAAAAAGACTTCCTGAACAAACCCCTGTAGCTCATGACTTAAAGAGTCACTCAACCAATGAGATCACATGAAGCTGAATAGTTTCTTTACAGACAAGCATGCAACAAGCAAAGCCAATAAATAACCCACAGAATGGGAGAAAATATCTGCTTGTTATCCAACTGACAGAGGCATAATCTCTAGAATCTACAAAGACCTCAAAAACCTAAACAGTAAAAAGTCAAACAATCCACTTACAAAATGGGGCAAAAAGCTGAACAGGCAGTTCACAGAAGAAGAAATGCAAATGGGAAACACACACTTAAGAAAATGCCTATCATCCCTAATCATCAGGGAAATGAAAATTAAAACAACTATGAGATTCCACCTTACCCTAGTAAGGATATTAAACATAAAAAAATCAAATAAAAATAAATGCTGGTGAGGATGTGGAGAAGTAGAAATACTCATCCATTGTTGGTGGGAATGTAAGATGGTACAACCACTTTGGAAAGCAATATGAAGACTTCTGAAAAAGCTGACTATAGAGATAACAACAGACCCAGTTATTCCCTTACTGGGAATATACCCTAAAACCATTAAACCACAGGCCAGAGATATTTGCTCAACCATGTTTGTAGTAGCTCAATTCATAATAGCTAAGAGCTGGAATCAATCCAGATGTACATCACTAGAAGAATGGATTACTCAGCTGTGGTATATCTACACCATGGAATTCTAAACAGCAATAAGAAAAAATGACACAGTGAAATTTGAGGAAAAATGGTTGAAACTGGAACAGATCATTCTCAGTGAACTTACCTATTTACAGAATGAAAATCGCCACATAGTCTCACTCATTTACAGCAACTAACCTGAATATACCTAAGATGCCTTATATATCCAGCAAGCAGCTAGTGGACTACACAAGAAGATGAGTGGGAGGGAGGGGAGGACAAGGGAGGACGTGGGAGACACAAATTTAGATCCAAACAACAATGGTACCATGAAATTCTATATCCTAAAAGGCAGACCAAATGGTTGAATCTTCACCAGGCCCTTAGTGGGAATACCTCAGCCATAAGACACTGGAAAGGGTATGATGAAAACTGAACTTTATCTGCTACAGCTTCTCTCTCTCTCTCCCTCCCCCCTCTCTCTATCTCTGTTCTCTTTAACTCTTTTATATTAGTTATCTTTTTCTTCATTTTCTTAGTGGGTACTGACCTGTAACTCCCAGTACCAGCATATGGCTATCGTCCACAATGAGCTTTTGATCAGACAGACCCACAAGGTTTCCTAAAAGAAAGACAGATTTCTGTCAGAGTACTTGATGACCCACCAAAGGTTAATGATAAGACCCTACTCCTGAAGACACATGAGACGGTTGACACGTAAAATGGAATGGCACAGCTGGAAGCTGGAAGAGAGTCAGTCCCTAGACAGTCAGTGTATTGAGTGCCAGCAGGTGCTACATGGGCGACTGGGGGAAAATAACCAATATCTATCCAAGAACTCATGGTCTAAACCTACTTATCAGCAAGTAACCTGTCATGATGCTTTCACAAGTGCAAAAGTGGTGCACAGCCATGGTGGGAAATCAACTGCTCTTGATTTGGCTAACTAATCCCCTCATTGGTATGGGACCCATAGCTGGATTTGGAAAACAAGTATATATAAAATTTTTTTGGCGGGGGGCTTCCAAGGTAAGGTCTTTCTCTAGCTCATACTGACCTGGAATTCACTGTGTACTCTCAGGGTGGTCTCAAACTCACAACAATCCTCCTCCTACTTCTGCCTTCCAAGTTCTGGGATTAAAAGTGTAGGCCACCATGCCCAGCCCAAAGCATATAACTTTTAAGGAAAACATAAATTACTACAACCTTCCACAGAATGGGCAGATCTCTAGAACTAGTCAGTATTTTTGCCCTTACTTTGCTGGGACAAAATGGGTGTCCAGAAACATCATATTATAGAAGAAAAGGATTTATTTCAATTTATAGTTTGTAGAAAAAAAATGTATCATGGCTAGAAAAGCATGGCACAAGCAGACAGCCAGATTCACATCTTCACATCAGTATAGTGGAATAGTAAGCTTCAGCCCACCAAGCATCTCTGGACTGTAACACCCCAAGTTTCCCCCTACTAACACAAATCCTCCATCCACAAATCCTCCACCTCCTAAAAGCTCCATCAACTTGCAGAACAGGGTAACCAATTGTTAATTGAGCATTAAAACACTTTAGTCTTTGGGCATAATTTTTATTTAAACTTCCATTGGTACCATCACAGAAAAAGTATTTATCAAAAACTAAAAACCAAAAAAGAACAATTTTCCACAGTAATCCATTAATAGACAAGATTAGTAGTCACCCTTGTCAGATATATGACACACAGAATCGGAATGAATGCCTGAAACTAAAGATAAATCAAACCCCTTTTCCCTAAACATTAATTCTATGACAAAGTTTAATTCCTGTGTTTGGTACATAGATTGAATTTAACATTAGAGTGAAATGAGATTCATGTTGAGATAGTCTCTCTTTGTCTCTAAAGTATAACTAATATATTATACCTTCATGTTTTCACTTCAATGAAATATTTGATGGCTTCTCTTTGGCATATGCAAATTGCAAATCTCACTAGTTTTGTACTTTAAACTCATTGTCAAGTACTTTGAACATACTCTTTGTGGTGGTTAGAGTCAGGTGTCTCCCATAAACTTAGGTGTTCTTAATGCTAGGTTCCCAGATGATGGATATTGGGTAATTAATGCTTCCTGGAGGGAGTGTATTGTTGGGAGTGGGCTTATGGGCTTTATAGCCAGTTTCCCCATGCCAGTGTTTGGTACACCCTCCTGTTGCTGTGGCCCACCTTATGTTGGCCAGGGGGTGATGTCCACCCTCTGCTCATGCCATTGTTTTCCCCTGCCATTGTGGAGCTTCCCCTGGAGCCTGTAAACCAAAATAAATCTCCTTTTCCCAGAAACTGCTCTTGGTTGGGTGATTTCTATCAGCAGTGTGAACCGGAGTTAACAGTAAAGTGGTACCGAGGAGTGGGATTGCTGCTTGACACCTGACTATGTGGCTTCAGCCTTTCAGAGCTGATTTTCAAGAGGAATGTGGAAGGAGTTTAAACCTTGGCCTAAGAGATGCCTTGCAGTGCTGTAAGTACAGCTTGATGGACTATTCTGGTCAGAGCTGAAAGACCTGAAGGCAGTAAAATCTACGGACTGTGAGGTTTGGCTTATGAAGGTGAGAAAGAGCTTTGCTTGGACTGGGCTAGCAGTTTGTGTGAGAAGCTTGCTCTTATGCCCATGTCCTGAGAAGTTGTGCATGGTTGCTTTGCATAGAAATGAACTGGTGTGTGCAGAGGTATATGATACAGAAAGAAAAATCCTTGGGTGAATTGTTCCCCATTCAGCTGCAACTGAGATATTACAACCTGTGAGACTGGGCTAGCTGAGCTGCACTGGGGCAACAAGAAGAATGTAGACTCTTTTGAAGGGGTCTGAGTGCTCAAGGAGTCCTATTCTCAAAAGTCTGCCTTAATCTCCCCCTGGATTAACAAATTGGCACCCTACCTGGTGCCAATAAAAATAAAAAATGCTGGAAAGAGGATCATTGAGTTTGCAACACGGTCCTGTGTTTTGGAAATGGCCATGGGCAGTGTGAAGTGGGTTTGCTGGTTGCCTGCATAGAGACCCCATGGGGCCATGAGGATGAACCATGGCTTGCAGTGGAGACCCAGTGGAGATCCCGGGACCATGAGATGGCTGCCAAGGAGAGCTGCCAGCCCTGATGAAGTTTCCCAGGACTGTGAGTAGCCTTGCTGGAGGGGCGGAATTGGAATGCCAGAGACTTGTTGCTGGTTAGAATTATTGGACTTGAAGATTTGTCACTGGCTAGAGTTGCTGGACTTGAAGCTACAAAGTTTGATGTTTGCCGTGGTTGTTTTAAATCTTGTATTAGTTGAATGTTTCTTTGCTATGCCCAATGCCATCTTTTGCAGTGTTAATATTTATTCTGTGCCATTATGGTTTTTTGAGGTTATTTTTTAGTATTATGGCTCAGTTAAAAGATCTTGGACTATGGGGATGGAAGAACACTATTGGAATTGATAAAAAATATGGGGACTTTTAATGTCAGAGTGAAAGCATCGTATTTTACATCATGTAAGGATATCAGTTTATGGGGGCCAGGGGCAGAATGTGGTGGTTAGAGTCAGGTGTCCCCCATAAATTAGGTGTTCTGAATGCTAGGTTCCCAGCTGATGGATATTTGGGAATTAATGCCTCCTGGAGGGAGTGTATTGTTGAGGGTGGGCTTATGGGCTTTATAGCCAGTTTCCCCATGCCAGTGTTTGTCACACCCTCCTGTTGCTGTGGTCCACCTTATGTTGGCCAGGGGGTGATGTCCACCCCTCTACTCATGCCATTGTTTTCCCCTGTGGAGCTTCCCTTCAAGCCTGTAAGCCAAAATAAATCTCTTTTTCCCGGAATCTGCTCTTGGTTGGGTGGTTTCTACCAGCAATGCGAACTGGACTACAACACTCTTCAACATTACCAAGTCACTTCAAAAGCAAAAATGGCAGCTAAGTTTCTGTAGGTAGGTAAGCTGTACATGGGGTACGCTGGACCAAGAGAAAATTCATTTCCTGTGCATGAAGAACTGAGGTAGCATGCAGTTTTATCATACTACATGGAGTCAAACATATTTAAAACTCATGATTATGCATTTCTATAATTTCCCACTTAATATTTTTAGACAATGGTTACTTTAGGTAACTTCAACTTCAGAAAGCACAGTTGCAAATATGGGAGTATCATCATGATTCTGAAGCTATGTAAAAATCCTCTGATGAGCAGACAAAAGAGATAGTTTCTGACTCTTTTATAAAGATGTCAAAATATAAAATAGATAAACAAGACATACTCCATCTATTATTTTGCCCCTACCTAAAATAACCAGAACTCAAGACTGATTTCACTCACAAATACTAGTTTAGAAAATTAGGTAACATCATTCAGCCTTAGCCAGAGATTTGTTAATCAAGACTTCTAGATCAATTAAAATTTCTTGAGTAAGTCTTACTGGAATATCATGGGCACAATTATTCTGCTGTTTCTGAAATTGACTGATTACTAAGAACATATACAATAGCTTTTAAATACCACTTGATAATATCTTATGTTTATCCTTTCATGGTTTTGGAATGTCTGATCTGCACAGGTAACTTCTGGATATGATATCTTATATTATTGCTTTTCTGCAGTCAATGGCTTCATGGTGACTAGCTGGTTTTCCAGGTCTGCATGCAAAGAGTACAAGGGGACTAGGGAGATTGCTCAGTGGTTAAAGGTGCTTGCTTGCCAAGAGTCTCAGGCCTGTTCTATTTCTTGGTCTTCTGTGCATTTTATCTTGAAAGTTTATGTCATGGTTATTTTGTTGTTGTTGTTTTAGAAAGCAAACAAATGTATTCTACACCAAAAATAAATATTTACATCCACATTAAGTTTTTACTTTCAGATATAACTTATTTAATCAATTAAGGGTATAATCATCACTTGTGCAAGCAATGCATAGTATGTTGTTTTACATTTTAACCAACAAATTGAAAGAAAGCACAAATATCATATGAAAAAACAACAACCTGTTCAAATTTGTAGGATAAACAGTTTAAACTGCTGATTAGTTAGTGATCAGATCCAGATTAGGATATGTTAGACACACGCACAGAGAATATTTTTTCTTCTGTCTCTTCTCTCTTAATGTCATCAATTAATTTTGTTAGTTTATTTTTCTATAGGCCTATTAGGCAACCATTTCCTGGAATTTTCTTAAAATATGCTTTAATAAAAGGCTTAAAACAGGCTTTTAGGATAAGATGCATGTTTAGATTCTTTCTGAGGATGAGACATTGGTTTACCTTATCAATGGAAGAGAATGATTATCCTGATTTAGAGAAAAGTGAGACAGCAGTGTACCCTCTGTTATTGAAAGTTGTGGGAAGACTGAAATAAGTGCTGAAGGAAGTAGTAGAAGTAAGGTAATTCTTTTTGGGTCTTGCCTGCACAAACACATATAGGCCATGATAAGGTGTGAAGCAAGACTTTGGGAAAGCACCTAATTAAAGGAAGTCTGCCAGGAGGGAGCAGGAGGGACACTGTGGCTTTAGGGGGAAGGAGTGGCAAGTTCAAACTTAGAGGAATTCATATACCTGAGGTCTGGAACAGTCAAACCAGCTTGAGGCTATCTATCACCATGGCAGTTAGTGGCTGCAGGGGCTGTTTGAACCCGAGATTCCTGGAGAGAGTACAATACCAGCGTGGCAACATCACAGAGCTTCTGACCCTGAGATCCCGTAAGTAGATGTTCATAAAGCAAGGATCAAGGGGTTTGGTTTCCCTGGGCACATAGCTCTGTTGGTGAGCAGACATTCATTAGAGAGATAAGGCTTAAGTTTGAGAGATAGGTCTTAAGTATTAGCCAGAGTCTATCTGAGTCATCCTAAAGAAAAACAGCAGGCCCCCACCACAGCAGAGAGGGCTCAGAGTAGGCACAGCTGTGGCTGCCATAGAAGGCTTGCACCAAGGACATGATGTTATTATAAATGATAGTGTCACTAGGCAAAGCAAAGTTTCCTAGCTGGGATAAACAATATTTATTTCCATCTATCCTTTGGATTCTTATTTATTTTTAGCTGATTTGTGTTCTGTTTCCTTTCTTGTATCTGTAGGAATTTGTATGCAAATTTTAAAGTTAAGTTTTGGAAATCTTTAGAACTAGGGAAGATGCTAAATATATCTTGTGCTACTTATCCAAAACACTGCTAGAGGAGAAATGGACTCTCATGTAGACTTTTCTAGCTTTCTTAGATTCATTTAACTACTGAATTGTAATGAATGAATGAAGACAATGGTGATTCATTATAAAAAGTTATGTTTCTTATGCAATATATAATCATTTTGCTAAAGTGATTCAATTTGTTTAATAGATTTTTACACAATTACCTTTTCTAAGCATCAACAAAACAACCAATGTTAGATAGTTTATCCAAGTAGGAACATTATTCCTCTACTTTTTACTATGTGGAAGAAAAGCTTATGGATATCACTTATTTATAATTCTGGGTACTGGAATATTCTGCATGTATTATACATTCAAACTATATAGAGTACCATGGTGTATATAATTATATAAGGATATAAAAATAGATTAAGTTTTGTAGATATATAGGCAAAATATGTTTGTGGATATATATCTAAACAAATATATGTAAAGTTACATGCACACAGATACATATGCATATATTTAACATTAATGTTTTTTAATGTAATTTTTTTTTAAATTTTTTATTTATTTATTTGAGAGTGACAGACACAGAGAGAAGGACAGATAGAGGAGAGAGAGAGAGAATGGGCGCGCCAGGGCTTCCAGCCTCTGCAAACAAACTCCAGACGCGTGCGCCCCCTTGTGCATCTGGCTAACGTGGGACCTGGGGAATCGAGCCTCGAACCGGGGTCCTTAGGCTTCACAGGCAAGCGTTTAATCGCTAAGCCATCTCTCCAGCCCTAATGTAATTTTTTGAATATATAGAATATTAATGTATTTTTAAGGCAGAGTCTTACTCTAGCCTAGGCTGGCCTGGAACTCAGTCTGTCATCTAGGCTGGCCTCATATTCAGAACAATCCTCCTACCTCAGCCTCCCAAGTGCTAGGATTAAAGATGTCTGCCACAGTGCTTTGCTATATATTTTCCAATGCTAAAGCAAAATACCAGACTGTTTGCTCTTTAAAGGAAAATAACTTATTTTATTTTGTTATTTTTTTTATTTTCAAGCATAGAGATTTAAAATAAACAGGCAGAGAGTATGGGCATACCAGGGCCTGCAGCCACTGCAAACAAACTCCAGATGCATGTGCCACTTTGTGCATCTGGCTTTACATGGAATACTAGGGAATTAAACCCAGGTCATTAGGCTTTCCATTCAAATACCTTAACTACTGAACAACCTCTCTAGCCTTAAATAAGATCTGCTGGGCTGGAGAGATGGCTTAGCGGTTAAGCGCTTGCCTGTGAAGCCTAAGGACCCGGGTTTGAGGCTCAGTTCCCCAGGTCCCACGTTAGTCAGATGCACAAGGGGGCGCACGCGTCTGGAGTTCGTTTGCAGAAGCTGGAAGCCCTGGCGCGCCCATTCACCCTCTCTCCCTCTATCTGTCTTTCTCTCTGTGTCTGTCACTCTCAAATAAATAAAAAATGAACAACAACAACAAAAAAAAAAGATCTGCTTATTTTGCAGCATTGTGGATGCTCACCTTACCCTCCCCTCATGCATTGTATCCCAGAAAATGGCCTTATGGTGGAAGCATGAATAAGAAGAAGAGGTCACATGGTGGTCTAGAGATCCAGAAAGATATTCAGGGCTTTGTTGAGCCATACTCAAGTAAGAGCTAACCAGGATTGAAGCTCACTATTACTACATGATTTTCTTCACAGGAATTTCTTTTTCTTAGGCTCTGTCTCTTAAAGGTTCTACCATTGATTAACACTGCAGCACTGAAAACTAAATTCCCAAAACTTGAAACTTTAGGGTACACATTCAAACCATAATACATGTTTAGTCTATACTTGTTTGCATCTACTAAATCTTAGATAATTTGTCTCTTCTGGTCAAATGTCTTTTGGAAAGTGGACATCATGTTAAGTAGACCTTACTGGGAAACTATTAAGTTTACTAGCATAGCCTTTGGAAAATGGCTGCCTTGACAATTCAACCGCATGTAGAGGCATGAGGCACTGTTGTTTCCTGGTACCACCTTTGGGATTAGAGGCTCGGCCTTTCTTCCTTCACTGCAATAAAACTCTTGGTTCTATGGGCCACTCCATGTATGATTACAGATACTTGGTTTTTCTTAGAAATATTTTATTAGTAGATGGATGAAAAATAGAGAATAGAATGAATAAAATCATTTCTTATGAAACTGGAAGAGTCTATGTCAGTGGTACAGAAATCACAGTTTTCCATGTGTGACAAACTAAGAAATTTATAAGAGGATATCATTCTCCACAGCTCAGTGTTTGAGGAGATGCTGATTTTGCTCTTAGCATTGTATTGTCTGACCCAGAATATCTCAATTAATGTAATAGAAACTACTTGGGAGGTATGAGGCTGGTATATTGTAGCAGAGAGCTTCATGTCACCAAGATGAACTTCCAAACAAGGCATAGTTAAGGAAGGATGGATATTTATTGAAACTTATAAATCCAGAGGAAGTTCCATAATGGCAGAACAATCTGGCCTGATTCCACAGGTCCAAACAGTGGAATAAAGAGACACAGAGAGAGAGAGAGAAAAAACAAGCCAAAAGTCACACCACACACAAGCACACTTAGGAATTCCAGGTGGAACTCAGGCACTTTGCATATCTTAATGTTGAAAATTCAAATCTACCACCACACCTTAGAGTTGGACCCTCAGATCAGCTCAATGACACTTCCTCCACTCAGGTGGCTGGAAACCCAAGAGTTTTTATAAACTAATGAATCTATTGGGGACATTTATTAAAACTACCACATAGTTCTTACATATGTCATGCAAGAGTACACACACACACACACACACACACACACACACACACACGAATTGTTTTGATGTATGTTTTCACTGACTTATCAAATTGTTTCATTTACTTTGTAATTCTACTTGTTTTACACTTACAGGTTTTTGATTGATCTTTAGACAATTTTGTCACTTTTTGTAGTACTAGAGATCAAAGCTAGGGCATTAAGTCTACCATTGAGGCATATTTCATCCCATTTTTCTTTGATATAATAGTGCTTTGCATATAGTGTGCAGATTAGGCATGTACATCAAAGTATGTACATATGATCAATAATATGTATTATGTAATAGATATGAAAGTAGTAAGTCAGACATATAACAAGCTTTTAAGGAAATTGTAATACTTTTTGGCTAGGATGAGATAAAATAATCTATTCCCTCCCTATGTCCCTTCTTGAAATTAGAAGAAAAAAAAAAAGACTTGGACATAGCAAAGTAAGCACAAACTAGAGAAATGAAAACATCATGTTTATTGAGTTTTCTTTTTGCCTCCTATAATCTCACAGGGAATACTGGAGAAGAGTATACTTTATAATTACCCAAAGAAACACAGAAAAATCATAAGAGAGCTGTTTTTCTTTGCTGGTAAGAGAATTTAAAACTATGCACACCAGACAGGCAATCTCACACTGAACTCTACTCACAGCCTTTTCCAATCCATGTTAGTGGAAAGCCAGTCCTCTCCCTACAGCTGGTGTCACTAGGGCCCAACATGGGAGCTCAAAATATTCACCACTCCATTGGCAACAATGAACTGTGCTCCAATTAATCCATGAGAGTATTCTTAGTAGGTTCTAGCAAGTAATGAACTTTCAGTCTATAAGTCATAAATATGACAGAATAAAGTACACAATATCATTTAGAAAGAGTCATGTCCTCTGCTCCTATTGCCAGCACAAAAAGCAAACTAAAATAATAGTTGGTATCATTTTATTTCCTAGAACATTATGAGAAACTGCAAAATTGGGAAAAATTGAAAGCATTTTATCTGAAATCAGAAATTAAATTAAGGTACCAACTCTTGTTTATTAATAAATATAATTCTTAAAATCTTAGCTGAAAAGATAAACTAATAAAAATATAAATAGCAAAGGAAGAAAATATGATTAGATTTATAAAAGAACATAAAATTCCTAAAAGAAAATGCATAAATCTTCTTAGACCTTTTTTGTTAAATGAAAACTGTGGCAAGATACAAAATCAAAATAAAAACATATTAGCCTCCCTATCTACAAATAATTAACACATTGAGAGTAAAATAATTAAAGTTATTCCATTCATAAGAGCTTCAAATATTTTAGGAATAATCCTAACCAAGGAAGATAGAAACCTCTAGCATAAAACTGTTAAGAACTGAAGATAGAAATTGAAGATGGAAAGACCTCCTAGGCATCTGAAATGGTAAATTAAAGCCATCTATGGGTTCAATGTGATCTTCATCAACATTCCAGTAACAGTTTTCACAGTAATAGGAAAAAAATAATCCTAAAATTCAAAATGAATCACAAAAGACCCTGGTTAGCCAAAGCTGAACCAAAAGAACAATGTTTAATGTAACATTCAAAATTCAGATTGTTAGAAAACATTTAGAGAAAACAACTTAAAATATAGACATGGGGGCTGGAGAGATGGCTTAGCCATTAAGGCATTTGCTTGCAAAGGCAAAGGACCCAGGTTTGATTCCACAGGACCCATGTTAGCCAGATGCACAAGGGGGCACACACATCTGGAGTTGGTTTGCAGAGGCTGGAGTTCTTTGCACACCCATTCTCTCACTCTCTCTGTCAAATAAATAAATGAAAATTAAATATTTTTTAAAAGATATAAGCATGGGCAAAGTGCTTTCTATAAAGAACTTCAGGATCACAGGCAGAGTGAATTAAATGTTTGTGTCTATAAAATTCATACATTTGTGTAGTAACTACCAAGACAATGGTATTGAAAGGTGGTAGCTCTTTAGATGACATTAGTGCTACTGTCCTTAAACAGAAGCCCTTTTACAAAAAAATAAACCTCACTTTTACCTCATGAGCATAGAGCAGAAGGTGGCATCTATGAAATAAAAGTCAAGATTTTCTCACACTCTGAATTTTTTCTCACCTTGATCTTGAACTTCACAATCTGCAGAAGAGTGAGAAAAAAAATTGTTTCATATAAATAATCCTAGTTTATGATATTTTGTTATAATAACAAGAAGAAAGTGAACAGAAGCTTGTACACATTGCATACAGAACCTTTTCTTGTACACATTGCATACAGAACCTTTTTTTGAAATAAATCAATATGTGAGAATAACGAGAAATTTTCCTCTCAGAAAAGGGTTGTTATTTTTAAAACCGGATTTTTAAAATGCAGGCTCTATAAGTATTTTCATAATTTCACTATTTCAAATAAAGTGAAGTGAATAATCCTTACTAATTATGTAGACACTTAAGCTTAGTCTCTACTGTGTTAGAAATGTACAGGTACATCCTTTTTATCTTACAATATCACTCTGCAATAAACATCATATCCCATTTTGCAAGTAAGCAGATTGGGGCTCCAGAAGTATTAATAGATTAATAAATTAGTTATTAAGAAATGGTAAATTATCCTGCTGAATTCTGTTCACTATGGTGATATGTAAAATTTTGACATGGATAATGTGCTAATTGCATGTTATGATTTTAAAAGCCAGATAAATAACATAAAAAATTCAGTAATGATTAATATTATTCATGTTGGCCACCATATACCCTAAGAGTAAATTAAACAGAAAAATTCAACATGCAAAAGGCATCACTTTTGAGCCTTTAAAGCAGCTTGGCTATTCATTTTTGAGTTTGGTTGTAATGGATATTTATGTTATGAGTTATACCTATCATTGATCTTACTAAGTCTGAATTAAAGTATATCTTTGTTGAGTCAAAATTCATTGTGTTCTTAAAAGATAGCACTATTAATTACAATTACTACAATGACCCACCTCACTCACTCAGCTCCCAGTTACTGAATGGTATAACTAACTCATTGCTTCTTTGCATAAGATTCCAAATTAGTTAGTCTATCAGACTTTTTTTTTCCTTTTTTTAAAAAAGAGGAGCCAGGTGTGGTGGCACATGCCTTTATTTTTTATTTTATTTTATTTTATTTTGTTCATTCTTATTTATTTAGTTTAGAGCGACAGAGAGAGAGAGAGAGAGAGAGAGAGAATGGGTGCTTCAGGGCCCCCAGCTACTGTGAACGAACTCCAGATGTGTGCACCTCCTTGTGCATCTGGCTAAAGTGGGTCCTGGGAAATTGAGCCCCGAACTGGGTCCTTAGGTTTCACAGGCAAGCGCATAACTGCTAAGCCATCTCTCCAGCCCTCTATCAGACTTTTTAAACCATTCTTTATGATCATGGTCTTCAAAATGGAAAGAGTCAGTATTACTTAATTTAATTATTTAATCATGATATCACTATCATTGCCATTCAAATCCTTAGTTCAATCCAGAATGTATTGATTTAGCCTTGCCATATGCCAGGAACAGAGTTAGCAGCACTGAATCAAAAACAAACAAGATCATTCTCGTATCAAGGAAATAATCACCTAATGCTACTACATTGCCTAGAGTTACTATTCAGAAGGAATTCTCAATAGTTGATAATGATGAACATAGTTCCTAATGATAGGACTGGAAAAATTCTGTTGTTTTTTGACAGTTCTTTTTTTACAGAATAAATAGCAGGGCATTTGGTCTAGCACCCTTTGTT
Organism: Jaculus jaculus; assembly: GCF_020740685.1. NCBI lineage: Eukaryota > Metazoa > Chordata > Mammalia > Rodentia > Dipodidae > Jaculus > Jaculus jaculus. The sequence goes on from NC_059103.1 coordinate 148,137,757, forward strand.
AAATGAAATTTTAGGAGAATTATTTCTTTGCTGCTTTCCTTATGGTACTTGGTGTTCAATAAGTGTAGTCTAGTATCTCTTGATTGTAGCTTAGATCTTTGATGTTTCTGGCTGTAGTCTAGCATCATCTAGTGTCACATGAAACTCTACCTTCTGGTTGTTGTGCTGCTTATAGTTTCACTGGTTCTGCTTGGTGATGCAGAGCATCTACTACTTATAGAATTCTGCTCCCTTTTTCCAGGATTCTTTAACTTACACTATATAATTGAACATTTTTCCACTTCACTTCTATTTATCTCCTATTCAACACCTCTATCACAATATGGTCAAACTTGTCAGTAGTAGCTAACAATATTGTCTTCTGTTGTTTATTTTTAAGTATGGTAATTATATGTATATTGACATCCTTCACTATGCTTAATTGCCTTTTCTGGATGCAGAAAAAGAAAAATATCCATCTGAGAGAGAGGAGATGAGGGAGAGAAAAATGAAGGAATAGAGGAGAGAGGAGTAAGAGGGAGAGAGTGAGGGATAATTTGTTTTTAATTGTGATTTTTTAATTTACTTGTAACAAATATAAGTAAACTTACTTTGAAATTTCAAATCACTATGGTAATATTTAAGAAAACACTTCATTGTAAGGTGACTTCAAGGCAATGTCTTGATTTCAGATTTATAATAACTGTAATATCAATATCATAATATACCTTAGAATTATAGTAATATAAAATCATAATTTTAATTTAAGTGTCAATACTAACAAATTATTTACCAAGCATACAATTCTATTGTCAGAAAAATTGCAGCATATATAATACTGATGAAATAAGTACCATTTTTGTGAAATACTTTTTAATCTATATTTTCATTTAAAATGTGCCTAATGTATATGAAAAGGTATAACTGCTCATGAATTAAATACCATATATTTAAACAATTATTGAGATAAAGAATATGCTGGTTGTAAAAAGAAGAGTGTATATGCTTTGCTTTTATGCTTTATAACTTCTTTAGCCTGTAAGATGTAACAGCATATGGGAAACTACCCCAGGCTCAGATAATTGGTTTCAGTTTGATATTCTTCAATTTGTACATTTACATTAGCTGTACTACCAGAAAGACATGCTTGTTTATTTTTTTCTAAGTGAGTCTATAATAATGTTTAGAGACTATAATGAACAGAATATATCTGGTCTCATGCACATTAATTTCTCATTTTAACTGGGATCTTAAATGTAGTACAAACATCGATGAAAGGGTATGAATGAGAGCATAGAGGAGGAAGAAGCTGCAATAGCTAGTCAGTGGAATCTTTGCCTGGAGAAGCTGTTCCTCAAACTGAAAAGATAGAAAAAAAGCTCATAGTCATTGCCTTGGATATTTCAGGGACCCAGGAGAACCACAGAGTGGAACTGTTCCTGAAGAGTACACTCTGAACAGGATTGAATATACTCAAACATCTGAGAAAGCAGAAAAACACTCAGAAATCATATGACAGTTGAAAAGGAAAGCAGGCTCAGAATAAATGGCATATTTTTCCTGAATGTTGAGAATTATTTATTTTATTTAAATTTTTAATGCACCTTTCTGTTATTTTTCTCTAAATTCAATATGTACTTCATTATTGCTAACAGAAATGCCATCAGCTTTAAGTTAAAGATTGAAAATTTAATAAAGTTATCTTTATCAAATTAAGCCTATAAATGACTTGATAAATTTGCTAAAATTGTAAGTATAAATCCTTTCATATTCACCTTTATATTTCAGAGAGAAGGGAAAAACAAGTTGTTTCCTAGGAAGAGAAATGACTTGGCTGACAGGTGTAATGAGCAACATCTATACACTTCAATTCATTAAGCATTTCCTGTGTAGAAAGAAGCCAGCATAGAATGTGTGCTGGATGGTTGCATCTAGGATGGCTAACTAGGAGAGTGCTCTTGTCTCCAGGGAACACATATTCTGGTGGAGGTTCATGAGGAGCACCAAGATGATACACACTTCCTGGCTATGTGGTTCCTTGCTAAGCCTGTCCTTTTAAAAAAAGGTATTCAAGTTTTACTGTTCAACAAAAGTTTTGATAAATTAGCAAGAAATAAAATTTGAAATCTGTCCAATTAGTATTGTAATTCTATATCCAAGACTTTTATGATTTTAAATTTTAAACCATATATATTCATAAAACCTTAATGATGAAATCTAGGTTAGACTTTTCAAATTCATATTGTTTCAAAAGGTATCAATTTCTCTGAGTATGAATATTTATAGACTCTGCTCAGAGCTGAGACTTAAAGAACTGGCCACTGAGAGTTCCAGGAACTTTAAGTTTTCTATAGATAAACACATTAACAAAACTACCTAACTCCTATGTTAGGGAAGACTTGTAAAATTTATCTTTGATATATGTAAAAATCTCTTAATAACAGTAATACAAAGTTATAATCAAATCTGGTTTACAGTTTAGCAATTTCTTAGGGAAAGTTCATTTGGGATTGAAAAGGCCTAATTCATACCTTTGATTAAAATGACTAAAATAATGGCACTGGGCACACTATATTGTCCATTAGAAGATATTACATGCCACTTACTAAGTTTCATGCACCTGAGAAAATATATTAATATAAATAATTGTTGTGTTAAATTATAACTAAACATGTCTGCAGGTTTTAAGCTGTCTAAAGTAATTTTATGTTCTCAATGAATAATGTTTAACATTTGAACCAAAAAAACAGTTCAGCAGGAATAATTAAAGGCTTAAGTTAAATACATAGACAGTCATTTAAATTTAGATCTGCAATAACATTTACTGTTATTCTCCAAGGCTTTGACTGCTTGACAGAAACAAAGTACTCTGGGATTAATTTCAAGAAATGGTGCCAACTGTGCTGCAATTTGCTGTAATTAAGACATGAAAGAACACTAAATATTCAGATTAAAAGAAGCATGATGGAGCATGATAGAGAGTCAAGGTGTGGCAAGGAGCCAAAAAAAAAAATAAATAAAAGAAAGAAAGAAAGAAAAGATCAGGAATACTATATTGATGGATATATAAACAGAAACAGCAAAGTGTAGTGAGATTTCCTTTAAAGAATCACATTAATTTATCATTTACTCTTTGGTTATATTTCATGTCTTTTTTAACACAAATTCAAGGCTGGCTATCACATGCTAGACAGAGAGCAAAGCTGAAAAAGAGTATGACAAACACTGTATTCTCATAAAGCTAATGAGTTTAAGTGGTGTGGAGAACTCATTAGTAGGGTGTCATAATTATCTTTAAGGTGGATGGGTTGGTTTCTTCTTGAGTCACACTAATGTAATTTCTATGTAGCCAAATGAAAGAGCTACATAGGTGTTAACTGAAAGAGATTAAATACACTTTTTGTATTCATTAGATTCTTCTTTATAGTTAAAAGGATTCATTTTGATCCAGCTAGTCTCTTTTTTCATTCTCTCAGAATTAGGGGAAATTTTTTTATTTTTACTTTGAATCTTCATGTATTGATTAACCCTATATTTGGGTTAATGGTGAGTCTTCCCTCCAACTGTCTTTTTTTCTTTTTAAATAAAGGCCCTTCAAGATTTTAATCTTAGAGAAGATGTAGATATTTGACCCAGTTGCTAATGAGGGGATGTATAATCTCTAGTAGCCTATTGCTCAAAATAGTAGGATGCATTATAAGAAGTTCAGCATAAAAGGCACTATTAGAATGTGTCTTTCTCTGTTCAAGGGTAGTATGCAAATGCCTGGACTATCTAAGAAAGAATCTAGACTCCAGCAGGCACAGAGAGCCATCAAAGCCCAAGGGGGTTAAGGGAAGCACCTTGACAGTGCTGCCAGAAGACTGGAAGCAAATACCTAGTGTGTGGTGGCAGGGCCAGGGGAGGGGGGAATAAAACACCTGGAAACAGCTGTTGCCAGATAGACTGCAGAGTCTGAATGGAGCAGGGCTCTGGAAAGGTGCAGGCAAACCTAAATTGTGAACTGAGTCCAAGTGTGAATCTGTTCTAGCTTGACAAAAGAGAATTTCACATTAGGGATATGTGATTAGTGGCTCAAAATAAGAAATGTGGATCTTTCAGGCTTTGAGATGGATGCTGCAAAGAGTCAGCATCTTTGAGAAAACCATATACTGGGTTCTTTGCAGAAAATGTGTTTAATGTCTCCTGGATATAGACTGTTACAGGTTAGCTCTTTCCCTGACACTGCAAATCTTTACCTGAAAAAAAAGTTACAGTGCTTAGGAGATTGTGCTGATGAGCAGTCATACTTAAAATCCAATCTAGAATTTAACCATTAAAAGACAATAACAGAACAGTCGAAGGGACATCCAAGGACTTCATAAATATTAGTCTGTATAATCTATATTATCAAAATGAAAGGGAATTTTTTTCATAGATGAACATTGTCTATAACCTGTGACCTGTCTACAAACACTATTGAATCTCTTTAATTGACATCCATGTTTTTGGCTATTTTTTTACATAAATAAATATCTATGAACTATTGTTTGAACAAACTTTGTGGAGTAACATTTTCATGAAACAGAATATTAATGTAAGCACAGGTTGTACATGAGATAGCCCTTGTCAATCTTTTAATTTTTCCTTCCTCTATTCACAACATTGCCAGATACATGTTTCTGGATAAACCCCCTAGAGGTCTCCTGCAAATTCTTTTTCAATACAACCAGATCATTGCAGATAATTGTATTACACAGTGTATCGATCTGAAATCGTTGTGCACCGGAAACATCTGAAAAAACATGATTATAGCTTTCTGTTTATTGTTCGTACATCATATAAGCAGGCTTTTGTGTGAATCACCTGTAAGAAAGGCAAGGTGGAAACATCAGAGAAATTACCTCTTTACAAGAATCTATTGATCACTTTAAATCAAAGAAGTATGTTTGACATAAGATTACCTGCCAGTTTGAACATTAGGTACACTATGTTATAGCCTGGGGCAGTTGTAAGTCTGACAAAGGGATTGTAAATAAAGCATGCAGCTGTGAGCGCCTCTGGCTTGGGATCAACTCAGGCTCAAGTCCAAGGAATAGGTAAACTTAAAATAATTTACCCCTTTTTAACCAGCACATAATGACTTAAAGTACACACATAAGCGAACTCAGACACATAAATCTCTTAGTCATTTTAAATAGCAAACTTCATAGAAAATTCACACCATACTTAGTTGATAAAAGCTATTTTTCTGCATGTGCCACAAGTTGTCTAATGTAAATTTGTAGTCCACTGCTACAAGGATATTCTTCAAAATTTAGACCTCCTGAAGCATTCTTATACCAACGGTCAATGATTTGTATGTCAAATGATAGACTGAAGTCCTTTTAACTTTAAGATTTCTCTGTTTTATATCTGAAAATTCCTCTCAAAGCTCATTCAAAAAGTTATTGCACAGTTTTCTTTTTTAATAAATAAGCTAGATTCTAGAAAGTTGAAAAAATAAAATGAACTATTGAACTTAAACTGTTTATTCAACTGCATGAACAAAGCTGAAACTGTAGCACCACAAAAATACTGTATATTCTTTTTTTCATCTTGGCTTCATTTTCTTTCTGGTCAAGAACAGAGAAGGCATTAGAGACAATTCATTTTTGAAGCTTGAAAGATTTTCTTTTTATTATTTTGAAAGCAAACTTGTTGCATGATCTTTATTGGATTTTCCCCTACATTTTAACATGTGTTGAAATTATTAAACATTTAGCTCATTTGTTCAAGAGAGATTCTGATGCACTTGGAATTTAATAAAGATGAGCTCTGGGTGATGCATTCTTCCTTGTTAAATATTTAGCTGTTGCCTTTGCTCTGCGGTTTCCTGAGGCATAGATTCAAACTGTTAGTATATATCAGGTTTATGCTATAAAAGTGGTAGATGCTGTAATTTCTTCTGGGGGAAAACTGGTGATTTTGAACACTTTCAAGAAAATAGTGCAAATATGCAAGTCCATACTGGGCAAGCCAATGTCAACACATGAGAAACTGAGAAAGAATTTTAGATCCACAGTTGAAAAACATCATTTAACTTCACAGACGAGTGACAAATGCAGAATATTTATAGGCAGTGGCTTCTTCATGTGATGTCTATGAAGGATATCTCTGATATGGGACTGTGATATCTTTGAGCACAACTTTATTGATGTTTAACATAAATACTATTTTTTAAAATATGAACAGAAAATAAGAATGACTGAAATGGAAGTTAATCCTCTGACAAAAATGATGTCCATTTCTATTGCTAGTTAGTTGACTTGAAGATCTTATGACTAGTTTTCTCCTCACTTTTGACTACAAGATTATAATTACTTATTTTCACAAAAATCATTCTCTTCAGTTACTTGGATTTAATGTCTAGTTTGACTTCACAATATGTCTAGAAATGCACCACATAATACAATGTGCATAAGTACATATCAACACATATAATTTTAAATGATTATATTCTTGGAATCATTTATATTTTATGTTGTGTAGTTGAAGAAATAAAAATAAAACAGATAAACATATTTGTAAAGAAGAAATATATGAATACAATGTATAGATATACACCTCTAAGAATACGATCCACAAAGAACAAAGGAAAAATGTCTTTGTCTTAAATCACTTATTTTTTTGAGAGCTTGAAGCATGCTGCCTTAAGCCTGTGTTGGTCCAATGAGAGAGTGCCATCTATTGGATGACCTTGAAAAGGTACTTAAATTTCATAAAAGCTATGTATGAAAATGAATCAGCAAAGAACTATCATTTAGCATAATTTATAATTATATCATTCTTTGTCTACATGACTCAGTATATACCTGAAATGTATGCTAATACAAGAGTAAGGAACATACATATCAACATTATTTTTTTGATAATATACTTATATAGTAACGGAAGACTCACACTCACCACATTGTTGTCTGATTAGGATGTAGCATTGTATATATCAAATACTTTATAGGCTTGAAATTGTAATACTCATTTTTATTTCCTCAGACACACCTTTTTTTACTTGTGACTTAAGTAAAGGAATCTGAAAACTGACTGCCTGAGCTTATAGTTTGACAAGGATCTGTTTAAATCTTCTTCAGAGTGGGATTGCATTAAATTTAAACAATAAGGAAGGTAAACAAAACACATTAGCTGGGGTTTTAAAAAAGCAATGCTCTTGTTTTATCTTTCAGCCCAAGAACTTGCCAGGCAAGATGAAAAACTTCTTCTAATGGAATCCAGCTTGAAAGCTACTCAAGAGCGGCTAACTGAGCAAAGAAAGCAACAGTTCGCCAAGAACAGAACAGTAGAAAAGCCCAGGCCGAGCTGAACACAGTGACAGAAGGGATTATGGCTTCGGAAGAAGAAAAAAATGATTACAAGTGAGTTGTTTTTGAGTATATCAGAAAGCTTTACTTTACATACTGAATTCAAATAAATTCTCGTGACTTTCATTGTTAAATATTTAACTCTTTGTGTCTTTCAAAAGGCTATGAGTGTATGTGCTAGCTTATACATTTTTCGTTGTAAAATAGAAAAGCATTAAATATTGCATTATTTCTAAACTGTAATGGCACATGTTGAAAATTATTACAGTCCTATTCCAGATTCTCAGTAATGATGTGGCATTCAACTTTCTTATTAACTTTCAGCTAGCATTCATGGTGGAAGCAAGGGAAAGAAAGAACACACCGTATTTGTGTAGCACCTATCTGCCAGTAGCCTTCTCATCTTTCTTCTTTTGGAGTCCAAAGGTTACATATGGCTCCTGTTGCTCAGCTTTTTTGTTAAAGTAGCTGCTCTGAGCAAGAGACTATTAAATTGTGAGACATTTGAAGTACACTTTTGGGTCAGACCATCTAGGCATGTAAAGGAATATGAACAAAAGTAATAAAAACCTATGCTAGCTGTGAAATAGTCATGAAAATTGCTCTGAGTGAAACATCTTTGACTTAGTTTCTGTTTTGATGATACAAATATTTATGCAATAGTTATATCTAATAGAGTGTTTTAAGATTTTATAATTTATTTTTCAAATAAATTTTGAAGACTCTTGAATATTCTCCTATTTACATGCTCTGTCATCTGGGCTCTTTGCTAGGTTTTCTTAGCATGTAATTTTAAAATGATGAAAGTGCATTAAATCACATAAATTCTATCTCACCCCCTCTCACTTTCATTCTTTCTTTGACTCTCTTTTTCCATCTTTCTGTATTTATCAAATATTACAATTTACTCACTGATCCATGGTCAAATTGAGAAGTCACAGTTTCATAAAAAACACAGGCACACAGGTAAACTATGTTTTTCTTTGAGTCACCCATACCTTTGTACACAGTCCTTAGCCAAAATTAAAATGTATATCTGATATTAATTGAATTTTGAAGACCAAATATCAATATCTCATAATTTATTAAATATCTGTATGTAACTATCTACCTTTTAATTTATAAATCTGACAAATAATATTAAAATAAAATTTTAAATCTTGCTCATAAAAATTTTATTTTTGTTTTCCAATCAAACTTTTGGTATTAGGAATAAGTAAATGAATAATTCTACATTCTAGAGTGACATAACACATGCCTCTAAGAAAAGTAACAGCTCTTTGTCATTAGAATATCAGATATATGAATTTAAATAGCAGCTATATTTAGCAAATGTCAAAATTAGAAATTGGTAAAAAGAACTAAAAGCATATAGGGCAATTTTGTTTGCAAATGTTAAACTAACATCCTGTTATTATAAATATGATTGTTTAAATAAGACACCTTTTATTAAAGAAATTATAAACTTTAGGTATGTTTAGGGAACAATAAATATATGAAAATAGTTGTGAATTTTAGTGTTAAGCTAACAGTAGTATTTTATATAAACTTAATATTATGAAAATAATGCTTATTTCCCCTAAACTTAATATCATGTTAAGGCATCTTTTTAACACACTCCCAAATATATTTCTTTTGACCTCAAAATCAGTATGCAGTGATCTGCTTCCAATCTTCAATATAAATAAATTAGACATTGATTTATACAGCTTCAATACAATTAATAATCAAACTTAAATTCTATATGCTTGATCATTTCTTTTTATTTTCCATATAGGCCAAATTATGAATTTAAGTAGAATATTCTTTCTTAATGTAAATGATCTGATGTGTTAAGCAAATAAATGATAAGAATTTAGAGTGGCTAGAATACAAACTAACTTTTTAGATGAGCAATTAAGCATACTAAATTCATTAATTATAAATATTATACAAGGGTATAAGAAAATGTTGAATGAGAAACTGAGTTATCCTCCTCAAAATTATTGTTTCTAAAGAAAAATAAGTTTACCATTCATCATTATTATTTTATTGCAATATTTGCCCTAGAGATAGATTTTTACTATATAGCCTTAGATGGCCTTGAACTGAAGGTCCTCCTACCTCAGTCTGACTCCCGCTGGCATCACAGGTATGCTCTACCACATCCTGGACAACTTTTCTTTTAAAAGATAGCTTAGCACAAACATTGTTCCAAACATATCTGCTTATTCGATGAAGTGTATAGATATGAAAATGAAAGAAAAGTGAGATAAAATTGAAGCACTTTAGGCTCAGATAACAGAATATTAGCTGTTCTTTATTTGTTTTTCCAACTGTATCCATGGATGGCATGAAGTGATAAAATTAGCTCTTGAATGGTTATTGGGCAGTACCAGACACTGTGGTGCACACCTGTCTGCAGAAAGATATGTCAGGTAACAGTACAGTCAAGAATCACAGTTAGTTTCCATAACCAATCAGCACTCAATTGGAAAATTCTGTATTGTTACTAAGTCAAGCAGGTGAAAGGGCCTAAGCATTTGAGCCCTTTTAGAGTTGGCAATCATAGTAGGATTGTGCAGCAGAGGTCAGGGGATGCCACTAGAACATAGCATTCTGAATGTTTTTCTTCAAATAGGAGAAATATTTCTGAAATTATTTGTTTATAAAAGCAATTAGAGAACCTGATATATGATCTTTAACATATTTTGTAATTAGTCATAAAAATAACAACCGCAATTTTTTATTTATAGTATATACAAAATATGATAAGCTCCTATGTTTATGCTTTTAGTGTTCATGCTATCTCAAGGGATATTTCAAAATACCTTTTTCTTCAATCATTGACTAGGGGATAGTCATTCAGAAATAGCCAAGTGGCCATACCATAACAATCCATTATTAGTTTAATCCATGAATTGCTAACTATCAAATAAGCTGAAAAGAAGCATGTAAAATTTGGTAAGCCAAAGGAAAATGTGTAAACCATTAAAGTTGACTCCTAATTTTGTGCTTCCATACAGTAAGAATTTTAAGAAGTATACAGGGATTAGGTTTCTTTTCTCTACTCCACTTTTTGAATTGAAGATAGAGAACACACACCATCCACTCAGTATAAGCCTGTTACACTTGAAAGATTTGTTCTGAATGTCCAGTGGGAACCTGGAAATCGTAATAATTTGTTGTATCGATTGAGTGAAGCTATGCAGCTGGGGTCTCCGGTGAATAGACAGGAATAGACATTTTATTGATTAACTTTTACAGTCATATTTTCAAGACTCTGCTGCAACATAATTTTCACTTCCCAGCTTTGTGTTGCTGTATCATGAAACTTGGATTCTTCTCCCTTAACATTTACCCACTTGAGGAAAAAAGTATGGACATGTCTTGCCAGGGTTGTGTTCTGCAGAGATGCATAACTTTTCTCAAATACTACTCAACCCCAAACCATAGAGAGAATCTGGTTTCAGCAGTTTTTGGAAAATCCTTACGGCAGCTCTTTGGTAATTAATTTTTTCATTTTTTTCTCATCCTTTTCATGTTTAAGAAATCAGATTTCCCTGCCTTAAATTTATGCATGTAACTGTCAAAAGGAATTAGCTAGTGATATATTTATTTTCATTCATTTTTGCCTTATATCTATATTATATGAGTATCAGAAGAAAATATAATAACAGTCCATATTCTAGTATGAAATGACAGCTATCAAATACTAAATAATTTTGTCCAACATTTCAAAGTATAAATATGCAAATGCAAACTTATTTGACATAGTTGATATTTCTGTAGTCCTTTGAAATCATTGTGTTTATTTATATGAAAATGTTACAGTTTCACAGATGAATGTATTCGAAGTATTCTATGTATAGTTATATACTTTTTTTAATCTCATGTTCCCTATTGCTTTGCAGTTTGATCACTGGATAAAATTGAGATTTAATTAAAAGTTTACATGTGTGGAAAATAGTTTACTGTAGTTTTATGTAAGTGCTAGTCTTAGATGGTTGCATATTAAATTAATTTTGAAACAAGATATTTTAAAAATAATGCATTAATTTCTTTTTTGCTTACATCTTTACATTTTTTGATTTGAAAAATCTGATGCTACAATAAATTAAACCAAAGATAAGATTTAGTTGCTGCTTGTCAGTAGATGAACTGGAAGATATGAAATACAGTCAAGTTTGACCAAAAATTGGCAGCATGTATGAACAGTTCATTAACATAATTCATATTCTTGTTAATTTAGGGGTTTATTTTTATTCAGAATGATTGATGATGAGTGTGGAATGTGATTCCAAAAATTGACATATGTGATTTAGAAGGCATCTGAAGCATTTTAAGCTTTTGATTGTCCCTTTATGAAATTGAAAGTGAAAAATAAGAGTAAAATATTTATTCTCATTTTATTAAATATTATTTTATGATATTCAGCAAGCCTGTCATTTGCTTCCAGTTGGTTTTCAAAGGCACATATATTAAAATTTTGCATAATCTTTTCTTCCACAGTGCATGAGAGTTCAATTGGCAGTTCGATGTGTAATCCATATGTAGACAGTTTGTGGGGAAATACCAAAATTATTACCATTACTGTGCCACTTTAAAGTGTTTCAAGATTTTCAGTTACTTTCATGGAATAGGTATTTTCACAGTGTAATGACATCTAACATTTATTTCTTTCACAGTAATATAATAAGAATAATGTATGAAGAACACTTGTTATTTCAATGGCTTGCAAAATTCTTGCTAGGAGACTTTTGCTTGCAAAGTCATGTTTTAAACTTATCAAAACAAGAAGCACAATTAAGGCAGATCAAGTAATAAACCTAGAACACAGAAACTCTGAATCGAGGTTGATTTCACCATAATCCTGTAGAGGAATCCCCACTTATTGATCAATGTTAAAGCCCATACATAGCACTTAGAAAGATAAAGTAAGCAAGGTCAGATAATCAAAGCATTTAAATAGTAAAAACAGCAACTGCCACTGTAGACTGCTAAAATAAATCCATAATATAAATTGCTTTAGTAAAAAGTGGATGAGCAGCTGATGTTCCTATTGAACTCTGATGCTGTTCAGTGACCACACTGGGAAAAGGATTGGGGGAAATGCCTGGCAGATCAATATCGAGTGAGATGTAGCAGGGATTCATTTTGAACATGAAGGCATCACAGGTGTGAGGACATAGACATTTCAGGAGATGCCTTCAAGTGGATAAGGTTTACTGCAGTTAAAAACTGCTTTGTATGCATTGCCAAATTAGTCATAGAAATGCCTTTTAAATTGTTTCACAAAATATTTTGAAGAGGTTTAAAACAATTTGAATTTTGGATTTATAAAAAGTTACATTAGGGCTGGAGAGATGGCTTAGCGGTTTGGTGTTTGCCTGTGAAGCCTAAGGACCCTGTTGGAGGCTCAATTCCCCAGGACCCACATTATCTAGATGCACAAGGGGGCGCACATGTCTGGAGTTCATTTGCAGTGGCTGGAAGCCCTGGTGCGCCCATTCTCTCTACCTCTCTCTCTGCCTCTTTCTCTCTCTGTCTGTCACTCTCAAATAAATAAATAAAAATAAACCAAAAAAAAAGTTACCTTATAGTAATAAATGTAGTGTAAATACTTTACAAAGTAAGTTAATGTTTTCTTAAGAATATATTTACATAACTTCATGTCAGTCATACATATCCTAGGTATCAAGTAATTATGTGATGGTAGTCAGATTCTATATAGAGGCATAAAACTTAATCAAATACTTACTGGGAATCTCTTGATACCTGCTGGGATTTAAAGTTCTATTTTAATGAGAGTGACTGTGTTTTAGTGACTAACTATATTTTGGCTTTTGTGAACTCCCATATGAGCCCTCAGAAGATAGATCTATGACCACTACAACTAAGTTTTATATTATATTTGTGTCTTAAAAAATTTGATTCAAATTTTTGTACTGAATGAGAAATATGCATGGCTACAGTGAAGTAATTTGGAAAATAATATAATTTATATTAAGTTCATGTAGGTTATTTTACTTTGGAATAAAATTATTCATTAATAAAATTGAACTATAATGTGACTTAATTTCTACATAATTTCCTGAGGCTCCCATAGGTGTGTCATCCTTACATCATTGTCTGTTTAGATGACATCCAATTTCATCTGCATGGTCATTGTATAAATAGTATCATGTCCTGACAATAAGGTTTTCATACATTTTTATTCTGAAATTTTTGATAGACTATAGTCATAGTCCCATGGTAATTTTTTTGTTCATTTATTTATTTATTTATTTGAGAGCAACAGACACAGAGAGAAAGAGGCAGATACAGAGAAAGAGAATGGGTGGGACATGGCCTCCAGGTACTGCAAACGAATTCCAGATGCATGCACCCCCTTGTGCATCCAGCTAATGTGGGTCCCAGAGAATCAAGCCTCAAACCACAGTCCTTAGTCTTCACAGGCAAGCACTTAACCACTAAGCCATCTCTCCAGCCCCCATGGTAATTTTGATGTTATATTTTGATCTTCAGAAAACTGATTGCTTGTATATTATTAACACTATTTCTAAATCCAATCCATTACTTAAATGACCTAACACAGAATTAAATTAGCTCTTTTTGTTTAGAATAGAGAAGACAGAAGCAGAATGGAGCTTATTTATTTTTAAGACAAAATTTCCATGCCAAAATAAAATTTAAAAGTCACACTCAGGGCTTAAAAGTTGTATAACTTAACTGAATTTTGTTTTCCATTCCCTTTATACAGTAATGAATAGTTATTTACAAGTATTGTAGTCTCCATATTTACTGGTTGAATTGCTGATAGCAGCAATTTTAATGCTAAAATTGTGAAACAGTATTCATAGTTGTCAGAAAAAGGTCATTCCATTTGCATTCATTAGGAACCTGGAGGACCATGCAGTTTGTTTCCTTTGGGATGTTGCAGGTATTGATTTTTATACAGCTATAGGAAAAATTAATTAGGATTATATTTCACTTATTACTTCAGGCTGTGTAATAAGAGGAAAAAAAAAACATTTTTTATAGAAAGTTGAATAGAAAACACCTAAATGGGATCATTGTTTCTTATATCACAACTATTTTATCATGTGTATTTTTCTCCTATAATGTGGTTACAGGCTTATTGCATTCATGGAAATTTAATTAGAACTTTGAAATATGGATATTTTAGCCCATGCACTATAATAATGATGGTGATAATTTGGATTATGCTTAAGAGACATTTTTCCCTTGTGTAGCAGACAGATTCAGGTTCACTGAGATGAACTTTCAGACCATACAAAGTTATGGAAGAAGGGATTTATTGAAGCTTACAGATCCAGGGGAAGTTCCATAATGGCAGAAGAAGCTGGCCTGCCTTCACAGGCCCAAGCAGACAGAGAGAAGCACAGCCTAAAAAGTCAAAAGCCACAGCACACTTCAGGAACTCCAGCTAGGCACACTTTGTATATCTTTGGATTGAAATTGGAAACCCATCACCACAATTTAAGATCCACCCAGTGACATTGCCTCCAGCCAGGTAGCCAGCAGATGCAAACTACAAACAAACAACTGAATATATTGGGGGCCACCTATTGTATTCAAACCACCACATTCTGCCCCTGGCCCCCAATACATTTATAACCATTACACATTGTAAATTGTACTCAGTTCAATTTTAAAAGTCCCCACAATCTTGACCAATTTAAGATATTAAGGCCTGTAAAATCAAACAAGTTAAACTTTTCTAATATAAAAGGCACAAAGTAAACATTTTAAACTGGTATAAGGCACAGCAAGGAGAGACTAAAACAATGCAAATTCAGCAACCATCAAACAAACATCAAACTTCTGCAATTCAAGTTCAACATAACCAGAGACTGACAGTCTCCAGATTTTCCAATTCTGCCCCTCCAGCTGGGCAGAGTAGCAGGGAAATACTTCCATCCCAGGCCAACAGTGCATTCCATGGTAGTCCTTGCACAGTCCTGGTATATCCAAAACATCTTGAGGTCTTCATGCAAAGCATGGTCCATCTTCCAAAGGCTCTTTCAGCCTATCAGGGCATCATACCCTGCCTCATGCTGCATCTCAGCAGCAGCTCCTGGAACCATGTGCAATTCATAAGCACTCCTCACATTTTCCCAAAGGCTCTTTCAGCCTATCAGGGCATCAGGCCCTACCTCATGCCACATTTCAGCAGCAGCTCCTGGAAACATGGGCAATTCATGACCACTCCTGTCATTTTTCATGCTTCTGAAACCAATACCATGTGTGTAGGACACAGCCATATTCTTAATTCAGGGACAAAACAAATCACAGCCTTGAAAAGCAGGTTCCTTCTCCAATCAACTCTTTCCAAAAGTGTTTGCATTTCTATGATAGTCTTTCCTCAGGCATCCTTACCATAGTCCTTTAAGATTGCTAATGTGTTTGACAATAGCAGCTTTAGTAATCTAAAGCCAGTCTCTGTGCCAGTAAATTTAACTTGCTTAAAGTTTTCCAGCTTAAAATCTTAAATCTCTCAGTCCAATATCTTTAGCCAAGAACATCTGTCCATTACAAATTTAACCTAGATCAAACTCTCTGGGTCTCAGCAGCAGAATGCAGCCAGCCCTTATGCCAGTAGCCCAGTTGCAACAAAGTCCTCTGCAGCCTTTCCTTCCCCTTAGAAAGCTCATAAGCCAAGCCTAGAAGTTCAATTCTGTCTGCACTTAGCATTCTCAGACTCTCATGAGAATAGTCCATAAAACTTGGCTTACCACTCCAGAGGACATCTTCAGCTGCAAGCACCAAATCCATGCCTATTCCTCCAAAACAAAGGTTCCAAAAGATCAACATTTACATGGACAGGTACATCTCACCCCACTCCCAGTACCAAGTTCTGTAGCAGAAAGATTCAGGTTCACTGAGATGAACTTTCAGACCATACACAGTTATGGAAGAAGGGATTTATTGAAGTTTACAGATTCAGGGGAAGTTCCATAATGGCAGAAGAAGCTGGCCTGCCTTCACAGGCCCAAGCAGACAGAGAGAAGCACAAGCCTAAAAAGTCAAAAGTCACAGCACACTTCAGAACTCCAGCTAGGCACACTTTGCATATCTTTGGATTGAAATTGGAAACCCATCACCACAATTTAAGATCCACCCAGTGACATTGCCTCCAGCCAGGTAGCCAGCAGATGCAAACTACAAACAAACAACTGAATATATTGGGTCCATTTATTCTATTCAAACCACCACACCTTGTTAATTGAAACTTTCCTGTTTGTGAGCTAAGTCAATGCATATTTATGTACTGTGAAGTGGAAGGATTTGAGCAAATTTTTTTTGGCAAACAGAGTTAAATAAAACACCGACTAGGATCAAGTGAATTCTCATCATAAGAAATAGATTCCAGAAATAAGAATTTCAGAAATGGAAGAACACGGTAAGGACCCTGGCTTTACTTGAATGTTAGTAGTCTCAGGAGCTGACTATAATGAGGTTTTTCTGTGAAGTAAAGATTCAGCTAACCTGGGATGTGTTGTTCTTTGATTATCCTCAGTGAGATAAGACTTCAGGGTTCCTTACAACTATTTGTGGCTTCTTTCTATGAGCATCATGCATACTCTAAGAGGAAAATAATTGAATGCAGTTCTCTACATTGTTTATATGTGACACATGTTTGAGATTAATCAAATTGTAGTCACTTCTAATTAACAGCAGACAATAATTTCAAAATGGGATAGAGCCAGATGACAAAGGATAGCTTGTGTGTTCAAGACATACTTTATGAATGGAAACATATGCCTATTGTGACATTTCTAACTTGAAGATTTTATTAACTCCTCTATTGTCTTTTCAACATGTAGCATTTTAAGACAGCTCAGCCTATGGTAGGTCCTTTGGTGGGTGTAGAATCAGCATTTTGGGGGAAGGGTGAGAAACCAGTCAGTGATCTCTTTTTTTTTTTTTTTTTTTTGAAGTAATATGAATTTTTTTAAAATTAGTGTTCTATTCAACAAATACAGGCAGTTTGGTACCATTATTAGGCTCATCCGTGACCTACCCCCTCCCCATTGGCCCCTCCTTGTTGAGGTAAATGGGTTGTGCATTGTGGAGTTAGCCCAGTTATTGGTATGATAAATGTCTCTGCATATCATGACCTAACATGTGGCTCTGACATTCTTTCCACCCCCTCTTCCGCATAATTTCCCTGAGCCATGTTGGGTTAATTTCCCTGAGCCATGTTGGTCTACTTCAGTGATGAGGTGTTGGGGCCTCTGAGGCTCTGGCTCTTTGGTTTGGTAGGAATTGATTTTTTCTCTGTGTTGGTCTCCTTCCCCCTTGTGTTGGTATCCAGTTCATCAGGAAAAGAGCACCCTTGCTTGTTTTGCTAATTTTTCTTAGTTTCAGCCGGGGCCCTTTTGAGGTATGATGGGGTGGCTCTCTCCTTGGGATCTGCATCTATCTGAAAAAGAGAAGCAGATTCTTCAACGGAGAGGAAGTTACTGGAAGAAAATTTAGGAAGTACTTTCCATGATATAGGAATGGAAAAAGACTTCCTGAACAAAACCCCAGTAGCTCACAATCTTAAACAGTTACTCAACCAATGGGATCACATTAAGCTGAAGAGTTTCTTTACAGACAAGCATACAATAAGCAAATCCAATAGCTTATCCACAGATTGGGAGATATTGCAGGTTATCCAACTGATAGAGGTCTAATCTCTAGAATCTACAAAGAACTCAAAAATCTAAACAGTAAGAAGTCTAAAACCCCACTCACAAAATGGGGCAAAGAGCTCAACAGGTAGTTCACAGAGGAAGAAATACAACTGGAAAACACACACTTAAGAAAATGTTCATCATCTCTAATCATCAGAGAAATGCAAATTAAAAGAACTATTAGATTCCACCTTACCCCAATAAGGATAGCAAACATCAAAAAATAAAATATATATATAAATGCTGGTGAGGATGTGGAGAAGTAGGAATACTCATCCACTTTTGGTGGCAATAATTGAGAATTTTGTATCTTAGATGTATAAACACTTGATAGAATATTTCCCAAGGCTATAAAGACTACAAAGAAAAGTCAGAATGATGAGAAATTACATTTATGAGTGGAGAAAATAGTGTTTCATTTTGTGCAGAATGCCAGGATGTTTAGAATGTCTGGTTGAAACAGGCTGGGTGGGTTTCCATGCTACTCTGCCAGATTTATGAACAATTTGGAAGCAATGGGGAGATTATGAAGACAGGTAAGCAGGGAAGTATGCATGGTTAAGACAATGCTAGAAAACAATATTCATACACTCCCACCTTCACATTTCTCCGACTTTTTTTTTTTTTTTTTTTTGTTTATCAAGGTAGGGTCTTGCTCTAGCCAGGTGGACCTGGAATTCTCATACTTGCCTTGAACACACAGCAAGCCTCCTACCTCTGCTTCCCGACTCTTTGGATTAAAGGTGTGCACTCCAATGACAGGCTAACATTTCTCCTACCTTAGTCCTAAGCATGACTAAGAATTGACTGCTTAGTTTATCTTTTCCTTGTTCATGTCTTATCACTCATGTAGAGGGAACTGTATTATATGCTATCTGCCTCCACAGAACCAGATGAATGTCTTATTATAGTGTTTACCACACCTCAATACAACAAAGGTCTGTTTCCCATCCTGGCTGGTTTGTATCTATTGTTTGCATCTATTGTCTTCCTAAAGCATTAGAGACATTGATATCTTTCATGAGCTAAGATTGAAAATAATTTAACTATGTGACTGGTCTAACTTGTTATATGTCACACATGAAACATGTTTGAATTACAGGCATGACTTTTACCATTTATGGGAAAAATGAAAAGTTATCTTTCTTGAAAATATAGTAGCAATCCTTAATAATTAGATTATAAATGGCAGGAGAGATGTCTGTGGTTTAGGCTCTTGTTTGTAAAATCTAAAGACCCAGGTACAATTCCCCAGTACCTTCATAAAGCCACATGCATAGAGTGACACATTTTACTAGAGTTTGTCTGCAGTGACAGGAGGCCCAGGCATGTTCCCTCTATCTTCATCTGTCTGTCTCTCTCTTTCTCTCTATGTTTGCAGATAAATTAAGAATTAGGTTATAAATGCCTCAGGCAATTGGTCTACCACTGGGGGAAAAATGTGTTGGGTCAAGAGAAGCTTTATTAAGATTAGATGAGAATTAGAGGACATGGTAGATGGCAAAAATTGTGAAATGTATGCTCATAACTTCTTTTTTACATATTTGGTGAAGGAAGAAAAGAATAGGGAGTAGCAGATTAAAATTGATGAATAAATTTCAAGCATTCCCATTGCATAGGAAGGTATTCAAAGTCATGACTACATTAATTATTTTCACTAAGTCGCTCTCCATTGTAGACGTATGGCAAAAGATTACTTTTTACCCATGGATATATGTGATTAAAAGGCTGATGGCCACTCTAGGCCTCATGCAGTGCGTGCTGAACATTGAGCATGGAGAGATCCAACCCTGATGGATATGCACAGACACAATGAATAACCAGATAAAATACAGGGTACGAAGGAAGTGCAGAGTAAACATTTGTGAAGTGTAAAGATTGATACTTAGATATTAAGCCTTAGAGAAAAACAATAATGGATAATAAGTAAATGTGGAGGGGAAATTTGAGGTGCTGCCAATAAAATGAGCACAGGTTTTGTAATGAAAATCTTCTCAAAGTATCAGGGAGGCAGGGGTTTAGTGGTCTGTAAAGAGAACAGTGAAATACCAACAAAACAATGAAAGGAATATGAGAAGATAGTATGGACTAAGGTGAGCTAAAACAGTTAAACACATAAAATTTTAAGCTTCTTTTGGACTAAGATTATCTTGGTCCAAGCAAGTTAAATATTTTAAATTTTTCTTAATACCTACTGAGGACTTGACATAAGCACCGAGTGTAAATATTTGATGTTTGTGAATTATGTTACCGTAGAGCCTACAGACAGTGAATACTATTGTCTCAGCACCTACTATGCTCCCAAACACTGATGCAATCCCTTTGTGGGAACATTGAATAAAATAGTCAGCAACACAGTCTCTATCCTCAACAGGTTCTATTGTGGTAGAATTATGTAGTATATGCTATAAGTCATGGATTTATTCATATTTCCTCATTTTAAAGGATTTGTCATTGGAGTGTGGACTCCAATGTATGGTATGGATTTTTTCAGTTTCTAGAACATTTTTACACAGGAAACATCCCCTGAGATTTTATTATTTATGCACTTTTTGAAGACTAAGCAAGGTACCTTTACTGGTCATAATAAAAGCCCTGGCAACTTTTATACACATGATTAACAAAATGTTCAATATATGCTGAAATACACATTTATGATTTATTTTGCTTCTTTCTCTTCCTTTGACTCTCCATCCTCTTCATTCTTGCATTTACTGCCATGTTGTTAAATTTCACTTTTCAATTTGGTCATTATTTTCTTTGCTTGCAGATTTTAGATTGAAGCCAAAGTCTTGGTGCTTACCATTGGGCTATAATTTCACCCCCAGCTTTTTCTTTTTATCTTTTTTGCTTTTTTTTAACTGCTCATTTTGTGATGATAGAATCCCATCTCTTCAGACTGGCTTTGAAACCCTTCTGTAGCCCAGGTAAGCCTTGAGCTCGTGATTTTTCTATCTATCAAAAGAACCCAGAAGAATCTATTTACATATTAAATTATAATTTAAAATAAAAACATTTCAGGATTAAATAAGAACAGATAGAACCAAGAAAAATCCTTGGAATTAACTAAGACAGTAACATGACTTAATTATATACTTACATAATCTAATCATGTGTTTAGTCCTAAGCATACCTATTCCTCATTGTTAAAAATTTATGTCTTGTGTTTGCTTTTTCATGCTCTCTCTGGAACTTCTTATCCTATTTTTTGTTAATTGCTTTATAAACATTCTCAGCCTTATGAAATTATGGACTTAATTGAGTATTTTTTAATTACTTCAGAAATAGAGAGGGTGGTATCAGATCACTGTGATCATCCAAATTCCTCCCATGTTAAATCTTAACTATTTTATAGATACCTATTTATTTTCATCCAAAATACCATAAATCAATTGTTTCTGCAATAGAAAAGTTGGAGAATACATGACCAAAATATCCACAGTTTACTTCTTGGTAAATCTGAAAAGGTTAGATGTAATTAGCAGAAAATCTGGTGGTATCACATACCAAATATATTTATGGAAATAGGAAATATGTTATAAGTAAGGCTCTGTTTAATTTTATTCTGAACTAAGGTGAACTTATTAAAAAAGAGAGGTGCTAATGAACATTCAAAAAAGCCTTATAAAGATAATTTTAGTTATTGAGCATTCACTATGGGCAGATTCCTTAATCATTCATGTAAATACCACACTTGATTAACTATTCATTACAAGAATTTGAGTAAATATTATTGCTGTCGTTTATCTTTTTAAAAATTTTATTTTATGTATTTGATAGAAATAGACAAAGAGAAATGCAGTCACACACATGCACAAAGAAAGAGAGAGAGAGAGAGAGAAGAGGCATGCCAGGTACTGCAGCCACTACAAATCAACTCCAGATGCATGTACCACCATGTGCATCTGACTTTATGTGAGTACTAGGGAATCAAACTTATTCCTTTGGCTTTTTTATCAAGCTCTTTGACCACAAAGACATCTCTCCATCCCATATTGCTGTCATTTTTTAAGTAAAGGTTATAGATTAAAGGATTTTCTGGTATATTTTTTCCATGAAGTGTAGCTTCTTAAATTTTATTAGTGTTAATTAATTAAGAATAATTTGTAGTATATGACATCAAACTTGGGGCCTTATGGATTGTGCTAGTTTGAATAGATGGTCCCCAATCTATTCAGTATTTTTTACTGCTTTTAATTTAGGTCTGCAGCCACCTGGCTGGAGGAGGCATCACTGTGCTGGATCTAACCCTAAGGTGTGGTGGTACACTTAAAACTCCAATCTAACGTTATGCAAAGTGTGCTGTGTGGGTTTTGACTTGGCTTGTGGCTTCTCCTTCTCTGCTTGGACTTGTGAAGGCAGGCCAGCTTTTTCTGCTATTATGGGACTTTCCCTGAACTGTGAGCTTCAGTAAACATCCCTTCCTCCATAACTGTGCCTGGTCTGGAAGTGCATCTTAGCAAACCTGAAGCTGTCTGCCTCGTGGATGCTATGCTAGCAGTCTATTATTGAGGAACTTTCTTGGGCCTAATGTCCTAGGTATACAACTTTGGAATAAACATATTCATTAACTAACAAAACAGCATCAACTTAAAGCTACAAATGTTCAGTGAAAAAGAAAACCTTTATGGGAGCAGAAGATATAGTATGTATGTTAGCAGTAGATTTTGGAAGTGGGGAATTTATTGCAAGAGTTATGAATTATACCAATAAAAATCATATTGTTACAGTTACAAAGGTGATGAACTCCAAACAATGGGATATTATGAACTAAAGATTAAGCACATAAAATATTCTAGGATGTCTGTCGTAGGATACTGAAGACTAAAGCTGTAGCAACAGACCAACCATCTATGACCAAGGGACCATTTGACACAAGTTAAAATCTTTGAGCCATAATGATGGTGTCTTGCACTTGCTTGGAATATTATCAAACAACATTATTAGACAAATGTATACATACCTCCAACAACCACAGTTTAAATCAGGGAATTATACAGTCTGGAAATCTCAATATCAACTTGTCTTTACAAGTGGTTCTACCATCAATTCTTTGAACTTTAATAGAACTAAGGTAGTATAACATATATTATTCATAATGTTGCAAAATTCAGGGAAAATGGAGAAATGGAGATGACTGGAAGTCAAAACTCCTTGGTTTTTTTTACAGCAAAAATAAATGACAATAAAACAGAATAAGACAAAGACAACAGAAACAGCATAGAAGCCAGATGAGTAAAATGAGCTTTGTAGTCACCACACATTGATTTTTTTAAAAAAATATTTTTACTGAAACAAAGTGTGCTTTTTTATTTTTTCTATTTTTAATAATATATTTTTATTAATTAGTTTTTCACTCAGTGAATACAGTCAAACTGGTACCATTGTTATCCTCCTCCATGTCTTACCCCCTCCCCCTGGCCCCTCCTTGTTGAGGTATATGGGTCATGCATTGTGGAGTTAGCCCACAGATATGGGTAGGAGAAATGTCTCTGCATATCATGACCCAAGGTGTGGCTCTGACATTCTTTCCACCCCATCTTCAGCAAAATTTCCCTGAGCTATGTTGGGTTAATTTTTGGTCGGATGATGCATGAAACCATGAGATTTTTTCCTTGTTCAAAGACATGTAGGGGTAACCTGGAATACTGAGGTGAAAGGAACAGCAATTATAAAAGGGATCTTGGCCTTCCCATCAGACTAACAGAATCTGTTACTACACTAGAAGAGGATACAAATTCCAACAGGAAAATTAGGAATGGATACAAAATTGAAAGGCTAGAGAAGGTTTACAGGCATGTAGTTCAGTAGCTCAGAACTTGTCTAGTAAGTGTGAAGTCCCTCAGTTGGATTATTAGCACCTCAAAAATAAAAATACCCAAAATGATTATGTCAAGTCCTCAGGCTTTAGGACTCAGTGGAAACAAATGTGAAGTTTTATTTTCTTGGAGTCCAAATGCAGCTGGGATCACTTTATACACTAACAAAGTTATGTTTCTTTGCTAAAGTGGTTCTTTTTCTTTCTTTCTTTTTTTGATGTTATTCTTATCTTAAAATTATGCACTTATCCACATATACATTACTTTTCCTAGATTTTTATTCCCTGAGAATGTCATGATAATAGATCTACTGTATTTAGTCAAAAGTATTTTATTGAGGAGCCAACACAATTTTGCTAAATGGAATCCCACAGGAGGAGTATATGGGGCACCCTCTACTTACAATGCCTTGTTGGGTCTTCCAGACCTACAGGTGAGAGAGACAGCCATGGTAGGTAAGCCTTTGGTGGCAAAGAGAAGATACTTTGGGGCAATGAATTTTCTTAGCAATATTTTTAAATCCTTTGCCTGATGGGACTGGAAATCTAAAGTTACTTCTAATTTCTACTTTCTACCTGTGGAAAACCACAGGTGTCACAGAGCATCCCATTTTGTAAGGGAACTTAGATTCAAATCTAATATAATAAAACTTAAGCAAGAAAAGGAGAAAGTGAGATTAAAAACATGCTTTTGTATTGCACTTTACCTTAATATGTACATTTGAACTTTATATTATTCACATAGAGAATTTATGTGTTTTAATGGTTTAGGTTTCTAAGAGGCACTTGCTTGTTCTCTTTTTTTTCTTTCTTAACAAATGGAACCAATGGACAATTGAAAATATTCAAGTCTAGTTATGGGCTACATACTGGAAATGCTTTCCTCTAGTCTGGATATTCTTCAAAATAGGACTGCTAGTACTGGCAATCCGAGTTTCATAAAAATGTCTTTAGAATAGTCTGTTTCCCTTGCGCATAGCTTAGTATGAGTGTGAGAGTTGAGGTTCAACGCAGAGGCAGTAAGAATGCAGAGTGTAAAACAATTCTTACCCTCAGGTGAAGATTTCAAATATGTTACTTGGTGCGTTAGGTTAAATTTTTGCACATGCAAGAAATAAATTGTGCTTAGGTAAAATGCAGTGCATTATTTCCTGTTTATAATTAGTAAGAAGCCTTGAGGAACCAAAACTGCTGAGCAGTATGAGAGAGCACTTCTGACTGCAGACGCATTTATCCAAAAAATTACCTGTATTTCACTGCAAAGAAAACCTCTTCAACTAAATTGTATCACAAAACTGATTCTTTCTTCCCACTTTTGTAATGCCAGAGCATGTAAATTACCCAAGCAACACTCAAAACTGAGCTTAGCTGTACTCAGAAAATATGTCGCTTGACACAGAAGCATTCAGATATCTAGGCTCAAGTATTCTTGGTTTGATTTGTGTATTTTAGAGAAATGAACATAGTACTCAACTACTCATAGAGGAAACAGACAAAAGATGAAAAAAAAAATGGCCTTTTGGTTAGTTATACAAGAACTATTCTTACAGAATTTTTTTCTGTCAGTGACTATCTGTAAGTGCCTGCACATAAATTTCAATTTGGCCTGTAGAAATTATGAAATTAATATCTCATTTTTTTCTTTAAAAAACGATATGCTGTAACTCCTCCTCTCCTCTCAGTCTATTTCTTCTTTCTCCTGACCTCATTCTAGTTTTATGCCCATATTTCTGGTGCTTACTACCACTTCCACTCCTCTCCAATTGATCCCAGTAAAGAACATAGATGAGAGAGACCATGACAGTGTTTGTCTTTCTGTTCCTGTACAAGCTTGCTTGGAATGATTATTTACAACTCTATCCAGTTACCTGCAAATTTCAATGTTTCATTTTTCCTTACCACTGAGTAGAATTCCATTGTGTGTATGTACCACATCTTCATTATCCCCATTCCTTAGTTTTGGGGCATCTGGACTTATTCTTGTTCCAAGCTGATGTGAATAGAGCAGAAACAAACATAGATGAGCAACTATCTCTGTAGTAAAGAGCTCTATGCCCACAGCTGGATCAAATGGTAGATCTATTTTCATCTTTTTCAGGGGTCTCCATGCTGGTTTCCACAGTGATTTTATAAGTTTGCACTCAGGGTGGGAAGGGTTCCTTTTTCCCAAAGCCTTGTCAGAATTTATTGTCATTCAGTTTTTTTTTAATTAATGCCATCCTGACTGACTGAAGTGAGACAAAATGTGAGTCATTTTGATTTGCATTTCTCTGATAACTAAAAATCTTGAATATCTCCTTAAGTGTGTAATATTTTATATTAATATTTAATATTAAGTGTGTAATGTGTAATATTTCTTTCTTTGAGAACTCTCTGTTCAAATGTATACCCAATTTTTTAATTGTGTTGTTTGATTTTTTTTATTGTATAGGATTTTTTTTTAGTTCTTTGTAGATTCTATATATTAGACCTTTGACAGAGATGTAGCTGATGAAAATTTTCTCACATTCTGTGAGATATCTATTGATCCTGTGTGTATAAATACCTATACATAATATATAAAGGAGATATACAGGATATATATATATAGGACATATATCTATATATAGATATATATAGGATATATATAAGATATCTATCTATATAGGTATATTATATATACATGTATTATATTTCTAAGGACAAGAGAATTAATAGGCACTCCAGAGGCTCTTGCTGCCACAAATGAACTCCAGATGCAATGCTGCTTTTAATTTGGCTTTAGATACTGGGGAATCAAACTTAGGACAATGCAGGTTGGGAGGCTTTGCAAACAAGAGCCTTTAACAACATTGACTCACTACCCCAGCCCAAGACATTGTAATTCTTAAAATGGTTCTTTTTATAAGAAAATTATTCTTCCATTTTTTATAATTATTAGCCTAAAATAGTTATTGATGAACTAAAATTGTGAGGCAAGCTGGGCATGAAGGCACATGCCTTTAATCCCAGGACTAGGGAGGCAGAGGTAGGAGGATCACTGTGAGTTCAAGGCTACCCTGAGACTACTGAGTGAATTCCAGGTCAGCCTGGGCTAGAGTGAGACCCTACCTCAAAAATAAAAGGAAAAAAAACAAAACAAAAAAAAATTGTGAAGCAGTTTTCAAAAGTTAATAATAATTAAAAAATTATAATATCCCCAAAATCGTTTGTCACATAAAATGTGGCATATTGTAGTGGAATGTATAATATTACCAGCAATGTATTTTGTAGAATAAAACCTTATGATGAATTATAACACAAGAGCAATAATGTTAAGAACATAATGTATGTTATTATATACATTACTAAACGGATATTAATGCACAAAGAATAAATGCTTGCAAACATAGAAAGGAAAAAAAAATATATATAGGGGCCTGGGAAGAGAGCTCAAGGGGTAAAGTCACTTCCTTTTAAAGGCCCAATTTAAATTCTCAGGCCATCCACATATGCCAGATACTAAAAATGACACAAGTGTCTGGTGTTTGTTTTCAGTGACAAGAGTCCCTAGCACTCCCATAAACACACACACACGCACAAATAAATAATAAAATAGAACATAATGTAAGCCCTCAGATATTTGAGTAGTCTTTTTTTTTTTTTTTTTCTTTTTCAAGGTAGGGTCTCACTCTGGCTCAGGCAGACCTGGAATTCACTATGTAGTCTCAGGGTGGCCTCGAACTCACAGCGATCCTCCTACCTCTGCCTCCTGAGTGCTGAGATTAAAGATAAGCACCACCATGCCTGGCCTTGAGTAGTCTTTCAAGATGCACCAAGAAGACAGGAAAAGCTGGCCTTGAATATTAGGTACTATTACCAACTTCAGCCCTAACAAATGACTTGACTCTAACACTCAGAATTTTTATGTGCTCTATGGATTTAATGCCTTCTGTATAGACATGTATAGAAGGCATGTGCTAGGTCTGGCACAGTGGGATTCTCAACAATTGATAGATATTATGAAGATAAGACTCCATTATTGTCTGATCAAGAAGGCTATGTGCTTTCTGATAGCAACAACAGTATCACTAATGTGTGCCTTTATAATGATACATACAAGACTAAACAGGTTATCCTATTTGGAAACTATTTTCCATATCTGCACCTTGATGAATGGATATAAAACAGATCTTGGCATCTTCCCAAGAAGGACTTTTTGTTATATTTGAGTTTCAATACCATGTGGGTTAGTTGCTGGCACAGACTTCAAGAGAATGAGTTTTGCCTCCCAACTCAGCAGCATCTTATTTACCCCATTGTTATATATTTCCAGTGAAGTTAAATATGGTTTCCTGAGGATTGTTTGGAAGTACAAATTGTATAGTTGGAAAACTAGTTAATGTGTATGTATATATTTAACATAACCCTTGAAAGAAGGAAGAGATTGATTAATGTACTGCTGACAGGAGTGCACATTCTTTTTGTTTTTTTCCTCTTAAGATGCATCTGCTTTCTATTCTGCACCATGGTTTTACTTACAATCTAATTGCCTCATTCTACACTGCTCTATTATTTTCTGTGTCTAAGCCTGCAGTGTAGGACTATCATTGAAGACTCTAGAAAGAGAAGACCTGGAAATTGAAGGCTACATATATACATACTAGTCTCATTAAATACACATCAGTATAGCTGCTTCATATTTTGTAAGCATGAAATTCTATGGTTTGGGCTTATCATCACAATTTCCTGAGATAGGTTAGAATTATTGACTCCATATGAAGTGTGATATGTGTCATCTAATGATAAATGGCTGGATTATTTAAGCACTCTCTTTCCAACTCACATTAGTACTTTCATTGAATTTAGGGCTTTATAGTCAGAATAGTTTACCCAGATGTAGAAGGAAACAAAATCCAGGATGCATTCTTTCAGTGTTTTTAATACCAAAATACTACTGTATGTAGAATTAATGAGAATCTAGAAAATACAATATAAAATGTGAGATGCCATTCAGGAAAATATCATTTTGGTAAAAGCTAAATTTCAAAGTCAGAGTCCATTCAGAGTTTAAGTTGTGTTGTAATATAATAGTGCCTACTTCCTACTCAACAACCATTAAAAGATTGTCTATCTCCAACGTAATAATCATGTGCTAATTCTAGCAAAATTGAGATGAAGTGACTTTGGAGAGTTGACTCTTGGAGGCAGCTTTATTGCAGAACTTGGTGCCTTTGCATGAATAAGTTGTCTCTTTAAATGTTTGTTTATTTTGTTTTAGTTTCTGCCCTTTATCTTTAGATATCAAATCTTTACTTGGGAACATACAAAACATGTTCTTTTTTCTGTTTATCCTAAGAAAACATTAGCTAAATAGATGAATTCTCACTCAGAACAAATCCACTGACATAAGAACCTTTCAAGAAAAATCAATTCTGATGCATCTTGTCCATCACTCTTTTCTGTATATCAGTTTCTTCTATCATATCTCTGGAATCAGCAATGATATGCTAAAGACAGAACACTGAGTATTTATTAAAATAAGTACCTAACCTGTCTTATAAGAATGTTTTTGGAAATGCTTAAATTCCATACAATACAAACCTAAAATGCATTATTTTACCACCACAAAAAAGGTTCGGAGAACTTACCTTCAGTGAAGTCACATAAATGAACAAATCAAGTTAGAATTTTCAATCTGGAAGGTCTATCTTCATCACTAGCATTTTTCCAATATGTTATATATGAAACTCACAGTGCTGTGAGTATTAAAGCAATTTTGAAAGGAAATAAAGATTCAGTAATTAATCATTGTTTTTTATCTCTAATAATTCATTTACTTAGAAAACTCTTCAAATGTAACCACCCTTCCCTCTTCACCTCTCTGCTCCTGCATCCATTATTCTATTTTCAAATAACTGTTGGTTCAAATGGGTGAAAACCATTCTTCATACCAAATATATGGCAAAACTCAGAGTTGTCTCTGCAAAGCATATTTAATATGGGTAAATAGTCCAAAAATAATAGAAATATCCATCCATTCAATCTCAAGAAAGATTCCCTGTTTTCATTTTATTTTAATAGATAAGAGTTTTTCATATGATATCACAAGGGAATACTCTTAAAAAAATACACTGGGCTTATTCAAAGTAGTGAAAATTTGCCTGTCAGTTATAATTTTACATTTATTTCTTGATCTTTGGTTTGAATTAAAAAATATTTTAATAAAGCTTTAGCATGACTTATAGAAGTTTAATGAGCAATAATTAGAGTTTATTTTTTGTATTCCTTCTCATGTGATATAATGTTCTGTGCACTAAAGTCTACAAAATAAAAAGTAGGAGGAAAGCTAACCTCACAATGCACGACACATATACCCCAACAAATAGGGTGTGTCCTGATGGGGGGGGGGGCAGGGAGGAGGCTAACAATGGTACCAACTTGAATGTATTCACTGACTACAAAATTAAAAGGCACACGCCTTTAATCCCAGGACACGGGAGGCAGAGGTAGGAGGATCGCCATGAATTCAAGGCCACCCCGAGACGACATAGTGAATTCCAGGAGAGCCTGAGCTAGAGTGAAACCCTACCTCAAAAAATAAAATAAAATAAATAAATAAATAAATAAAATAAAAAGTAGCAAGGTGAAACTCACTAACTTTTACAAAGAAAAAATAAGTAATTACTGATAAAGTATATTTAAGTTTAAAAATATATTAATGATAAAATTCTCCATAATTTCACTTTCTAGTAATATTAGTTAGTCATCAGAAGCTCTTAGTACAGTCTAGCATTTACCTGAAGACACTATAGTTCCTGATAATTATAAAAGAAATTAGTTCAGTTATGATCTGCTAAAACTCTGTATTTTTGGCTTTGAGTAACATGAAAAATATTGTTGAAAATATATAAAGGCTGCAATTTTCAATTTGTGTTTTGTTTATTTATTTGAGAGAAAGGAATAATGAAAAAAACAAGGCGAGAGATAAAGAGAATGGAGAGAATGGGCACTCCTAGCCTCTAACCTCTGTAAATAAACTTGACGTACATGTGCCACCTTGTGCACCTGGTTATATGAGTGTTGGGGAATCAAACCTGGGTCCTTAAGCTTTGCAGGTACGAAGATTTAACTGCTAAACCATCTCTCAAACCTAACTGCATTTTCCTAAACATTCATATGATTTATATATGTCATGAAAAGTTACTAACATATTCTTCTCTTTGATGATGTCTATTTAAGTGCAATTTTATCTGTTTTATAACTATATTGTTGACATCATCAGGAAAATAATAGTATCTTATTCAAAGATCAGAAATCCATACACTGACAAAAGCCCTGTTCTTCAAAGGGTTGTCTAAAAATATATTTTTTGGGGCTGGAGGGATGGCTTAACAGTTAAGGTGCTTGCCTGCAAAGCCAAAAGACCGAGTTCCAATTCCCAAGGACCCACGTTGGCCAGATGCACAAGGGGATGCATGCAACTGAACTTCATTTTTAGTGGCTGGAAGCCCTGGTGCACCCATTCTCACTCTTGCTCTCTCTCTCTGCCTCTAATAAACAAATAAATATAAATTAAAAAATATGCATTCCCCCTGCTATGTACCTAGAAGCTTTTAAGATACCTGAGGGCTATAGCAGAAAATCAAATAGACAAAAAAATATTCCTTACAGAGCTGATATCAAGCTGGAGGGACAAACATAAGGTAACGTTATCTTTTCTATTTATGAAGAATTTTGCAAAAGAAAGGCCTCTGTGCATTAAGAATATATATTAAAAGAATGTGAACATTCACTGGTGAGGCTTTTTAATTAAAAACAATCAGTAATGGTTTGATTTGAAAGCCCAGGTACTGTCATGCTTCCGCAGGCAATAGTCCTGAATGTTGTTAAAGGGCAGATTTCTCTCTCTTTCTGTGAGTATCTGTGTGTGTGTCTGTTTTCAGGCTGTTATATCACTTCCCACACATTTTTTAGACATTGATTTTACAAAATAAACCACATAATATTACAGCATGAAAATTATAAGGATGGCTTTTCAGTTCTTCCCTTTCAATAAAAAAAGAAAGACTATCCTCTGCATGCCATTTCTACCCAGATTTGCCAATGTGAACCTAAGTGTTATAGTAAAGAGTAAGAAATATCACAAAACAGCTCATGAATATTCATTTGGAATTTTGGTCACATAAGTCATGTTGTTGTTGAACAAACTGAGGCATACAGAAAGGAAACTAATATATTAATCATATGAGTCAATCCCACCTCAATGTGAAAGTCTATAAAGAGCATTTACAAGAATTCATGGCACAAAGAGACTTGGCCAAAGTTTTCATAGGATAATTATGTAAAAAACACATTATCAGCTTTTAAAAATTTTAAATGTCAGAATTTTTGTATTTGAAACATTTTTTAATCAAAATTACTAATGGTGTTATCTTCACAAAAATAATTATCTTACATTGGATTTCTGGAAACTGTCTAGTGAAGGGTTCTCTGTAGGTCTATAGTGGTTGGTATGGGAGTTACATGAGAGCAACAAAGAGTACGCATAGTGTGGAGTATCCAGCTAAAGTTTAATACTGATTTCACCAGTGGACCTCCATTTCTAGTATCAGGGGACCTCTGCAGAAGTCTCAAGTTGGGGAAAATCTGCCAAGCCTCATATATCTCTGAAACCCCTACCCAGGTTCCCATAAATAGACAGACCCTTGAGCAGTGCCTAGCGAGGAGGTTCATCTGTAGACCGTCAGTTTTGATAAGAATTTCCAGCAGCTAGAAGATGGATAGATGCTGGACTATATAGAGCAAACACTCTAAAGCACAATAGCATTCATTCCCACCATTTGCAGTTGTGAAATAGAAAATATAATTTTGACAGCACTCCTTCATTTCAAATGCAAATAAAATACACATATATGAAGACTTGTCAACAATTTCCTATCTACAGAATTTCTATTATAAGTGCATTTTACAACTCAAATATTAGATGACCTCATTTATCACTAATAAGGCAGCAAACTCAAAGTAGAGAAATAGAAAGATGCTAAATGGACAAAGGGGATAGTTTAATAGCTACTTTAAACATAGCAGGGACTTTTATAAAGCTCTTGCACTATTTTTATTTTGTTACTCATTATACAGACTCATAAAAATATATTTTTTTACTAATGAATAAATTGATGCATAGAGAGATGAGATGATGTAAGTAAATGACCTAAATTTGAATTAATCATATCTTGTCATGTCAGTTCTCCATGGAAAGAAATAGTTCCTCTTTAAAACCCAAGGCTTTATTTCATTCGTAGCCTTTTAAGTCTGTTGATTATGCATGTATTTATTTGCTGTTCATTCATTAATTTCCTTACTCATTTTGTAGATGGTCTCTTCTATGTTGTCTAAACTGGCCTCTAACTTCTGGGCTTAAAACAAAATTCCTCTCTTTCAGTCTTTAGAAGGGCTGGGTCTACAGTTTGTTCCACTGCTCATGGGCTGCAAATACATGTGATTTTTAAAAATTTTTGTTTACATATTTATTTGAGTATTTATGTGTGTGGTTGCATGATTGCATTGCATGCGCCACATTGTTTCTGGCTTTAATTGGGACTAGAAATTGAACCCAGGCAGACAGGCTTTGCAAATTCTCTTAACTGCTGAGCCACCTACTCAATCCCTGAAAATATATTTTTAAAAATATACTTTTTTAAATTTTTTATTTATTTATTTGAGAGCGACAGACACAGAGAGAAAGACAGATAGAGGGAGAGAGAGAGAATGGGTGCGCCAGGGCTTCCAGCCTCTGCAAACGAACTCCAGACGCGTGCACCCCCTTGTGCATCTGGCTAAGGTGGGACCTGGGGAACCGAGCCTTGAACCGGGGTCCTTAGGCTTCACAGGCAAGCGCTTAACCGCTAAGCCATCTCCCCAGCCCCCTGAAAATATATTTTTGATGACAGCATACTCATCTTGTATGTACAAATTTACATAAACAAAAACTATCAAGATTTTTTTAAAGCTCATATGGGGTCATGCTGTATAGTTCAGGTTGGATTCACATATGCAGTCTTCCTACTCCTTCATCCTAAATATTTCAATTACTGGTGTGCTTCACCATGCCCAACAACTCAAGCTTTTAAGGAACACTTCAAATATCAAAAAAAATTTACTCATGAAGGTTTGTTTTAAAATACATTCAATTTTATGCTTTTCAAGGTCAGGGCATGTATGTCTCAAATTTCTAAAGGTAGTTACAGTAAACATAATAGCAAGTTAGCTTGTTATTATACACATAAGTCAACCAACACTAAAGAATGTGTACAATGTTACATTGACTGTTCTAGACATGAGTAGAATAGATGAGGCAGGAGTGTCATTTTCATCCTTCATGATACTGATACAGTGATGTGGGAAAATATAAATATAGAAACTGGTTGATTAAAGAGAGTAGTGATACAATTTAGGGGAGTGTATACCGCCAGAGTATGGATTCTTAAGGTAGGTTGCACTGTGAGTTCTAGCAGTGAGAATGAACACTAGTGAGGACGCTTGGCAGTAGACCTTCACAGGCCAGATCAGGGAAAATTCTTTGGACCAGAATGAGATGAAAAGTGGAAGTCTACTCAGAAAGAATTGAATTTAAACTGGTATGTGGTCTCATCTGATGTTTTAAAATATTACTTGTGCTGCTTATTGATGAATAAAGAAGTGGAAGGCTCACCATCTGATGATTAGGTGTAGCCTAAAGTTTGCCTGTTTTTATTTCAAATCAGTTGTTGTAGTTACCTTCATGTTTCTGGCAGTCTACAAGCCAAAAGAAGCTTGTAGAAGGACACTGTTTATTTTGGCTTGCAGACTAGAGGGGAAGCTCCATGATGACAGGGAAAATGTGGCATAAGCAAAAGGCTGGACATCACCTCCTGGACAACATCATGTGTATAACAGCAGCACGCAATTGTGTCAAGCACTGGCAAGGGTAAGCTGGCTGTAACACCCGTAAAACTGTCCCCAACAGCACACTGCCTCCAGGCTTCAGTTCCCAAATTGCCACCAGCTGGGAACCAAGTACTATATATGAGTTTTCATGGGGACACCTAATTCAAACCACAGCATCAATGATGTTTCTGTAGCTGAGGAAATGTCTCAGCTGTTAAAGACACTTGCTTGCAGAGCCTGTAAGCCAAGATTTAATTCCATAACCACCACGTTCATTTGTAGTTACAAGAAAACATGGTACCACAAATTCACCCCTCACACACACAAATAAATAAACAAATAAAAATAAAACTCAGATGACAATAAAACAGTGATGTCTTCATCATTTTGATAACTCTATATTAAGTATAATTAATACCTTGTAGAAATTATACTGAAGATTTTCTTGTTGACTGTATTTTATATGCTTGACGTTTTTTGGAAAATTTTATGTGTCTTTTTTTATGGTCAAGCTATAATCAGAAAAAAATAGTTTGCCAGCCATTTTAATAACTTTTATATTTAATTACAAATATCATTGATCCACATAAAAATGCCAAGCCTTGTGGTGGGAATATCAAGGCTAGGAGATACTTGCTATTAATTCTTCTTACAATGTCTATTTGTAAGTTGTAAAACAAAAGGTTCTTCTATAGGAATTTATCATGATTTTACAGTATTCACCTTGTATACTTACCATGAGTTCTGTAAATAGGCATGCAAACGTTCTTCTTTGTCTTGAAT
The DNA here is from genome assembly GCF_020740685.1 of Jaculus jaculus. Lineage (NCBI taxonomy): Eukaryota > Metazoa > Chordata > Mammalia > Rodentia > Dipodidae > Jaculus > Jaculus jaculus. The sequence goes on from NC_059103.1 coordinate 148,173,246, forward strand.
GTTATGATTGAAAGAGAGAGTAGGCTATCATTACTATTTTGAATGGATTACTATTTGGTGAATTAATATATGAATACAATGAAAATGTGTCCCAATAGAATAATAGCAGATATCTCTGTTTTCTCAACAAATGTCAAAATCAGGCATTATTTATGGCATGGGTGTTACATGCCAGGATTTAAAACAAATATATTTATTTACTTATTTTGAGAGAGAGCGAGAGAGAGAGACAGAAAGATAAAAAGAGAGGGAGAGAGAGAGAATGAGCATGCCACTGCAAACAAAGTTCAGACACTTGTGCCACCTTGTGCATCTGGCTTACATGGGTACTTGGAACCTGGGTCCTTAGGATTAACAGGCAAGTGCCTTAAATGCTAAACCATCTTTCCAGCCCCATATGCTATGTTTTGAGCAAAACTTGAAGCATTTCATTATATGAAAGAAACTTCATAGACAGAAAAATATGTAACTATTTGGTTTTAAACTTCATAACTTACAATTTGCCTTATCAGAAATCTTTCTTTGGGGAAATTTTCTGTATGAAGTGGTCATAGCATTGATTTTTTTTCAGTTGGACTTCCAAAAACATAGCTCAATGAGATTATTTCTCAGCTCAACCTTCTCCCACTTTAATACTTATTTTTATCTTGTTTATTTTCAGTATGTTTTGTTCAATATTTTTCTTGAAACCAATTTCACTTAAATCACAATATTATTTTTCTGGCTGAAAAAGATCCCCCTATTCACTACAGCTTTTGACTGACATATGAAAACTGGTATATTGATTTATAGAATTTTAATTAAAATATATAACCCAGACTGTAGTTATTTCACTTAAATTATCATATAAATTTGCATTATTTCTGAAATATTGAAAACAGCATAGAATTTAATAACATTACTGTAGAGAATTATTTTTCAGATTATAATGGGAAGAGCTCCTTACAAAGGTAAAGTTAGTAAAAGGTTGCACTGTACACTGTGCAGAGGAAAAGATTTCATTCTCTTTGTTCCATAGTTGGTGAACTTCCTTTGCAAAGTGTCAAGTACTGAACATTTTAGACTTTGCCAGTGAAATGGCACTTTCCATAGCTAAAATGGACCTTTCCATCTTAATTAATCTAAGCTACATAATCCCTCAAAAACCTGCTCAGAGGCTAACCTAATCTAATAATCTAACAATCTTTTGAAGGTGACAATCAATATGAACCATTTCATTATCATTGTATTTGGGTTTCTGTCCATCACCTCACTATTTGTTTTAGATTTTGCCCATTTATTTTTTACAAATGGATTTCGAATTTTCCCCAATTTAAAGTGTTTCTTTCATCTGATTTATTATCTTCATTTGTGCTACATAATATAAAACATTTTATTTTTCCTCCAGTAGTATGCTAAGTATTATTATTTTATGGTTTTAGACATTGAAATATGCCTCTTTGATTTTTTTAATGTCTATGGAATGTTATTGTATTTATTTATTATTTCTAGATTTATTAGCCTGTGTATGTGGGGGGAGGGCAGGGTTGCCATGGTCTCTTGCCATTACAAATGACTTGGGATACTCCTTGCGTCTGATTTTACATGGGTGGGGAGGGAATTCAATACTAGGATGGAAAGCTTTGCAAGCAATTGCCTTTAATGACTGAGCCATCTCTCAAGTCCTGAATGATGCTATTCTTAACCGTTGCATACATAACACTAGCATTTCAGCTATAGTTTAACTATATTTACTTCAAACTTATATTTGAACTACTGAGATTGGCTGTTCTTATTTATTGTTTGTGCATTCTTCTCATGTATTTAAACCACAGAAAAAAGTATTATTATGGTTTTGTTCAATGTATATTAAGTATGTTTGGCATTGCAAAATTACCCTCCAAGATTATTGTTCCTTAACTTGAAAAATATGAGCTACAATTTTTGTTTTCATGTAGGTTCTTGCTCTAGCCCAGGATGATCTGGAATTCACTATGTAGTCCCAGAGTGGCCTCAAACTCATAGCAATCCTCCTACCTCTGCTTCCCAAATGCTGGGATTAAAGGCATGCACCATCATGCCCAGCCTGTATTACAATTTTTAATAATGAATAATGACTAGGATGACTCACTCAGATCTGATTTGCCTTCATATTGATTGTCCTAATTTTTATTTTTGTTTATTTATTATTCTTTCCTTCCTTCCTTCCTTCCTTCCTTCCTTCCTTCCTTCCTCTTTCTTTCTTTCTTTCTTTCTTTCTTTCTTTCTGCATGCATTTATTTATTTATTTATTTATTTATTTATTTATTTATTTACAAGGTAGGGTTTCACTCTAGTCCAGGTTGACCTGGAATTCACTATGTAGTCTCAGTGTGGCCTCGAACTCATGGCAATCTCCTACCTCTGCCTCCCACGAGGCTTGTGCCATCATGCCCAGTTCTACCCTAATTTTTGAATGTAAAATGTTCCTTGGGCAGGCTTATGTCAAGCAGAAAATGTAGGACAGGCTTCAGCAAGGCAGGAAGTGAATGGCAGGGAATGGATGGCAGGCGAGGTGTTCCTGTCACCTCATTTACATGTAGCTTATTGTCTTGTGGGGTCTCTTTGTAAGAACAACTTGAACTCTACTACTCGTTCCTCAGCAACGTGAGACTCAAATGATTTGTTTTGCTGTCAGTGGTTTGAATGCTGCACTTTCACCCTAAAAAGTTTCAGAATTGGGCAAATGTTGTGCTGGAAATCAACAGGGAACCCATGTATTCCTCAGGCTTGCATTGTGTTTTGTTTTCTTATTCTGTAACTGACAAAAGCTTTGCTATTATCTCTGTTCCTACCAACAGAAGCCTTCCACTTAGATTCTTATCACTGCTCACTTTGCAGACAACTAACATTTCCACACCTCAGTTTTAAAGGGAAAAATAAACATATCTGGAAGTTGATAAGCTACTATGGAACTTTGCAATTTCCAAATCTATACATAAACACTGAAGAATGATAGAGGAAGATGGCTGCTTATTAAAATCATGTCACTGTGGAAATGTCAGATGCTTTAATAATTAAAACTGCCCTTCAGATTTTATTTGTCTTCACATTCTGGGCTCCTTCCCAGGTAGGTAGGTGCCGAGGGAAGGACCAGGCCTGGTGGTTCCTCCCTAGGGGTTGAGGGGATGATGAGCGTCGGACGACTCAGAAACCTCTCCTGGCCACCGGAGAAAAACCACACTGAGTCGGGAGTCTTTTCCATGCAGGAACTCGCAAAAACAACTCGCTTTATTGGTATGAGCAGCTGCCTATATCATGTTGGGGATGAAGGCAGGGATTTTAGGATGGGGGGAGAGGTAAGGGCCAATAGTAAACTGTAACTATTGAAATGGTAATTACAATTTCCATGCTGAGGTGGCAGGCCAGAAACCATTTGGCATCTTGCTGAGTCCTAGCTGGCCAGAGACAGGTCGCCAAACTTTAGCTAGGCTCAGGAAGTTCCACTAGGCCTCATGCCTGGGCCTTTCAGAGCCCAACATCCACAGAGGTAGTATGGTGCTGACACACTTTCCAACATTTATGAAAATTGGAACTACTTTAGTTCAGATATGTTCCTAGGCTAATGATCATGTGCTTTGGGTACATTCATTAACAATGGATAATCAGAGTCAACCTCACTTTGTATACGGGAAGAAACAAAAGCCTTATGCTTAATGTTGCAGTCCGGTTCGCATTGCTGGTAGAAATCACCTAACCAAGAGCAGCTTCTGGGAAAAAGAGTTTTATTTTGGCTTACAGGCTCGAGGGGAAGCTTCACGATGGCAGGGAAAAATGATGGCATGAGCAGAGAGTGGACATCACCCCCTGGCCAACATAAGATGGAACACAGCAACAGGAGGGTGTGCCAAACACTGGCATGGGGAAACTGGCTATAAAGCCCTTAAGCCCGCCCCCAACAATACACTCCCTCCAGGAGGCATTAATTCCCAAATATCCATCAGCTGGGAACCTAGCATTCAGAACACCTAAGTTTATGGGGGACACCTGACTCAAACCACCACATTCTGCCCCTGGCCCCCATAAACTGATAACCATACATGATGTAAAATGCAATGCATTCTGTCTGACTTTAAAAGTCCCCATAGTTTTTATCAATTCCAATGATGTTCATACATCCCCATAGTTCAAGATCTTTTAACTGAGCCATAATACCAAAATATAACCTCAAAAAACCCATAATGACACAGAATAAATATTCACACTGCAAAAGATGGCATTGGGCATAGCAAAGAAACATTCAACCAATACAAGATTTAAAACAACCAGGGCAAACATTTGTAGCTTCAAGTCCAACAACTCTAGCCAGTGACAAATCTTCAAGTCCAATAATTCTAACCAGCAACAAGTCTCTGGCATTCCAATTCCGCCCCTCCAGCTAGGCTACTCACAGTCCTGGAAAACTTCATCGGGGCCGGCAGCTCCTCGGCAGCCATCTCATGGTCCCGGCATCTCCACTGGGTCTCCACTGCAAGCCACGGTTCATCCTCATGGCCCCATGGGGTCTCTATGCAGGCAACCAGCAAACCCGCTTCACACTGCCCATGGCCATTACCAAAACACAAGACCGTATTGCAAACTCAATGACCCTCTTTCCAGCATTTTATACTCCATGATACCAGGTAGGTGCCAATTTGTTAATCCAGGGGGGAATAAAGCAGACTTTGAAGAATAGGACACTCCTTGAGCACTCAGGCCCTTTCAAAAGAGTCTACATTCTTCTTGTTGCCCCAGCGCAGGTCAGCTAGCCCAGTCTCAAAGGTCGTAATCTATCAGTTGCAGCTGAATGGGCAACAGTTCACCCAAAGATTTTTCTTTCTGTGCCATATCCCTCTGCACACACCAGTTCATTTCTTCGCAAAGCAACCCTGCGCAACTTCTCAGGACACGGGCACAAGAGCAAGCTTCTCACACAAACTGCTAGCCCAGTCCAGGCACAGCTCTTTCTCACCCTCATAAGCCAAACCTCACAGTCCATAGTTGTTACTGCCTTCAGGTCTTTCAGCTCAGACCAGAATAGACCATCAAGCTGTACTTACAGCACTGCAAAGCATCTCTTGGGCCAAGGTTTCAACTCCTTCCACATTCCTGTTGAAAATCAGCTCCAAAAGGCTGAAGCCACATAGTCAGGTGTCTAGCAGCAACCCCACTCCCGGTACCACTTTACTGTTGCAGTCCGGTTCGCATTGCTGGTAGAAATCACCTAACCAAGAGCAGCTTCTGGGAAAAAGAGTTTTATTTTGGCTTACAGGCTCGAGGGGAAGCTTCACGATGGCAGGGAAAAATGATGGCATGAGCAGAGGGTGGACATCACCCCCTGGCCAACATAAGATGGAACACAGCAACAGGAGGGTGTGCCAAACACTGGCATGGGGAAACTGGCTATAAAGCCCTTAAGCCCGCCCCCAACAATACACTCCCTCCAGGAGGCATTAATTCCCAAATATCCATCAGCTGGGAACCTAGCATTCAGAACACCTAAGTTTATGGGGGACACCTGAATCAAACCACCACACTTAATGTTTGAAACTACTAGAAATATGAACTAGTAGTGCTCAGGAAATAGACATACTTTAGAAAGTTTCACACTATTTGCTATGAACTAGGGGAATCAATTTTAAAAATTATTTTATATATTTATTAATTTATAAAGAGAGAAAGAAGGAAGAGAAAATGGGTGTGTCAGGGCCTCTAGACACTGCAAACAAACTCCAGATGCTTGTGCCACCTTGTGCATCTGGCTTACGTGGGTACTGGGGAATTGAACCTGGGTCCTTAGGCTTTGCAGCCTAGTATCTTAACTGCTAAGCCATCTCTCCATTCCTCATTTTTTTTTTTAAAGAAAAATGTGCCCAATTCTTCTAACCTAGAAAACTATAATAGAATTATTTGGTGTTGGTTTCCAATTATTTCTTTTTTTAATTAATTAATTTATTTGAGAAAGCAAAAGAAAATATATATAGAGAGAGAGAGTAAGGAAGCGAATGGGTGCACCAGGGCCTCCAGCAAGTGCAAATGAACATCAGACACAGGTGCCACCTTGTGTTTTGGGCTTGTGTGGGTACTGAGGAATCAAACTGAGGTCCTTTGGCTTTTCAGGCAATCACCTTAATGGCTAAGCCATCTCTCCCAGTCCACATTCATTTCTTTAATTTGTACTTCTTATGTCACCTTAAATTATAAAGATATAAAATACACTTGTTGCAACAAAACTGTTTACTGTTCAAGGGTCAGGATCCACAGATTCTTTTTCCGAAGCGAATAAAGGTTAGGATGGTCTGGAGAAATGGCTTAGCAGTTAAGTCTCTTGTCAGCAAAGCCAAAGGACCCAGGTGAGATTTCCCAGGACCCAAGTAAGCCAGATGTACAAGGTGGCACATGCCTCTGGAGTGGGTTTGCAGGGCTAGAGGTCCTGATATGCCCATTCAATTTCTCTCTCTTAAATAAATCAAAGATAAAAAAAATTAACAATAAGTTAGAAGGCTCCATTTATAAAGGCAGACTTATAAAGACAGTTCAAAGCAGAAGTATCAAACTTTATTGTTTGGTTGCCAGTAAAAGCTCCCTTCAAAAAGAGAGAGGCCCCAGATTTGAGAGTCCAGTGGAGTGAAATTGGTGACTGACTCTAGGGTTTGGGTCTCCATCCTTCCCTACAGTCATGATAATGAGGGATGAGAGTTTAGCTCAGAACTTTAGCTCCCTCCCCAAAATGCATAAAGCAGTAGTCTTTTAAATAGTTGGCCAGTTTAACTTTTCTGTCTTTTCTAACTTATGCTTTTATGGTTTTCTATCCCTGTAATAAACTATAAACAGACTGTTTGATTCTGACTCTTTCCACTCCCATGAGTCAGCAGTCCCTTAGTCATATACCTTACCTACCTATGCCCCCCAAATGCCCTTATACTAAGTAAAAATAATGAAAAGTTTCTTTTAAAAATATGAGTACAATGATGAATGCATGATTCATCATTAAAGGATCATGTTGTTAGAAATGGTCCCTCTGTGTGTTTCTTGGTTCTTGGCATCACATTTAAAGAAGTAACAAGTAACACACAAATAAGGAAGTATTGAAAACCTTTATTCGAGGGTAAAGCAATCTTTGGTGAAGCCAGGTAGCAAATAAGAGCACAATCAAGGGCACTGGAGTACTGTCTATTTTTAGATGGTTTAGAGAAACAGGAGCTGGTCCTGAAGGGGCATGCTGAGGTTGGTTCTGTTTAATTGGTAGACTTGGGTACTTATGCTTTTACATGCATACCCTTTTCAGGATGCATCTGATTTTAGTCATATATATGTCCAATCATGCATAGGCATAAGATGCTAAATAGGAATCTTCCTAGATGTTCACATAGAATACATAATTTGACTTGCTGCACATGTGCCATAACAGTCCAAGCAGATTGATCTTCCCATCCACTGTTCCCCAATGTATCTTGAATTATTTAAAAAGATACAAGGTTATTACTAAGGGGGTGCTAAGAAGAATTTAGTTCCATTGTTTAAAGTGGATATAAATGCAGCTTAAGACAAGCTGGGGTCTCTATGTTGGCAAGAGGTTGCTAGGTACATTATTAAGGAAGGAAGGAATGCTGCCCAAGCTAAGTGGAGTTCAGAGTTACTAAACTATTTTTCTATGTTTGTCTGCCTTGTTGGAAATTGTATATTTTCATTTTCTATAAAGGAATAATGATTTTTAATTAAGAAAGATTCTTGGTAAAAAGATTCTTTGGCAAATAGATCTTATTATTATTATTCATATTTTTGGACCATATTAAAATATAGAATGCTATTTATTAACAAAAATATTGTAGCATTCACTATTCTATGGTACAATTATCATTGACTAGTTTGCATATGTTGCTATGGGAAGATTCTGCCAATAAATGGTATATGAGCCTCAAGCTTGCAAAGAAATCACACTCACAAAATCTGCTAGACACTCTGCCCAGACCCCAAATCACAGATGGCATGAGGCTGATTTTGATTACCCAAGACCCACATAAACTCACATCTGTAACCCTGGTCTTGAAGGGAGCAGAGACCAGAGAATCATTGGAGTTTAGGAAAACAATCACTCCATGTTCAAGCAAAGACTCTTTCTCAAGGAAATGTATGGGTGAGTGAGGAAGGACACTCAACATTCTCCTCTGTCATCCCTGTGTCTGCAAGCACGTGCATATACATGTGTATGCACCGCCATCCACACACACATACACACACAGAAAGAGAGAGAGAGAGTGATTGAGAGAGAGAGAGAGTCATAACTACCATATATACTACCCATAAAAAAAAAAAATCTGTGATTGCAATAGTTGACCAATTCATTACCTCATCTATGTAATAAAGAATTGGAAATAATTTATTGGTAGCCAGCCTATCCTAAAGCATCATTTTACTTTATGTTATATTGGTCAGACTTCTCCAGATATAGAAAAAAGTGGGGTATATGTGGATCTTTCCTAGGGAATTTACTGTGGGAATTGGCTCAGGTTATTATGGAGAACAGAAAAACTAATGATCTGTCATGTGCAAGCTAGAGAACTAATATAGCCAGTGGTATAATTCAGTCCAAACTCAAAGGCTTGGGAAACAGGGGAGTCAATTGTAACTCCTAGTCTGTGTCAGCAAAGCTGAGAAAAGGGGAAGAGGGACATTGGTATGGCTTACAGAGTTTGGTAGCCTTAGAAACAGCTCCAGTGTCCTATTACAGAAGTTAGATGTCTTAGGTCACAAACTCACACTTCCTTTTCCTTCTATTTTGTAACTACTCTCAACAGACTAATTCAATGTCTACTTACATTGGTAAAGCTGGATCCCCTTTAATTATTCTACTGATTCAAATATTAATGTCTTCTAGAAACAGCCTCGTAAGTACACCCACAGGTAAACTGTACTTTACTAGCTATTTGGGTTTACTGCACTTCATCTTTTGACATGTAAAATTAACTATAACTATATACATTAAGAAAAAATTTCCACATGATAATTATACTTATTCAAAGTCTCATACTGCAGTTTATCCAGTAAAAAGAAATTGATTCAATATTATAGAATCCGAGTTTCATTTGCAAATGATAATGTGGGAGTATGCCTGTGAATGTGTGAGTTGTGTGTATATGTGTGAGTGTGATTGTGTGTGTGTGTGCATGTGTGTGAGGTGTGTGAATGTGTGAGTTTGTGAGTTCATGTGAATATGAGTGTGTGTGTGTGTGTGTGTGTGAGTGGCTGTGTGTTTGTAATGATAAAATCATTTAAATGTCCATCTTCAAAGAAGTGAGGCAGAAATGGATTATAAATTGAAAAGTTCTCATATATAATTCAAGGTTTCCTCACTTTTCCACTTATAATTTGGATAATAATACCAATATAGAATAAAAAAATATTAATTTCCACACCTTAAGTCCTATCTCTGACTTAATTCACATAAGATTTCTCATAATCCTTACTGAAACGCATTATAAATCTATTAGTCCTCAAAAGTCAGTATCTACTCAGGAGACCCCTCCACATTTTTTCTTTCCAATCATTACTTTCCTTTGGTTGTTTTGTTTGTTTGTTTGTTTCAAGGTAAGAGAGAGTTTTACTAGTGGGGCATGAGTATGGTTGACCTAGTACTCATTACCTACTTAACCAAGCCTTTCTCACTCACTCTGATTCTCCTGTCACAGACTCACAAATTCGGGGATTACAATATGGACCATGTATCTGTCAGGAACCCTCTACTTCTAGAAAAATATTGACTTAAATATGACAATATGACAGTGAGAAGTATACTATGATAGATTCTGGGCATATAAAATTATATAAATATATAAGAAATATTTATATATAAATATAAATTACATAAAATTGACCTCCTTTTATGTTCCTTGAATAGTAGTATACATTTTTCTTCTGTTGTGGTCTTTCTTGGATTAAAGAATGATAGTCAGAAGTAGCATGAAAGCATTTAATCAAGAACTTCCAGCACCCATTAAGTGAATATAATCTCAATTGCTGCAGGAAATCATGCGTGATATTTTTTGTTTGTTCATACTCAAATAATGATGGATTTAAAGTTAATAAACAGTATTTTATGAGACATTATATGATAGTACAGTGCATGTGCACCATGTGTTCTGATCAAATTAGGCTCAATAGTATTTCAGTTTCTTTATTATTTATGGTTAGGGCCTTCAAGATCCTTTTCCCAGCTATTCATGATCAAAGTGATTAACAATAATACTATAACTTTCTCCGAAGCCAAACCTGATTTATTTTTATTTTATTTTTATTTATTTATTGGAAGGAGAGAAAGATGCAAGGGGCGGGGAGAGAGAAAGAGAGAACAGGTAAAGGAGGGCCTCTGGCCATGGCAAATGAACTCCAGCCACGTGCACCACCTTGTGCATCTTGCTTATGTGTGTCCTGGGGAAACAAACCAAGGTCCTTTGGCTTTGCAGGCAAGCACCTTAATCTATAAACCATCAATCCAGCCCCACACCTGATTTGCAATTGAATGACTAGAAAAAGAAAGGAGCATGGTGTTAGTATCTTAAGGTATGGAAATGAGAAGGAAAAACAATGAGGATTGCTATTAAACCCTGTGCTGATTGGCCTTGGTCAGCCTGCTACAGACACTCCTTAGTTGAAGTTGTGGCTCTGGACTCAAATGTTTTCTTATATAAAAGAAGTCACAAAACACAGGCCTGTGTCTGGTAAGAGACAAAAGACAGAGATTCACTTAACATTCTGAATGGGCTGGAAAGACAAAGAAGATGGTTCGTGACTCCTTATATACTGTTTTCATTTATTTGGAAAATTCACATGAAAAATCTTATCCAATCAATTTCTTGAATATAAGCAATATTTTTATTTTATTTTTTGATGCATTGTCTAAACTTCATTGTGGTTGTGATAATTTTGTGGATTTAGACTTGTAGAGTATAAAGAATGGGGGTAAAAGAAGTCTTGCACTCATCATGGTGGTGAAGAAATTCTTTCATGGTATTAAAACTAAAGTTTCTTAGTAATTTTTAAATTTTCTAAAGAAAATATGAAATGTGTTACATAATGCATTAAGACACCATAATGGCAAATAATAATTATTTTCATTTGATTTCAACAGCAACAAGCAGACCAAAAGTTAAAAATGTGTCATTTTGTAGGAAAACATTTAAAATTTCAAAGAAGGCTGGTGCTGAGAACACAGGGGTAATGTTAAAGGGATAGGCACCCTTAAAGAGAAAAGCCCAGTGCTCTTCACTGAAACAGTAGAAAAGATGCCCTGAGGGAAAGACAGCAGCCAGTGAAGACTCTAGTGTGTGAAAGTCCAAATTCATTTGGAAGGAGAGCCTCCACTGATAGACATCAAAGACATTCCCTGCTCCAAAGCCACTGCCTAAAGTCCAGTTTCCACAGGGTCAGCCTGGAAGGCATAGGATGGCTCATGCAAAAGCTGTGTACCAAGGGGACCAGCTACACTTTGACCTAGCAGCAGAACTTGGTGGTGCAATTTTCATGGTTTTATAAATGTGAAAGATGCAAGGTTGAGGAGTTTAGAATATGGCACAATGGTTCCCGCCAAATGCTAAGGCTCAACCCCTTGTCCTGGTTGGATTTTCTGCAAGAATGCTCTGAAAAGCCATTGTGTAGAGCCGTGAAGGTTAAGCTTTGTCCCCAAATAACCCCTTCCCTCCTAAAGTACCTTTTTTGGAAGGTGTTTTTTAATAGTAACAATAAAAGTGACCAATACATGCTATAATGGGCATCGATTAAGTTATATCTGCATAAGGTTTTAGAGCATGAAGGAAATAAACAATGGATGTTTTCTTTTTATTATTATTTTTATTTATTAGAGACAGAGAGAGGGAGAGAGAAAAGGAGACAGCAAGAGAGAAAATGGGTGTACCAGGGCCTCCAGCCAATGCAAATGAACTCCAGACACATGTGCCACCTTGTACATCTGGCTCACCTGGGACCTGGAGGATCGAACTGAGGTCCTTTGATTTCACAGGCAAATGCCTTAACCATTAAGCCATCTCTCCAGCACCATTGGATATTTTATTAATTATTTTTGCTCTTAATAACACATTCTAGTCTAATGTTCTGATGATCCCTGAATCTAAGTGTTTAGCAGCACTATCTTACAGACCAATATTGACTATGGAAACATTTATTTCTTCTCTCCCATATCGCATCTGTTCTTCTCACATCGTGAACTATTTGAAATTTGACTACTGTGCATGAAGATGTGTATTTTCAATGTTAGTTAAGTTAAATAACTCTATGTGACCAGGATCTACTCTGAGACAGCAGTTTTAGAATGTTACCAAAAGTTAAAACATGGCTAAAAACTGACTCAGTTCTATATAAAGCATGCTATTTTTTTTTCTGAATTCCCAAGTTTAGTTAATTTTATCACCATTCACCAAAGCAAATGCACAGATGATGTGTGATGTATTAACATTTGTTCCGAAATGAAAGGAGCATGACCTTTGAATCAAACACACCTGGCTTCAAACAAGCCATCTCCATTTCCTTGCCATTTGACCTTGGGCAAATTAAAAAACCTAAGAGTCTGTTTTTTTCATATATATGTGTGTGTGTGTGTGTGTGTGTGTGTATTCACATAGGCAATTATGAGGATTAAATAGCATAGCATATGTAAAACACCTGGATAGTGCTGGGCATATAAAGCATGCATATATATGTCATAAACATACATACCTCTTTGCCTGCCTCCCATTTCAAATGGATGAACTGAACCTGCTAATCTGTAGCTGGAATATTTTATGAATCTGCTGTTTCTATTCACATTAAACAAGTTCATCTCAAGTTTCTGATCAAAGTTACAGTTATAACAGTCAATACCTTACTCCCAGTTGTCTCTCTTCTTGCAGTCTTTATTATTCACCATTTCAGAACTGGAGATCAATTATGTTACCTTTTCTTATTTGTTGTGTATGTAATATGTATGTGCTGTGTGGGTGGTGCCATGGTGTATCCCTGTGCAGCTCCCCATATGCGTGCCTGCATTGGCTAGAGCATGCTCATGCTCTTCAGCCCATACTTATTTTATCTGCAATCTCTTTACTTATACTGAAACTTGCTTATTCTCACGAGCTAGTGTGGTTTCCTGGACCAGTTTTTCAGGTACCTGGGCCATACCCACCTATTTACATGGGTTCAGGGGATTCATATTTCTGGCATTGTCAGGTATCTTAAGGCCCTGATGCTTATGCAGGAACATACTTAACCAGTAAGTCATATCCCATCCCCTGATTTGTCTTTTGGCTCAATGCTTTGAGGCATTTTATAGATACCGGAGTATGGGCTAAACAACGAGATTCCATAACTTGTATGAGTCTATAATGAGGTGAGATCTTGTAGACCACGGGGAGAGTGAGCATTATCTGTACATATCACCATAAGGATTATGAAGGAAAGGAAGAAACTTTGAAGAATTGTACATTATAAAGATGACATCATCATATTTGCTTATTGATAAAGAATAAATTTACTTAACTTTACTCTCCCACCCACTGTGAGGTAGAGTCTACATCCCAACCCTTGAATCTCAGAGGATGTGTGATTTCTTATATGATTTTATTATAGAGCTCAAAAACAGGAAAAAGGGCAGACCTCCTATACAGTAGTAGGAAGTCCTCTGAGATAATTTAAAGCACACTATTTTGGTTCATCATTTAAAAATATATTTCTTAATTTCTTTGCAAAAGAGAGAGCCAGTATGAGTATGGGCACATCAGCACCTTTAGTCCCTGCAAACAAATTCCAGATGCATGTGTCACTTTGTGCATCTGGCTTTATGTGGGTACTGGAAAATTGAACCCAGATTGTTAGGCTTTGCAGGCAAGTGCCTTAACTGCTGAGCCATCTCTCCAGTCCTGGCTCACCATTTTTATTCAAATGCCTGCTATCTCCAAGTCTTTCAATGGATGGAATTAGTATATATATGTCAATAGTTTAATATATCATATATAATACCCTATATCTCGTTTATCTATATGTGTGTTATATGAGGGTTTTTCTAACTGCAACTCAGAACTAAAAAATTGTGTGTGATCAAATACATTATATCAGCATTTCTTTTCTTCCATATTATGACATATGGGTTTCACAGATAGAGGAACAATTGAATTACAATATCATATTATTTTGTTTTACACAGAAACAAATGTAAGAACAGTGATCCTATATTATGGCCAATAAGTTTAGTGAATATTTATTTTTACTATCAACTTTATCCTAATAGTTAGAGGTGCCCTATATTTATGTTAAGGCATTTAATTATTTTATATAGTAGCTTTGATTTTAAACTTGATTTGATCTCAACTACATAAGTAATTACATACTCATACTATTATCACTTATTAGCTTGATGTTTTTCTACTAATTGTTTTGTTATTTTTATTTATTTATTTGAGAGTGACAGAAGGCAGAGAGAGAAAGGGAGAGAGAGACAATGAGCATGCCAGGGTCTCCAGCCACTGCAAACAAAGTCTAGATGTATGTACCCCCTTGTGCATCTGGCTTGAGTCCTGGTGAATCAAGCCTCAAACCAGGGTCTTTAGGCTTCACAGGTAAGCACTTGACCACTAAGCTATCTCTACAGCTCTTTTTCTACTAATTTTGGATATTTATACTCTCTGTCTTGGTAATGAGGCTTCAGAGAAGGATTATTGTCAGTAATATTTCTTAAATTCTTATTTCTTGTTGTCTGTTACATTTATATTTGAGATTTGTTTAGCTCTTATTGGTCTTTAATATCATTTTATGCCTTAAATATATTCCTTCCTGTTCTTTGACACAAGTTGTTACTGCTTAAAGGAATAAAGACCCTATTTTTTTCTTTAAAACATGCTTATTTTTTAGTACATGTCCTAAGGTAATTTTCTTTTTGTATATATGACAATTTTAATAGAAGTTTGGTGTTTTCCTTCTACCATAAATTTCCTGAGTTATACAGCATATTATTTCAATATGATATTTTTAATTTTAGAAGACTGCATGAATTAAACTTTCCTTTGATTTTCTCTTTTATTAAATTTTATGCTTAAAGAAACCCAACAATCTGTGTGTCTTCTTTATCCATGTTTAATATTTACTCACTTATTTCAGTTTGCCATTATTTTTATTTATTATGCACTTTTGCATTAGAGCTATAATATACAAATAAACTGTAATTTTGTCATGTCTCTGTCACCTCCCTTTTTGTCCCCTCTCTGCTGTCCCCATTCACAGACCCTCCTCTTTTAAGGTACTTTATCTGCTTTGTTGTTTTATTTCTTTATCCTCCTCAATCATTTTTGCAAAAGTGTTTGTGGGCTCAGAACAGTGTAAGTAGTGGGGTATCATAACTAATGTGGGGTCATGAATGCACTAATTGGTTCTTGTTGGAGGACAGTACCCCAGAGTAAACCTTCTTATCCCATGGTTCATAAATCTTTTAACTTCCTCTTTAGCAATGTGTTCTCTGAGCCATGGAGGGTATCATAGACAACTTCTTTTGTGTTGGACTACTGACAGCCTCTTGTTTTCTGCTTTATGAGTCTTGACTATTGAGAAGGTCGTCCAGCAAGCAGAGAGATAATTACTCATTAAATCTGCCACTTTCTCTGCAATGTACCCTGTGCTCTGTGTGATGTGATGACTCATCCATTGTTAGGCCACTAACTAGGCTTTCTCTTTTCGCTTTGATGAGGCTTGGTGTCCTTGATATTTCCCATGATCTGTTAAAAGAAAGCTCTTTAACCAAAAGTGAGAACCAGCATTAATTAATTGGTGTACCTTGCCTCACTAGTTGATTTGGTAGCTTACAGATTCCACTTCTTGTTCATTTTATTGACGACTTTTCCTCCCAGTAGTCCACATATTGCTTTCTAGCACTATGAGGGCTAGCCAACAGTGCAGTGGCCTCTATATCCAAGGTTGATTTCTCAGTATCCTGCAACTGCAGCCTGTGGTGTCTTCAGCAGTAGGATCTTACCATTTAGTTCGGGCAGGTACTGAAGTGCTTTTACAATGACCTTCATTGTTTTTTTGTTTTGTTTTGTTTTTATTTTATTTATTTATTTGAGAGCAATAGACACAGAGATAGAGGGAGAGAGAGAATGGGCGCGCCAGGGCTTCCAGCCACTGCAGACGAACTCCAGATGCGTGCGCCCCCTTGTGCATCTGGCTAACGTGGGACCTGGGGAACCGAGCCTCGAACCGGGGTCCATAGGCTTCACAGGCGAGCGCTTAACCGCTAAGCCATCTCTCCAGCCCTACAATGACCTTCATTGTTTTGAAGTCTTCATGGGCTTTCCTGACTAACAACACCTTGTGTGTGTGGGTGTGGGGGGCTGTCCCATCTTCAGCACCACGATTTACTTGCAACAAGCTATGAGCCAGGCTAAAGCTTCCTCCACCCTAGCAAGGTACTTCCACCCAAACCAATCGCCATAATTTTAAAAGAAAATTATGTATTTTAATTAGCTAATGAAGAAGTAGCTTTCTAAAGCACTCATTCATACCATCATTAGATTTGTGCATCCCTTCTCCCCCCAACATCACTTTCGCCTGTCCCCTTACAGACCTTTCAAACCCCTGTATTCAGTCCCTCAACTTGTCTGTCTATCATCCTTTCTTCTAATCTATCCCACTTCTCTCTTTAAACCTCATTCTAGCTTCCAGAACATAACTACTAATGCTTACTATGACTTACCATCAAATCTAACTATTCTAAGCTCGAATATGCATAGGAGAAAAAGTATGTAGTGCTTGTATTTGTAAGCCTGGGGTTACCTCAGTTAGTATAATTTTTCCCAGATTCATCTATTTTCATGTGAAATTCCTAATTTTATTTTATTTACAGTAAACAGAGCACCATTGTGTATATGTGCCATATATTCATTATGCATTCATCAGCTGATGGTCACCTGGGCTGGTTCTATTTCCTTGCTATTATTAGTGGAGCACCAATAAGCATGGCTGATCCAGTACTTCTATAATGCAGTGGACTGTCTTTAGGGTGCATGCACAGGAGTGCTCTAACTGGGTCCTATGGTAATCTGTTTCTTTTCTAAGGTTAAGTGTCTTGAATATTTTGCCTATCTTATTGGGTTTGTAATATTAACAGCAGGGATTTATATAACATGAAGATCACTGCTTTTTGTTATAGAGGTGGTGAAAGTATCTTTTCCTAACCTGGGTCTTTTCATCTCCCAAACAGTGTTTTTGAAAAGCAGAAATTCATAATTTTGATGATGTTCAGGTAATGACATTTTTTTTTCTTTTATGGGTTTAGCTTTTGGTGCCATATTTAAAATATCAGTGCCAAAACTAAGGTCATAAAATGCAATTCTCTTGTTTTTTTTTTTTTTTTTTTTCTTTTTCTTTTTAATGGGCAGCCAATTTTCCTAGCACTATGTTTTGGAAAAGATTATTCTTTAAATGTTTTTATGGTCTTTTCAGAATTGATTGATCAGTAGTGTGTGTGTGTGTGTGTGTGTGTGTGTGTGTGTGTGTGTGTATACACACATGCTCAAACCCATTTGTCTGTTATTTTTGTTTTAGGCCAATATTGTAGCCTCTGCATTATTAAACTTCTATAATAATTCCTAGTATCATACACTGTTGTATGGTACCCTATGTGACAAATGCACTCTATTTGCTCCTTTAGTTGTGCTCCCGCACCTTGATGATGCTTTTCTAATTCTGTAAAATACATTGAGTTCAGCACTAATCATCAGTGAGAATGAAATGGTTGTTTTGAAAAAGTAGGCACGATCACTGAAGGCCCACCACCCACCATTTTAAGTAAGTAACAACTGATCTCAGCAGTCAATGGTCTAATAGAACATGAAAAGATTTCATAACTTGTAACAATAGTTTCCTAAATGATCAATACTGGATACAGCAGTGTGAATGGGAAGCACGGCCTCAGTTAGCATTCCATAATTCTCATTCTGGCTTATTCATCACGGGTCACATATGTTGATTGGCCTTAAGTAGGCTTGGTGTTGACACCTCAAATGGCTTATGGAGTTATAATGTTCCTGCCTGAAGCACCTGCCCTGTCTGTCACTTGACCTGACTTCTCAAGTCTGACAGGCCCTTTTCTGGAGCTATGACCAAGGCCACTGCCTTTCTGGTAGCCATACGTACCCACTGAGCTGTGCAAATAACTTCCAACCAGTATACATTCTTGCTAGCAAGAAAAGTACACAGGTTACTTAGAGCATAACTGCTCACCCAAGGACAAGTGTAGCCTTTTCTTATGTTCATATTTTAACAATATCACATGTCTTCCACAAACTTCTCAGTAACAGTGAAATTGGTTTTCTGAAAAAGACTTCTCTAGAAACTACCACTCAACATAAATCTTACCACACTTGTTTTTGAGTATAAAAAATAGGCTATTTTGCTCTTTCCTTTTTGCTTCCATTTGGATTACTTCAGCACTGTATGAAACCATTTAATTCTTTCAGATATTCTAGAATCTTTCCTACCACATAAATATCACAACCCCCATAGCACTCAATAAAACCATGATGCCTCATACCATTATGAAGATGCCTTTGAATTAATGTCATTTTGAACTCTCTGCAAGCATAGTCCTATTGGCCTTGCAAACTCAGCATCAAATACTGCCTTTTCCATACCCAGTTCTCTCAGTGCTCTCCTCCTCCTCTTCTCCTTCTTTATTTTTTTATTTCTTTCCTTCTTTTGTTTCAATGTAAGGTCTCACTCTAGCCCAGGCTAGTCTAGAATTCACTATATTTTCTCAGGCTGACCTCAAACTCAATGCATTCCTTCTATCACTGCCAGACTACCTGCCCTTCTTCTATGGTCCTCCAGTCCTTGATATTCATAGTGACCTCCCAATTTATTATTGAATACACACATATGTATAGATACATAGAGATATGGATAGATACATAAACATGTAGATATGTAGATATATACATATATAGTAAATTATGTGATTATATTTTTTTTAAATTAAGCATTGAGAACATAAACACATATTTCATCTATGTAGTTATCAACCTAGTACCCTTATTCCTTTGTAATGGTCCATCTTTTCCTTTGCTGAGAATTTTCCTATTGCCTAAAGGACTTGAGTGAGACAGTCTTTTTATATTCACTAAACAAAAGACATGAATATAAGAGGGAACAAAATAGGAAGAAAAAAGTGTTCAACAAAAAGGAGAATAAGAGAGGGTAATGATAATTAAAAATAGCTCTTTCAAACTGTGTATTTGAAATCCACTTTTAACCTTTAGAAAAGTTTATGTTATAATTCTTTATTTTGGTATTTCTCAAGATGCTCCTTCACTACTTTTGGCTAACATGGTTTTTAATGAAATCCTCTGCTTTCCTTTGCTGTGTGTTTTTGTATACAATGTGGGGAATCTGTGTTCCCCCAGCCAATGTGCTCTGTGGGCTGATAGGCTGGTCATTACACAGCTGCTTTCTTGATCACATTTATCAGCACTCACATTGCTTGCTCACTCATGCTAAGCATCTAATACCACACAAATATTACTATATTACTTTCTGGATTTCTTCATTTTTATTGCTCTTATGAGTTTCCTACATTTTTATTTTCTAAAATCTAAATTCCCATTAAGTTATCCTACTTTTGTGTTTGTTTTTAATCTTATACATCCAGTTTTCATTTCTGTAGAGTTAAATAAATATTTATCTACTAAATTTTTGATCATCTACAGTATGAGTAGCTTAATGGTATTCATCGCCTAATGACTTTGGTCTTATCCAACTTTGACCAATTATTTTTTTAATCCACATTAAAAGTTTTTTTTTTTAATTTTTTGATATCAAATGTTAGTTCACTTCTCTGCTGTTTTCTGTTCTCCTGAGTCTGTGTCCTCTGTACTTCCTGACTCAGTAATTTTCCAATTCCTATATAGGGGCCTTTATTATTATTACTTCACTTACCCAAATTGTCTCATATTTCTTTAAAACAAAATAGCATATTAAAATTGTTATTACTTGTTGTGGAATTCACCAAATACTTCATTTTGACCTGAATCTGAAATGGTGTACAAAAGAAAGATATTATTCTCTGTAATGAAGTTGCTTGACAATCAATGTTTTGGAACAAGCTGAGAGATTTTCAAGAGTTTCCACTTCGATTATAGTCATGCTTCAGTTCTCTCATTGTATTCTATTCCGTGGAGATGAAATGATGCTAGCTGGACTTTTGTTCTAAAGTTTTTGCCAAGTGCACTAAACTCGTGGAAAGTGAATTGCTCATCTTTGATTTCTGTTGTTCTGGCTCCATTGGAATTCAGTATTTGAAAGAAATTAGTAGTTTGAATTAAAATCACCATTTGGGGGAATAACGCAACTATATTAAAGCATTTCCTATATGCTAGTAACTGTATAAAATGATTAAAGTACATCATCTTATTGACTCTAGATGCCTGCTTTAGGCTTAACCCCTGCTTACAGATGAGAAATCCCACTTTAAAGATTCATTGCATCACATGAGCTGGCACAGTTGGAGCTAGCAGTTGTATGAGGTAAAAGCAAAGCCTGCACTCACTGGCTGTGTCTTATCCCCAAAATAAAATATGATCAAACATGGTGCCTTGCTTCACTTAAGTCATAAACCACAAATGATTTGTCTAACTTTAATATCATGGTGGATCCATTGGACAATGTCATTGTAAGGTTTCTGAAAATGATATCAGACTTGGAATGAAGGTATTTTAGAGTTAGAGGTTACATTTAGAGCCAACCTAGAGACTTGTATCAGGAGCATACTTCCTGTTCTCCTCCTGGTGGCAGGGATCAAGCCTCTACCTGGGGCAGAGGATGCACCACCCTTTGTTTGACTCTCATGCTGTGACTACTTTTGTGCTAACTGACCCACTTGGCCAAACCTTCCTCTCACTTCACACATTTATTTATTTCCAGATCTGGAGCTGTGTCTCCAATGGACTCCCTCACAAAAGTGGGTTGAATTACTCCCTAAAGAAGCATACTTATTCACAAAATATGTCACCTCCATCCTTTTCCTGGTTTAAAGCTGGGATTTTACAATCCTTGGATGCAGACTAGAGACAATAACTCAGAGGAAGAAAGTGACCCACCCTCTAAGGTCATTTGCTCATATAGGAGCAGCGCAGATTCAGGGTCTGTCTCTGAGTTCAAGTTAAACATGCTAATACAAAGTATTTGAAAGTATTGCACATGCCATAGAAGGAGGATGGTTTACATGCCTGTGTAAATCCACAGCATTTTATAGAGTGACTTCCAAAATAGCAGGCATCTAAGTGAACATATAGGGGCATATTCTAGCTCCACAATTCAAAAGTAACCTTTTTAATGTTTTTCTTTAATTTTTAAGGCTTATGTATGGGAGGAAAATATATATTTCAGGCTCAAAGCTTTGAGGAAAAGTTTTGGCATGGTAGAAAAAGAATAGAAGAACATGCAGTGGGATATCACATCTGCACACAAAGCAGAAAGTCACTGGAGTAAGCCAGCTCTCAATACCCAGTAGGGCTGTGTCACACCCCACCAGCGTGCTTCTCCAACAGGGCTCTGCCTACGAAAGTCACCACCAGCTGGGGGATAAGTAGGAAACTTAATCACAAACCACTTCAGGCTTTGGGGGACATTTTCCATTCAAACCACACCACAGGTGTGAAGTGCTTATCCATTTTTTCTATTACAGCAGTCATCAACTCATCCTTCTGCGAGAGATACTGATTTATGTCTCTTGTGCTTGGTTTGTGTGACTTTATTTGCTTTATTTTCAGGATTTGGTATGGAATTGGTGACAGAGACAGTGTTATGATACACTTAGAACCTTTCCTCTGTCTGAGAGTTCTACTTACCATCATAATAATTTAAAAGTGTTATGTAGAAAGTAAAAATACAATCTGTTGTGTAGAAGAATTACACTAAATGTCCTTTTATAAGTAAAAACAGAAACCTTACATGTGGGAAATTTGGGATGAGCCAAATGTTACAAATTGTAGTTTCTCCATTAAATCAAGAAATTCCACATTTAAAGAGTGCAGAAAAATTATGCTAAAAGATATGGTAGATGATTGGATCCTTATCACTTTTAATCAAATTTAAAATTCAAGGTTGTCATGAATGAGGAGCATTTTAAAATTCAGATAATTATGTTTCCACAGTTACTTTTTA
The DNA here is from genome assembly GCF_020740685.1 of Jaculus jaculus. Taxonomy (NCBI): domain Eukaryota; kingdom Metazoa; phylum Chordata; class Mammalia; order Rodentia; family Dipodidae; genus Jaculus; species Jaculus jaculus. The sequence continues at coordinate 148,195,437 of NC_059103.1, forward strand.
AGATTTAAATTTTATTACATTTTTTGACAATTTTATGAATGTATATATTGTATTTTTATATGATTTAGCTCCCATTTACCTCTTTTATCACCCACCTCCTCCCATTATACACCTCCAAAAGTAGTTAGATACAAGTCTCCATCTCACTTTCATGTCCTTTGGTGGATGGTGGAAAGGTGATTCACGGAATTTAATTCAGGTTGCTTGAGTGAGGATGGGAAGGTATTATTTGAGTATTGGCAACTTCCAGTAGCTGAGCCATTGCAGAACAGGAATTCACCCATCCATAGCAACCATGGACTGCTAATAACTCCTCTGAATGGGGTGGGGAGGGTCTCATGATCCCCTCCCCCACCTATGAAATGTTGATGGGCTCAATCCTGTCCAGGAAATCCCAGCTTCTGTAAATTGAATATGAGAGTTGTGTCTTCCCAGAAGACTGTATTCCATGGCACTCCTCCCCAACCTCGTTCCTTCTGCCTTCTTTCCACAATATTCTCTGAAACTTGTGCAGGATGATACTGATGCCCATTTAGGACTGAACACATGGAAGTCACTTATTCTTAGCATTTTGTCCAGCTGAGCCTCTCTGCATTAACTGTCCACTACAAAAAGAAACTTCTCTGCCAAGGCTAAGAACAGCACTGCTCTCGGGGTGTAAATACTAATATTTAGAAGAAACTTTGTCATGTCCACTTGATATGACAGCAGTAGTAGGGTCCCAACAAGAGACGATTATCTCACCTGCTAAGCACCGCATAGTTAAAACTCATTGTGGCATTAATGTGGCTTTATATTACTGATCTTTTGTATAATTTTAGTTGCTTCCCTGGCAACTTTTTTTTTGTGTGTGTGTATAGCATGTGTTGTGTGTGAGTGGATGAGGAAGTTGCGTGCACATATTTGAGCAGATACACTACCAAGCAGACAGAGAGCAGAGGAGGATACAGAGTGTCCTTCTTTTATCATTCATCTGTGTATTTCCTTTAAATGGATTTTCTCTTAACACAAAGCAAAGGTTTTCCAAAGCACCAGCGATTCTTCAGTAGCTGTGCCCTACATTGCAGGGTTACAGTTGTGCTTGACCATTCCTAGATGTTTTTGTGCTTCCAGGGAATCAAACACAGTTAGTCTTGGGTCCTTTCAGGTCCTCATGTTTGTAGTAAGCATGCATACCTTCTGAGCCATCTCTAGTCCCTTTCCCCCACCATTGAATTTTGAAACAATATTTCAAACATTGATTATTCTATGTTTTCCATTTTTGTTATTTTTTAAATCATCAAGACAAAATTTAAGTTGTTGCTGAAGTTTTGTTTAGGTAAGTTGACTAAGTTTATTGCCTGTCACCAGAAGTCAAACAAATAAATGGTTATTTCCATTATATACTATGATGACAATATAACATAGTAAAATTATCCAGGTATTTAAAAATTATATTTACTTATTTGCAAGCAGAGATAAATAGAGAGAAGACAGACACACAGAATTGCTTCACCATGGCATCCAATAGCTATAAATGAACCCCAGATGCATGTGCCACCTTTATTTGGTTTTATGTGGACACTGGGGAATAGAACTCTGGTCATTAGGCTTTGCAGGCAAGCTCCTTGACCTCTATGCCATCACTTAAGCCATATCCAGACACTTTTTCTTTGACTTTAAGTTGTAGATCAAACTAAAATTATTCTTTCATGATCTTTATAACACCAGTCATGCCTAACAGTGATGCATTCATTAGGTGAGAGTTGTCAAAACCATTTGATTAGGTCAGGTAAATTTGTAGGGTATGACTCCAAAATATTTACTTATTTTTAAAAACATGTAGAGTAGTACTGATTATTTCTGAATCTTACAGCATGCAGCATACTATAAGATATAGATTGTGAAACATAGAAAGACAAGTGGAAAATTAAATAAGATTGAACATTTCTATCTAAGCTTGGCTTGTTCTGTTGTGACATTACTAGAATACTGAGTCCTATCAATTCTACCTGTAAACATTTTATCCGAACTTACCCTTAGTCAGTGAAGGAAGAGTTCCTACAAAAGTATAAAGAATCCCAATTCCCAGGATAAAGATACAGCTTGGGGGTTAAGCTCTCGCCTAGTATACACATGGTCCCAAGTTAAATCCAGCATCACAGCAAAAGAAAATATGCAACATTTTTTTTTTACTTTTTTTTTAAATTTTTTATTTATTTATTTGAGAGCAACAGACACAAAGAGAAAGACAGATAGAGGGAGAGAGAGAGAATGGGCACGCCAGGGCTTCCAGCCTCTGTAAATGAACTCCAGACGCGTGCGCCCCCTTGTGCATCTGGCTAACGTGGGACCTGGGGAACCGAGCCTCGAACCGGGGTCCTTAGGCTTCACAGGCAAGCACTTAACCGCTAAGCCATCTCTCCAGCCCATATGCAACAATTTTTAAAGCACACAACAGATATCCTATAATTAAGTCATTTATACAAGCTGGGCATTGTGGTGCACACCTTAATCATAGCATTCAGGAGGCAGAGGTAAGAAAATCACTGTAAGTTCTTGGCTAGCCTGAGACTACAAAGTGCATTCCAAGTCATCCTATGCAAAAAAACAAAACAAAATATTAAAAAGCAAAATAAAATAATTCACTATACAATTTATGATTAAATACAATCACTGCCAATTATCTTGAATCACATCAGAATAATAGGTGCAAATGTAAGTGACCTAGGAAAATAGTGATTTCTTTTTATCTCATCAAGAAAAGTTATTATAAGGTACAAGGAAATAACCATTCCCTTACTACTTTTACCCAAAGAACTTTGTTTATACAAAAGGAACACATTCAGCTTTAACTCCTTTCCAATAGGAGGTTCAATTTGTCTTTGGCTCCATCGAAGTTTTATATAACAAAATGTGTATTTTTCATCGTGTATTTTGTTTTATCTAAATATGAGAAAATTATTTGATTTTTAATTAACAATGTTATACATATTTATTGTGTATAGTATACTATAGCTTGAAATAACTAACATGTACAATAATAAATCACTGCATTGCATTCATTTAGTCAGCTATTTATTTTATGATGAAAATGCTCAAAATACACTTTCTAAAAAATCTTCAAGAGCAGAGACTATTGTTGTAAACCAAGGTCATCATGTCTTACAATTGATTACTTGAACTTAAATTGTTTCCCATAGCAAAAATCATTTCTGAATAAATTTGAATGAAATAAACATTTTAATCCCTCTCAAAGCAATTCTTTTCTTGGAGTGACAAATCCAGATGGTATACAGGGATCACGGAGAGATACCAGATAATAAATTGTGTGTGCAGACACAACATGTGTACCTCAACAGAACAGTACAGCTCAAAGTGTGCTTTGCTGTGTACAATAGAGGAAACTTGCTACAGGATTCATGTTAGTGAATCCTTGCGAGAGCAAAACATCTCAGCTGGAGACTGAGAAGGCCTTTATCTCTTAAGGTAATTTAATGGCACTGTTTAAAGAAGCATAAGGATTACTTTGTTTTACATTTTCACTTATGCTTGAGTTATATAAAGCATTACATACAATTTTATGAGCTACATTAATGGCATCTGGCACTTTCTAGTACACACTCCTTGTCCTTCATAGTGTTACCTGCAGAACTGCTTTCAAATGAGATTGATTTCAGGTCAGGAAATAAGACTTGGCTGGATTGAACCAGCTCAACTGAAATTAATGGGTTTTGAGCTATCAGATTTTAGAATATATTTAATTTATTTAATTTAATTTTAAATTAAGTTCATTTCTCAGCAAAATTCTTAAGAGCACAGCTAATTAGCTAAGGTCCAAATTTGCCAGTTGATTCTAATTTGATGAAGGATTTCATCTGGGATCTTGATTACAATATTTGCTTTTTTTTAAAATCACAAATTCAATGTCCAAAGATTGAAGCTGATGGCCCTTTAGATGGTTGCACTCTGAAGAGCATGTATGTATTAGCAAGAAATATTACAATAACATTTTAACACAAAATTAATGTATTTAATAGGATAACTGTCAGTTTATCAGACATCATTGAAAATTCAGGAGGAAAAGTAAAAGAATGTATTCTATCAAGTGAAAATATTAAAATAAAACATTGACTGTAATGCTTTCTGAGAATGGTAAATTTAAATAATAATTTTCACTTCAACTTTTTTTTTGTTTGTTTGTTTTTTTGTTTTTTGAGGTAGGGTCTCATTCTGGTCCAGGCTGACCTGGAATTAACTTTGTAGCCTCAGGGTGGCCTTGAACTCACAGCGATCCTCCTACCTCTGCCTCCCGAGGGCTGGGATTAAAGGCATGCGCCACCACGCCCGGCCACTTCAACTTTTAACACATAATTACTGTCAGAATTTTCTTGCCTACATCAATATTTTTCTTGAAGCAACTTTTTGATAGAAAAGTCCTTTCCAGAAATGTTTTTACCATCCAATAAGATGATGCAGTACTAAACAAAGTAGCACCTCTGAAATCTAAATGGTCTGTTGTTGGAATTATAATTTTGAACCTAGAAAAATTCTAAACATTTTCCATGATTAACAATATATTTCTTTACATTTATGTTGAACAGAGTTGCATAGGAACAAGAATTATTTCTATGCAGCAAACAGTGGAAGAGCAAAGTATTTGGGTTGCAGGGTTGAAATAAACTGTGAAAAACCTATTTATCAAAAGTAACTTCCTAAGAAACTAAACCTCAAAATTAGATATTGCCTAGTTTGAATATTTTCAGAATGATTTTATGGCCATGAAAGCTGGTATATTTTTTCATTGATGTACAATCTATAATTATAAGAGAAACCAACTTATAGTTGGTATAGATCAACTTATAGTTGATCATCATGAGTAAGACTTTTAATTCTTAATTCCAATAATCTTGAAATTAGACCAAATTAAATTAGTGGCTATGAACTCAGGCAAATTACAAGTTGCTTAACCTTTCTGTACTCAAGCTTTTAATGTTGTTGTTATTTATTATTATTTTTGATCAGTCTATGGAGACTGAAGGTAATGATAAATTCACGTTTTGTTTGCAAGTAAAAAAGAAGATATACAGTTTTTAACCTAGTGCTTAAGGTGAACAATTATTATATTTTTAAGATGTTCAATCTCAAATACTATAAACAGTATTCTAAATTCCTTCCTTCCCCTTCTTTTCTTTCTGCAGCATTTTATTTTTTCTGCTATCCAATAAGACTACATATGTTTGGGGGATTAGTGGTAGTCCAATTTCTTGCCCTGTGAAAATCCTGTGCCTCTAATTCTGACCTTAATCTCCTTTGTTTCTATGGACTGAATATAAATGGTCTTTAACCATCCCCACTGGTGGTGTCCAACTCTAATTTTAAGTTAGTCCAACATTATGAGTCAATATAAGGATGGGAGTCTCCTCAGAACTTCTGACGTAGAGCAGAGCACATGATTCAGTGGTCGAGTATTTGCCTAACATGAATGAAGGCACTTAGCAGTCACCTATCTTGTGTCTGCTTAAAGTTGGGTTGTAAACAGCCAGTCTTTTTCATTCATGGTTTGAAGTCATATGAAGAGACACATTTAGCTTAATGGAGAGGTCTATATTTCTATTTGAGATACAGAATTTTGAGTCAAATCCAGAAAGTGGTAGGTAGCTGAGGTTAATTACCTTAGGAAGTGGTAAATTGTACTCTTTTTTAATAAAATATTTACATGGATATTGGGTAGTTAAAGAGGAAATGAGCAGAGTGCGGTTAGTTGTCACTATGCTCTCTTAGCCTAGCTGGCAAAGTAGGATGGCCATAGTTAAATTTCTAGCAGAGTGAAGAGGGACTGATATAGTGATACTTGTGGAGGTACAAAATCTAGTTTAGAGAAGAAGGACTAAGAAGTACAATGGAATAAGGAAAAAAAAAAACACTTTTCAATATTTGTAACAACTAGTCTCTGATTACTATTATTTCCCTCTTTATTTTCTGTCCACTGAGGCACGACTGTTTCTAGTCTGTGTTGCAGTTACCTCTCATTGCTGGCACAAAACACCCAACCCAAAGCAGCCCATGGGAGGAAAGGATTTATTTTGGCTTACAGACTTGAGGGGAAGCTCCATGATAGCAGAGAAAAGGATATAATGAGCAGATGCTGGGAATTTCCTCTGTCACAGCAGATGGAAAACCAAAGCAAGAGATGGAGCCATGTTATGAAAAGTGTGGGCTGTCTATAACACCCAAAGCCCACCTCCATCATCATACCTCCTTCAGCAAGGATCCACCTACCAAAGTACTATCAGGTGGGAACCAAGTATTCAACATACCTGACTTTATGGGAGAACACCTACTTTAAACCACCATAGTCTACCTGCTCCCTAGACCCAAATCTCTTTGCTGTCCAAGACCTTCACAATCGTTGTGGCTCCTGGCCATAATGCCTTCTCTCATGTTCTTGTTCCGCTAGTTGGTACTGTCAACCCATGCTGTGGTTTCTATATGAAAATATCCCCAGAGGCTTGTGTACTGAAGGGGTAGTACCAGCTGATGTCATTATTAAAATGTGACCAGATCATGCAGAATTCATCCTTAATGGGTTCATAATTTGATAATGGAAGGGAGGATTACTACTCTATCCAACTAGGAATCATGTCCCTGATACTGGTGACTTTAATAGATGCTGCAATCAAGCACTTGACAAAATGCACCTAAAGGGAAAAATAAAAAAACTGGGCTCATTTTGATTTGCAGTTTTAGGGGATACTTTGCATTATGTTGGGGAAGGCATGACAGCAAGGAGTATCAGGCCATCTTGTCACACTGAAGCCACAGGAAGGAGGCGGAGAAAGCAAACACGAATTGTGGATGGGTAAGACTACTTTCCACAGTAACCTACTTTCTCCAGTGAGGAACCACCTCCTAAAGATTCCACTCTCTCCCCAAACAGAACCACAAGTTAGGGACCAAATGTTTAAACACATGAGCCTATGGGGAGATTTTCACTGATTGTCATATGCTCATGGGCCATGCACAGTGCAAAATACACTTAGTCAAACTTTAAAAATCTCTGTAACTTTTAACAGTCTCAGCACTGTTTAAAAAAAAAAAAAATCCAAAGTCTATTTGAGAATCAATGCAATTTGTTTTTAAATTAAGATACCTTGAAAAATAATTTTAAAAAAATACTTACAACATACAATGCTACTGAGTAAACATCCCCATTCCAAAATATGAAGGAATGGGGACATAGAAAGTAAGTACCAGACCATAATACTACCAAAATCCAGCAGGGCATAAAACAAATCCTGTAGTTCCAACTTGGTTATATGAAACTCATCACAAAACAGTCTGGGTGCTGAGGAGCTTGGAAAGCCTATCCCTCGAGCTCTGGTGCCTGTAACACACATAGCCTTTATCTAGAGTTGGCTCCATTCTGAGCCTGTGGCATTCCTTAGCTGATACATTGTCCTGGCGTCTTCACTATCCTGTGTTCTCTACCTATTCTCAGATCTTCACTAGTTCAGACAATGGCTTCTCAATATCACCTTGCAGGGAATCTGACATTGCCTCACATTGTCCAGCTTCAGTGGCTTTGTGGAGCAAGACACCATGACACTCTCAATCTTGAATTTTCATGCCTACAAAAGAAGTTCCATCTAGGCAATGCTGCCAGTTTCACCTGACAACCTGAGATACAGCTTGGCCTTATTGCGCCAAAGTTGTATTGGTGTCTGTGTGCTGTGGTTGCTTAATCTGTGAAAACACTTTCCCAGGGAGGGTTTTATTTATTTATTTACTTATTTTTGTGCAGAGTACCTTTAAGCAGTATTCTCTGTTCAGATATTTTTCTTTCTTTTTATATGAGAGAGAGAGAGGGAGACAGAGACAGAGACAGAAAGAAAGAGACTTGGTGCCCCAAGGCCTCTAACCACTGCATTGAACTCCAGACACATGTGCCACCTTGTGGGCATGCACTTGCATAACTTCATGCATCTGGCTTACGTGGGATCTGGGGAGTTGAACATTGGTCCATAGTTTTGCAGGCAAGCACCTTAACCGCTAAGCCATCTCTCTAGCCCACACATTTTCCTTTGTAATGAATCCGCATTCCCATAAGTTGGACCCTTGAATGCATGAGGTTTTGTGCTATGGATTCCTTTTTCACTGTCTTAAAGAAGAATGTGTATCGTTAAGTTTTTAATACTTACAGATACTTTCTCAGGATGTGGGAAATTTTAAGTGTCTTTTTATCTCCAGCAAATGAAACTTTTTTTATTTCACAGCTTCTGTTCATGTTTTTTGTTTTCCTTTACTGTAGAGCTGATCAGAGCAGTGAGCACGAAACATGCCAGATACTCAATGCTATTCTGATCGGAAATTACTCCTTTTCAAAACAGTACTCTATCACTTTAAAGTTCAACTTTACTCAGGCAGTTAGGACATGGGCAGAAGGCAGCCAGTTTCTTCACCAGAATGTAATAGAGGAGCTGCTGCTAGCCAAGACTCACAACTACCCAATTTGTCAATTACATAATCTTTATCGTGGAAATAGATTAAATTAAGAAAACCAATTCAATTAGTTTAATTAAATCAATTGAAAATAACATAAAAGTACTAAAAGAAATCTCGTAATATGAATCAAAAAACCCAATAAAATAATAAATATATACTTTACAAATAAATTAATGAATAAGGGATGGTGCGAAAATAAGATTAGAGGCAAGAAGAAGCCCAGTAAATTGGGAAGCTTGGACCCAAGGAAGTCATCATCCTGTGATTTTTTTTTTTTTAAACCTGGCAATACAGAAGACAAGCACTGAAAGGTGGGTGCTAGCAACAGGTAGAAGACTGAGTTGCTGTACAAAGATGGGTGGGTTTCTGAGTAAGAATTAAGCTCTTACTGGGTTGAAGGTGAGGAAGTGACAAAAGAGGTGGAGGGTATGTCACATGTTGACTACTTAAGGGAGGATTGCAAGTGATAGCTTTACTTAGCCTCTCTGTTGTCATTTATTACATGGTTCATATCTGAGAATCCACATAAGATTTTGCTGGTGGGGATGAAATTCTGTATGACTCTAGAAATTTTCAATTCTTTTCTAATTCCTGCAATAAGAAAGAGTTCTGTATGCAACAAGCAGAGCATTATGCTAGTAGCACATTATATGAACATATGCAGATATAAAGACAAAGGTCTTATAAAAGGCATACCATCTCATTCAGTTTTGCATCTATAATCCATTACAAAATATAAAGTAGGTAATAAGAATGTAGTGAATGTATTCTGTTATTAAAACTAAAATTTGGTATCCAAGTTAAATTCTGTGAAGTTGAATGTTAATATACCAACTTTATAAAGATATAGAAGAAATGGAAAGTGAACCATAGTAGACACCTGTGGTAGTGGTTTAATTCATGTGTCCCCCATAAATTTATGTATTCTGAATGCTAGGTTCCCAGCTGATGAAGATTTGGGAATTAAAGCCTCCAGTAAGCAGTGTATTGTTGGGGGTGGGCTTATGGGTATTATAGCCAGGGTCCCCTTGCCAGTGTTTGGAACACTTTCCTGTTTCTGTTGTCCACTTGATTTGGCCAGAAGGTGATATCCACACTCTGCTCATGTCATCATTTTCCCCTGCCATCATGGACCTTCTTCTTGAGTCTATAAACCAAAATAAACATTTTATCCCACAAGCTGCTGTTGGATGAATGATTTCTTGCCAGCCATGCAAACATGACTGCAACAGTAAACTTGTTACTAGATGAATGGGATTGCTGCTAGAAACCTGAGTATGTGACTTTGGCCTTTTGGAGCTGATGTTCAAGAGAAATGTGGAAGGATTTGAAACTTTGACCTAAGAGATGCCTTGCAATATTGTAAGTATAGCATCCCACCTGGTATTGTGGAGTATCAGAACTTCAGGAAACAGAAGGTCATTGAATCTGCAATACAGTCTTGACATTGAGAGGTTATAGTGTTGTTGTCTTCCTCCATGATCCATGAAAACATGTTGATGGGCCTAATATTATGCAGGTAACAACAACCACTGTGAGCTCATGAATGCAATGCCCAATTGTGTCTGGAAGACCACATTCCAAAGCAATTCCCCTTATTCCTTTGTCTCTTACATTCTTTCTGTCACCTATTCTGCATTGTTCCCTGAGCCTTAAAGGGTATTATAAAGATGGCTTATTTTGTGCTGACCATTCAACGCTGATGAATTTTGAGTCTTTCCTCTAGAAAGAACTTTTCTCACCAAAAATGATAACAGCAATAATATATAGGCATGAAAAAACATTAGAGGACAATTTGGTAGCATACTATATCTATTTAACAAAATAACAGTAGTAACTTTTTCATTAGTGGCTATGACCTTCCCAGCCATAGGTTTTTGACTAGGTTTTCTTTTTTTATATTTTATTTATTTATTTGAGAGAGAAGAGAGAGAGCAAAATGAGGCAGGTAGAGAGAAAGAGAGAAAGAGAGAATGGGTACACCAAGGCCTCTAGCCACTGCAAACAAATGCCAAATGTCAGTGTCCCTTTGGGCATCTGGCTTATATGGGGCCAGGTGAATCAAGCCAGGGTCCTTAGGCTTCACAGGCAAACACCTTAGCAACTAAGCCATTTCCCCAGCTTTTGAATTTCCTTCTATGGAATTGGCATTACATCCAATCGTGAGAAGTTGGGTACCTGCATTAAAGACATGCTACTATTTTACTCTATATTTTCTAATCTATATCTTCTTGATTTAATTTATTAAGTGGTATGTGTCTAAGAATATAGTCATTTCTTTTGATTCCAGATTTTAGAAATATAAGCTCATTGTATTCCATAAATACTCTCTGAATTACGTTGGCATCAATTACAAAAATCTTGGTTTTTGGTAATTAATTTCATTAGTTTAGTCCTCCTACTCGTTTTTTTGGTTTGGCTAGTGGAGTGTCAGTCTTCTTTTTCTTGTTGAAGGAACCAACTTCTTGGCCTATTTATGTATTTTTCTTTTAGTCTTACTAATTTCATCAAATTATGTTCTGATGTTCATATATATGCATATGTATATATACATATGCATATATATGAACATCAAAAATATATATATATATATTCTTGCCATATACTGCTGCTGTGTTTGCAATATCCTTCTTTTTATATGATTTTTAATTATGATTAGGTTTTTTTAATTTGATATTTGTCTGATTTTTAAGTAGTAATGTAAATATAAATTGTCTTCTTAAAACTTGCCTAACCTATGTCTTAAAGGTTCTGATAACATATACTTTTATTTTTGTTTGATTCTAGAAAATTTTAAATTCCTACATTGATTTCTCTATTGAAACACTGATCATTTAAGACTTAAGAGGGCTGGAGAGATTGCTCAGTGGTTAAAGGCACTTACATGAAATACAGACAGTCTAGGCTTGATTATCTAGTACACTCATAAACCAGACACACTAAATGGTATGTGCATCTGGAGTTAATTTGTGGTGTCAATTATTAAATTTGCCTAAAATTATTGTATCAGGAACTATCTGACATTTTAGGTCATTTAGTATTTGTTTAAATTGGGAGCCACAGCATTGGTTGAATATAGATTGTTATATCTTCTCCCAGTTATTAATTTATAAAAACCTTCTTTATTTCCTTGAGTTTTGAAGTCTTCTTAACTAGTTTTCAGCTTAGCTTATTTTCAGCTTCTGTTTTCTTAATAAATGATTTTTGCATCATTTCACTGTAGGTGTCTTTAATAGTAAGGTGTGTTTCTTTAAGACAATAGACAGTCAGACCTAGTGTTTTAGTCCAATCAGCCAGTCTGTGTTTGCTAAGTTGAGGTCATTTCCATCCAAGGTAATTGTATATAAATGCTTGG